>NC_132796.1:80363354-80988354 GCF_048418805.1 Vulpes vulpes | reverse complement strand
ACAGAAACTGACTACCCTTTGAGGGGTCCCATAGAAACTCTAAGAATGCACCTCTTAAGTAACCCATCTGTGCCTGCATTCATGTACTGAAACAACAAATACAGATTTAAGCTTATGTGCCAGGTGCCATGGTAGGTGTTGAGAGTGAGATTCTAGGGTTGAGCAGTGGGTTTCATCTCTGGCTGCACGTTATATATATAAGACATATATTAAATATGCAAGTAAAAATACAACTACAAACCAAGTCAGGTTGTGTGTATGGCAAAATGAAGAGTGCTTAAAAAAAAAAGGGAGGGACTACAACAGTTCACAAGAAAGCAAGACTCTTTGACTACCATCTTACCACATGAGAAATCAGGGCCAATAATTAGACCTCCGTATGTCAGGGGACTATAGGATATAGGATATCCAGAGAACATCATTGCATCGCCTTTTATCTCCATGCCACCAACATCCATAGGCACCAGGTGCTATGTTAGGTACAGAGGGCATATAAAGAGAAATTAAGAGCAGTCCCTGTCTTTAAAGAGCTCACGGTCCAGTGAGGATGACTGACATTCACAGTAAAGTACAATGCCATGGGACTCTAGGAAGTTTTGGAGGGTCAGAGCAGGGAGGAGAGTATGTCCTCAGAGGAGTCAGAGGATACAGCACTTGAGCAGGGTATTGAAGGGTAAGGAGGAGTTTGCCAGAATGTGAAAAGTGAAAAGCATGTGGTTGGTGTGGGCCTTTATTCAATAGTATATTCCAACAAACAAATATACCCCAAGCATGCTAGAGTAGCCAAATATACCCCAAGCATGCTAGAGTAGCCCTCTTTGCATTAGGCTTCTGTTTCTGATGAGCTAAGTGATGTTGTGTAAAAAAAAGCTATGTAAGAAAGAGAACAGGTCTCAGACCTCTGGATAAAAGGAACCTGGATGAGACTCTTAAAAAACCAAGTCACAATGGGGTACCTGGGTGACTCAGTGGTTGAGCATCTGCCTTCAGCTCAGGGCATGATCTCAGGATCCTGGGATCAAGTCCCACATTGGGCTCCCCGCAGGGAGTCTGCTTCTCCCTCTGCCTATGTCTCTGCCTCTCTCTGGGAGTCTCTCATGAATAAATAAATAAAATCTTTTAAAAAAGCCAAGTCACTGGCTTCTAACAAAGTACAGAAGAGACAGGTATGGTCTGATAAAAAGCATTTTCTAGACCTATAACCATGTATGAGCAGAATAGACCTCTTCTGGGGAATGCATGAAGAAGAGGATACTTGGAAAAAGAAAAGCCTTCCTTTCATAGTTCGTATAAGAACTAAGTTGCACTCTGTCATGCAGTTTTAATTTCAGGGGTTGATTTTTAGCTAGGTCTTTCATAAACCCAAAAGAATGCTCTCCAACAAATGAAGAGTAGCTCATTCCAGTTCTACTGCTGGATCATTTTGTGATCTTGAGGAAATCACTGAATATTCATAAATAAATTCATTCATTCAGCCTTTAAAGAGTGTATGCCTAGTATGTGCCCAAGTAGGCAGAAGATGCTTTGGAGCTACAGTGGAGGAAGGGTAACTAATACTGCCCAGAGAAGTCAGAGGGTATAGCACTTGAGCAGGATATTGAGGGATGAGTAGGAGTTTGTTAGCTCCTAGGGCAAGCCATGAGGTACAGTCCCTGCCCTTGAAGAAACTTAAAGTGTAATGGGTGCTAACCACGGCAGCTCAGTAAAGGTTAGAGAAGGGGACACTCAAAAGCATGGAGGAGGCTTCACAAAGGAAGTACACATGAAACATTATGGCATAAGAAACATTATGGGTTAGGGCCCAGAGGAGATTAGAAACAATGTAGTGGACTACAGGAACTATAGATAAGTTGGCCCAACCACAGTAAATTGGAAGGATAGAAAAAAAGATCAGCAGAGACAAAATGAAGAAAGGTTTTCTAACCTTTTTTTTGGAGTTTAGATTCCTCCTGTCTAGACAAAGATGCTTCAAGCAGTGAGATGGCATGACTAGCTGTGAATTTCAGAATTCTTCCTTGGGTGACAAGGTTGCAGATGTCTAAGGCTGAAGACTTGGGGCAATTTTCCGCCACGGGGTGGGATGTTCTAGGTAGCGACATGGGAATAATTTGGGAGAGAAGACACTGAGAAAGTGAGCCAGGGAAGAAAGCAAGCACATGAGCACGGGACTAGAAAGACAGGAGGAGGGACATTTCAAGAGGGGCCTCTGTTTCGGGCATTGGCCAAAGATGACAGGGATGTTAGGCCTGCTATGATTAACTAACTGGTCTCAGGACCTTGAATGGAAATACATTTCTATCCCCAAAGGCCCAGAAGAATGTGGGAGGCCAAATTCTTTTTTATATAAGTCTCTGGGGGGAGGTTTCCAGATTTGCTGGAGGTATAATTGACAAATAAAAATTGTATATGTTTAAAGTGTACCATGTGATAGTTTGACATATGTCTACACTGTGAAGTGGTTACCACAGTTCAAATTAATTGATACATCCATCACCTTACATATTTACCTTTTTTTGGTGCCGTGAGAACATGCAAGATCTACTCTCTCAGCAAATTTCAAGTACACAATTTGGTATGATTAACTATAGTCGCTATGCTGTGTATTAGATCCCTGGTTTAACCTTTAGTTTCTGTTTGGGATTCCAAATAAAACTGTGTCTCAGTTTCTTTTTTGTTTGGGTTTTATTTGTCTTGGAGGGGTCTTTTTTTCTTAGAAGATTTTATTTATTTGAGAGAGAGAATGAGAGCACAAGCAGGGAGAGTGTCAGAGGGAGAGGGAGAAGTAGACTCCCCACTGAGCAGGGATCCTGGTGCGGGGCTCAATACCAGGACCCAGAGATCATGAAATGAAATGAAAGTAGATGTTTAACCAATGGAGCCACCCAGGCACCCTAGAGGTCTTTGCAAATAAGAGTAAATGACTAGCTTAGAATGGTGGGAGGAAAAACTAATGAATAAGATGGTATGCTGATAACAAATATGATTATGTTGGAAGCCCCTCGTACTAGCAGCCATTAAAGCACCAATAATAACCGTATTCCTGTAAGAATAAAAGCAAACTGTTCTAATGTTTTTGGCCAATATGACAGCATTTATGATTTTAGAAAAATGTCTTTCAACTTTTATATGAACTCTACTAACAAATCTAAAAATTCTACAAAGACCAATAAGTATTGGCAAATGAACCTCAATGGGTAACTTTTGTAAAAGTCAATATACAAAGAAAAGAGAACACACAAAGTGACAGGTCTATCACAGCAAAATTAGGAATATCTGGTGGAAAGCAAAACAAATATAAAATTTGAGAGGCAGAAACCACATAACAAGCCATAAAAAGCAAGAGGACACCTCAATTCACAGGTGGTGGAATAAATGTCTTCCTAGCTATCTAGCCCTCTCAATAGAGACACCAAGATTAAAGACAATACATACAAATGTAGCAGCTGTTCTAACATATTGATTTGGCATCATGAAATGGTTCAAGAGAGCTGGGCATGTGTGCTGTAGATATGAATTTGAAGATCTAGAAGAGTACAGAATAATAGAGAAGAAAAGACTGTTGGGGAACACCACCATTTAGGGGCTAGAAAGAGGAAAGGAACCAGAGATCCCTGAGGAATGTGGTTAAAGAAGTGGAGGAACTCACTAGAAGATTTCATGGAAGCCAAGAGAAGAATACTTCACTTCTGAGTATGGCTATGAGACCAAAAAAAAAAAAAAAAAAAAAAAAGGCTACACAGAGGACAAAAATACTCCACTTTATGTCCTCCCATCTTTTCCCTAGAGTTTACTAAGGTTGATGTCATGTCATTTTCACATCAAGAAAAATGGCCAAGTGGCACCAGAGGTCTGTGGACATATTTCAGAATGTTTTAAGAAATCCCACACTGTGGACATCTGGTGTTACTTGAGCAGCATGAACAAAACCACACAGCATGCCTGGAGAAAGATTTTCCTTATGGTGGTGAACAGCACCACCATGGCCATATATTATTCAGCCTTATTGCAAAGCATACTCTTATGAGATCACGTTTGTTGCACTCTTGCAATGTGTCAGACGTTGCACAGGAGACAAAGAAAAAATACAGTATGGTTGGGCTAGCAGATAAACCGTAGCTAGCGTTCAACTTTCTTTTTCCACAAGAAGGATTATGTTCAGTTCAAACAGCTCTTATTTGTTTGACGTAGTCTCCAAAGGCTTTGCCAAGCAAAGATGCAAATGTTCAGGGTGGACAGGTCCCATCTCAGCCTATTTCTGCTGCAAATCAGCTTCATGATCTTGGATACATCCGTCCCTTAACCCCTCTGAACCTATTTCCTCATGTACAAAATGTGACTACCTAGCCAAGAAAAAAAATATATAAAATATTATACCTAGAGGAGATGCTTACAATTACTACCCTAGATTTCACGAGCCATAAACAAAATTGTCAGCATCCATTGAGATCTTATGTCCCAGCCGCTCTGCTGAAAGCTACGCCTGCACAAGTATGTGCCACATGCGTAACCACATTAGCTATTATTATTTCTGGTTTACAGACGAAATGGACATCCAGAGACATCAGGCTACCTGCTAAGGTTGTAGAGTGGAAGATATGACCACAACTCCATGTCTGTGGGGCTCCAAAGCCCATACTCTGATGTATGCTTCCCCAACCACACCATAGTTTCTTTGGACATGACGTGTTCTCAGTTACCCACAGCCTTTGCATGGACATGAACATTCTGAGGGATTCACAGTGAACTGTGTCTCCACTGTGGTGCTTGGGACCAAAGCATGGAAATAGGCAGAACATCTATCCACAAAGCAGACATTTCAGTGTTGGAATCAAGGCCAGAGGAGTGTCTGTAGTTAGATACCAGACTTCTGACTCCACCAGGATCAGGAGCCTCTCCTGTTCCCTTCTTTGAAATTTTTATACCAGCAAATGGAAGGTGACATCATGGAGGACTTCATCATTTCAAGGGAAAAGTTGTAGGACAAGAGGGGACATGGACTCTTGAACCAGAAACATTGTGGCAATGCCCAGGTAAGCATGTCCCAGAAGGACTTGGGAATGGAGGCAACTCTCCATAGGATAATTCTGTTTTTTTCCTTCATCTTCTTAAGTGGGGATGAGCACTACCTCCTAGCTTATGGTTAAGCAGAAATGTAAGGAAAGCAGGCAACAAGTCCTGTGAAACATAGCTCCTTGGTTGCAAAGGACCATCTCCTTTCTCTGCTGTCTCAGGGTTCCGTTCCTTTGAAGGCACCTACCTCATAAGTAATGATAAGATCTATCATCTCTTGAGCACTTACTGTGGACTGGACTGTGTGCTACCCGCTTAGATAATCTCATTCCACCCACATAACAACTCGGTGAAGTAGGAAGCTATTAGTGTCCTCCCATTTCAGAGATGAGGAAACTGATCCTTTTTTTAAGATTTTATTTTATTTATTCAAGAGAAAGAGAATGAGAGAGAGCGAGAGAGCGAGAGAGCGAGAGAGGCAGAGACACAGGCAGAGGGAGAAGCAAGCTCCACACAGGGAGCCCGACGTGGGACTCGATCTCAGGTCTCCAGGATCACGCCCTGGGCTGAAGGCGGCGCTAAACCGCTGCACCACCCGGGCTGCCTGAGGAAACTGATCCTTAAGAGGGATGAGTGGGATCCCTGGGTGGCACAGCGGTGGGATCCCTGGGTGGCGCAGCGGTGGGTGGCACAGCGGTTTAGCGCCTGCCTTTGGCCCAGGGCCTGATCCTGGAGACCCTGGATCGAATCCCACGTCGGGCTCCCAGTGCATGGAGCCTGCTTCTCCCTCTGCCTGTGTCTCTGCCTCTCTCTCTCTCTCTCTCTCTCTGACTATCATAAATAAATAAAAATTAAAAAAAAAAAAGAAAAAAAAAGAGGGATGAGTAATTGACTCAAACAAGATTCCACAGCAAGGAAGTGGCCAAACTGCCATTCAAATGCTCATCTACGGACTCCAGAGCTGGTGTTCCTAATTCTTCTATCATAATGGATGAATGGGTTATTAACTGTTTTGAAAAGCAGAAAATACCATATAAATGCACGGGGGTGGGTCTATGCACTTAGCACTTCACAAGGATTTCAAGTGAATTCAGGCAGGTGCATTTTTTTTTTCCTTCCTAAAATTCACCCAGTCCTCTAAAATTATATAATTTGCTTTTGGTGACTCTCAGCATATCCACAGAAACGACCAAATGTAAACTTGCCAGGCTATTTCTCTAAAGCCATCTCTTGGAGGAGGTGGTGGCTAAATTTTAACTCAGTACAAAATTTCCATTAAGGTCTATAGCTCACTTTCATTCCTCTTCCTTAGGTACAGAGACAAAGGGCTCCTGGAAAGATGGCACATCTCTGGGCTGTGCAAGAGGTCTACGAGGAGGTTTGCCTTGGGAAATGACTCCCCCCACATCCTGGCTGCTGCTCCCAACTATTCATGGACCCTCAAGTTCTCGGGAACCTAAAGAGGATTATAAAGATTCCCCCAATCCCAAGCTTCAAGACTGTTGCCTTGTGCTACTGTTGCATGGTGACCTCCTTTTCCCCACTCGAATAAAAGTACCTCAAGGGCAGGATATGTTTCATACCTCCATCTGAATCTCCTTCTGGGTATAGCACTTGATAGGGCCCACAGAAGATCCTCAACCTAAGCTGGTAAGGCCATTGGAATTCTGGGATTGAGGAAGACAGGCACTGGATCTGTCCTGACACATTGCGGTCCACCTACCTCTTTCAGTTTTCTTACTGGAGTTTCATAAGTAGATGCTCTGGGCCTGGCATCATGGTAGACACTGGGAATCCAAAATAAGTTACACGATATGGTCTCTGCTTTCAAAGAAGGCCTCAATCTAATCACAGGTGTAGAGGGTAGTACGTGGTATTTCAGGCTTTTCCCTATGGTGCCAGAATCCATATCAAATGGCAGTGTGGACATATTTTGCACCCATCTTTACTCCAGAGAGACTCCAGCAGGGGAATCTATGGACTAAGGAGGCTTCTGCAAGGTGCTCTCATGTTTCTAATTCTCTCATAGGGAATTGGGGTGGCTCCTGACCCTGACACCAGGTTCTTGACCTACTAGTTCGCTCCTGGGATTTGTGCTTCTTTTTATCCTCTTGCAGGGAAGTCTGCAGTCTGTCTGGAGTGCAAGGAAGTTTTTTCAGCTTGCCTTCATCTGCGCCTACTGAGAAATTTCCTCTGTTAACTTGCTAGTAACAGCTGTTGAAATTCCAGTGGGGTCTATATATGCGCATGCATGCTCACAAGAGAAACTTACTTTATCATCCAGATAACTCATGAACCTTTCCTTTCTCTTTCTTGAATACCATGGAGTAACACATTCCAGTGTAAACAAGGAAAAAATAGACCTGGCTAGACTAGAGGTGGCTATGGGAAGCAATGTGGAATTCCAGATCAGAAACAGAAAATAAGAGACACATACTTCTGCCCAGCAGACCACTGGGAGTGCCTAAAGAAACACACACATTTCTTACCTTCCCCTCCCCTTGGGAGGGAAAGATGAGGACAGGTTATATCATCATCTTCCAGAAAATAAACCATCTAAGCCCCAACCTCTTTTGGATAGGCTGGCTAAGATTCTACTAGAGATGACTTCCGTAAAAGAGAATTATGGCAAAAGGATATAATATTTGATCTGTGGGGAAAAAATTAAAAAAAAATTTTGATCTGTGGGTTTGAGCTTTTTCTTTTTAATCCTAGACATAAATTCCACTCCTTTTTGCTCTGGAAAGATCTAGTCCCACTGGTGCCCTGGCTGAGACCAACAGTCTTCCTTTGGCCACAGGTTGCTGTTAACCTTCTAGCAGGTATGAGAAGAGCATTAGTGACAAGTAGGGGAAAAAAGTGACAACTTTTTTGTGATTATGAGCTACCACCTGCAGTGGGCATGAGATGGTGTGTGTGTGTGTCAGTGAAAAAGTGAGTGGATATGGCAGTATTAGCGTGGGGCCACATGCAAGAGTTTGGGGATGTGTGAGTGTGTGCGCATGTTTGGGGCCACTATAAACACATGTGAATCACAGATGTGGGTTAGAAGGATCATCTCAGCAAGGGAGCATAGGTCAGTGTCAATGCGTCCGTGTGTGAGTCCAACTAAGAGTTCATGGCCATTCAGGCAAGTATGTTGAGCTAGAGTCAATGTATTTATGCCTTGGTGACTGTGTGGGCACATGGGCCAGTGTGAACAAGTATATCAACCTAAGGGGGGGGGGTACTGCAGGGTGGATGAGAGTCTGAGTGTAAGTCTACATGGCCATCAACGGCATCAGTAGCAGGTTATGTCTAAATGCATAAATGCATTTATGGGAATTGAGGGTGACAGTGTTCAATTGTGTGGGTCAGGGTGGTGTGTGCCAACATAACTGCCACTCAGGGACCCTGCAGATCACCATATGTGTACTGGTGCAAATGCATGTAGCTGTGTGAGGGTATGTCAGTGTGAGAGTACAAGAGTGAGAACGGGCAGGAATGTAAGCATGCTAGCACCAGTGTGAACACGTGTACTGTAGAAATGATAGTTGGACAGTGTGAAGATATACATGTGAATGTGCATGATTGTGACCGTGCACCCCTGGGAATGTGTGGGAGTGTAGGATTTTGAGCATGTGTCTGCAAATGTGAGAATATGGAAAACTGTGCAAATGTACAAACATCAGTATATGGGCATGGGCATGCCCTAAGTGTGACTGTGTGATGTGAATTAGCATGAGGACTGAATGGGCATATGGACATGTCAGGGTGTGTCGGGATGACTGCATCAGTATGACTCTGAGTGCGAACATAGGGTGCTGGGTGTTAGTGAAAGTGTCTAAGTTTATGAAAAGGAGAGTGTGAGACTGTATATCAGGATGCATGCCTGTGAGCTGGAGGAGTGCGATCAGATCTCAGCATGAAGGTGAGCAAATAAGCGGGAATGGGTGTCATGATGAGTGTGTTTCCATGTATAAGGGTGACTATGTGTGAGTGTGACAGAGGCAGGGGGTTACATCAGTGCTGAGCATGTAATATTGAGGTTAAGATTGTAAGAGGGTCTAAAAAGTGGAAATGAGGGGCAGCCCGGGTAGCTCAGTGGTTTAGTACCACCTTCAGTCCAGGGCCTGATCCTGGAGACACGGGATCGAGTCCCACATCAGGTTTCCTGAAGGGAGCCTGCTTCTCTCTTTGCCTCTCTCTCTCTCTCTCTCTCTGTCTCTCATGAATAAATAAATAAAATCTTAAAAAAATAAAAAGTGGAAATGGGTGAGACTGTGTTCATGGTGGGAGCATGTATGCGCATGCATGTGTCCCTTCAATGAGTGATGATCTGTGTGTTTTACTGCAAGGAGGAAACCATCCATGACAGCGCAAATGTGTTACAGCATATAACACTGAGGGTGTGTATGGCTATATGAGAAATAGGCAGGGGCAAGTCAGCATGGGTCTGCGTATAAACTACTTGCGATCGTGTAGGAATTTGCAGGTTAAATGTGATTCTATCATTTCTGTGGATGTGAGAAGGTGTGACCAAGAGTGTGTGAGAACATAAGAAAGTATAAAGGTGTGAGTGGGTGAGAATGTGAGGCTGCAGTGTAGGGCGAGTGCAAGCATGTGTCAGTATGAAATGTGAATATAGAAATGTATGTGGCAGTGTGTGGCAGTATGGGTGTATGCCGGCATGCAGTATGTTTGTAAATATGTGTGTGAGGGTGAAGGGGTGGGCGTGATGGTCACCACAAACGTGTCCGGTGGGAAAAGTGTGAGCCAAGGAGGCCTAAGGATTGTATGAATGTCCAAGAGTACAGAAGCATGCTTGAGAAAGTATATGTGCATGTGTGCAACCAGGGAAGAGTACTGATGTCATCTAGGATGCTGAGAAACTCTCCAGGAAGCGTCTTTCCCCTCAAAGCCACCGCATGTATCCAGTTACAGGCACATTACTCAGCCCCTCCCAACTTCTGTCTCTTTGTGGGCAAAGACAATGATTCTAGTACCTACCTTGAGCTAGTCTCACTTATAATCAGAAACAAAAACAGGAACTACTGTGGGATCAAACGGTCTCCTGCAAGTAAAATGCCTAGCCCAGTGCTGGCAACAGTAGACAATAGATACGGGTTATTATTGGAGCTGTCACAGAACACCCGGAAGAGATCCCGGGGCTCGCTTCTGACTTGAGCGAGTTCTAGTTACCTTCTGTCGCTCCAGGTCTATAGAGGATCCCCTACCACAGCATCTCTAGAAAGCTGAATACATTAGTATCAGCAGGGTTGTAATTTCATACCCTCAATATCATGGCCGAAACTCTGGAGATTCCCCTTCATGAGGAGGCACCCTAGAAACACCTGCCACTGAGCTACACTTTTCCTTTGTCCTGGGGCCTGGGGCAGGCTTTGTGAAAGGGAACTGCACTGCATACTCCTTATTTTCTCTTTGTTATTCTTGTTGTTATTATTTTTTTTAATTTTGGTTGGTGGCTCACTTTTGACTTGGGTGTTACGAGAGATGCCCAGGTAACTGACCAAGAGATAGAAGTGTAGACCAAGAGAAAGAGGGACATTAAGATACAAACAGGTAGCTGGACAGTGACATATGGCAACAGAAGGCTGGAGGGAGCAGCTGACAGCAGAAGCCCTAAAGGCTGCCCGACAGGGAAAGAGGTACATGATCAGAGGCGGGCCACGGAACCTGAAAGAAGTGGAGAGGAAGAGAAGATCTCAAATTGAAAATCTGCCGGGCAACTGTAGGGCACTCGTGAGAGAGACCAGAGACCTGTAAAACTGAGTCCCTATCCCTAGTTTCTGGTCTAGTTTACCTGCCAAGATGAACACTCCAGAAACCACGCAAGAATTACAGCAGGCAGCAGAGAAGCAAGGGCTACGCAATACTCTACGCACTCAAGTGTTGTTGGAAAGCTGGGGGAGAAGTGGTCCCTGCTTGGATGGGAAGGCAGAGGGAAGGTTCTGGAAGGTTTAAGCCCACCAGGCCCGGAAGCTGGGACAGATGGGGTGGGGGTATGCCTTGAATAGGAAGGTGAAATAAAAGTTGTGGAGCAGGAGAAATTTCAGGAACTGACTGGTCAGACAGTGGCACGTGGCTGAAATGCCACTGTGACATCTGGAAAGCAGGAAGAACGAGAATAGGCAGCTTGATGGGAAGCGCGTTGGTGGTTACACGGAAGCTCTTAGATGGTGCTTGATGTTTGTAAAGGACTTGGCCCTAACCATTCGGTTGTTTCTCTTACTCCACAATGTAAGTCACAGCTATCATTCCCATATCAGCAATGGCAGGGAGGGACCAAGAAACCAAGGCTAGCTATATAGCCACAGGCCCCCAGAAAGAAAGGGCTGTATCCCAAGACCCAGCTAGGGAGGCCTAAGCAGGGTCTGTAACATTGGGAGCTCTGATGGAAAGGTGGCCTTTACCTGGATTTGGAGATGTCTGACTCCCTGCCCTGGAATCCATTACTCACCTCTTACTGCCACCACTGTAGGACCTCAGCACAGATGGGTGCTGCCCATGAGAAGGGGCTGGGCTGCCTTCAGCTCCGACGGACTCGGTGCTGGGCACACCTGCTGCCACAAGATGCAAGGACTCAGATGCTCTTTCTTGGGGACAACCTGCCAAGACAAGCATTGTGGGGGTGCAGGAACCCCTTGCCCCTCCTGCTACTACTCCCTTAGCCACCCCCCCCAAAACCTCACATACACCCTACAGTGGATTTCAGAAAACCCCTTGAGAAGGCAGAGCATCAGAGAGGAGAAGCATACAAAGGGCCTTGGGAGGTCAGAGCCCATTTGGGTGCTGGACTGGGGGCTTCAGGTTGAGAGCTGCTGTCATTTCACCACTCACTCTGGCTCTGCTTGCTTGTTGGCAGAGAAGACCTGCCCTAGCCACCCCAGACAAGTGTCAGGAGGACGGGATCAAATAGGACAGATGGGAAATAGCCGCATATTCTTAGGAGGTGGTACAGTCCCACGTACGACAGAAAACTGAGAGATCATGGCAAACGCACTTTGGCTCTGAGGACATCTGAGCTTCCCCAAACCCTGGCAATGCTGTTTCACTTCCAAGCTGCCACCTCTTCCTCCTCCCCTTCTCAGCAACCCCCTTCACTGGGTGGCTGTGGGAAGCACTTGGAGAGTCCCTAATTGGCTATCATCTCATAGCTGTTGAAGGTTGCAGTCTCTGATCCTAACTGGGACCTCCTTCTGCCTCCCCACAATGTCCACTATGGGGAGGTCTTCCACGATCTTTCTCAGACTTCTTAGGGTGAATATCTACTGGTGTTTTTCTGGGTGATAGTTTGCCTTATTTCCCTGCAGAGGTTTCCATGTTCAACTGTGGAGGCAAGGTCTTTAACCCCTCTCTATCTGCCTTCACCCACAATCACTCAAGCCTCTCGAAGGAAGCCCACTCTTCCATCCTTCCTAACCTGCCCCCAGCTTCCCTCCATGGTGTCTGTTCTCAAAGAAAAGCAGCACATATATGTTCAATTCCAACAAAGCCAGACCCACGCTAGTACACGCTCTAATGGCCAATAATGGAATGCACAAGGTCCTAATCCAAAGACACAGATGGCAGGATATCTAAAGGCAGAGACAGTAAAAAACTGAAGCCTCAGGGAGGCAAGAAAAGCCCCAGGATTCTCACTTTCCCCTTGGTGAACAAGAAGACCAACCCATATCCCAGGTATGCCACTTGCTCTTGGCGAGACTCCAGAACACGGCCACCCATCTGTCCCCCAGGGGCCCTGGCATTCCCTGAGTGCCTCCCACTCGCATCCTCCAAGCAGCCTTTCCAACTGCCACCCACTGAGCCACTAAGTGGTGTGCCAACCAGGACCTTGGCTGCATGAGCTCATCCTGCAAGGGGGTGGGGTGGGGGTAGGTGAGTAACAGCCACCAAAGCTCCAGAGAGGGGCAGGACTGGAAGGGGGCTCAAGAACGATGGCCACTAAAAGTCTTCTGAGCCCGGGGATGGCAGAAAGCTCCCATGGAGGTGGGGAACAGTGTGAGTACGCAAGATTGGAGGGGGGCAGTGGATGCACCAGCCTGGACCAACCAAGCACCTCCAGGTTCCTGTACAAGATTGAGCTTTCCTTCCACCTGCCTCCACCTCGCTTCAGCCTCCCATTAACTGCATGGCAGCCTGCTTCCAATCCACCAGTTACACAGCCCTAGCCAGTGGGGGGAGACTGGCAGGACACAGTGCTCCACCTGGTGGTCACACTCTTCCCACCCGTTGGGGATGTGTTTTGTTGGGAGTGTGGCGATGTGGCCCTGTGTTTGAGTACGTGCAGGGTGGAATCTGTGCTGCTTCCTGCATCCCACAGTAGCTGTGTGCCCTGCGTGCCTGTGCCCGGTCGTGTGTACGCCATGTCATACCTATCGCTATTTTGTGTGTGTCAACTCTGTATCATGTTGGGTGTGTGTGTGCAGTCATGTTTTTGTTATCAGATGCACATATATGGGGTCTGTTATGTACTGTGGATGTGCTGTGGTTCTGCGTATACATGTAAGTGTGTGCCATGTTTCTAATCCATATTCTGTAACACATGTCTCTGCCATATTATGTGTCTGTATCATGTTGTATGTTTATCACACCTTGTGTCTGCACCTGTGGCTTAGCCTCCTACTGGGGCTGGGGTAGGGATCAGTGCACCCATTGTGTGCCTACCAGCACCCCAGCTTTGCTGCATTCCAGCTTCCTGCCAGCATCTCTGACTGGAGACTAGGGTTGCCACTTTGGGGGGGGGGGGCGCAGGAAGTTATGGCCAACCACTCTCTCTACCGCAGGCCCTCCCACAGCAGATGCCTGGCCCAGCACTAAAGATTGCAGGGAAAGGAATTCTGGAACCTTTGTGAAGCCCAAAGGAGGACACTAAGTGCTAGGGAGATGGCACCCCTGCTCAACCCCCGGCCCCATCCATATATGAGAAGGGCCTGCAGGGAGCTGCAGCTGCCTCAGTTTCTCCTTCAGGACATCTGGAAGAACTGGTGCCCTTCTCTGCAGGGGCAGGGAGTTAACAACTGCCCAAGGGATTAGCGCTGGCAAAGGGAGCCAGGCCAGGGGACACATGGGAAGCTCTGCCAAAGGTGTTCCCGCAGATGCCACTAGAGGGGGCGATTGTGCAGGCAGTTAGGGGTAGTGTCTTGTAGATGCAGAATTCCAGAAAGTCCACCTGGCTCACAGAGGAGGGAGAAAGAAGAGGATACACATCCTAAGCAGGCCTTCCTTCACCCTCATCTGGGCCATTTGGTTTTGAGGCTGAATCAGGGACTTGGCACCACTAGTACCTATCTGCACCCCCACCGCCACCTCCCCCCATAAGATCTATATAAAATCCCCACAGAGCTTCTCAGGGGCTGGTTATAGGTTCCCTAGCAGATTCTCCACCTGGGCTTCCCTTCTCCCTCCTGCTTCCCATTGACATGGTCATTGGTATACCAAAAAAGTGAGATTTAAAAGGGTAAATGGATTTTTTTTTGGGGGGGGGGATGTCCTATGGTGGGCCTGCCTTCATGACCAAGAACAAACAGACCCACTTTCTAAATGTCATGACCTTCTCAGAAACCACTTCATCCAATCGCATCATTCAAAAGCCAAGGAAAGTAAGGCTCAAGGAGGGGCAGAAGCAGACCAGACCACCAGCCTCCTGACTCCCAGGGTTTTTGTTCTACCTTAGCTCCCTGTCCTCTAGTCTCTAAAAAAAGCCAAAAAACAAAAAACCCCCCAAAACAAAAAACCTTCTTTCTCCAAATACAGCACCCTCCCAGCGTGGCAAAAAACCCTTGCCTCCCTCTCCACTGTGTGAGCTCCAAGACGGTCAGTCCGGCTCTGTCTCAATGATCAGCGGCCCAGGCTTTTCTGTGGCCACACCTTGGGAATGATCTTCATTCCCCACCAGTAAATTGTTCATCTCTTTCGGGTCTTCAAGGTCTACCTCCCCCATTTTGGCTTCCCACCTGCGGCCACAGCTGGAGTTATGCCATTTTGCTCCTTGTCACGTCCCTCGGGTACAACACAGATTGCCCCAACCTGCAGATAATTGACTGAATGTGCAAATCAGACATGGATCCATTGTCCCGATTAACATTTCCAATTAAACTCTGGGTTAGGCTGTGGGTATTAGTGACTGGAGTAATCACTACTTGAGATGTAAATGCAAATGCCTTCCAAAGTCCTGGGGCGCAGGAGGAATGGAAACAGACTACCAGGCCCGGGGGGAGGGGAGGAGGTGTTCTTTGGTTCTCTAGTACCCCAAAATCAGATTTGAAACGTATGGCTGTTAGTTCATACAAAAGCTCCAGCTTCACACCAGAGGACTCTGACCCTGACTGCACACCCTTTCCTGCCCCCTGCTGGAGAAATCACATCGTGCGGAGTTGGCAGGCCCTGCAGGGGGAACCGCCTAGCCTCTGGCAGGTGGGGAGGTTGGGGGACAACAGGGTACCCCAGAAGCCTCAACAGCTGCACTTACCTTCTAGGGCAGTGGTTTTCACCATCCCTCGCCTGCACGGGGTCCCATGGGCCCCTGGGAAGGAGGGCATTTTTGGAACACAGGCAGATACTCCTATGGCTGCAACAGGGACCACAGACCCGGCCTTGGCCCTCCCCATGTAAAAATAGTCAACCTACCTGTCTTGGGCAGATTCAAAGCTCCCCAAATCTCCTTTGGGATCAGGCCCACTCCCAGCCCCAACCCTGCCATTCCTTCTCCTTACCCAGGAGGAAAGAGCCATTGTGAAGTCCACTGCTCACTGAGTTTCTTTTCCTTCCTATGACCAAAGCTACTAGTTCCCAAAGGTGGGTTATGCGGATGGGAATGCTATCGATTCCCTACATATCAAGAAAATCATCCCCCTAAGTCTGGGATGAACGACATGTGCCTCGACCACCAAAATTTCACCATCTCACCTGGGGAAATCGGGGCCTTTGGGTTCCCGGTAAGACCACAGCTCTCTTCTTGTTCTCTATGGCTTTGTTCCTACCTGCTCCATCTGATCTTACCTCTTTCTAGATTTCTAGTTCTGACTTTTTTTTTGCCTTGGCCACCCTCTTTGACCTCACAGTAGCTTAGTCTCTGACCTCAGAATAACAGAGTCTCTGACAGGGGCAGCACTTCCCCACCCCACCCCATCCCTCCAATTATTCTTCATTTTTCTCACTTGTCACATCTAGTATCCTCTCCCCAAAGACCTCAGCATGCCTGTTTGCTTTGTATGCCAATTCTGCCTCCAACCAGAAAATCAGCTAGTTGGCACACCTTTGGGGTGTTGTGACTCGTTGCCTGCAAGTGTATCACAAGTGAACCTCCCTATGAGGCCCACTTGTCTGCCTGGAGGTTGGGGGGGGGGTCCACTCCTTGACATCTCAAGGTCCTTCTGGCCTCGAGATCTTCAGCTGTTGGCTTTTACCCAGCAAACGTGCCAGTCTCTTTCCATTTTGTCCCATTCATGGAGAAGGGAGGTATGACATTTATATCTAGAAAACAGAGGCTTCCATGGCTCTCCCTCCAAGCCCCAGGCTATTAATCATCCATTACCAGATTGAGCCCCTCCACCCAGAGGTGCCCCTGGGGTAGGGGCCTCAAGTACCAAATCACAGACCTGCCCAATTATAATTTTGCAAATGGCCCAGTGAAAACTGCACTGACCTTTATACCTCAGTCATCCTAGAACAGGGCCACAGTGTTGTCACCAACAGGAATGGACCTCCTTCTGTTCCAACACCTCAGACAGCCATACAGCTGGCCTGGATTTGAGTCTGTAAAACCATGGGGGGAGCAAGACTAGCATGGCTAAAGGCTTCTCTGATGAAAGCCATTACAAAAAAACCAAAAACACTGAAACCACCCCCTTCATGCTTCCCAAAGCCAAGCCACTCACCCTTTTCTCCTTTGCTTCTACAGACCACAGCCTAGAACCCTCAAGTCCAGAGTCTGCCACTGCATTCTGGAAGGTGGGACCAAAAAAATCAAAAGGGGCCTCTTGCTCCCTCCCTGGGCACCGTCCTCCCACCCTGTGCCTCAAACACCACCTAGGGAAGGAAAACGTACAAGAGTAAAAATCTAAAATGTTCAATCTGCCCCAAAGTGTGGCAGTCATCTTGCCAGAGCCAGTTCACAAACTGAGGGCAAGGCCTACCGTGAGCTGAGGACAGGGTTGGGGGGCAGGGGACCTGATGACCCCTAATGACCCCTGCGCCTCCCCAGACAAAGACAAAGGCTAATGAGGGGCCCCAGGCTTTTTAGGGAGAGTACTGCATCATTCCAATATTCACATGAAAAGAAATAAGTCGTCCTGTCATTACCCTCCCCCCACCACCACCAAAAAAGAGGAGGAGGGTAAAGAAAAGGAAAAGAAAGGGCGCCCAGAGAAGAAAATCGTCACTTTTTCTGTTTGTTCTAGTTGGGCTCTTCCCTCTCCCCTGGACTTGGCCAGGCCGCGGCCACACCTCCTCCCCTTGGTGGTTTTTTTTTGGGGGTGGGGGGCGTCGCTACTGTGGCTGGGGGAGGGGGCGGAAAGATGGTGTAAGTCTAACGGGCTTATGTTGATTTGGGGGCGGATTTGGCCTCCAGCGGCCCAGGCCTCGGCCGGCGAGTCCAGGGCTTGCCCCAGAAACGGGGTCCGGGCCCTGCGAGAGTGGCCCTGACACACCCACTCGTCCGCGGCCGCCAAGCGCCATCGGGCGAACTGCGCGCCGGGTCTCGGGGCTCCGGGGACGCCACGGAGGCGACCCAAGGCTGAAGTGCCGCCGAGAGCGGGAGAGGGGCCCCCGGGGAAGGCAGAAAAATCTGCCCGGCAGCGCCACACCCTCCCCCGAGCGAGCTGGGCGCCCTGAGTCGCGGGATTTACCTGCCACTGGTCCAGCCACCCTGTCCAGACCTTTCCTCTACCTCCGAGTGCTCGGGCTGGCGGGGCTGGCGGGGGGGGGCCGCAGCCGCAGCCGCAGCCCCGGGCCCGGCCCGCTCACCCCGCCTCTCCTCCCGGCCTCGCACACCTGCTCAGGGCCAGGAAAAGCTGCAGCCCCCCGCGCGAGCCCCCAGACGGTGCGCTGCCGACAGCTGCCCGCCCGCGGCAGAGCCCGGCTCGGCAACCGCTCCCTGGCTCTTGTCTGCTATGACGTCACCCGGGCTCTGCATCGCACGCGGGCCAATCAGAGGGTAAGCAGAAAACCAAAATCGCCCTGAGTGGGCTGCTGGGGACCAATCTTTTGTTTCCAGGCAGGAAGCGCCTGGGAGGGGAAAGAAAAAAAACCTGAAGGGGAGGGAACAGAGAGAGGGAAAGGAAAAGGAGATGGAAACTTCTACACTGTCAGGGTCGTCTACAAAGAGGTGGGGCCATCGAGAGACAGAGACAGAGAGAGAGAGAGAGAGAGAGAGAGAGAGAGGGACAGACGCACCTGACAGTGGGGAGGGGCGGGGCGTTTTGTGCATCTTCCTTAAACGGCTCCCCTCAGGAAGATTGGAATTTCAGAATAATTTCCAGGGGAGGAAATCCGTCCAGCTACACGGGCACTCTTTACTGGGGAAAATGGTTTGGATTTGGGAAACCACCTGTCAGGCCAACAGGTTACACTGATAAGAGTCTCTGGAATACAAAGTAGACTCTGGCAGATATGGCAGTGGCGTTCAGAGATGACAATTTAGACAGGAAAACTACCTTTCTGCTCATGAAACACACATTTCAAAACATGGAGGGTTAGACAAAATAATAATAGTAATAAAACTACGTCAAGTAGTTTATATAGATATATACATATATTTAATTTCATTAAAATGTGGCTCTCCCTAAAACCTTCGGTGTGGCCTCTCATCTTTAACAATAAGTACAGGTTTTTACCCATGTGCAAACCTTAAAATGTAACTCCGAAAATCATCCCTTGCTAATCCAAAATCCATATCCACCTCCCACCACCAGGATTTGGCTACATTATATAAATTATGGTAAATTCCATCAAGGAGACAATAAGCTCTCATCAAAAATGATAAAAAAATTGCAAAATACTAATTACATTCAAATTATAATGATGTAAAATACACCCATAGAAATGATCAGAAGAGAACATAAAATTATCACAATCGGGTAAAAGTTTACGAGTACTTTTCCCTCTCCCCTTGCAAATTTATTTTTATGAAGATATCCTGACATACTTAAATGGTCAAAATGAGTTATGACCCTCCACAGTACACTTTCCTCCACGTTTCTCAACACCCCATAACATCTGGCCATCATTTCTTCATAATGCTAGCAAAACAAGTTTCAAGATGGAGGGTGAACTAATTAATATATTTGCCAAGGTCCTTCTAGGAAAAGCCACACAACAGACCTCTAGGTTCACAGAGAAGACATCTGGGGAAGTTGAGAGAATGGGATACTTCTTTGGACTTATTAATTTAAAATTATGCTCATGTTGGAAGTTGAAAAAAGAACAACCATAACCCTTCCAATCTAAGACAAGGCAGGAAACAGGGAGGCAAAGACTAAATAAACTATATACTCCAGATTTTTTAAAGGATCACTTTGCATTTTATCTTTATTTTCCTTAATTGAAAATATGTTTATGCATACATGACTATTACGTGAACATGGTAAGAAGCCGCAGAGCTGGAATTTGTATCTGGATCTGAGTCTAAGGCCCATGCTTTTTAAAAATATGAGACCCAGTATTATGGATTTTGTTTAAATACACATTTGCTTTGGGGGGAAAAGGGGTATACTAGATTGGTGATTTTTAAAAATCAGGCATTTTTAAATAGCCTTTTTGTGTGTGTTTGGTGGTTGCCTTCCCAGTGCAAAAACACCCCTCACCCTTCTCCTCAAATCCCTAATAGGTTGAAATCACGATGGTTCTGCTTTCCATGATTTTACAGATATCTTTTTAATTAACTTTGGGGTTAAAGAAAGTAGCCCATCAAATTGATTTTTTATTTTACATCATGGTTAAAGTAATTTAAAAATCACTGATCTAAATGAATGAACATTTACTTAATATTACATCTCCGATTTGTAAAGTGCACTTATTTGGGTTATTTTAAACAATAAGAATTTTTTTTAAGACATAAAACTGGATTTTTTTCTGGCTCATGATTTAACTTGTTCTTCTGCGCTATTGATTTAAATTGTAATTAAAAGGTATTTGATTTCACTCTAATCCTCCCATATACCTCAGCAATAACTCAGAGCTATTTATGCAGTCACCACACATGGTTATTTAAGCATTTCGTGTGTGTATTTCTTCTCTCACTGGTGATTATGGGCCAGAATCCTATTAGGTGCCTGACAAATTAAAGCATAGAGGTGTCATAGAAAGAGGACTGGGGGGCAGCCCAGGTGGCTCAGCAGTTTAGCGCTGCCTTCAGCCCAGGGCCTAATCCTGGAGACCCAGGATCGAGTCCCACATCAGGCTCCCTGCATGGAGCCTGCTTCTCTCTCTGCCTATGTCTCTGCCTCTCTCTCTCTCTCTCTCTCTCTCTCTCTCTCTCTGTGTGTGTGTGTCTATCATGAATAAATAAATAAAATCTTTAAAAAAAGAAAGAGGACTGGGCTTAGGAGCCAGGCCCAGCATAGAAGACTTCAGTCTTCCCATCAAAGGGCAATATCCTATATTCTTCTTTTTCTTTTTAAGATTGATTGACTAACTGATTTTAGCGAGAGAGAGAATTCACATGTGCACACAAGTAGAGTAAGGGGCAGAGGGAGAGAATCTTCAAGCAGACTCTCCGTTCAGCACAGAGCCCGACTGGGGGCTCAATCTCAGGACCCACGAGATCAGCCAAAACCCAGAGTTAGATGCTTAACCAAATGAGCCAGTAAGGTGCCCCAATTCTTCTTGACACCATAAAGCAGTCTTTGCTACCAATGTGGTTTATTCTCCAAGAATATAGGACAATTGCATGGGAACTTTCAGGGAAGCTAAGAATGTCTTAAAGATTTCATCTGTGTAATCTTTCCTACTCAACTTCCACTTTCCCCTGTTTCCTTCTCCAACCTCACTAATTGGAGAAAGGACATAATCACCACACTAGTTGAATAACCACTTGGCATGTGTATCCTGCTTCTCGGGTTACAAACCACTTTTGGACCTCCTGGCTTGATCCTCACAACAACCACAACATTGTTCTGCCACAACTATGATCTTCATTTCGCTGATAATCAAATGGACACCCACAGGTTTAAAGTAGCCTGTCCAATGCCTCAGTGACATGGTCCTAGAAACTAGATCTCCTACTCTGTTTTGTATTCTTTCTACCACCCCACGTGGCAACTTAAGTTGTATTGCTCCTTTGGCTCTGACCAACCTGACCAGCCTCTAGAGTCACAGAAGAAGCAGCAGACTCTGGGATGGGGCTTATAGCAACAGAAGTAAACTACGACTATCTTCCAAGTCTTCCAGTCAAATCTCAGAGAAGAGGAGCATTGTTCATATACCATGATGGGAGTGTAAAATCTTAAAAAAGATTTTAAGTGGCACAGACTTTTTGAAGGGCAAGCTGGCAATACTAGGAAATTTTAAATGCCTGTGCCACTTGACCAAGCAATTTCAGTTCAAGAAATTTGATGATGAATACACTCATTAAAACAGGACAAGTTGTGTTCAAGTGTGTTCGTTGTTGAATCTTAGGTAAGAAAGAAACACTCGTCATATAAAGGCCAAACTAAATGTCCCTAGATAAGGGAACTGTTAAGCAAGATATGGTATATATGTTATCTTAGAATATTATACACCAGCTAAAAAGAATCAAGTGGATTCTTACATATTAAAGTAGAAACATATCTTGACACAATCTTGACTGAAAAAATGGCAGAACAGCATGTGTACTATTTTATTCTTGTTAAAAATGTGCATGCACTTGCACGCATGTGTTTGTGTGTGTGTTTAAGCTGGAATTATACACATCAAACTGCTAATACAGTAACTCTGGGAATTAGAAAGGTGTGAAGGAAGACAAGTGGGTATGTGTGTATGGTGGAGGTCATTAACTGTTTTCTTTATATGCTTCTGCATTGTTTCTACATGTTTTATTATATTTTTTTAAGATTTTATTTATTCATGAGAGACGCAGAGAAGCAGAGACATAGGCAGAAGGAGAAGCAGGCTTCCTGAGGGGAGCCTGATGCAGAACTAGATCCCAGGACCCCGGGATCATTACCTGAGCCGAAAGCAGACGTTCAACCACTGAGCCACCCAGGCGTCCCTGTACATGTTTTAATAATAAATATACAGAACACGTAAAAAAGTGAAAATATAGCTTTCTTTGGATGGAGACAGAAAGAAAACCAAACAAGCAAACAGAATGAACAAACTGCTACCGAGAAAGGGATCTGAATGTGAGGTGAATGATTCAGGTGTGGCAGTAGAGCCTCTGCTGCAGCAGGCTGAGCCAAGCCATACCTGGGCAGGCACGCAAAGCAGCCTGGATATCAGGGCTCCCTTCCCACGCCTGCCTCAAGTCCTACAGCCAGAAATCGCTCCCAGTGGTGGACTCTTGAGTATTTGTGGCTGTCTTCGAGGCTTTTGCTAAAGCAGCTGCATTTAAAACAAAAACAAAAACGAAAAAGCTCCCCCTCCTGCTGTGCATACAAAAGAACTCAGCTGAGCAGCTCACGAAAAAGGCATTTGTTCCTTAGCTGAGAGCACCCAGAGCACCATGCCCACTCCTCCTTGGTTGGGCTCTGCTCACTACACTTTGTGGCCAACATTGCAGGCAGACCCGAATGTGCCCCTTCCTTCCTGCCCCCCAGCTCCCACTCATTAGGGGCTCCAGCTTTCCCGTAGGAGGCAACGTGGTAGGGAGCCTGCTAGGCAAAAAGTGAGGAGCCTCAGAATTGCCAAAAAGCTCATCCTAGTTCCCTTAAAAACTGGAGGCGAGAGAAGAGGGAAGACCATTGCTAGGAAATCACCATCTTGGGGCTTCAGAGTTCTGGCCTGGGAATGAGGAGACCCAGATTCCAGATTCCAGTCCAGCTTGTGGTCAGGAAGCCCTGAGCAAGACTCAAATTTCCCTGGGCTTTTGTTTTTTTCCTCTGTGAAACTTGACTTGCTATCCCTGGACTCTTGTACGAATGCAAATGGCTAGTGGAACAACAGTGGATTTAACAGATTTCAGAGCTACACAGCTCCTTAATAGACTTGATGAGTCTCCATTTACATATGCTCCCTGTATTGTGGGACCTTGGGAATGGGGTGGGGGTGGGGGAGGACGCGTCTCTCTTCACCTTCCTTCACTATAATTAGCACTCGTTAGGAACCTGCCCTGTAGAACCTACAAGCTTTCAGGAGCTCGAAGCCTCTGCCCTCCTCCCTTCCACCAGGGAGTTAGCGAAGGAAAAGCAGGAGCCAATTAAATGCAGGTGGCCCTGGATGAATTAATATGAGAATTAGGAAGTTTCTCTCCTCTGACTTGGTTTTAATTAGCCCCACTTCCACTATGGTCCTACATAAAAAAGCACATTATTTAATTGAGCTGATGCTGTTTGATTTTGCTCCTGAGCGGATCACATTACATTATACATTTCTTCCCCGCACACTCCGATCACTGCACTGCCTGAACTTAAGTCAAACTGCAGAGTAAAGTGAATTTGAAAAGTTAGTTTCGGGGATCCCTGGGTGGCGCAGTGGTTTGGCGCTTGCCTTTGGCCCAGGGCGCGATCCTGGAGACCCGGGATCGAATCCCACGTCAGGCTCCCGGTGTGTGGAGCCTGCTTCTCCCTCCGCCTGTGTCTCTGCCTCTCTCTCTCTCTCTCTGTGACTATCATAAATAAATAAAAATTAAAAAAAAATTAAAAAAAAAAGAAAAGTTAGTTTCGTTGCTCTCACCGTTTCACTAGGAAGAGAAAGGGAGAGAGAGAGAGAGAAGAAGAAGAAGAAGAAGGAGGAGGAGGAGGACATGGAAGACCAAATCTAAGGGACAAAGAAACAAGGAGAAAAATAAAAAGACAAATCTTAATTTTTTTGGACCAGTTGGACTATGATGTCATGCTTTCCCAGCTCACCTGTGATTGGCTTCTCAGTTCAGCATCTGCTGAATGCTAAAGGCTGATTATTTGCCAGAGATACAGACCTTTCACAGAAGCTTTGAATCATTGCTGGTTGTCGTGACAACCTGGGCAGTATCTGTTCCTGATAACCACATAATGAGGTCGTCAGGAACAGAAGTGCCCCCATCCCCAGACCCAACCATCCGAGGTGGTAAGCAATGTAATACTTCTTTCAAGAGGTGAAAGGGGGAAAAATCATCAACAGGCATGGTGGAGATCCCCTTCAATAATATATGTCAGCCAGACCCTGGAGAAAATATCCTTCTCAAGGAGTTCCTTACCTACTACCTCCAGGTCCCATCTGAGCCACTGTACTCGCTATAATTCAGAAAACTGAAGGGCAGGTGGTGGAGAGGTAAGGCATCTCTGCAAAACCCCAGCAAAGCTAAACAGAGGAAAGTGTGAGTGGAATGCTAAATTGATTACAGCAAGGCATATTACCTCTTTTCAAAGGATGCCATCATGGCATGGACCAGGAGCAACAGGGGGACATGTGTTACAGGGCATTGCCATACCCAGTCATCAAAAACAGACACAAGGAGAGCCTGAGGGGGATGGGTTGTGTGCTTTTCTGTAGGCTACATTCACTGCCCGGCGGGTAGACACCTCAAACAACGTTATCTCGGGGCTCCAGATGTCATTGAGAGAGAGTATTAATTACATCTTTGTGATATGTTATTCATTCTTAGGACAATTCTATTAGCGCCTAATAAAGTGCTAACAACACTTAAATGCAAAACACACAGCTAGATGCTACAGATGCTATACAGATGAATCAAACTTAGGCCATCTCCTTAAGGAACCTGGAATCTAGTTGGGGAGAAAAGATGCATATCCAAGTAAGTGGGACACAAGGCAGATAAAGTAAGTACTGCAAGAGAAGTCCAAAGTCTTTAATTTCATTTTTTAAAATTTTTTTTATTATTTATTTACGATAGTCACAGAGAGAGAGAGAGAGAGAGAGAGAGGCAGAGACACAGGCAGAGGGAGAAGCAGGCTCCATGCACCGGGAGCCCGATGTGGGATTCGATCCCGGGTCTCTAGGATCGTGCCCTGGGCCAAAGGCAGGCGCCGAACCGCTGCGCCACCCAGGGATCCCCAAAGTCCTTAATTTCAGAGAGGAAATCTCACCAGACTACCACATTCCAGCTCCATCCCATCTTTCTAGGTTGTTCTCCCCCAACTCCTCCCATATACCCCAATCATCAGCCCCATCAAACTATTGTTTCCCTGATATACTTTGATTTCCGTATCTCTGTGCCTTTCTTTCTGCTGTTCCCTTTGCCTAATACAGCTTTCTCCCTCCTTTCCGTACCTGCTGATTTTTTAAAATTCAAGTATTATTAACATATGGTGTTATATTAGTTTCCCATGTACACTGTAATGATTCAACAAGTCTAAATGTTTATTGCAGCATTATTTACAGTAGCCAAGATATGGAAGCAGCCCAAGTGTCCCCTGATAGATGGGATAAAGAAGATGTGGTATATATATATGCAATGGAATATTACTCCGCCACAAAAAGAAAGAAATCTTGCCATTTGCAACAATATGGATGGAACTAGAGGGTATAATGCTAAGTGGAATAGGTCAGCCAGAGAGAGGAATACCTACCTAGTGATATTAATGGTTATTTCCAGACTCTACTCAAATGGCATCTTGTGGATGCACAAACTGATCCCAAATTAGTAACCCCTCAGGGATCTATATACATGGTAGACATGGGTATTGACTGATATCACTACTGGTTGCTGTACTCAAATCCAGCGGATTTAAGTCCAGCAATATCTAATAGAACATTGGTACAACAAATTTTGGATTATTCAGGGAAGAGCATAGGTAAAGTCAGACTGCTTTTAAAAAGTCTTATATAGCTATTCAACACAAACCTGTTTTCCCACTGAACATCTTCTGTATTTTTAAAAAATAGTTCAAGGCTCACAAGAAGCTGCATAAATAGTACAGAGAATCCCTAGATATCTTCCTCAAGTTCCCCCCAATATTTTGATATACTGTATTACTTTTTTTTTTTTTAAATTTTATTTATTTATGATAGTCACAGAGAGAGAGAGAGAGGCAGAGACACAGGCGGAGGGAGAAGCAGGCTCCATGCACCGGGAGCCTGACGTGGGATTCGATCCCGGGTCTCCAGGATCGCGCCCTGGGCCAAAGGCAGGCGCCAAACCGCTGCGCCACCCAGGGATCCCTGTATTACTTTTTTTATACAGCCACAGCACATTGTCAAAACCCTGGAAATTGACATTGTTGCAATACTCTAACTGAAATCCAGGCTTTATTAAGAATCCCCAAGTTTTACATACACTCTCCCATTAAATAATTTACCAACACAGCTGAAAAGGAGCAAACTATTAATAGTTGATCTGAGCACCTTTTTTTTTTCTCTCATGTTCATCCATGCTGAAAAAGGCCAAAACCTGGAAGAGTCAAAATTTCCCTGGGACTGAACGAGAGAAAATCAGCTTGGACTGAGAATAAGCAGCCCTGTGATTAATCAGGCTGAGAGGGTAAACTGACAAATCCAGTTGCAAAGTTAGCAGAAAGCACTGTCTCTCCCAAGGTCACGTGGCCCTTGTAAAATGCCAGGAGGACCCCTACCTCCTTTGAGTGACAATTGCTTTCTTCCCAGTGATGCCCTAGACCCACTTTGCTTTTTCATTTATCCCTGGGGATACCTGATTGTAAGCCACCCCTGCCTCATGACAGCCCCCAATTCCTAGTTAATACCCCCTTCTCCGGATCCCACCTCAGAACTGCCATCAATCCAGAACTTATCTCTGCTTTTTTAGATGCTCCTCAGAATCCTTCAGCAGGAACTCAAGTGTTATAAAAGATGATCCCTCCTCCCTCTTTTTTCAAGAAAGGCATCCTGTGGTTCCTCTGGAATGCAATTCCTCCATGCATCAAATCAATAAATTTGACTCTGTCCAACTACAGTTTTGTCTCTGGTTATTTTTGGCTGGTTAAGCTTTGACATGATTGACAACCAACCTAAACATATCTGGAAGGTCCCTTGAATTATCCGGACTTAGCCAAGTTTCCTTGAATCTACATAGAATCACATTGCTGTGTCTACAACTGTGATTTACATAGTAGGTACCTAATAAATTTTCACTGAATTGATGTAGGATTATCATGCACCGCATTTGTTGGAACAGTGCCAGATACAGGGACAAAAACCCAGAGAGATAGCACTGCATGGAAGTTCAACACAAAGACTCTGAAATTAAACTGCCCCTATTCAAATCGCTATTTAACAGCTTTGGGAACTTGGGCAACTTATTTAATAACCTCTCTGAACTTTAGTTTTCTCATCTGTGAAGTGGGGATGAATAGCACCTCCTTAGTAATTGAGAAGATGAAGTTAAATTGCATGTGAAGTAGGAAAGCCTTTAGGCAGTGGTGTTCCCCATTTGCTACACTTGCAAATCACCTTGTGATCTTCATGAATTGCTGGTGCCTTGCCACCCCCACTCCCACCCTGCCCTCAGACATCACAATTTCATTGTCTAGCATGAATCCAGGCATCAGAGATTTAAAAAATCTTCTCGGGTGGGGGCACCTGGGTGGCTCAGTCAGTTAAGCATTCAGCTCTTGATTTCGGCTCAGGTCACGATGACAGAGTTGGGAGATCGAGCCCCGTGTTGGGCTCCGCACTCAGTGAGGAATCTGCTGGAGAGTCTCTCTCCCTCTCCTTCTGTCCTCCACTAAAATACGTAAGTCTTTAAAAAAAAAAATCTCCTCAGATTGTAATGTGTAGCAAAATTTGGGAACTACCAGATTAGGAATTTCATCACCTAAAGATTATCTTTCCTCCTCAGGTTTGTGTGAAGTAGAATAGGGAGACTGAGGCTTCCCCCCGCTTTTTCCTACAATCCTCACCCCACGGGCCATATGGTTTGTTCAACTTGTAAAAGAACAGCCTTTTTCTTCTACGTGCATAACAAAACGATGGAGACACTGGGTATTTGGGTAAAGCTGCAACTGTATTCATCTCTCTCTCTTTTTCCCCTTTCCAAACAACTCACACTTCAAATTAAGTGGTCTCAAGTGTGAATTTGGGAACAGTTAATATGTGCACAGAAGATTGGCTGACCATCACAGATGTGTTTAATAGATGTAGATCTCAATGTGCTTTTGTTCTGTATAATTAAGCACCTGTTGAGCCTCATAATCAATTCTTATTTTGTTATAATCCAGGAACTCGTTACATCCAGTGTTCTCTGGTGTTCACTTGATTAGGTCACTTATGGGGACAGAACATTCGAAACAGGTTGTCCCTCTTCCCTTTTTAAAATATTTTATTTATTTACTGAAGAGAGAGAGTGAGAGAGAAAAGGGGGGCGGGGGAGACGGAGGAGAGAGAATCCTCAAGCAGACTCCCCTCTGAGCAAGGAGCTGGACCAGGACCCTGAGATCATGATCTGAGCCAAAACCAAGAGCTGACCACCCAACCGACTGAGCTCCCCAGATGCCCCTACCTCTCTTCCCCTTTTTACTCATCCTAGAGAATACATCCCCTCCTTAGAGAATTCACCGATGAGTTTTAAAGTTACCATCTAGTTATATAGAAGTTTAAAAAAATGGTCATGTTGATTTTTCAATTTTCACAATTTCATCTCCCCACCCCACCTCCCCTTGCGCCTCCCCACCCCTTCCTTATTCATTCCAGCTGCTAATATGGAAAATTGAACAGATTATGACATGCTAGGGTAAAATTTACTGCCAAAAAGGAAAGGGGTCAGGTTGCTAGGCAAATTAATACCATAAATATAAGAAAGTGACAGCCTGCTAGGGGAGTGTGCTAACACGCAATATTAAGCGCCACTCTAACTGCTCTTTGCATTCAAATGACCAATATGCTAATTACAGTCCTTATCTGTTTGTTCAAGGCCTTAAGAGTCTCAGTGGCTTAGAGCACAGACCCCAGCAGGCAGTTTGCGGGTTTTTGGAAATAATAACATGGCATTTCTTTAAACATATTTTCAAATTCAAGCTTCTTACTAATCAAGATTGGCCTTTCCCCCATTCAGGGGATTAGTGAGGCTTAACTGTGTTCACTATGGTGCCAGCCCCCACAAACCCCTGCTTATGAAGTCTCTGACTCCTACTCGAGCACTGCCTATTGGGGCAGATTTCCATGGCAATTTGCTGGCCTTCTCTTGAAAGATGCAGGGCATCTCTGTAAATGGGAGGGAGGTGTACATTCCCACTAATCTCGGGATCATCATTGACCTTTTTAAATTTTCGCCACCCACGTCAGACCAGAAAGAACACTCATCTCGACTTTTTTTTTCCTTTTTTTTGTAATTTGAAGGAAACGCCCCTAATTCTGTTCTTAACGGAGAGGGGTGGAAAGAGCATCATTCTCTCTACACTCCAGTTGAAATTTTCAGACATTTATCAAAGCTAACTGCTGAGGAGGGCGCGAGGAGCTGAGGATTGATCGCTCCTCCCCCCAGGATGTATTTTGCATTTCCCCAGAGGAGGGGGGCAAAGGTGAAAGTTTCCTGTTCTGGTTATACCCCACAGCCTTCAAATTCTGCAGATTTTTAGTAAAATCTAAATGGTCTAGCATCTTGAAAACAGAAGCCTCAAGTAATACATTTATTTGTTTATTATATTGTACTTTCAAGCAACCCTATACACACGTGCATGCACACACTGACATCTGAGTCTCTCTCTACAGTTTAAGACACTGATCCATGACACAATTACGAACTAATCTTAATACGTCCTCTCCTTTTCTGTGTTCCATCCTTCCTTTCAGCGACTTCCTTCAGCCACCCAGAGGCGTGGTGAACTAAAGGTGTCACCTGTTTCCTTCCTGGGTCTGGAAAGAAAGAAATCCGATTGATTGACTTCTCAGTACAGTCTAAATGGTTTCTTTATTGCTACTTTTTGATGTCTGTATTTTAGGAGGACCCTTCTGGCATGGGCAGTGCTTGAGCCCAAGGAATGAACTGCAGAGGTGGATATGTAGAAGCCACTGTAGGCTTTGGGGGAAGGATGAGAAAGAGACTTTGGTGGAGAAACACTGCAAATCACACTGCTGGAAAGCTCTTCCCACACAGAGGTTTGGCGCTGCTTCACGCCACCACCAGGGTTCTCTAGGTCATCAGACAGTAATCTGCTCCCTGATTTCAAAGACTACATATTCATACATGTAAGCAAGACTTTTCATGAACTTCAAGAAGCTTAAGATCAATTCTTTAAACAGAAATTTAAAATACCTTATAGTACTGGTGATGCTCAACTCTCTGGTTAATTGCAATCTGACCATGTTAGGAGTCAAGACCAGTCCGTGCCTCAGAGCATCTTTCCTGGCTGCTCTGCATTTTATGTACATTGACTTAGAAGGCTGGGGGTGACAGGGAGTTGGGGAGCAACGTCATGGCTATTTTAGCCTAGCTTTGGGATAACCTGGATTAAAACAGACTAGCTAAATTGAAAAATCATTTTCTGGTCTGGGGATTTTGTTTGGCTACAATGCACTGCATTATTTTTCATTTTTAAACAATCACACTCTCTTATTTTAAAAATAACATTTAAAAATAAGTCAGCACTTACAGGTAAGTTGGATGCTTTCTGCAACTTTTGGAAAACCTGCTTGTATTACCACTACTACTATTAATAATAATCAAATATGTTTTCCTCTAGAAAAATTCTCTCTGGCCCATTCTGGATGAACTGTGAGCCCCAAGCTATTTCTACACTGGCGTAGAGAAATGGACCAGACCATTTACCCAATGTGTCACATGCAAAGCCACTAGAGAAAGGAGTAGTAGTTTTTCAAATAATTTACTATGCCAAAACACACAAAAAAGAAAGGCACAAATCCAAAACAAAACCTCCCACAACCCTCAGAGTTAGTAAAGAGATAGTTTCAACATTTCTGAATCAGAAAGATAAATACATTTTAGAAAGACTTAGAAGCTCAATAACTCAGCTGTCAGGGGCACCTGGGTGGCTCAGTTGATTAAGTGGCCAACTCTTGATTTTGGAGTGGGTTATGATCTCAGGGTCCTGGGATTTAGCATTGAGTCAGGCTGCGTGCTCAGTGGGGAGTTTGCTTGGGGATTCTCTCTCTCTCTCTCTCTCTCTCTTTCCCTTTGCCTCCCTAAATAAATAAATAAATATTTAAAAAAATAAATTCAGCTGCTGGACAATGTAGTTTGAAACTACCCTGGACATGGGGCACCTGGGTGGTTCAGTCAGCTAAGCATCTGCCTTCGGCTCAGGTCATGATCCCATGGTGTTGGGATTGAGCCCTGCATCAGCAGGGAGTCTGTTTCTCCCTCTCCCTGTGCATCTCCCCCCTCTAATGTGCTCTCTCCTTCTTTCAAATAAATAAGCTACGCTGGGCATGAACCATTTCAAGCTTGATACCAAGACTTATCATTTACTCTGCTCAACTAAAAAACGAATGAGTGCCATCCATCCACACCATAGCAAGGGAGGCAGGCCCCAATGAACCAACCTGGAGAAGAACATGATATCTGATTCATAGCTAGAGCTGAGGGGAGAATATTTAAATCCAGAAAGAAGACAGAGAAGAGAAGCAGCCCATGATTAGAAGCCACCTCACCACTGGGCTAAATATTTATAGCCTGTGATTAGTTTCATTTCATTTCATTTAACAGTCAACTTCTCTTATAAAGTACAGAAAAAAATAAAATGAATTAAATCTGGTAAATTGGTAACATCTTGCACACATTATTTTATATGCAATGGAGCGACACGGCTCTGAGCTAGTTTTCCTATGAATCAAGCCAAACAGATCTAGTTCCTGCCCCCCGGATGCTCACAAAGATGGACAATCCGAGAATCAATAGAAATGTATGTGCAAGAAATACTGGACAAACATTATGCAGTATCCCATGGCCCCTTATGAATATTTCATGAACAATTTGAGGGGACCAGCTAGTCAGTTCTCCAGCACACTGTAGGGTTGTTGAATACTACTATATCTCAAGAAATGGGAATTAATTTTTAGCATGAGATTAATCAGGATGGGTACGTCTGCAATCAAAAAATAAAACATGATTCTGAAGTTGCCTTTATCCATGTAATGGGTAAAAGAGTTGAGTGTTCATAAATGAAATAAATAAGATCAATGCTAGATGGTAAGGCCATGTTCACTGCTGTGTCTGCCATGCTTAGCACTCTGCAAGGCATCAGGAGGTGCGCAGTATTTATGAACCAAGTGAAAGACATGTTGTATAAAGAAAAGAGTTGTAAGATCTGAAACCATAAAATTCCTAAAAGAAAACGTAGGCAGTAAACTTAACATAGGTCTTAGGGATATTTTTTTTACATCTGTCTCCTCCAGGCAAAGAGAACACAAGCAAAAATAAACAAATGAGACTACATCAAACTAAAAAGCTTTTATGGAGTGAAAGAAATTAACAAAACAAAAAGGCAACCCACTGAATGGGAGAAGATGTTTGCATATCTTACACCTGATAAAGGCTTAACATTCAAAGTATATAAAGAATTCACACAACTCAATATTGAAAACACCAATCTAATTTAAAAAATGGGCGGAGGACCTAAATAGACATCTTTCCAAAGAAGACATATAGATGGCCATCAGGCACATGAAAAGATGCTCAACCTCACTAACCATCAGGGAAATGCAAATCAAAACCACAAATGAGATATCACCTCATACCTGTCAGAATGGCTATTATCAAAAAGACAAGAATTAACAAGTGTTGGCAAAGCACCGGTGCACTGTTGGTAGGAATGTAAATTGGTGCAGCCTCTATGGAAAACAATATATGGAAGTTCCTCAAAAAAAATTAAAAATAGAACTAACATATGACCCAGCAATTCCATTTCTAGGTATTTATCCAAAGAAAATGAAAACACCAATTCAAAAAGTCATATGTACGCCTATGCTCATTCTTTACAGCATTATTTACAATAGCTGAGATATGAAAGCAACCTAAATGTCCATTGATAGATGAATGCCTAAAGAAGAAGTGGTACACACACACACACACACACACACACACACACACACACACACTGGAATATTACTCAGCCATTAAAATTGAAAGAGATCTTTCACTTTGTGACAACATGGATGGACCTAGAGGGTATCATAATAAGTGAACAGAGAAAGGAAAATACCGTATGATTTCACTTATATGTGGAATCTACGGAACAAAACAAAGAAACAACACATAACAGAAAATGACTCCAATCCAGAGAACAAACTGAACTCCTGGTTGCTGGAGGTGGCTTGGCAAGGGTGGGGTGGGGTGGGGAGGATGGACAAAATAGGCATAAGGGATGAAGAGGTGCAATTTTCTAGTTATAAAATAAGTAAAATATAGACATGTAATGTACAGCATGGGGAATATAGTCGATAATATTGTAACAGCTTTGTATGGTGATAGATGATAACTAGACTTAACTGTAGTGACCATTTCATAATGGATATAAATACTAAATCGCTATGTTGTACGTCTAAAACAGATATAATATTGTATGTCAAGTATTCCTCAATTGAAAAATATAAATTAAAAGAAATTCTAAGTGAAGTTAAAAAAAAAAAGAAAGAGATGACATACGTGGTGGGGAAAGCACAGGGTGAGAGTGGATACTGCCTGGGTGGGGAATCCCTCCCTCGCTCATTGTCTAAAGCACAGTGTTGCACCTTCCAGAATGAAAAATTCAGAGATGAAGTCTTTTGTGCAGCAGCTGATCAAAGAGGTCAGGAGTTGGTTGTGATGAAAATAAAAGGAGGAAGGTGACAAACAAGAATATAATTCTTCAGTTCAAATGTTTAGAGTGTACCTAGAGTGGCAAAGGAAGAAGGCCAGGCGCCACTTAAGAGATCAGAGAGAACAGAAAGGGCTCATGTGAATAAGTCAGGGAAAAGAGAAAGAGACCAAAAAATGAGCCTTGTAACAAGTGAGAGAGGATATAGAGCGAGTAATGATTCAAGCCTACAAGAGTGGAGCCTTTGTAAAAGTCAGCTTGCAGACAAATGAATAAACTAATTTAGGCAAGTATCAAGTCACAAAAAAGCATCATAAAAAGAGCCATCAACCAGGAGGATGAGGTGAGGGAAAACTTAGGAAATGTGAACCTGCTAAAGCCAGCAGCCACAATATACCAAATTGTATGAAGGAAAGGCTTATTTTTTTTTCCTCTCTGGGCTATATTCTGATTTATGGGAAAGCAGTGTCAAAAGCCACGACAAGAAAACTGGGACAACCTCATTCATTTGGTTTCACCCAATTCAGCTTTGTGCCCTAGGGTAGAATAAAATTATCCTGTGTGTTTTCTACCAAAGAAATGTTTGCTAAGCAAATTATGAGTGTCTATATCAGATTTAACCAGTTTGGGAGAAGATAATTTCTTGTTTTTTGTTTTTAAGTAGTCTCCACACCCCAGGATGGAGCCCAACACAGGGCTCGAACTCACTAAGTTCAAGACCTCAGCTGAGATCAAGAGTCGGACGCTTAGCCAACTGCACCACCCAGGTGCCCCGGAGAAGATAATTTCTTTTAATTATTTCTGTGGCATTGATTTGTGTATCCATGTCCTAATTATCAACGTGTCTCATTCATTTGGTGGACAACTTTATTATTATTATTAACACCTATTATGTGTAGGAAGCACACTAGGTGTCAAAGAAACACAGAACGCTATCTGTATTCTCTCCCTTCAAGAAGCTCATGGTCAGGGATCAGAGGCAGAGAGGGTTTAGTAGGAATTATGATCCATTTAAAAGTCACTATTAAATGTCTACCATATGTCCCAAGAAATGCTGTATATTCCAGATATATGTAACTTGTATTTCCCTACAGTTAGCCAGCACATGGGAGCAAATGAATTTACCTTAAGTATAATAACTCAGGTCAAGCCAGTTTCCTCTTGGTACAATGGAGAACAACAAAAAAAATAATTTCTCTTTTCCTTTTGCCCACAACCAATTACTATTGCCTCTCCCTTCCTCCGAACTAATATCACAAGGGCCAATGGAGTAGCTAAATCCCAAAAAGAACCTGCCAGAAACAGCCCCTGCTCCTCCACCCTCAACCCACCTTGAAGGTCCTCTTTATAATTAGAAATTTTCCAATAGCCACTTGGTGTCTAGCTATCTAATATCCAGAATGCTCCAGAAAATACTCTGAACCTTTGCAAAATGTTAGGTCTCAGGTTTTCTCAAGGCAATACCTGATTGTGACAAATGAAATCACATGCACTTTAAAACTTGCATATCACTGACTTGTGACCACAACTGCTCAACAGAGGGCCTCGGTCTCCATAACCATCTCCTCAGTTATTTCTGAGACTCCTCAAGAAGAGTCTTTCTATACTATTTTTCTATTCCCTCTCCCCTCATGCATGTCAACTACCAACAAATTAGCTGAACAAATGTCTTTTAGGCATAGATCATGTGCCAGACACTTGCCTGGAGATCCAGTGGAGACCATGGCAGAGAAGAGTTCCTTTTCTGGGGGAGCTTCTATTTTCAATGAAAGGTGACCAATGGCAGCCCCTGTGCAAATCCACAAAGGGCTGGAGAGTTGCTGTCCTCTCTGCAGGAAGCTTTGGCTGAAGCCACCAATGGGTCTGCCCAGAAAGGTGGAAAAGCCCCCTTTCTGTTCTTTTATCTATTAATTAATGAGAGACACAGATAGGCAGAGACACAGGCAGAGGGAGAAGCAGACTCCCTGTAGGGAGCCTGATGCGGGACTCGATCCCAGGTACCCCAGGATCACAACCTAAGCGAAAGGCAGACATTCAACCACTGAGCCACCCAGGTGCCCTGCCCCCCTTCTGTTCTGTTCGACACATTGCCATGGGGACACTGGAGTGACAATGCTTCTACCCTGTGTCTCAGTGGGACCCCGGTGTAATAAGAGCAGCTTCAGCAACACTCCTCACCCTGAGACCCCACCATGCTGGCTCAGACTTTCCAACTTGGTCCCTGTGCCTAAAGAACACACTCTGTTGTGTCCTACCAGATTGTTCCTCCACCCCCACAGCCCTGGGTTTCCAACACAGCATTTCCTCATTGCATCTTTTCCTTTCCACAGGTCATCTTCAGCAAACAGACATGCAGACATCTTTACACACGCATTTGCTGGAATCTCAATTCAGGGTCCACGGGGCCCCCTGTTACACATACTGTATGTCACACAACCCTTACAGTGATTTCATGGGGTCAGGTATGATTCTTCAGTCCATCAATAGTTGTGAATTCCAGAAAGCCCTAGGAGCCAGTGTTTTTATAAGTTGTCTACCGAAACTCATTTTTTAAAAAGACTTATCTATTTATTTATTCGAAGGAGAGAGAGACTGACAGAGAGAGATAATATGAGCAGGGGGAAGGGCAGAGGGAGAAGGAGATAAGCAGACTCCCCGCTAAGCGGGGAGCCTCATGTGAGGATCAATCCCAGGACCCTGAGATCAGGACCTGAGCCAAGATCAAGAGTTGGGACACTCAACTGACTAAGCCACCCAGGCGACCTTGCCCACCGAAACTTATATGGTGACAAACTCTGTGAGGCTCTTCCAGTGCAAATATCTATATATCTCATGGCAGAGATATTGATAAGATTGATTAATGGATTCTGCTTCAAATTCCACTGAAGGTATCATTATGCACCATGCAGTCTTTATTTTTATTATTTCTTTAAGATTTTATTTATTTATTCATGAGAGACACACAGAGAGGCAGAGACACAGGCAGAGGGAGAAGCAGGCTCCCTGTGGGGAGCCTGATTCAAGACTCGATCCCAGACCCCGGGATCACGACCTTAGCCAAAGACTCAACCACTGAGCCACCAAGGTGGCCCCCCCGTGCAGTCTTTTTTAGATGAAAAAATACTGAATTATGAAACTTATCTGGCCCCCAAAGCTTTTGGATAAGAGAGCGGGATATCTATATTCTATACCAGTTTATAGATCAAGAAACTGACATTGAAAGACCTGGCCAAGGTCATAGAACTGGCAAGTGGTGAAGACTGGAGTAGAACCAAGGTCTTTCTGACTCTTACCCCCTTGTGATTTCCAATACACAAGCCTGGCTGGGTGTTTATGTAGGAGGTAGGATATGTGGGTGGATGCTGAAATCAAAGAAAGGTTGAGAACGAGTAATCAGAGCACATGTCAAAATTTTTTGTGGATCTGTTAGTCACTTTCATCTTATCATTTGTCACAATTCTACTCGCAAAAGAAATTATTTTCTGAGACTACATTTAGGACCATTTTTAGATAGAGTTACAATGAAAACTCAGAAACATGATTCATTTCTAAAGGATTCCCTGGCCTTTCTCACTCTGCTCTCTGGCAGCGACATGTGAACCTGCATTAAAAAAAAATTGAATGGTGCTATTGGTTCAAGGTAAACTACCTGTGTGACCAAATAAGCCATATTCCAGCAATGTGACAGATTGATGGTATGTTCCCAACACTTTAATAACTGTAATTGTAAGAGTTGCTATTTTTGACTCTACTAGGAATAATAAATTCTGCTACACAATTTGTATCATTTTATTGAACAATCTTATGACACCCCTCAAGTGTATTTAGAGATTGTGACAATGATGATGGTGGTGACAATAACACTGTATTAAGTCTTCACAACATGGCAGGCCTTGTGTGGGCGAAATTCTTTATGTAGATGATCTCAATCCTCATAGCAAACTTGTGAGACAGGTACTATTATTATTCATTATTATCCCATTAAAGATAAAGAAATTAAGGCACAGAAAGCTGATAGCAATGCATTATGAAAAGCTAGTTAGGTAGTCATGAGGCTCAGAATCCAGTTCTATCGATTTCCAAAGACCAATATGACTCAGCTCTGTGAACTTGTTTTCTCAGTGGGGTATATGAGAATTGCCTAAAAACACTTGTAACATGCAGTTAAATGGTATAACACGCAACAGGCTTCCCCACTAGGTTGGGCTGCTTACAGGGATTCTAGAGTCTGATATGCAATCACTGATTAACTATGAGAGCCACCTGATAACTACATGCACCCTATGAAAGATCATCGGAGAGAATATTTTAGTACAGACATCAAAGGGTTGGGCAAATGGCAAGCTGCACGTGAACGAACCACATGTGGCTTGGGAAGCTCAAGGAAGAGTATCACTGCATTAAACGATACAACAAATCTCTACAGGCAAACAAGAGTGAGTCAGATCTGCCCTCAATTACGTGAGTCGGGAGTGAAAATTCCCCCCACTAGATGCCCAGCATGTAACAACATGGCCAGACTTTTTGGAGAGCATTGCCAGATCAAAGCAGTGATCAAGGCAGAAGATCACAAAGTAGACAAAGTGCAGATAGCGGCAGGTTAAGTATAATGCCTCCAGATGATCCTGGGATTACAGACGGGTATTTTCTATGGGCCTCATTGCCTCGCCTATAAAATGGACATCCTAATATCACCCTAATAGCTGTAGGAAGCTGCGTGTGTCCCCAACATTAGATAGCAGCAGGGGCCCTTCTAGCTCTAAGCTCTGTGATTCATTCCCAAGAGCCATTTGTGAGGCACAGTGATGACTACAAGTACACAAAATCCCTAACATTCTAGTAGAACATTCTTGTCCTTCTCACTCCTGCCCCTCAGTTTAACCTGAATTACAAAGAATTCCCTGCTGTGAAGGAATTGTGAAGATTTTTCTGAAGCCAATGAACATAGCTCAGTCTCAGAAAGGCAAGATGACTCCGAGTGAAGTACACTCTGACCTAGCCATGTTGACCGTGACCATTTTGAAATCACGGAGTATTGGTCACCTCACTCGGAAGCACACATAGTTCAAGACTAACCTGCTTTTGTCCATGGAGGTGATGAAATTCAGCAGCAGAAAGACAGGGCCTTTACAAAAGCTCTGGAAGCTTGGGGTTAGTACAATTCCCCTGGCATCTCAGACGATCTGTTCTTTTGTTTCAGGGTTACCTTGTGCTCATGGAATGCAAAATCATTTTGTAATGGCTTCAACGAGTAGAAAATTGATCAGAAAAAAAAGAAAGATCTAATAGATAATTTAGTGCACCACATAGGGATATCTGGCAGGGAGGTTAGTAGAATGCAGTGTCAGGTCCCATTTTATGTTGCACTATCATTAATGATACAGAAGTGGGGTGGGGGGAGGCAGTCACATTTGGTCTGCAGATGAGCCCAATTAAGGGTCATCAGGAAACACAGACATCAAAAACAATGGATGTAGGAATGAAGACATAACACTGTGCTGGGGTCTAGTGGGAAGGAATCGGCCCTATTCATCTGGAAAACAAATTAAAAGCCACCTTTCTCAGGTTGTATGGATCAGGCAGCAGTGGGGGATGGGCAGTAGCAGTGCAAGGAGGGAAAGAACAGGCAAACAGTCTGAAGGAGGCTGCTGTCCTGTCCCAAGAGATGATATACAGACCCGTGTCACCAGGCAGTGAGACTGTGTTCTTGTAGATAAGGTACAGAAAGAGATGAAATGCCCATCCGGACTGTTAAGCAGGAAAAAAGATGTATATTGTTGGGGGTTTATTTTATTTTGCTAAGAATATCTGCTCTGAATCCATCCATCCCATTTATTCTTCCAACGCCCATTTACTGACACATTTGTTCTGCTTAGCTCTGTAAAAGTACTTGAGGGGCTACTGCGGAGCCAGGTAAGTTGTAGTCCTTGCCCTCAAGGAGCTTAAAATGTTGCGTGGGGAGACAAGGCAACCACAGAAGAGTTATAAACACAAGGAATATACAAATTATCCCTTTTGCTGTGGACACCATGGATTTGAAAAGTAAGAAGGCAGTGATGTTGAGTAAGAATAAAAATTCACAAGGAGTCCTGGCCCCCACAGACTGATGGATTATTTCTTAGGACGGGGCTTTGATGATCCCACCTCCTCAATCTTGCATGACCTGTGGGATGTGCCGATAACCAGCCAGAATTTTTCAGCATAGCTACAAACCACCAGAATTGGTTGAGTTAACATGGTTAAGTGTGTTCTGCCTGGCAAAGAGGGCTCATAAGACAAATCCCTACTTTCCAGCCCTGAAGAGAAAGCTTTAGCTTTCCTGCCCCTCTCTCCGTGGATCAACTGATTTTTTGGAGCTGACATTCAGTCTCATTTCTCACATCATCAAGTGTTCACTCCTAGGTGGTGCTGAATATAAAAAAGCCAATATCACACTGCCTCCAGATTGGGAAATGGGCAGAGACACACACTGGGACAGACAATTACTGTTTGTATTGCTTGGGAATACAGATTCAAAATCCAGCCATGCGGGACTCCAAAGCAATTAAAAATCAGCAATAAAAAAATAACCAACCAGCCCACTCCCATAACATAGACATAGACTCAACACAATGCATACCTATAAATTAAAAACAAACACACTTCTAAATAACCCTTGAATAAAAGAGGAATTGAAATTGGTATTATAAATGCATTAGGGCTGAATGATGTTGAGAGCAATCAAAGTCTGTCGGATGCAGTCAAGGTAATATTTAGAGAAAAATGTACGGCCTTAAAGTCAAATGTCAGAAAATAAAACCAAATGAAAAATAAATTAATTAAGCTATCAACTTCAGAAAAAGTGGAAGATAAAATCAGAAAATGGTAAAATAGTAAATAAATTTATAAAAGAGAAACTTTTAAAAAGTCAAACCCTCGTTCAGTAAGTACTGATAAGAAAAAAAGGAAACCAAATAGCAGCATGAATACAGGTACCAAGGCAATATTAAAAATAAGACAACACTAAAAAGACAAAAGACAATACTACATGAAAATTTAAACAGATGTTTCAATGGGAAAATCTCTAGGAAAAGACAAGTTACTAAAATTTACCCAACAAGAAGTAGAAAATCATAGACAAAGAACATAGAATGGATTGAAAGGATAAGCAGTTTTATCCTTTCAAGCCTTTCTTAAAAAATTTTTTATTTATTTATTTGAGAGACAAGAGAAAGAGAAAGTGTGTGCACCAATGGGGGGAGGGGCAGAGGGAGAAGCAGACTCCCCATTGAACAGGGAGCTTGATGTGGGGCTTGATCCCAGGACCCTGGGATCATGACCTGAGCCCAAGGCAGATGCTTAACTGACTGAGTCACCCAGGCACCCCAGTCCTTCCAAGTCTTTAAATCACAGGCAATTCCCATTTTATATAAATGGTTCCATAGCATAGAAAAAGATGAGTTGCTCTCACAAATCAGACAGATAAGACTAGAAAGGAAAAAAATTATTGACTAATATCATTTGTGGATACAAATACAAAAACCCTAAGGCAAATGGAATTTAGCAGCTTACTAAAATGACACATTCTGCCCAAGTAGGGCTTATGTCAGGAATGTAAGGATAGTTCAACATTAGCAAATTATTAATATAATTCACTACAAAGATGGATTAAAGAGATAAACCACAATCATCTCAACAAATGGAGAAAAAATATCTGACAAAATTTATAATACTCACTCATGATAAAAACCCATAGCACACAAGGAATATAAAGAATTTCCTTGGGACACCTGGGTGGCTCAGTGGTTGGACACCTGCCTTCAGCTCAGGTCGTGATCCTGGAATATGGGATCGAGTCCCGCATCAGGTTCCCTATGAGGAGTCTGCTTCTCCCTCTGTCTATGTCTCTGCCTCTCTCTCTCTCTCTGTATGTCTCTCATGAATAAATAAATTAATCTTTAAAAAAAGGAATGTCCTCAACAAAGCTTTAAATAACTACCAGGGGATAGATTTGATTATGAGCACAAGAAGCTTTGCAGTCAGACTGCTCAGGTTTGGATCTTGGTTCCATTATATATAATGTATATGTTCATGGGCAAATTGTTTAATCTCCCTGAGCTTCACTGTCCTCATCCACAAGAGTGAGGGAAATAATAGCACCTTCCTCATAGTGCTGGTATGAGGATTAAATGACATAAAATATATAAAAGCACTTACCAGAGTGTCAGGCAATATTAAGTACTCAGTAAACCTTAGTTGTTACTGGTAGTACTTACTGAGAAAACGTTAAGATGAGAAATAAGACGAGGATTCCCACTTACTATTCAACACTCTGATGTCCTAACCTATACAATAAAGTAAGAAAAGTAAATAAGAGAATAAGTATTAGAAAGCAAAAGACAGAATTGTTGTTACTTGCGAACAATATGGCCATATAGAAATCTGAGATAGTTAACGGATTAAATATCAGAACCAATATGGAATTCCAGCAGGATGGTTACATAAAATACCAGCTTACTAAAATCAGCAGCTTTCCTATACATTGGCAATAACTTATTAGGATATCTGATAGAATAATATCTCATTTACAACAGCAATAGCAACAGAAACTCTAAAATACTAGTTATGAGATCCTGAGCAAGTTCTTGAGGCCTCTCTGGGCCTCAATTTTCTCTTATGTCACATAGATAAACAATAGTACCTGTGTCATAGGATTCTTATAAGGACAGAATGAGCCAAACCATGCAGAGTATTTAGCAGTGTTTTCCCTGACACAGACTATATACTCATTAAATGGTAGCATTATTATTGCTCTTGTTATTATTGTTGTGGTTTTAAACTTGTCTAATTCTCTTCCTCACAAGTCCTGGTGGAAGAGGTCTGACTCACAGTGTCATCCTCTTTCTAGAAGTACGAAATTGTTCATACAGAGTAGGGGAATGGCTTAGCCAAGGCGAGAGCATGTCAGAGCCCAAATTAGATACACCATCTGGTTTCCCCTTTAAACAACCAAGGCACTCTGATGTTCAGAGCAGTAAACAGACTAGCACAGTTCAGGGTGTATGGGAGGGGTCCATAGCCAAGAGCAGTCCTGGAATTGTGTTCTTCGCCTTGCTAGCAAAACCCCTGGAAAATAAGGGCAAATCATGCTATTCAGGGATGAAATCAAGTCAGTCCCAAGCTAATCTTATGCAGTGTTGAGGGGTTTAGAACTGCTTTTCATGTCTAAGAAGTCACTGCTTTTGCAACAAATGCCCAGTTTCATGTGCTCACCCTTCCCATGAAGAAATGGCTAGTCTATAAGCAGGGGGCTTCTGAAAGCCTCTTTGGGGGAACCTTGGTCCTCTTCAGTTAGGTTCAAATAATTTAGTGAGTGTCTGCTTGCAAGTCACTGGAGATGGGTAGAATAAGATAGAATCTCTCCTCTTTCACTCTGAGGCTTTTCACAATTGCATTCCACACTTCATTCTTGCAGATAACATTTTGTGAATGTTGAATATTGCTAGATTCTTCAGGAAGCATCTTACACATCTCCTTTAATCATTGCAATGCCTTTTGAGATAGATACTGTTTCATCCTCCTTTGGCAGATAGGAAACTGAGGCATAGAGAAATTGAATGATTTGTGCCAGCTCATAGAGGTAATGAGTAAAGGGGCTAATACTAGAATCCAAATCTATGAACACCTAGCCCCTTCCACTTGACCATGACCTGACTAAAGAATTCTCTGTTCCATTGTGCTTTTCAGGTATTTCCCAAAAGTATGAAGGAGAGAGGTTATTTGGAGGAAAGCACCTGTTAGGCATTTGACTTCAGCTACCAGTTCTTCCAAGCTAGGGTAAGAAGCATGAGTTTTTCTTCAGATAGCAGGACCTGACACTGTCCTATGGCACTGCAAATAGTATGGTATGGAAAGAGCAAAGTCAGTAAGCCCGAAGTGGTGGCTGCCATGATAACAGGATGACAGTCTTCAAGGTAGTAGCCTTTCTCTCCTGAGGCAGTAACAAACCAACAAAAACGTGAACAAAAATAGCCCAATGGCTCTACACTTTGATGGAGGTGTAACAAAGCACAGTTCCCATTCTCTTCTGTTCCCAATTGGCTTGATGACTAAGGCAGACAGGCAACAGGGTCTGCAGCAGAAGTAATCTGCTTGGCCTGAACCCCTCCAGGCCAGCCTCTTTTGCCCTGCTTGTCTCAAGCAAGATCCTGTTTCCTAGTGAGCCTGAGGTTGCATGGTATGAACAGAGCCTTCCCTCTGAGAATATTTTCATTTCTAGGAGATTCCATAGATGTCTAGCTTCAATATGCAGGGTCCATCTGCCCAAGTTCAATTCAACCCAAACCAATACTCTGCCGTGCAGAGAAGTCCATGCTGCCTATGCAAATCTTTTGTAATGAAGATGGAACTTGGTCTCAAGCTTGGAACTATATTTGGTATACCATACATCAATGATTTAACAAGTATTTTAGTAAAGTAGGAACTTATAAACTTGGCAAAAATTATCTACTAAAAACCTACAGCAAGCATGCTTTAATGATGAAAATTTTGAAGCGTTTTCATTAAAATGAAAAAGAAAAAAAGGATGATCATTAACAACCACTATTCCATATGGTATTAGATAGCCTAACGTCAAAACAGTAAGAGAACAGAAAAAAAAAAAAAACAGTAAGAGATACAAAGAAAATAGGTTTAAACACAAAGTGGAAAATAAAGTATTTAGAGTTCATAGCGCTTTTTAAATTGATGGGGTATATGGTTCATTGGCCAAAATCAATAGTTTTCTGTATATCAGCAATAACCAATTTAAAAATGTGATAGAAAAAAATCACATTTGTAATGGGAAAAAAGACTGATACAAATAGGAATAAATCTGGCCCAAAAAATGACCAAATTTTAATGGAGAAAACTCTGAAACTTCACTGAATGACATAAAATAGGACCTGCAAGACATGATGCTAAGGATACAAATTCTCACAAAAGTAATCTTGTAAAAGCAACACAATGACAATCTGAATCCTAAAAAATATTTCATAAGATTTGACAAGCTGAGTCTAAAATTTAAAAATAAAGTAAATATGCAAGAACAGTGAAGATAATTTTTATATTTTCTTTTTTAAGATTTTATTTTTAAGTAATCTCTATACCCAATATAGGGCTCAAACTCACAACCCTGCAATTAAGGTTCACATGCATCACTGACTGAGCCAGCCAAGCACCCCTAGCCAAGATAATTTTTAAAAGAATAGACAAGATACTTGCTCTAATAGATATCAAAGCATGTGATAAATCTGAAAAATTAAAAATATATTTGCATAAGACTGGATAAAAATAAATCAGTATAATGAAAAATCAATAAACTGATCCATGTTTAGATGGGAATTTAGACTATGATAAACGTGGCATCTCAATTCAATAGAAAGCTTGACTATTCAAAACTGCATCTGGGCAATTAGTTATCATTTTAAATAAATAGCATACTTATCTAAAATACATCATTTGCAAAAAACAAATTTCTGGTGAATTAAAGACCTAAATAAAAATACATATACAATCGTCTAGAACATATAAGAAATGCCTACAAAACAATAAGACAAAGATAATCAACACAATAGCAAAATAGGCAAAGAATAAAAACAAGGCTACAGAATAGTAAGCCCAAATGGCCAATGCATCTGAAAATAGATCCAATCTTCCTAGTAATTAATGAGATCCCATGTTTACCCATCAGACCATCAAAATGTAAATTTCTTAAAACATTGAATATTGGCAAGAAAAATGTTTAACCTGACCACCAGATGTAACTTCCAGGAGGGAGAAAATACAAAGGAATGAAGAACATTTTAAATGACACCATGATAAAACAATCACACATATATAGAGAGACAAGACAACAAACTCATTGTCTTTAAAAATCAAGGTCAGGGATCCCTGGGTGGCGCAGCGGTTTGGCGCCTGCCTTTGGCCCAGGGCGCGATCCTGGGGATCCGGGATCGAATCCCACGTCGGGCTTCCGGTGCATGGAGCCTGCTTCTCCCTCAGCCTGTGTTTCTGCCTCTCTCTCTCTCTCTGTGACTATCATAAATAAATAAAAATTAAAAAAAAAGATTAAAAAAATAATAATAAAAATAAAAATCAAGGTCATGGGGAAAAAAGAAGGAAACACAGTTCTAGAATAAAAACTTTAAAGAGCCATAAAAAGTAAAGGGTTGCACAAATGACCAAACTGGCTAAAAAGAAATTTAAAAATCTGAATAGACCTATATAAAGAGATTGAATTAATTATCAAAAACTTTCTACAGAGAAAACCCCAGGACAAGAAGGTTTCACTGGTGAATTCTACAAAGTGTTAAAAGGAGAAGTAGCACTGATACTTTGCAAACTCTTAGAAAACTAAAAAAGGAGTGAATACCACCTAATTCTTTCTATGAGGCCAGTGTCACCTTCATACCAAAACCTGACAAAGACCTCACAAGAATACAATAGACCAACACCCTAAAAATCTCAACAATACAGTGGCAAAGCAAAGCTAGACTCATGTGAACAATATTATATACCATGACCAGTGGAATTTATCCCAAAAATGTAAGATTGGTTCAACTTATGAAAATCAATCAACATAACACATAACATTAGTAGAATAAATAATACCCCATGTGATCATCTCAATAGATACAGGAAAAACATTTGACCAAATTCAATACTCCTTCATGAAAAAAACACTCAACAAACTGGAGATAAAAGGAAACTTCACTAATCTGATAAAGGGCATCTATGGAAAACCCACAATTAACATCATAATAATGAATAACTGAAAGTTTCTCAAAAGACATGAATGTCACCTCTCACTATTCCTATTCAACACTGTACTGGATTCTAGCCAGGGCAATTGGTCCAGAAAAAGAAATAAATGATGTCTAGATTGAAAAGGAAGGAGTAAATCCATCTATATTTACAGATGACATGATCTTATAATTAGAAAATCTTAGGGAATCCACTAAAAAAATCTATTAGAAAAAAAAATGAATTCAGCAAATCTGCAGAATACGGAGAGCAATATAAAAATTCTATTTCTACACATTAGGAATAGAAAACCTGAAATGAAATTAAGAAATAATTTCCATTTAAAATAGGATCAAAAAGAATAAAATACATAGGAATAACATTAACCAAAGAAGTGAAAAAGTTTTACATTGAAAAAAATAAAACGAAAAAAAAAGAAAAAAAATAATAAAACCTTGTTGACAGAGGTTTAAAAATAAAAGGAAAAACCTCCCATGTTTGTGGACTTAAAGACTTAATATTATTAGATGGTATCACTCCCCCAAATGATTTATAGATTCAATACAATCCCTTCCAAAACTCCAGTGGCCTTTTTTTTTTGCAGAAATTAATAAGCTGACTCGAAAATTCATATGGATATGCAAGAGTCCCAGAATAGCCATACGATCTTGAAAAAAGATCTAAGTTGGAAGCCTTGCACTTCTTAGCTTCAAAACTTACTATAAAAGTAGAGTAATCAACACAGTGTGGTACTGGCAGAAGCATAGACGTACAGATCAATGGGCTAGAATTGAGAGTTCAAGACCATTTAGAGAGAGAAGAATGGTCTCTTCAACAAATGGCTTTTCAACAACTGGATATCCAGATGCAAAATAAGCAATTTTTATGTCAATCTTACAACATATACAAAAATTAACTCAAAATGGTTCAAAGACCTAAATACAAGAGCTAAAAGTGTAGAACTCTTAGAAGGAAATAGAGGGGCTGATTTTCATATATTTGAACTGGGCTACATTTTCTTAGCTATGACTTCCTATTGAGCAACCAATGGGAAGGAAAACAGATAAATTAGACCTCATAAAAATTAAAAAGTTTTATGTGTCAAAGGACACTATCAAGAAAGTCAAAAGACAATGCAAAAAATAGGAAAACATATTTATAAATCATACATATGATGAGGAACTCATATCTATAATATATGAGAAACTTCTACAACAGTAATAAAAATTAATAAAGGATTAAAATGGTAAAGAATTTTAAAATGGTAAAAGATTTAAGCAGAAATTTCTCCAAAGAGGATATACAAATGAACAATAACACAGAAGGAATCTCAGCAATACATTAGGGAAATTCAAATCAAAACCAGAATTAGATACCACCTCATGCCCAACAGGATAGCTATAATTTTTTAAAGGTGAGTAACAGGCATTGGCAAGTATTTGGAATATTGGAACCCTTATACACTGCTGGTGCGAATGTAAAATAGTTTAGCCATTGTTGAAAACAGTTTGACCGTTCCTCAAAATGTTAAACATAGAATTGCCATATGACTCAACAATTTCACTCCAAGGTATATGTCCAAGAGAAATGAAAACATATGTCCATGCAAAAAATTGTATAGAAATGTTCATGGCAGGGCACCTGGGTGGTTTGGTGGGTGAGGTGTCCAACTCTTGGTTTCAGGTCAGGTCATGATCTCAGAGCCCTGTCACAGGCCCCTCTCTGAGCATGGAATCTGCTTGAGATTCTCTCCCTCTCCTTCTGCCCCTCCTCTTCTCTCTCATAAATTAAATCTTTTTAAAAAAATGTTCACAGCAGCATTGTTTATAAAAGCCCCAAAGCCAAATGCCCATCAATATGTGAACAGATAAACAAAATATGGAAAATCAATCCAATGTACATTTATACACTTTAGTGGGATTTAAATTTGGAAAAGCCATTTAAGTGTTCAATTTTGCAGTGTTTATGACAATGAAAAAAGTGGGAGGGGGCATGCACTATGACCCAGTGATTCCCAGTTTCAAGGCTCCATAATTGCAGAGTCCACTCTGGTGGAGAGCTGACTTGCTTCGCTCCATATGTATCACAGCTAAGCTGCGACCTCAAAAAGAAAGCTCTTACTTCATGCACTGCTAGAGTATGGCTGCTCATGTGAGCAAGGGCTGCTTGATGGTACGTGGAGTATGGATGGGTGCCAGGAGGGCTCCCTTGGGGTATGCACTGTAGTGGTATGGATCCTTGGTCTGAGAAGGTGCTAGGTGGGACTATCCTGATCAGTAAGCAGGGGCCCTCAAAAACTCTGTCAAGGAAAGAAGAAAGAGCTCTGGGCTGGATGGGGCCTGCTCAATGTGGTATGGCACAGTCATGAGAGTCTTAGGTAAGGCAAGAGTTATCCTACCATATGTAGCTTGGTCGGAGGGTCTCCATTTTGGCAAGATTTCACCTAATAGTATGTAGTGTGCCAAAAGTGCCTGGGGCCGAAATGGACCTTTGGGCAAATTATAGCCATACAATTAGAACACATAGGGAACGAACACTCTAGAAAGGTCGCCAACTGGTGACTACTCAATGGCCTATACATTTCCATCACTTACTCTAGATGAAGAAACAGAGACATCCTGACAGTTGTGTCAGTTCAACCTGACATATCTGTTCCTGGAATCACAAACTTATATAGCCTTGTAATCTGGAATACACTAAGATTTCAACCCACCCACCCCCTCTGCACTACCAGACACTGGTAGTTAGCTGACAAAAAGTATTGAGAACCTCAAGCTGTTAGAAACTATTGGGACCTCAACTATGTCATCTACTCCTGGGCCACTGATAGCAACTCATTCTTCAACTAGGCACAGCTCATTCCATCAAGGATATCTGAAGCCTCCACTTCTCTATATCGAATCTCAGTTCCCTCCTGGAAGTTAATATATGGGAAAGCACTGCCTCAGATACCATTTACCTCAGTTACATGGGGGTGTGTTCTTGAATTTGTCACATATTTCAGAAGAACCTATGGGAACCTTATACAACTGTGTGCATGAGATACTTGTGCTATGCATCCATCAAGTGTTTCCACAGTGAAAACCTCCACTGTCTGTTCATAGCTTAATAACATCTATAACATGGCTTACTATTTAACAAAGTGAGATTAAACTATACCACAATACCCTTATCTTTTGAGCTTTGCTAACATAGAACCAGGTTATGGCAATGTTATGAAGTCTCTTATTCCATGAAAGAAGTCAAAACCTTTACAGAATCATCTACTTACAGGGTTCCTGGGTGGCTTAGTCAGTTGAGCATCCGACTCTTGATTTAGGCTCAGGTTATGATGTCAGGGTCATGAGATCAAGCACTGCATCTGACTATGTGCTCAATGAGGAGTCTGCTCAGGATTCTCTCTCCCTCTCCCTCTGCCCCTCTCCTCTCTCTCTCTCTCAAATAAATAAATAAATGTTTTTAAAAACCCACAAAAATCATCCACTTTCATTGCCACTGTATCAGTTTAAGACTTGATAAGATTATCACGTACTGTAGAAGAGTCAAAGAAAGGAACACATCTATGATAATGTATTGGTTACTAGATCTGGCTCTGAACTTAGAGAGCCTTGCTTCCAATCCTGTCCAAATGACTCAGTAGCTGTTGACCCAGGAGAACTTCTTCACCACTCTAAGCCCAGGCTTCATCATCTAAAAACTGGTGATAACATTAATAGTACCTGCTTCATGGGAATCACTGAGGATGAAACAAAGTGGTGACATAATGTGTTTTTGAGATTAAGGCAACGTTGGGTACAAAGTCAAGGAAAAATGTTAGCTGCCATTGTTAGTAACCCCACAAGGTGGAGGGACTGGAAGCAGAGGTTGCTGACCATGACCTTACATTCTCTGTAAGACAAAACAAAGAACACTTTTAAGCTACCCAGCTACATGAAACCTTTTCCAGGGACCTTCTGGTTCATGTTCCAGTGTGTTGTTGTCTTAAAGTGATTCATTCTCCTGTGTTGCTGACCTAGAGATTGTTCATGACATCTGACACTTGCCTGCTTCCTCAGCTCATGCCCCTTCACCAAGAAGGAAACTAAGCAATTTCTGGAGATGGTGGGAGAAGAAGCTGGGAGGAGGGCCGAGAGTACAGGGCTCTGGTTTCTGAATTAGACAACACTAGGAGTTTGGCTCAGTCCAGGCCAGGGGAGTAGGGTAGATGGTATCTGCTGCCTCCAACACCCTCCTCTTAGGCAGGTGGACATACTGTTTATAGCCTGCTCGGCTTCCAAACCATCCAGTCTCTTACTGTACCATGACCTTGGAACTGCCCAGAGTTAGTGGATTCTTTATTAGCGTGTTTTTCGAAGGCCCATCACTACCTTGAACTGTGAGAGCTTCACCTTGGGGTCTATTGAGACTTAGTACCTAATGAGGTGTCTTCCTGTCTAGTGCTTATAATGGATCAAGAGACAGCCTTAGAAGCTGTTAATCAACAGCCTCCATCATTCTCCTTAGTTCTTCTTCTCCCAAGCACTTAAAATTGCTACCATGTATGTACACACATGCGCACACACAGACACATGCATTTTCCATAAGTACCATGCACTGATGTCATACAAAACAGAGATCAGCATGGAAATGGAAATCCAAGTTCTCACAGCCTCAGATTGCAGCCACAACCCATGACGGGGGAGGAAAAATGGAAGCTTTCAATGATTATTAGCTAAAGAGAAAAAAAATCTGAAAATGTCCAATATGGAATATTAGGTCTAGAGAAAAACACAAAAGGGAAGAAATGGGCACAAGAACATTTTTTAAAAAGCAATCTCTGTGGGCTATTGGCTTATAGCCTAGAATGTTACAAATTAAATTCTTCCACTGAAAGCTACAGAAATTTTGCCACTGGACAAGCCGAGTTTATCAATAAAATTTTAAGATTTGGGATTCATGTTCAAATCTCTTTTCATCCATTCATATATTCAACTATTGCACATCTACTATGTGCCAGGTACTCTCCTGGACCCTGGGGACATAGAGGTGAACAAGTCACACAAAGTCACTGCTTCCATGGAGCATACATCTTTTTTTTCTTCAATGAGAGTAGAATTTTTTTCTAGAATCTAAATTCAGTCTGTCTAGTCTTGTTCACAAGAAAACCCACCTCTCTTTGCTTAAGCTCAAGGCCCAAGGCCCAGAATGATGTTCTAGGTTTTGTTTCTATAGCAGCTGGGAATCTTGGGCCACTTGCCACCTTGGCCTGTGAGTCTCTATTTTATAGCCTTCTCCCATCCTACCACCCGCCCCTCCTGCCATATAGGTTTGTGTTGTTGGGTCTAGAACAGACACAGGACAAATAGGCCCTTCGATCAAAACAAAGTCCTCATTGTCATGTCCTCATTAGGAACCCTGTTATATACTCTCTGCACAAGCCCTGACACTGGCTGGTGCCAATCTGCCAAGGGAAGCAGAACAATCAATCTCTGATGGGTTTTTGGCTCCCCTAGGGGTTCAAGACAAAGCCCAGCATGGAGGATGAGGCCTTGCTTAGTGGCAAAGGGAGAGGGTAAGGTAATGGTCTGAGATTGTTGCCAACAGCTCCTTGTGAGCTGAGAGGGTCTGGGTCTAGAGCCTTGAGGACCTCATTCCAGCCCTGCTACTCAGATGACCTCCTTCATCTTGCCAAGTCACATGTTGGCAGTGAATAAAAACTATAATAGCAAAAGCAAAGCAAAACAAAACAAAACAGAACAAAACAATAACAGCACTTTCACTGACAGTTATTAGGCAGACTTACAAAAAACTTTACATGTCTGGGTGAGATCATTGATGCCCTTACCATTGACTATGTAGTTTCTGGTGGGTAAAGAGATCAGAAAGTGTATTTGTATGGGGAGAGCAGAATGGTGGCCATGACTTTACAGCCAGGCCTTTTCCCCAGAAGATCTCAGTCATTCCAAGATCTTCTTCTCCATTGCTTATCTCAGTATCTGCCCCTGTGAGTAGTGAGGAGCATATGTTGGGAAGCTGACATCAGGGAGGATGACAATGCCTCCTCATAGTCCATGCCTGGGGCCCCCTGCCTAGGAAGGAATTCACAGAACTGTTCAAAGGAGGAGGTGGACCCCAGGCAGGAAGAGGCTGGGGAATTTGGAGATTACTATGATCCACGCTTTCTACTTGTATTTCCTGAGAGCTATGAGATGTGATGAACAGATCCCTTGAAATAAGGATTTCCTTTATACTTCAGTTGCTTTGTATACCTCAAGGGCCCCACTCCCAATACTTTAGACTCTCATCTCATCTGGCGATACCCTCCATTTCCATCTCTTCCCAAGTCCTTTCTGCAGAATCCTAGACCCACATTTAGAGTCTCTGCCAGAAACATTAGGCAATGAGTAAAAATCAGCCTGCTTCTAAACCCAACTTGTCACCCTCCTTTCCAACCCACCAGCAATTCTCCCAAACTCTCTACTTTGTTTTAATGGAAAGAAATCATGGAATCATTTATCTCTTCCTTCCACTCATATAATTTCCAGATAGCAAGTTGTACTGATCTATTCCTTTATTTTTCTTTTTTGATTAATTGGTGGATAATTACTTACCGCCTAATTGATTTGCGGTTCCAGTTTTGATACTCTGTAATAGAAATTGTGACCTAGGAAGAATCTTCTGGCGTTTTCAGTATTTAGTATACTTCGATGAAATCTGGATGGGTTTGGTCTAATGCTGGTTTTTTTCCCCTCCATTTTGCTTCTTTTTTAAAAAATATTTTATTTATTTGTTCATAAGAGACACAGAGAGAAGCAGAGACATAGGCAGAGGGAGAAGTAGGCTCCCCACAAGGAGCCTGATGTGGGACTCTATCCCGGATCCCGGGATCAGGACCTGAGCCAAAGGCAGGCGCTCAACCTCTGAACCTCCCAGGTGTCCCTCCATTTTGCTTCTTACTGCCACCAATTTAATTAAAGGTTTTATTGCCTGTTGTCTATATTACTGCAGTGACCACTGTGCTGCCAATTAATTTTTTTTTAATTTTTATTTATTTATGATAGGCACACAGTGTGAGAGAGAGAGAGAGGCAGAGACACAGGCAGAGGGAGAAGCAGGCTCCATGCACCAGGAGCCCGACGTGGGATTCGATCCCGGGTCTCCAGGATCGCGCCCTGGGCCAAAGGCAGGCGCCAAACCGCTGCGCCACCCAGGGATCCCTGATTAATTTACTCAACATTCATTCGATATGTATTTATTGGGCATCTACTACATGCCAGATACTGTTCCACACATAAAGGGATGCAGTGGCAAACAGGCCAGAACGGGTCCCTACTCTCACAGAGCTTACATTCAGGTTGTGTTAGGGAGCAGCAGATGTTTAAGAACTACCTTTAACACTTAATAAGCACTTAACAAGTTATCCTGATAGAGATAAATACTCTGAAGAAAATAAAACAGCCTGATGTATCGCAAAGTGATGGCACGGAAGGGAAGTTACTTTAGGGGGTCCAGACAGGTCTTTCTGAGGAGGTGACATGCTGACACCTAACTGACACAAAGCAGCCCATTGCATGTAAAGAATCAGGGCAACAACAACCCAAGAAGAGAGAATACTTGGTGCAGAGGTTCTAATTGACTTGTTTACAGAACAGAAAAAGTAGCAAGCATGTAACACAGTGAGCAAGAGGGGGTTTGGCACAAGTGGCTTAAGAAACATGCTGAGGCCAGGTCCTGTAGGGCCCCTATAAGCAGCAGTTAGGAGTTTGGATTTTATTGTAAGCACAGGAGAAGCTATTGCATAGTTTCAAGCAGATGAGTGACATGATCTTACATTTTTAAAAGTTCTCTCTGGAGGTTCTCTGGAGAATTCATTATAGACCCCATAATTAATTATTATATAACAATAATATATAATAACACAGAAGAACTAAAGCGTAAGTGGGAAAACCAGTTAGGAGACTATTACCATTGCCTAGGCAAGAGATGATGATGGTTTGGACCCAGATGGGAGCAATAAAGGTAGAATGGATAGTTTTTTAAAAATATTTTATTTATTTATTCATGAGAGACACAGAAAGAGAGGAAGAGACATAGGTAGAGGGAGAAGCAGGCTCCCTGTGGGGAGCCCTATGCAGGACTTGATCCCAGGACTCTGGGATCATGCCCTGAGCTGAAGGCACACGCTCAAGCACTGAGCCACCCAGGTGCCCCAGAATGGATAGATTTTTTTAAAATATGCTTTGGAGGCGGTGCCAATGAAATGTGTTGATAAATACATAAACATGATGTGTTGGGTGACAAAGTAATACGAAGAATGAGGTTTAGACTTTGGTCTTGGACAAATGGTATCACTTACTTGGATGGGGAATCATGAGGTAGGAAGAATTTTGTGATGGGGTAGGAGGGGCATGGATCAAGAGGACTGAGGAAACATGACAAGATTCTGAGAGGCTAGTAGACCTCTACGTGGAGATTTAAGTAGATACTAGGATATTGAAGCTGAACAGAGAGGTGAAAGCTGAAGACATAAATAAGAGTCTCATCAACCTGTAGAGAATTTTTTAAACTACGAAACTGGGTGAGGTCATTTTATGAGAGTCTACTGATACCCAGGACCGAGAGCTGTGTTCTGGGGGCATTCCAGCAGTTAGAGGTGAGGTAGAGAAGAAATGGTCAGCAAGGGAGGCTGACAAAGAACGGATGAAGAGATCTGAGGGAAACTGGAGAGTAGGGAGTTGTAAAGAACAAGAGAAGAGAGTGTTGTAGAAAGAGGACAGAATTATGACCATTGGCTATGACTCCATGGAGGTCACTGGTAACCCTGACATGAGTGACCATTGCTCACTGGAGGAGAGAAAGCTATCTAGAGCCAAGCTGAGATGTTGAGAAGAGCGTGGTAAGTGAGGAAGCAGAAACAAGGGTATAGACACTTAGTTTTTTTCTAGAAGTTTTGCTATCAGGGCAGTTGAGAAATAGGGGGGAAGATGGAAGAGAGCATGGAGTCAGAGGGGGGTTTCATTTGTTTGGTTCTTGGTTTCTTTCTTCTTTCTTTCTTTCTTTCTTTCTTCTTCTTCTTCTTCTTCTTCTTCTTCTTCTTCTTCTTCTTCTTCTTCTTCTTCTTCTTCTTCTTCTTCTTCTTCAGCAGTAGGCTACCATTGCATATCCAAGGAGAGAGAAAGATTGATGACACATGAGAGCAATGCAAGACAGACCTCCTTGAAAGGTAGCCAGAGGGGCATTTCCTGTGCCCCCCTGTCAGAGTGCCTTCCAAAAGGGCAATTTGATGATGTAATTGCTCTGCTCCAAAATTTCCCATGGCTCTCCACTGTCTACTATATAAATTGAACTTTCTATAATTGCATTTAAGCCCAGCTCCAACCACACTTATCAGCCTTGCTATACCTCTCAAATCTCTGTCTGTATCCTATGTGAAAGCCAACACTGGCTGCTGGAACCTTCAGGCTCTGCATGCTCTCATCGCCAGGGCTTTTCTGGTATGCTTTGCCTTCAGTTCTGCCTGTTGGAAGCCTCATACTTCAGTGCCCTCCTTGATGCCTCTGGCACTCTAATTCTTAGAGCTTGTACAAAAAACCAGGAACCATTAGCATTTATATACTTTCAGCTCATAAAGGGTATGAGAATGTTCTATTTTGCGTCATCATTAATTTTGTCCTATCTTATAACATGTTGAGTATGAGTGTGTGTCATTTCTGCCACTAAACCATCAATTGTCTGAAGTCAGGGACTAGGCCTCAGTCCCCCTTTTATCTCCCAAATGGTACAAAGGAGGTGCTCACTAAATGCTTTAGAGTCACAAAATGATGCTGGATCTTCCTCACTATATAGTGCATCTCCTTACACATGTTTCTGAAAGTCCGAAGGAACCTTGAATTTATGTAAGTGAATCCTTTATGACACTCACCTCAGAGACTGTCAGTTTGTAAGCGGCCTGCCTCTCATCCACTGGGGAGTATAGAGCATCCACCCCGTTATTTAGCCAGGTGCTGTGGCTCACGTATGTTCTAGGGCAGGGTTATGTGTTATGCCCTAGCATGTGGAGAGCTGTATACAACATATGTGGTATTGCAGCATCAGCCAAGTTCTGCTGCTTTAAGGGTTATTTTTTTTTAAAGATTTTATTTATTCATGAGAGACACAGAGAGGCAGAGACACAAGTAGGCTCCCCTCAGGGAGCCCGATGTGGGACTTGATCCTGGGACTCCGGTATCATGCCCTAGGCCGAAGGCAGATGCTCAACCACTGAGCCACCCAGGCATCTTGCTTTAAGGGTTATTAACACTGAGAGAGCACATATGGGAAAGACAAGGGAACAGGATACTTTATAGTATCTACTATTTGTAATAATAAATGTACTTACATCGCTCTTAGTGCGTGCCAGAACTATTCTCAATGTTTTTTTATATATTATCTCATTTTCTCTTACAAAACCCAAATGAACAGGTACTATCCATATCCTCAGTTACAGATGTGGAAACTAAGCCACACAGAGGCTAAGCAATTTGCCCAAGTCACCCAGATGGCAGGTTGCTGGGCTGAGATTTGGAATCCCCCACCCAACCTGGATTCTGGCTCTGTATGCCTCACATGATTTTATATAATCCTGTATACCTTTCTAAATCCTCTAATCTCTATCACTGTGTCCCCACAAAATTATATGTGGTAAAGTTAAGCAAAGACTCCGTGACCATTTCACAGAGGGGTAAACTGAAGCCCAGTGAAGGAAGTGGCTCATTTAAAGACATATGCTTGGGTATCTGGGTGGCTCAGGGGTTGAGTGTCTGCCTCCAGCTGGGATCATGATCCTGGGGTCCTAGGATTGAGTCCCATGGGGAGCCTGCTTCTCCCTCTGCCTATGTCTCTGCCTCTCTTTGTGTGTCTCTTATGAATAAATAAATAAGAATCTAAAAAATAAATAAAGTCACATGCTTGTTTTACTACAAGGCTCTTTACTCCTCACAGAGTAATCCCTTCCCTACATAGTTATCATCACCTCATCTATTGTAGGGAAAACAAGTGGGCCTCCCATCCTTTAGGACTGAGCCATTTTGACCCTTCCTTTTGTGGACAGCAATTGAATACTATGAAGGCATATAAAGCACCCATAACGGGGTCCAGCACACGGTAAGCCCTCAGGAAATGACAGTTCCCTGCTTGCCTTCCTCTGTCTCCACTCCTGTACAGCTCTATCTGCCCACCATCACTCAAGGCTCTCTTCTGGCCCACGATTGAGCAAGTCAGCCAGGGTGGCCCTTGTTAACAGGAGGAGCTGAAGTTACAGAGGGAAGCTTAGATCACAGATGAGAAGGCTCAGCTTAGTGGACTGGCGGTGGCAGAAACAAAAGCTGGGGAAGTGGGGTCAAATGGAAGTGACCAGTTTTGAAAAGTACCTGCCTGCTAGAGGCACAGACCAGTGTGCACCTGAGAATCACCCTTCACCCACCCACCCCCAACCCCAGCCTGTCTGCCTAGCCCAGCTCTGGCCCACGTAAAATGTAGACGGGATGGAGTGAAATCAGCCCATGGAGGCAGTCATCTAGAAACATGAGATGTTAGCTTCCTAGAGGAAAAGAGACATGCATGGCTCATTACAACAGAGCCTCTAGAGCTGAAGGTGTGTGACTATGCATGGCTGCTGGCAAGACACATGGCCCTCACTTAACAGCATAGATCCAACTTCTGTTTCATAAATCCCAGTTTCCAATTATCTTCCTTTCTCAACTTTCCAATTATCTTCCTTCTCATTATCCTGGGAAAACATCAGGCGTTCAGTGCAATCACATCACACTTAGGCGGATGGCAATTTTAGTGAAAGTTCATATTTAAATGAAAAAGAAATCCATAACAGTGTGCTAAATTATCCACAGTTCTCCTCAAATATCAATAGCAATACTGTGCTCAAAATGTCAGAAAATATAACTGTTGAAAATAAAAATATAACATAATCCTGGCAACCTGGCAGTTTTTGCCCACAATATATTGGAAAGTGTTATATATTGTGGGCACTCTTCCCATTGCTTGCCCTTGTTGGCTTCTTTCCAGACACCTGTGCCTGATTTTACCTGTAGCATCCGCTGCGGGTTTTTGGGAAAAAGATCTAATAGCACCTGAGCTTGAAAATGGAAGTCAATTTCACCAGGGAGGAGAGGAAAGTAGGAAAAATCTGGGCAGGTCTGGGGCTGAGGTGGTCTGGATGCTGGGCTTCCCTTCCAAAGGCTGTGATCACTGAGAGCTTTCATGTCATGGGCCACCACCTGTTTCTTCCATCTCATTTGAGTCTCCTCTGTTAGCCCCTCCTCCAAAAGGCACAACTTCAATGATCCAGCTTAGATGGGCAATGCCAGTATGGCAGGCTTTCTTGGTGTTTTTGTTCTACTAACCTGCTTAAACACATTCCAAGATCAACTGCTGCTAGTCACAGATTACAGCACAGATGGAGAAATTAACACGCGTGTGTAAATACACTTCAGAACTCTGGTATGTAGATTCCCCAGAGGTGCACCTGAGGGACTGATACTACAGAGTGAGAGGTGATGGTAGATAGTAGTCAGGCCACCACAGTAGCCAAGAAGGCACCCATGTGCCTTCCACTTGCCAATGGTCAGGCCCCACTGCGGCACCCATCTCCCTATTTCTAAGGCAACATCCAGGGTGTGACCAGGGTATTTAGATAGAAAGGAAAGGAAAGGGCCAGGATACTTGACATCATGGCTTTGGAAAAGTGGCCAACCCTTTCCCTAGGGCTTCCTATCCAAAGCAGGGTGGCCAAAGACTACATGAAGAAGGCACAACTCGCCCTTGTGGAATGCTGCCATTGGAAGCCATTGAAGGAACATAGGAGGTAAAGCAGAAGCTACCAAGGGCCATCCTCCCAGAATTTGTCAAGAGGAGGGGGTAGTACATTGGGGAATAACACTCCTCCATTGTTTGGTAATGTGACAGTGACACAGCAGAGTGCAAGGGATATGTGGTGGAAGCCTAGGTCTTCCAGTAAGCTCTGTCAGTACGCTGTGTGGCTCTGGGCAAGTAAATTCAAGAAGTTTCCTCATTAACAATGAATGAAAAGGAAACTTTAGCGTCCCAGTCCACCTGTCTACTTCAAAGCATGATGACAGAATTGCAGGTTTCCTTTCTTTTTTTTTTTTTAAAGACTTTATTTATTTATGAGAGAGAGAGAGAGAGAGAGAGAGAGAGAGAGAGAAGCAGAGACCTAGGCAGAGGGAGAGGCAGGCTCCCTGTGGGGACCCTGATATAGGACTCGATCCCAGGATCCTGGGATCACGACCTAAGCCAAAGGCTGACACTCAACCACTGAGCCACCCAGGCATCCCTGCATACTTTGGTTTCTTATTAAGTGTTGAAACCACCAAAAATCTCTGGACAAAGATTTTGCTGAAAATCTTCTTTAAATAATTAACAAGGTAGTGAATATTACAGGACACAACTGTAGTGATAATGGGGACCTAGAAATATGAATAGGAATGGAGGAATCTCCTTTTGCCCTGAGGGTATTTTCCAGTGCTAGCAAATTGCAACTTTCAGGTTAAAAGCCCTGTGGAACAAGCCTTCAAGGGGAACAGAAATCAAAGGCCAGAGCCAATAGAAGATGAGAAATCTGATAAGAAACTCTCCCCCAAAGAAACGTAGGGCTCCAAATAATTATACTTGCTTGATAAGGGTGAACCACCCATGAACCATGTAGACTTGCAGCCTAAGTTCATTATTGTCAGGAAACCTCAAGTCTCATGATTGAATGTTTGCAGATGAGCAGTGCCCCAGGATCCTGGCCAAAGCAAACACGAATTCTCCCTCCAAAGATAACTTTACCCTGGGCCTCAAATTATTCCTCCAAGTAACTTTTCAAGTACAATGACTGGCATAGGAAGATAATCAGATATATACAGAAATAAGGTACTGCATTCAGGAACTTGCTAGAGAAAAAACAAACAACAAACAGACCCACAGGGACTTCAGATATTGAACATATCAGAGACAGATTATAAAATGATTCTGTGTTTAAAGAAATGGAGTTAGAAGGTTCTAAGTTACCCATGTTATCCATGAACAGCATAAAAGTATAATCAGAAAACTATAGCAAATTAAAGATGCATGCTCTAATTTTCAGATAATGACTAAATACATATAAACAATGTTTATCTTCCAGGGATGCCTGGGTAGCTCAGTTGGTTAATATTTAACTCTTGATCTTGGCTCAGGTTATCATTTCAGGATCATGAAATCAAGCCCCATGTTGGGCTCTGCACTCAGCCTGGAGTGTGCTGGAGATTCTCTCTCCCTATGCCCCTTACCCCCCTCTCTCTAAATAAATAAAATCTTTTTTTTTAAAAGAGTGGTTATCTTCCAAACCAGTAGAGGGGAGAGATAAAGAGATAAAAAAAAATCAATGCCAAAGAAGGCGAGAAGAAAGAAAGAAAGAAAGAAAGAAAGAAAGAAAGAAAGAAAGAAAGACAAATAGCACAAAATAAGTTGGTAGATAGTCACAATGGATAGGGTACATGGAAGTGCTACGGAAAAGTCCTCAATGTTTAATGAAGGCAAGAGATTCTCTTGATTTGAAAACTTATTCACACTAAGCACCGAAGTATCCTTTACTATGAGCTTTTACTTCTTGAATGTTCTATGAGTGGGATGTGGGGTGGTGAGGTGGCTATTCACTTGAGCCTCAAAAGAAATCATGACTGATTCAAAAGAAATCAGAATATGGAGACAAAAGGGACCTGAAATAGATGCAGCCTTTCATTACAGTCCAATTTCCTGAGACCTAGGGGAGTGGGAAGCTGAGACCATGGACACAGGTATAGTCAGGGGCTGGGCAGGGCCTGGGCAGGGGGCAAGGCAGGACAAAATAAAAGCTATCCTAAATATGACAAATTGGTCATTTGGACACTTAGACATTCGGTAATTTGACGTTCAATAAAGTCATTTTCAAAAAAGATTTTATTTATTTACTCACAAGAGACACACAGAGAGAGGCAGAGACATAGGCAGAGGGAGAAGCAAGCAGACTCCTTGAAGGGAGCCTGATGTGGGACTCAATCCTGGGACCCCAGGATCACACCCTGAGCCAAAGGCAGATGCTCAACCACTAAGCCACCCAGGTGCCCCCAATAAAGTCATTTTTGAAGAACTGGCTTTTAGTACATTACTCCAGAACCATTCGATATGGATTTGTGACATGTGGATTTCCCCTGTTTCTTGTTCCAGGGACTTGGGGGAGCAGCACAAGGGACCAAGGATGCATAGCAGGGTTGGCTTCATAGTTGTGCCTATATAGTGGGGCTCTGCTGTCCCTGTCTTAAAATTCTTGATTTTTAAACCAGAGGCTTCACATTTCTATTTTTCACTAGGCTCTGCAAATGATGTAGCTGGTCTAGCAGTACGTGGGAAGCAGAAGGTGAGGGTAAGGCCAATGGCCACTCACTGAGTCCTCCCAACCTAATGGCTCATGAAAGCTCCAAGCCTGAGGCTCAACGCATGTCCCAAGGGTGCCATATGCAGCTTGAGATGTGTTGAATGGAAGTGGTGACTCAGGCACCAGGGTAGCCATCAGGAACTATGTGAGGGTATTTTAATAACACCACACATCTCTTCAGCACTTACCCTATTCCAGGCACTGTGCTAAGCCCTTTGCATATCTTGTCTAATTAATTCCTTAATGATGAGCAGGGTACTCTAGTAGATGCTGTGGGAAAAATAGAAATTCTTTTTCCAATTCCCTTTCAGGGAGGAGCTCACAGTCCAGCTGGATGGAGACCACTAAGCAGTGGTAAAAACTTGAATAGGCTGGGTTTTTGTTTTGTTTTGTTTTGTTTCTCTTTTTGAAGATTTTATTTATTTATTTATTTATTTATTTATTTATTTATTTATTCATGAGACATAGAAGGAGAGAGGCAAAGACCTAGGCAGAGGAAGATGCAGGCTCCCTAGGGGAATCCTGATGTGGCACTTGATCCCAGGACCCAGGGATCACTACCTGGGCCAAAGGCAGATGCTCAACTCCTGAGCCACCCAGGCATCCTGAAAAGCCAGATGTTTAAGCATTTAAATGGGTGATGGGTCTGAGTAGTAATGCTGTCGGACTTCAAAGAAGAGTTGGAGTTGGGGTGGTCAGAGCAAGTTTCTTGAAGAAATTGAGGTTGAGGCTGGCCTTGGAAAAAAGGAAAGTCATGGGTACATGGATGAGAGTTTCTGGAACTCTTAGCAAGGAGAACTATATGGGAGAGAGAGGAGGGGAGTAGAAACACTCTCGGTATGACAAGGAGTGGAAGTAGGATGGGGTGGAATCTTGTTGAAGTAGATGGTACAGAGAGTAGGGCAAGGAGAGGAGCCAGAGCTTCTGGAAAGAGAAAAGTGTGGAAGGCCTGAAATGCCAGGATTTTGACTTGATGTATAGATCATGGGGGGGGGGGTGTAGGGGGAGGCAGCAAAGGTTGGGGGCAGCAGAGGAGTGGCAGAGCAGAGGGATGTGTGCGGAAGCTGAATTTACAGGCAAAGATATGGGGTCTTGGGTGAGGCAAAGGGTTCTGGGGCTGCCAGAGGAGAGTTCAAACTCTCTCTGGGGGCATCCAGTCAAACTGTGCCCTAGAACATTCCCCCAGGACTGTCCCTGAGGGCTACCACCCAAGAGGGCAAAGAGAATGATTCTGGACTCTTCAGGCCTCTCCTCTCCTCATCCTTTCCAGCAAGGGCCTGTCTGGACCGCTGCTCTTGCCTCAGTGCCTATGCAAACACTAATAAGTGCCAGAGCGTTGCCATAGAAACCATTGCTTCATCTTTCTTATGGAATGCTCTGCAGCCGCAAGGCTTCCTACTTTGGGAAGCTTTTTGCAAATATTTGAAGAAAGTGGCAAATGCGTCATCCCTGAGTGTACGTGTAGGACCGGCTGGTGGGGTGGGGGGCTATAAGGAAGGAGCCATATCACGGTACGGGCTCCACCAGGGAAGTGACTCAGCCACAGGGCCTCTGGAAAACAATTATGTTTTCCTTAAAGATTTTATTTATTGGGGCTCCTGGGCAGCTCGGTCGGTTAAGTGTCTGCCTTTGGCTTGGGTCATGATCCTGAGGTCCTGGGATTGAGCCCGCATTGGACTCTCTGCTCAGCAGGAAGCCTGCTTCTCCCTCTGCCTCTGGTCCTCCTCCCTGTTTGTGCTCTCTGAGAGAATTAGGGCAGGGGGAGATGGGGCAGGAGGGAGGAGAGGGAGAGAGAGAGAGAGAGAGAGAGAGAAACTCAAGCAGACTCCCTGCTGAGCGCAGAGCTGGATGCAGGGCTTGATCTCACAACCCCGAGATCATGACCTGAGCTAAAATCAAGAGTTGTATGCTTAACCTACTAAGTCACCCAGGTTCCACAAAATAATTACCTTTTAAATCTACAGAGACGTTAGTTACTAGGCTGGGCTCCTAACAATGCTTTACCTCTTTCCACGACCACTAGATTATACCCTAGGGCCTATTTTTTAATAATGGTTTTATTGTGAAATATAGCATGGATTAAAAAGTGTACAAAAGGGGTGCCTGGGTGGCTCAGTTAGGCATCTGCCTTCAGATAAGGTCATGATTCCAAGATCCTAGGATCGAGCCCTGTATCAGGTTCCCTGCTCAGTGGGGAGACTGATTGTGACTCTCCCTTATCCCCTCAGCCTGCTCATGCTCTCTCTCGCTCACTCGCACACTCATTCAAATAAATAAATAATTTTTTTAAAAAGTATACGAAAGTATTTCACTGATACCAAGTGATGTTGAGCATTTGTTCAAGTGTCTGTTATGTGTATGTGTTTTCTTAGTTATATCTATTTGCTTCCAGTAATTGATCTGTAATGATGGTGATGATGATTACAATAGTTAACATTCACTTGGCAATTAGCTTTTGCCAAGATGAGTGCTAAGTGCTTTACCTACATTCTATCTGACGTGATTCTCACAACAACTCAATGAATCAGGGACTTTTATCACATCTATTCCAGAGAAGAGGAAAGAGGCTTGGAGAGATTAAGTAACTCATCTGATGGAACTTGGCAAAGCAGAGACATGAACCCAGGTCTCTCTGATTCCAAGGCCATACTGCCATTTGCAGGGGCTGAGTAGCATTCTCTCTGGACCTAGTTTGAGATGTCTGGTGCAGGCAAATCTCCACCCTTCACCCCTCTGGTGGCATCTTGAAGACAATTTTCCCTACATTCACTTTTCCTGGAATGGCTAAGAACTCTCGGGGGCCCAGACCTACTATAACATGCAGGATAGTTCCCTGGATTCTCAGGGTCTCCAGATGTGCCTCAGCCAAGACCCCTTCTCAGCCATAGTGCACCCCCCAGACTAGCTACTTTAGGGAAATTCATTCACCTATGTGCTTATACATTGCCTTGCCTTCCTGGTTTGTGTTTCAGCCCAACTCAGGGCTGGGTAGACTGACATTCAACCTCCAATCATTCAGAAAGCTGTATCTATGTGGGCTACAGTCTAATCTGGTTCTCTAAGAGAGAAATCATCTGTGCTCCAGCTCTCCCATGGCCCTTGGCCTACATGGTCTATGAACTGAGAGTAACTCCAGCATCCTCTGAGCAACCTCTGCTGGAGGCATACTTCTTCTGTTTTTTAGTGAGTGGCGGGTGGTGGAGAGCAGATGAATGGATGCTATTTTCTGCCCAAATAAGAGGCTAGAGTCAAATGGCATATGCAGATACAGCTAGGTCAAATATAAAACTGACAAGCTGGTGACATCAGTTTTATGACATGATTCCTCTCATTTAATAGCAACAGGAACCTTACAAATGAGAAGATTGTAAATCAGCAAGTGACATCCAGCACATTAATGAGCTGGAAAAAGCCTCTTGTCAATCAAAGCTGTCCAGGATCTTCCTGTCCAGGTGGCAGGAAGTAAAACTGGCTTGCAGAGGAACAGTTGCTTTGTGAACATGGGAAGGGTGGCTGGTTGAGCCTGCCCTCCACACTGCTGTATTTTGTGGATTGATTAAAAACATCATCCAAGGAAACACGAGTTTAAATGAGAATGAGAGAGGCATAGGAGAAAGAAAACTAGAATGTTCTGGCTTACCCTGGGTTTATCTGAGGCCTTCCTTGCCACTGACCAGCTAAGTGACCTGGGAAACAAGTCATAGATCTTCTGATCAGAAACTAGTGGTAAAGTCCACCATGTCCAATCCTCTCTTGATACTTGAATATATTTAATACCTCCAGCTTCTAGTGGCACCCTGGGAGTGACATGGTCACTATCTATCAAAGCATTTCTTCTAATTCTTTTTTTTAAGATTTATTTATTTATTTATTTATTTATTTATTTATTTATGACAGATCAACAGAGAGCACAAACAAGCCAGGGGAGGGGCAGTAGGAGAGCGAGAGAGAATTGCAAGCAGACTCCCCACTGAGCATGGAGCCAGACGTGGGGCTTGATTTCACGACTCTAAGATCATGAACTGAGCGGAAACCCAAGAATTGGACACTTAACTGACTGAGCCACCAAGGCACTCTCATTTCCTTCAATTCTTAAAGAGTTCTCAATTTTATCAGTTTTGCTACTTAACAAGCACTTATATTGTGCTTCATGTATGTCAGATACTGATGTAAGCAAATCACAAGTATCAAACTATTTAATCTTTATAACAATCCTATGATGTAGGTACTATTGTTATCGCCAGGTTACAGCAGAGGAAGCTGAGTGCCAGAGAAGCTAAAATATTCAAAGTCACATAGCTAGTATATGATAGAGTCAGGATTCTAACCCAGGCAATGTGGCTTCCAACTGCATATGCTTAACCACTGCACAATGGAAAGCTCTTTTATTGGACTGAAACTTGTTTACCTTTTTGTAACTTGCACCCTATTGGTCCTAGTACTTACTCTTTCTGGAGCCCCATAGGCCACATATTTAACCTCAGAGAGGCTTCTTACATGCTAGAATACAAAGCAGATTAGGATGCTGGGGCCATTGCTCTAACAATGATGGGGCTAGGGGCGCATGGGTGGCTCAGGTGGTTAAGCCTCTGCCTTTGGCTCAGGTCAAGATCCTGGTGTCTCAGGATTGAGTCCCACATCGGGCTCCCTGCTCAATGGGGAGTCTGCTTCTCCCTCTGCCTCTCCCTCCACTTGTGTTCTCTCTCTCTCTCTCAAATAAATAAAATATTTAAAAACCCAATAAAACAGTGATGGGGCTAGTACTCCAGGCCCAGCAGGCAGAAGATGACAGGGTACTTTACTGTCAGAGAACTAAACCTACAGAAGGAAAGGAATTACTCTAGGGAAGTCAAAGAGTGTGTTGATAAGAGTTTGAACTTGAATCTGTGTTTGGACTGCATGTTAATGTCATTTATGCTACTGCCCTTGATGCTACATCTATCCTTGCCTCCTGTCCCCCCGACACATATTTTATTATTGTTGATATAATCATAACTATCATCCAACAGGTGCTTACTTATTCTGTGACTTACGCTCTGCATACATTATATCACTTAAGCCTGAGAACCACCTCTACCCTGTGAGACAGGTACTACTGTCATCTTTATTTACAGAAATGGAAGTGGAGGCATAGGGAGGTCCAATAATTTGCCAACAGCCGAACATCTAGTAAATTGCAGAACTTAGATTTGAATTCAGATCTTTCTGTCATCAGAATCTGGACTTTTAATTACTGTGTTACAAGGCTCTCCAGAATACTCAGAAGAAACCTGGGGCAATTTGTGAACCCCTTTTGAAAGGGAGATTATTAAGGTTGAAGACCTATGAATACCTATAGATAGCCTGTTCCTGATATAATCAGACATTTTTTTTTAAAATAGTAAAGAAGAATTTGAGAGAGAAAAAAAAAGAAAGAAGGTAGTTTGACTCCTAACTCAAGTGATAATACATGAGGCTATAACTGATAATACATAATTCTTTTTTTAAAAAAGATTTTATTTATTCATGAGAGACACACACATGAGAGAGAGAGAGACACACACACACAGGCAGAGGGAGAAGAGGCTCCATGCAGGGAGCCCAACGTGGGACTCGATTCCAGGTCTCCAGGATCACGCTGAAGGTGGCGCTAAACCACTGAGCCACCTGAGCTGCCTGATAATACATGATTCTTGGAGGGAAATTCATACTTGCTTTAATGTTACAACAAAATGTTTCTCAGCACCTATTGTGTACCAGGAAGTATACTAGGAATATAGCTGACTTGCTCTGTCTGCTACTTGAAAAGCTTCATTTTGTTTCTTGCCAGAGTTATGCTGTCTATGATTAAGAGGAAGACAATATTCACTCTACTTCTGCCCAGAATTGAAATACCTGCTTTTCCTTGAGTGGTAAGAGCCACAATACCAAGGAAAGACCAGTCTTTTAACAAACAAGAGATGTGGACGTGGGAAGATTTTAAAAGTCATCTACACCAACCCAAACCCCAAGTGGAAATTCTCTCATTTTCAAAACACTTGCAGGGAATAAACAAGATTTAAAAAAATAACAGCCACCAGAAAGATCACAGAGGGTTGGTTGGTTGATTGCTTTCATTATAAAAAGCTTGCACATTTGTTAAGAAATACTAAGACTTGTAATGGTTAAATGGGCAAAAGATACAGTTTTTGAAGGAGGATCTATAAATGGCTAAGAAGTTCATGAAAAATCTTCAACTTCACCTAGTAATAAAATACATAAAAATGAAGCCAGATACGAATTTTGCCCATCAAATAAACAAGTTTTTTTAAAAAAATAGAGGACTCAATGTTGGCAAAAGTGTACAATGGACACCCATGCGTGGCTGATAAAAGCCAGAAATGCTTTCTGTAAAGAAATTAGGTAATAAGTATCAAAAGCCTACAACAGGGCACTTGGGTGGCTCAGTGGTTGAGTGTCTGCCTTTGGCTCAGGTCGTGATCCCAGGATTCTGAGATCAAGTCCCACATCGGGCTCCCCACAGGGAGCCTGCCTCTCCCTTTGCCTATGTCTCCGCCTTTCTCTCTGTGTCCCTAATGAATAGATAAATAAAATCGTTTTTTAAAAAGCCTACAACACATGCCAACCCTTAACATATTATGGTTTGCTCGAGGCCTATGTGAGGGAGCCTCTATGGCTCATAGGCCTACCTACCTATCAATGCACACTCAGCACAGCCTTGGGCAGTCAAGGTTAGCTTTGTGTAATTCTTGATGTCTCAACCAAATTCGACTGTGGTCTATGTCCAGTGACACCTCCTTCAGTGAGGCTGCTGCAATGAGTAAGTGTTCAAGGAATGGCTGCCTAGAGATGACTGAACTCCTGGTGATACACTGGGAGCCAAAGGTCCATATTTTATATTGTGCAGATAGGAAGCATTGGTTCTGGAATCGACTCTTCCATTGGCTGGCCATTTGACTTCAAGGTGTTACTTAACTCTGTTCCAGTCTCCTGACCTGTGGATCAGAGCTGGTTTCATTCACCTCTTGAGATGACTTTGACTGAGGCTCTGCCAGTTCCAAGCTGTTTGATCTAGAGAAAGCTACTTAGTCTCCCTCAGGACTTCAGTTCCTCAACTATTTAATACAGCCCTCAAAGGCCTGAAGTAAAGACACGATGGCATGCTTCATGGAAAGAGCTTAGCACTGCTGTGCCCAACACAGAGTAAGAGTAATAATTAATGAGGGAGGCTAAAGCGTAATGCCTTACAGTTGGACAGCATTTAAAATTCTATTTTTAAAGCATTTTCTTTCCATTTTTCCCCCTCTCTCTCTCTAGGAAAGCCTGCAAATGTCTAGCTAATAATGTCTCACAGCTGTGACCACAACCTCTGCCTGCTGGCACACCACACCACCTCCACCCCACTCGCATGCCAGGCACCACTCTGTCCCCAGCGTGGCATCAGCTACCCACAGTACAGAACAACAGGTGGCTTGAGAAAAGTCAGCCAACTGCTTGTTAAGCCCCTCTGGGCATCAGAGTGGCTATTTAATGGCGAATAAAGTGAGGCGCAGAGATTTGGGTGAGTCCCTGCAGCGTGCAGAAGTTGGAAAGAGAAGTAGAAATCCTTACCCCTTGTTGACCACAATTACCTACATTAGCATAGCACTCTGTGTGTTAGGACACTTTCCTGACATCTCAGTTGAGCCTCTCAACAACACTATGCCATTAGCAAGGCAGATGACATCGCTGCCAATGAAAAGATGAGTGAGGCTTAGGGAAAGACAGCCTTGCCTAAGGTCAGATGGTTAGTTAGCAGCAGAGGAGAAATTAGAATCTTGGTTTCTCTTCTTTCTACTATAGTCTAAGTCCTGGCATAGCTGTCAAGGTTAATTTCTTTTTCATTTTTTAATGTTTTATTTATTTATTCATGAGAGACACAGAGAGACAGAGAGAGAGGCAGAGACACAGGCAGAGGAAGGAGCAGGTTCCATGCAGGGAGCCTGACGTGGGACTCGATCCCGGGTCTCCAGGATCAGGCCCTGGGCTGAAGGCGGCGCTAAACCACTGAGCCACCCGGGCTGCCCTCTTTTATTCTTTTTAAAGAAAGAGAGCATGCACAAGCAGGGGAGGTGCAGAAGGAGAGGGAGAGAGAATCTCAAAGCAGGCTCCATGCTCAGTGCAGAGCCCAATGTGGGGCTCAATCTCACAACCTTGAGATCATGACCTGAGCCGAAACCAAGAGTCAGACGCTTCACCGACTGAGCCACCCAGGCCCCCTCAAGGTCGATTTCAAAATAGTGTGACACCTCGTACAGGTTGTCCTGGGAAAGGAGTAAATCACTGGTGATGGTAAGCCCACACTTTGGCCCCACTATAAGCTACTTGCCTGAACCTGGGAAATGGCCAAAGGACAGAAACAAACAGCATCCATGGAGTAATAAATGGTTGTCTGAAAGATCAGCCAAAGAAGCTTATGCAAAAATTGGATTTTATACATTGTTGGAAAGGGGGAAGTAGAGAAAGAGCAATGTGATTGTTGAAGCATCTGGCCATGGTCTTGTGTTTATGGAAGGTGACCTCCAATTGCTCACAGGATCATTTTTTAAAAAAATCTCCTCTGGCCTTTTTGCCTTCTCTCCCTTCTTAAAGGCTTTCTTTTGCGTGTGTGCTCACATGGGCTGTCTCTCTCCTTCTCTGCTAAATGACTTATAAATACTATTTTATTTATTGCTTATGACTCTGTGAGGCACGTATTATCAGATGGGCAAAAGGATGTTTAGAGTGATTAAATAAGTAGACCAAGGTCACATAGTTAATGTCACAGCTCAGACTGAACCAAAATACCCAGCTCCGGAAGGCTCTGGAGCTATGACATAAACATTGTACTACATTCTTATGAATGGATACAGAAATATGAACGCCCCCTGCCCCCAAATAAGACATGCTATTTACTAAAAGTTCTTCAGAGTATTCTTATACTTTTTGCTTTGTTTCAGCATTATAGCAGGTATTTTTTGTTCCCATCCTATCAAGGAATGAGAAAGAAAGGAGAATTCCTCAAAGTTCCACAGCTAGCTAATGGCCAAAATTACAAGACAAAATTCTAGGCTCCCAGTATTATGATCTTTCCATTATACTATGTCTGTTCAACAGCTTCTGACATGAATCCTGATGCTCCTTCCCTGGGTATCCACAGCCGTGGAGCAAGGGGTGGACCCAGTGACTTGCTTCTGTGGGACAGAATATGATAAAAGTGATGGGCTGTCCCTTCAGTGATTATAAAAGACTGTTTTTTTAAAAAAGATTTTACTTATTTATTTATGAGAGACACAGAGATAGGCAAAGACATAAGCAGGGTGAGAAGCAGGGTCCTTGCAGGAAGCCCAACGCAGAACTCGATCCCAGGACCCTGGAATCATGCCCTGAGCTGAAGACGACACTCAACCACTGAGCCACTCAGGCATCCCTAGGTTACAAAGACTCTTAATACATCTTGCCAGCACTGTCTCCATTGCGTTTTTGGCTTAGACACATTGATGAAATAAACCGCCATATTGAAGAGGCCACATGCCAAGGACTGAGGGTGGCCTCTGGCCAGCAGCTCAGCAAAGAACTGAACCTGCAGGGAACTGAATCTTCCTAATAACTATGTGAGTGAGCTTAAAAGTCGACCCTTCCCTGGGATGCCTTGGTGGCTCAGTGGTTGAACGTCTGCCTTTGGCTCAGTGTGTGATCCTAGTCTGGGGATCCTGGAGTCCCGGGATCGAGTCCCACGTCAGGCTCTCTGCAAGGAGCCTGCTTGTCCCTCTGCCTATTTATTTATTTATTTATTTATTTATTTATTTATTTATTTAAAGATTTATTTATTTATGATAGACAGAGAGAGAGAGAGAGAGAGAGAGAGAGAGGCAGAGACATAGGAGGAGGGAGAAGCAGGCTCCATGCAAGGAGCCTGATGCGGGACTCAATCCCAGGACTCCAGGATTGTTCCCTGGACCAAAGGCAGGCGCCAAACCGATGAGCCACCCAGGGATCCCCTCTGCCTATTTATTTAAATAAATAATTTATTTATTATTTATTTAAATAAATGTCTAAATAAATAAATAAATAAATAAATAAATAAGAAAAATCTTAAAAGAAAAAAAGTGGACCATTCCCTGGCTGAGCTGTGACATGATTACACCCCTGGTCAGCACTTTGTCTACAGCCTTGTTCGATATCCTGCTAAATTACACCTGGGCTCCTGACACACAGAAACTTGGAGATAATAAATGTGTGTCATGTGAAGCCACTAAGTTTTAGGGTGATCTGCTACATCGTAATAGGTAATGAACACAATATTATTCTAGAGAGCAGCTTCATTGATCTCCCACTTATTCACAGCCAAACAAATCCATGGACAACCCTTGAGAGGGCGGAGAAAAATGATCTAGGAGAGCTTTGTAAATGCATAGTAGAGCTGTGAATCTGATACTCGCCTTTTGGCCTGCTTCAATGTCTCCTCTCCCTGTAAGTTTTGATAGCCATGGCCCAAGGTGGTGCATGTAGATCTAGGGCTTCTCATTCTCCACTGCATACAGAGTCCCAGATTTCTCAGTGCCTAGCTTGTCTTCAAACCAAGTGGTTGGTACCATCAGGTCAGGTTCTCTTCACTGTCAGGTTGGGAAGCCCCGTAATTCCCCCCTTAGGGCTTCATACAAGGCCCAAGCTACTACACCAAGCTGTCTCCATCCTAGCAACTATAGCTGCTCCCCAGCCACTGCCCCAAACACAGTGCTATTTTGGAATTCCTAACTGAGTGTGGGCTGGAGTGAGGGGTTTTGACAGACTCCCTAAAAGCAATTAGCCAAATGGGAATCACTTACGCTCAATTTTCAAATGGCTAATTTGGTGTCGGGGAATCTTCTTCAAAAGGCGTGGGTAGCAGACATCCCAGTGTATCCTCTAACTATTTAGCTAGATAGCTTAGCCAGGGGAGTTGCATTCCCACGTGCTGAGAAAAGTCTTACCAAGGTATCCACCTAACTTCTTCCTCTGCTAGCTCAGGGGTCTCTAAAATATTAGAGACAGACCAGGGTGAATTACTTATCTCATGTCAGTAGTAACAGAAGGTGAATGGAGGCCAGTGAGGGCCTTTGCAGATCCTCTGCAGTACCTATGAGGTAAGGGTCCTCCACTCCCAACCTTTAGGCCTATGTCTCATGAATGCCTATGTGTGTTTTAGTGTCCATAGGTATGGGGAGAGGAGGAGGGAAAGGAGGGCTATCGCACATTTGGGAATGTGTACTCCCCACAGACACATAGGCTTAAACAAGTATCAACTCTTCCAGAAGGAGGTAATGGGTCTAAAGATTTGGCTCTTCACAGCTCCGTGGGACACACATGTGTAGAGGGCTATGGCCATGAAGACTGTGTATGTGTATGGCCACTTCGTGTGCAGAGGGAGGCTGTGAATAAGAGAGCTCCAGCGAGTTCTCACTATGTAGAATTGGGATGTTTCAGGGTCAACATACCTAAATCTGGTGATAAAAAGTCAAGTCACAATGGGACTTCCGTATTTATGTATAGCAAGTCTCAAAATCTCAGTGTGAGTCATTCACTGACGTGTGTGTGCATCAGTACACCTTCCTGCACGTTAGTAATGGGGGAAAAGAAGACAAGTACATGAGCACAGGAGACAGAAACTGACAATGAGCCTGTGAAGAGCCCTTTAAGAAGAGGATAAGGAAGAGGATCTGGCTCATTAAGTACCTACCTCATTAGGGCCTGAGCTGTCAGGGAGCTGAACCCAACTACTTCATTTCCTTGACAACTGAGCCAATCCCCCCCCCTTCTCCCTCCACTTCTATAATCAGGAGAAAGGGAACTGGAGCAAAATTCCGCACCCCCACCCTACCCCGTGAAATGTACATGTCCTCCACGCTCCTTTCTTTTCTAACACGCATCTGTGAATACCTGCCTAGCCTGCACTGGGAAAGTCTTGCATTTGTTTTTCACTGTCTTCACTTGATCTACACAAGTACATTGTTCAAAGAGGCATCCAGGGCAGAAGAATGGTTAAATGCAGTACTGTGCACCACCCAAATCTCAATTTCTGCCTGTTCCTACAATAACAAGAGCACTGGCTACAAGTCAAGCAGTAAATGAATTATCTTGTACCCAGAGGTCTGGTGTCCTAAAAAATCAGGCTTGGCTGAAAACCAGAGTTGCTCACATCATGTTCCTTTTTTGCCTGTAGTTACACAAATGCAACCCGGTTTTAATGGTCTTCAAGAGCACTGATCCAAATGTTTACAAGCTTAGGCAAGTTTCTGGATGAAAGATGCCAACATGGTGGCCAAAAAGAAACGTGTTATTCCTTACTGTCTAAAACGATCAATTATAGCAAATCCAGTAATGGGCCTCTTAATCATTTTTGTGCCACAGAGTCCCATGGCACTTTGATGAAACAGATAGATCCCTCTAGAAACAATGTTTTTAAATGTATGAAATTAAATATATAGGATTACCAAGGAAACTGACAATATTGAAATATATTATAAATATATTATTATAATTTTTTAAAAATGTGGACTATAGTCATATATGGGCTTCTTTGTTAACACACTGAACAAGTTTTGCAGAAGGTCTTATAACTAATGTAATTCCAGAAAAAGCTACCTTTCAGTTAAAGATTAATGAAAGTACAAATGTACTTTTTTCCCCAATCCAAGTTCACGGATGCCCTGAATTATTCCATCCGCATATCACTATATGGTTAAGTTGTCTTGTGGGGGATAAGGAGAGAAGGAGAGACAAAAAGAGAACACCAAAGCTGAAAATAAGGTTGTGTTAGCAACCCCTAAATAAGAAAATGTTCTGACCACTGCTGAAAAGTCAAAAAAGGCTGAGAATGATAGTGATTGCATTAGAGGCAAAAAGAAATGATGACAAGTGAAAAACCAAACAACAACAACAACAAAGGAAACGCTGACCCTTTCTCAGTTCAGCTCTCCATCCAACCATCTATCCATGCAACATCTCCTCAGCTCTACTTCCAACATCTATCCATCCACTCATCCATAATCTATGCACACATCATCATTTATCCACCCATACATCTATTTATTTAGCCAATGTAGATTGCCAGGAAGTTTAATCTTCTTAGAATCTTAAAGGCAAATGAACTCTACAGTGAATCTAGCCCTCAAACTGAGTGTCATGTGAAAATTCTGGTGGGGAGTATGGAAATCTAATATTTAACAACTTTTGAATCGAAATAAGTAGCCCCTCTTTTAAAAAGCTTTCTGGGGATCCCTGGGTGGCTCAGCGGTTTAGCACCTGCCTTTGGCCCAGGGCGTGATCCTGGAGTCCCGGGATCGAGTCCCACGTCGGGCTCCCGGCATGGAGCCTGCTTCTCCCTCCTCCTGTGTCTCTGCCTCTCTCTCTCTCTCTCTCTCTCTCTCTCTATGTCTATCATAAAAAAAACTGCGTTAACATTAAAAAGAAAAAGCTTTCTGGATCTTCTCAGTCTTGCCCTTCCATCTCCCTGCAGATTCCCAATAATTTTCACATATCAATCCTGTCACCCTTCTACACAAAATTTCTCCTCAGTGAACAATGGTAAGGATTGGGGGGTGGAGAGGGGAGGGTTCCTCCTCACCATGCAGGTGGGAATTCTGCTACAATCTTTTGAAAGATGTGGAGAAAAGAGAATATTTTAGAGAGGATGTGACAGCTAAACCTTACCTTAAAACTCAGCTCCTGTCCAGGGTGCCCAGGTGGATCAGTTAAGAGTCTGACTCTTGATTTTGGCTCAGGTCATGATCTCAGGGTCGTGAGATCCAGCCCTACATTGGGCTCTGTGCTGAGCATTGAGCCTGCTTGGGATTCTCACTCTGCCTCCCCCCCCCCCACCGTTCCCCTCTTTAAAGATAGATAGATAGATAGATAGATAGATAGATAGATAGATAGATAGATGATAGATAGATCAATCGATCCTTTAGAAAATACAGAGTGGAGTTACAAATCAAAATTACAATAATAATGTTTTTGTATTTGCCTATGCATTTATTTTTACTGGAGAACTTTCTATTTTCCTACAGTTTCAAACTGCTGTCTAGCATTCTTTCATTTCAACTTGAAGGATTCCTTTATCAGTTCTTTTAGGGCAGGTCTAGTGATAATAAACTCCCTCAGCTTTTGTTTGTCTTGAGCATATCTTAATATGCTCCTTATTTTTTGAAGGACAGTTTTGCTGGATATAGAAATCTCAGTTGACAGTTTATTTTTATTTCAGCACTTTAAATATACCAATCTCCAATTTTCTGGCCTATGAAGTTGAAGTTTCTGCTGAGAAATCTGCCCTAATAATCTTATGGAAATCCCCTATATATTACAAAACACTTTTCTCTTGCTACTTTCAAGACTCTTTTTGTCATTCTCTTTTTACTGTTTGAATATAATGTACCCTCATGTGGGTATATTTGGGTTTATCCTTTTTGGAGTTTATTTAGATGCTTTGATTTGTATATCTATGTCCTTCCTCAAATTTGTGAAATTTTTACCATTATTTCTTCAAATAATTTCTCTGTCCCTTTCATTCTCTCTTCCCCTTCTGTGATGCCCATAATGTACATACTGGTCTGTTTCTTGGTATCCCATAATTCCCTTAGGCTTTAATGACATTTTTTTCATTCTTTTTTCTCTTTGTCCTCTTCAGACATTTTTTTCTTTTCCTTTTTTAAAAAAAGATGTTATTTATTTATTCATGAGACACACACAGAGAGAAAGGCAGAAACACAGGCAGAGGGAGAAGCAGGCTCCATGCAGGGAACCCAACATGGGACTCGATCCCAGGTCTCCAGGATCAGGCCCTGGGCCGAAGGCTGTGCTAAACCACTGAGCCACCTGGACTGCCCTCTTTTCCTTTTTTAAAAAAGTAATCACTACACCCAATGTAGGGTTCATCTCATGACCCTGAGATCATGAGTCATATGCTCTACTGAATGAGCTAGCCAGGTGCCTCCTCAAACTTTTCAAATAACATCAAATAATCTGTCTTTGAGTTTGCTGATTCTTTCTCTGCCTGTTTGATCCACCTTTGAAATTCTTTAGTGAATTTTCAATTCATTTATTTCATTTTTCAGCTTCAGAATTTGTTTGGTTCTTTTCGTAATTTCTATGTCTTTGTAGATATTCTCATGCTGTTCATATATTGTTTTACTGATGTTTAAGTCTGCACACATTGCCTTAATAAAATGCCATTGAATCAGTGGCTTAAACAACAGAAATTTATTTTCTCACACCTCTGGAGGCTAGAACTTTGAGATCATGGTGCCAGCAAGGTTGAATTCTGATGAGAACTATCTTCATGGCTTTCCTTCTTGCTGTCTACATTGATGGCAGAGAAGCAGAGAAAGAATGTACAAGCAAGCTTTTTGGTGTCTTTTCTTATGAAGGCACTAATCCCAGCATGAGAGCCATACACACATGATTTAATAAACCTAACTGCCACTCAAATTCCTCATCTCTAAACACTATCACATTGGGGATTAGGACTTCAACATATGAGTGTGGGAGAGGGGACACAATTCAGTTCCTAACACTTTAGCTCCTCTAGTTTTTTGTATTTTCCTTTAGCTCTATAAGTGCATTTAAATCACTGTTTTAAACTTTTTGTCTAGTAAGCATGATGTGTGTATTTCTTCAGGCACATTTAAGATAACTGTTTAAACTTTTTGTCTAGTAAGCCTGATATGTGTGTTTCTTCAGGGACAGTTTCTAGAGATGTATTTTGTTCCTTTTAACAAGCCACTTTTTCCTGTTTTTGTATGACTTGTGAACTTTGAAAATTGGGCACTTGAAAAGGCAGCTACCTTGTCCAGTCTCTGCAGACTAAGGTGGAAGACCTTCACAAGTAGCAGCCCTTTGAGTCTTGAAATCAATTCATTGTGAAGGCTTTCAGATTCTTCTCAGGTCTCTTCTGGGCCTGCATCCTGTCTGGGCTTAGTGTATGTATGGTTTTATTTTTTATTTCCTCCAGGTGTTTTTAAATGCCTTAATTTCTCAAAGAATCTCATCTCTGCTTCTTCCTGTGCCCTTAGATGGTCACTGCATTCCTCTGCCCATAATCTCTTGCTCCCAGACACTCACAGGTCTGCAGTTCCTCAGTTTTCACAGCAACTATCATTGCCTCCATGGCTTCCAGCCTGAGATCCAGACTACGTTGCCATTCACCTGAACTCTGAGTTAGATGAGACAGGAACCAGTTCCTTGCATAGCCTACAGGCATCGTAGGACATTGCAAACAAGTTCTACTCTGCTCTTTCTGTCCCAAGGGAGGGAACCAGGGATTGAGCTGATTCCTCCTGACCATTCTGCACCACACTGGGGGGTGGAGGTGGGAATAGGCAGGAGTGAGGAGAATGAAATTTTCTGCCATGACATTTTCATGTCATGAAATTTCCTATGATTTTGAATGTAGATTTTTTTCTTGATTGGGCCTTTGTTTGGTTGCTATTGACCTCTGATTGGTTTCTGAATTCCTATAAAGTTATTTTAGTCAGTCCTCAGGTGCTTATTTGACATTTCCATGAGGCCTGGAGCTTCCTAGTCCACTATCTTGCTGACATCACCTATTTGCACTTATTATTAATCATTAAATCTACAATGCATGGCACATAGCAAGTGCTTAACAAATGTTTGCTGGGTTGAATTTTAATCTGACTTGCATTATTCATTATTGCTTTAGGTATATTCGCTTTGAGTTCTCACCTAGATTGTTAAGCTCCCTAGGGTAAGGAACCATTCATAACTTCTGCTGTGTTTACATGGAGTGGGTACTCAACATTTGCTTATTTTGCTCAAAGTAGGTGTTTAATAAATATTTATTGATTTTATATGCCTGAATTGGCTTTTAGCTCTTATCCTTGCCTTTACCCAGAAGAGCAGACTTGGATCTCATTAGATGGTATACAAAATGAATGGATTAGAGCCATATGCTGCCCTCATCGCATTCTCAGGAGGTAAAAATAAATCCAGGTCTAGCCTCTACTCTGTCCCATGCCAAACTCCTATTCATTTCCAGCCCAAACCAGGGACTACTATCTTTGTTGGATTTTCACTATTCAGTATTGTGAGTCCCAAAAGAAACACTAATTTTAAGAATAAAAGTAACAGGTCATAAACGCCTATCTATCTCCAGGAGTCCCTGGGGCAGATGTTTTAATCATCATCTCATAATTCTCCTTTCCTTCTTTCCTTCTTTCCTTCCATAACTATACATTAAACAACAACTATTGAACAAAAACTGATGATGTGCATACAAGATGAGTAATGGACCTTGCCCCAAAAGAGTTCACCGAATAGAAATATCTGTGATCCTCTTTTCTATCTGGAATAATGGTTATTCACTGAAAGAATCCAAACATTTATCTCCCTGGCAACAAAACCAATTTGGATCTTGTGACCTCTCCCTTTGTACTCTAGCAACATGTGCATGCATGTGCAAATGCACACATGTGTGTGTGCACATACACTTTTAAGTAGGTGAACTATCAAAATTTCTCTTTTGGCTTTTCCATGCTTCCATTCAGTTATCCTGGCACTACTTCTCCCTGTCCCAGGCTGCTAAAACACTCTTAATGATACCAGCTAACATTTATAGACAGTTTATGGTATGCCTGGCACAATGCCCCCACCTGCTGCCACAGAGGCTCTTCTTCCTGACAGGGCTCCATGCGCTATATTCACCCCTCCAACATATTCCATCTTATGGCCCAATCCCTAATAGCTATCCTTTTACCTCCTAGTAAACTGGAAAAACAATTTTGCTAAGGTAGTCATGGTTGCTAAATTCACTGAATTGCTGAACTCAGTGAGAATTGAGCCTCACTGATAGGAGCCTTGGGGGAACCACCTCATTGAGGTCCTTCTCCACCTGGTGTTGGAGCAACCCGTTTCACCTTCCACTGGTTGTGTACTAGTATATCTTACTCTGTGTACAATTCCCTCTGCCTTTAGACCTCCTAACAATTCTACCCTCAGAAGATACCCACTACCTCTGCCTTAGCTCAGATCTTCATCACCTCATGTCTATTATTAGCCTAACAGCTAATAATTATCAATGACTGACTGATATTTATCAACTGCCAAACACTGTGTTAGGAGCCTATCACAATTTAATCCTTAAATAACCATTTGAGATGAGTACTATTATTGTTCCCGTTTTACAGATGAGGGACTTGAGGCATGCTAACTAGAATCATACCACTAACAACTGGCAGAGCCAGGACACAGAATCAGGGAACTTTGGCCCCACATTTAATGACATACCATAAGGCTTCTTCAGCTGTACAGCTTCTGTCTCCATTTTTTTGTTCAGAAGATAAAGTTATCTTAGCCCCAGAAAGTGAGTCTCTGTGAAACAAGGTAGCCAGGGAAGGGTTCATGAAGTCAACAGGATGAGAGCTGGTGCTTAAAGGGTGAATGCAATTCAGACAGGAAGAGAAAAGCAGTGGGCATTTTGGGCATGGGGGCATGATGTGTGCAAAAGGTAAAGAGTGAGGAATGCTGGGTTGTAGGTGGGACAGAGAAAAGATCAAACTGCTGGAGCAAAGGGTTCCTTTGATGAACAGTTGGAAGTCTGATGGGAAAGGCAAGTTAGGATCATGTTAGTGCAGTCTTGAATGCCATGGTAAGGGGTATGAACCTCATAAGTAGGCTGGTGGTCTTCATGCTGTGCATCCAGAGGCCTTTGAAAGAAGGGAGGCTTTGAGTCCTTCCTCCTCACTTCAACCAAAGCATATCTACATTTTAAAAAAGATTTTATTTCTTGATTTATTGTAGAGAAAGAGCGTGCAAGCAGCAAGCATGGCGAGGAGAGGCAGAGGGAGAGGGAGAGAGAGAGAATCCTCAAGCAGACTCTTTGCTGAACCTAACATGGGACTCGATCCCAGGACCCTGAGATCATGACCTGAGCCAAAATCAAGAGATGGACACTTAGCAGACTGCACAGCCAGGCATCCCAGAAGCATATGTACATTTTTAAAAGTATGTCTACTTCTATCTGTTTTTCATTTTAGGGTTTTAAGTACTTTGGTTAAAGGTACCTACCTACCTAACATTTTGCTTAAAAAAAGCATCCCCCTGCTACTTGGAAACCAAAGAACAAACAAATGGACTGTAAAAAGTACTTCTCCAGGAACTGGAAAGACAGTTATCATTTTTGACCAAGGTTCTGACATACCCATAACAGTGTTTCAGAAATATAATTCAGCTGGAAGAATTTTAGGTAGACTAGCAGGGATGATACTCTGTAGGGGGGCGGGGATCTGCTGGGACCTTGTTCTAATGGTTTAAGGTGACAAGGCCAATGGCAGTAGCAATGGTTAAAAAAAAGATAAATGTTCAAAAAATTCCAAAGAACATACACAGAGCGTGGTCAATATAGCATAACTGACAGGATGTGAAGGTCAGGAAGGATTCAAGGGGTCACAGCTCTGTAAAGGGCATTTCAGCCAATAAGGAAAATCTGTGGGGCCAGAGAGACCATTCCAACGTGCCCCAAACCATTCCATGTTGGGTGAGCTGCACTTCTGACTCCTCAGAAGAGAAAATTGGCCTATATTTGTTATTCTGGAAGAGAGCACAAGTTGATACATTCATCTTTAGGAGAGCAAGTTGGGCAAAATAAGAAGCTATTCTTTCAGGACTATTCAAAGACCAGTTACCGGATATTCCTATCTGACAACAAGAAATTCCCTTGGGTGTCCTAAGGAAAAAATGGCAAGAAACAAGCTTAGAGAGGAGAAATGTTCTCATAAGCCTGTACTGTCTGTGCAGAGCAATAACTATTTTAGATTAGGCTCCAACAAATTGAGATTGGGAGCTAGAAGGCAGCATCCAGATTTAATTCAATGGTCTCTAGAGCACCTAGCACATTACTAGTGCTCAATCAGTGTTAATCAGCCATGGGAGGAAGCATGGATCCATATGCCTAAGGTAAAAGAGAAATTAGGTTGGGCCAAATAAGACTCAAACAGGGGCCCAAAGAGAAATGGAATTAAGACCTCATGTTATACCCCTCACCCCCAAGTGGAATGAACACTGGATGGGGATTCCCAAATTCAAGGCTTAACCCTGTTGCCAATTATCTCTGTGACTTTAGACAAGTCATTTACTTCTCCAGACCTAATTATCTCTGTTGTCAAATGAGGAGAGTGGAACCTGCCATACAAGGTTGCTGGAAGGGTGGAATTAAATAAACTGCTTTAAAAAGCATCAAGCATCATACATGCCAAAGTATTTTTTAAGATTTTATTAATCTATTCATGAGAGTCACAGAGAGAGGCAGAGACATAGGCAGAGGGAGAAATAGGCTCTTTGTGGGGAGCCCAAAGAAGGACCCCAGGATCATGACCTGAGCCAAAGGCTGATGCCCAACCACTGGGCCACCCAGGCACCCCTTTGCCCAAGTATTTTGATGATTCTTATATACTTTGAAAATGGTCTGGGCCCAGCCAGGATTTTTCTAAAACAAAACCACCCTGGTCTGGAATTCCATAGAGGAGAAGGTCATATCTTTAGATGCCTAGTCTTTACAAATCTCTCTCAATTCATACCCTTTACTATTGGGAAATACATTAATTATTGAGAAGGCAAATGAAATCTGCTTAACAGATGAACAATACACTTTGATAATAAAATGAGAATCAGAATGCTATTTATGAATATGAGTCAAGCAATCCAGCCATGGGTAAATCAAAACCCTCTGACCCAGGAATCTTTCCTCTCCACACTGGTAAATATGCACAGATTAATGGGGATGCTACCCTTTTTCAGGGGGATGACAACAAAGTTCTATACCACTTGAGTGCTTATCAATAGGTGAATGGCTGAATAAATCCTGGTATATTCATATTATGGACTATTATGCAGCCACTTGGAAGAAATGAGCCAGATCTACTACTACTGATGTACTGTGAGCTCTGTGATGTACCCTTAAGAGGAAAGCCCAAACTGCAGAGAAATGTGTATCTCATGATCCCATTAGAGTACAAACAGCACAATCCCCAACTGATACATTCCATGCCTCCACATATTTGCATGTGCACAGGAAGGTTGTGGGAGGATTCAGACCCAGGTTGTACTACTGCTTACTCTGCAGGGAGGGAAAAGAGTAGCATATTGCTTACTTTCCTTTATATGGCTGTCCATTATTTCACTGATGGCATCGAGTATGTGCACCATTTATAATTTTTGACTATGTATAATAAACTTCACACGAAACTTCAAAGACTATTCCCTTCCACTGCTTCCCTGGCTTTTCTGGTCCTATGTCCTTCATGTCTACATTTCAAGATAATAAAGGTCATTTCTTGCTCAGAGACTCTGCCTGCTTTGCTGCTAAATCGTTTGCATGCCAGAGAGCTAAGGAGTGCAGGTTAATGGAACAAGAAGGCCTCGAACCAGGCTTTATCTCCTTGCCCCTTTCCAACATTTCTGGAATATATAAGTAACTTTTATGGGAAGTCAGACAAAGCCCTGTGTATAAAAGAGTCTTGTGTGAAAAAGAGGCAGCCATGTTTCCAAATTATGCCTTCCTTCAAGGAATCAGGAAATTGGCAAGCCCCGTGGCCGAGGAGTTCCAACTGCCCAAAACAGCAGAAAATGTCTGGGCCCTCACTACCCTTTTTCATTCTGTCCCATCCCTCCTGAAGAATAACTACCCAAATCCCAAAAAAGTCATCACCATCTTTTGAGCACCCATTTACGAGGCAGACACTGGCTGGCACTGCACTAGGCCTTTTCAGACATGCTGTCTCAAGTTAATCTGCACCACGGCCTCTGTGACAGTAAGGCTGTGACTCTGCAAATGTGGAATAGGCTGGAATCTTCTTAGAAAGCTGTCATTGGGATTCTTCAATCCCTTGATGTACCAAAGGTTGAGAACTCCCCCAGGGCTATTCCAACTATACTTGATGAAAGACAAATAATGGAGTTCAGGGAAGGTGGCTAGTACTTGAAAGGTCCCACACCCATGAAGAACAGAAATGAGAATGGCTTGTCCAGGATTTGAGTTAGCCAGAGGAATCTGCAGCTTCCCATGCTTATTGTGTCCATGAAGCCATTATACATGATATTCACTCCTGATATTGGCACGGCAGTTTCAATTCTGCAGGAATTTTCCTGAATGATTATCTTATACTCATGAATCTGAGGGAGATAAGACAAGAAAGTAGCCCAAAGTATAGTTTCAGAGGGGTTAGTTGACTTGTCATAAAGCAAGGACTAAAATCCAGGTAGTGAACAAAGGAAGCTGCTGTATGCGGTTGCTACACATTATTTTTTTTTTCTGTTCAATTAATTAACATCCATGCTGAGATTTATGGAGACACGATATTACTTAGTGAGGTAGAACATGAGTTTTGTTACTGACACACTATGTGGCCATTGAGTAGCTATGTGCCTCAGTTTATTAATCTATAAAGAGTAGGCAATAACAACGCCTACTTTCCAGAGACACTATAAGAACTCTTCTTTGATTAAATGAAACTGACATAGAGCATTTTTAAAATATTTTCAAATTTATTTTTAATATTTTCAAATTTGAATTCAATTTGCCAACTAGAGTAGTGCTCATCCCATCAAGTGCCCTCCTTAATGCCTGTCACCCAGTTACCCCGTCCCCCCACCCACCTCCCCTTCTGCCATCCTTTGTTTGTTTCCCAGAGTTAGGAGTATCTCCTGGTTTGTCTCTCTCTCTGACTTTTCCCTACTCAGTTCCCCTCCCTCCCTTTATGGTCCCTTTCACTATTTATTATATTCCACATATGAGTGAAACCATATGATGATTATCCTTCTCCGACTGATTTACTTCACTCAGCATAATACCCTCCAGTTCCTCCACATAGAGCATTTAGCACAGTGCTTGGCACACAGAAAGAATTCAGTACCTATAAACTATTCTCATCTTTGAAACTACTCAAGATGGGGCCCTTGCTCACAAGTACAAATACACAGCAGATCTTTGTGAGGCTGAGGAGTCTGCCAAGGTTATTCTGTAATACATGCTTTGAAATAGAGCAAATTTATTCATAAGGGCAAGGAGTCCAAAGATGGAAAAGGTGGTAACAAAAAGAACCACAGTCTTTAGAGGCCATAATTGGTCATAATCCCTTTCATGCTGTCTGCTGCCCCTGGGGCCACCAGAAGGCAAGATGACAATGTGCAGCAGCCACTGTGCTTTTTGCCCGCTTTCAGCCATGGCAAAAAGTGGCTTTGCCAGCCCCGACCCAAATTCTGCCAGTGCCATCCTTTGGGCCTGGCATCTCCCCAGGGGGCCAACAACCCCACTCTCTCTAAATGTACATGCCAGCCAGAGACATTTACCTGGTTGCTCTAAAGAGCAGAGGGGTAGAAAGAGGGAGAGCACCTAGGAAAATAGGGAAGAACAGTGTAGGGCATGAACCGTGACAGGAGGAGAGCCAAATGAATGAGTTCTGCCTTCTTCTAGATACAGCCTGCTTAAAGGTGCGTTAAACGCATGTCCTATGAATTTTACCTCAATATAAAAAAAGAGCTCAGGGGCTCAGGCCACCACAGCTTCAGAAATAGTGTAATGCAGACACTGGCCCTGGCCTGGGGTTCAAAGAGCCTCTTAGAGGCAATGAATGCTTATTTGGGTCTCCCTTGGAACTTGTCTTCTCTGTGCTGCCGCTCATGGTGGTGGCCTGTGAGTGTTTGTGTGGGCGTGTGCCTGTGTGCAAGAGAGAGAGATTTCTTAGAACAGTTCCTGTGATCCTTGACTGCAGGAATTTTCTCAGATAATAATGACAATAATAACACTTAAACGTTATTAGTTTCCCAGTAGATGATGTGGGCCTTAGTCCCTACAGTGAGCCCCAGAGGGAGGAATGACTCTCACACCTATTTTACAGATGAGAGAATGGAGGCTCAAGAAGTTCCAGGAGTTGCTACAAAGTTACTCAGTAACTAAATGAAACCAACCTGCTAAAACCCAAACCCAGGCAGCGTCCTCTGCTCCATGTACTAAACACCTACTCTCTGCCAGATGCCATGGAGACATCAGAGCAGTGGAAACAATATGACCTCCGCCCTTGAGGTAATGATAATGCAGATCAGGGAAGATCTACTGGAGAAGATTGCAAGGATCTTGTTAAGAGTGCTTGGCTGCTAAGTGAGGCAACTCATAATAGGAAGGGCTCAGAGAAGAGATGATATTGACAGTAACCACAACAGTTATAATTCACTTTGGCCAAGTGCTTTCTATGTGCCCGAAATGTGTTTGCCATGCCTGATCTTATTTCTTCCTTTTTTCTTTTGAAAAAAAGAAAGATTTTATTTATTTATTCATGAGAGACACGGAGAGAGGCAGAGACATAGGCAGAGGGAGAAGCAGGCTCCCCATGGGGAGTCTGATGAGGGGCTCCACCCCAGGACCGCGGGATCATGACCTGAGCTGAAGACAGACACTCAATCACTGAGCCACCCAGGCTCCCCTTTTATTTCGTCCTTACAGCAATCCCGAAAGTTACGAATTGAAACCAGCCTCACTACAAAGCACGGGAACTCAAGAGACTCAAATAGAAGCCAAACGAAGTAATTCATGCAAAATCTGTACAACTAGCCGGTAGGACGGGACTAGATTTGAACTACTCTTCAACTATACGCAGAAGAAATTAGAGAAATGCCCATCAAACGAATGGCTGTCTTCTATCTCTTGAACACCTGCTATATGCTCTCTGCCTCATTTAATGCTCACGACCCTTTGAATTTAATACGAATATTGGCACCAGCTAACAGATGAGGAACCTGAAGCTCAGAGATGTTAACTAGCCCATGCTCATCAGCTATTCAGTGGCAAAATTATGATGAAACTCAGGTCTGACCAATTCCAGTCATTTGTCTTCTGTAGTCTCCTGTGGGGCTGAGGGCTGCAGAAAGCCCCATTGCCTCTTGCTGTGCATCTGTGTCAGTTGACCTTAATTTGGACACAAATAAGGGAGCTACAAACAACAAGCTAGCCTCTCATTCAATGCCTGGAAAAAACATGATCACAGCATGCAGGCAGAGGGGAAAGGAGCTAACACCAGGAAGGGAGGGAGGTGAGGTCTAGAAAATTCTGATGGAGGCAGGGGCTGTTCTCCATCTGATCCCATCAGGGGAGAGACATTTGGGCTCCTCTCACAGCAGAGCATGCTACAACCAGCAGCCTGTACCTTGACACCTCGTCAGGATTACGTTGTTATCTGCAAAAGCCTTAGCTAGGCGCCAGATGCCACCCGCTGGGAGGGGCTAAATTTCTCCCATGACCTGTATCATGGGCTGGCTTTTGAATAGACTGCTTCACACCCCCTTCCCTGTGCTGCAAAGCCTTTGTTTATGCTTGTTCTGTTCAATGGATCAGAGTAACTCTCACAGGACCAGATCATGTGGCTGGCAGGGAGTCACCAGGGTCAAGAGGTCAAGATGATGGGCTGCCAATCCATGGAGCTTCACATGCCCACCCTAACTCATCTGGAAAGTTTCTCCTGCAGAGTTGAGCACCAACTACATGGTTCCAAAACACTTGCTGATTGACAGATTTATGCCCGGGTAATTCAGTCCTAGAGCTCTGCCACTCCAAGTGTGGCCCATGAACCGGTGGCACTGGCATCCCTGGGGAGTCTATGAAAGAGGCAGACTATCAGGCCCCACTGCAGACTTTTTGAATCAGATTCTGAGTTTAATCAGATCTTCAGGAGATTTGCATGAGCATGAAAGTGGGAGAAGCACTGGTTGGTAGGGGGACAGTGGCTCAGAAAAGCTTTCATTATTACCTATCCATAGTAGGTCCCCATTTCCGCTATTTCTCTGAATCCAATGGTTTCCAAATCTGGTTGTAAATTATTTCATCTATGGAGCTGGGCTTTTTTTCTTTAGATTTTTTTATTCAGAAATAATCTGAAACTAACAGAAGAGTTCTAAGAATAGTACAAAGAACACTTGTCAGCAGGGTAAGCCCTCACCCAGATTCACCAAATGTTAGCATTTGCCATATTTGCTTTATCCTCCCTCCCTACGTTTCCTTGTGTGTTTTTTTTTTTAATTTCTGTTTCATCTGAGTAAGTTGCAGGCATCATGCCCTTCACCCCTAAATACTTAGGTGTATATTTCCTAGGAATAAGGACAATCTCTTACATAATCATAATACAGTTATCAAGTTGAGAAATTTTAACACTGACATGATAATATCTAATAAACAGCCCATATTCAAATGTGGCCAATTGGTGATGTCCTTTATGGCAATCTTATTTCCCATCTGGAGAGTTTTTAAGAAGTATCAGTGCTGTGGCCCTAACCCCATACCAATTACGACAGACCCTCTGAGGGGGGCAGTTGCACATACACACTTTGAGGCCCTCCGTGAGATTCTAATGTGCAGCTGGGACCAAGAACATGTGTGCTCTAGGCTTTTTCTGTGAGTCCTATATATCATAGGAGTAGGAACTCTTGGCAGCACAGTAAATGCTAAGTGTAATTTGTCTAGGTGGCTTACTCCTTTAATATGAGTTCTGATATCACTAACCACCTATGAGGTTTGCCTGTGCCTTTCCTCGCTGCCTTCTGATGCCACCTCCTTTTTTTTTTTAAGATTTTATTTATTTGTTTGAGAAAGAGACTGATACAGAAATAGCGAGAGAGCACAAGCAGGGAGGAGTGGGAGAAGCAGACTTTCTGCTGGGCAGGGAGCCCGAAGAGGGGCTCAGTCCTGACCCTGAGATCATGACCTGAGCCAAAGGCAGATGCTTAACCAACTGAGCTTCCCAGGCATCCCCCTCGATGCCACCTTCTTTAATGGAAACAAAACATTCATTTTCCTATCCTGCTATGTCCCCTAATAGCTGCTCAGTGTGGCCCCTTTTTCTTCAAGAACAAATGAAGCCTCGAGTGATATGTGTGCTGTGCTGTGTTCGCACAGCTTCATCTAACAAGTTGGCTACATCGCCTCGGATTGCAGAGGAGTGAGGGCAGATGGTGGGAAAAGAACAATAGGGACACAGCAAATCAATGAAGGTGAGAGCTATCTTTCTCTCTGGTCTGGCCATGGAGTTTCTTTAGGGCTGGCCGATTGCTTTCTCATAATGAGACTGTTCTGGGATTCTCTTGGCTCGGAAAGCTGGCTGCCGAGGTGAGCAGCTAGAGCAAGCTGGGGCTGCAGAGGACAAGAAGGTAATGTGCAGATGCGGAGTAACTGCAAAACTGAAGCTAATCCCATGAGCCAGCGGGCTTTTGCATTTCCTTAAAGAATCTGGGTCATTCCAACTGGTCAGTTTTAACTGCTCCGTGGGTCTGTTCTGCTTTCATCAGGGAGCAGGCAAAGGGGAAGCCCGGCAGGCCTGAGAGGGAGCTGACCAACAGTTGAGGGTCTTTAGCTGGCTTGGTGCAAAATTGTTTCCCTAGCACGGAACCAGCATGGCCACACCACTCCCGCACTGCCTCCCACCCAAATGTCTGTCTCCTGGCAGCCCAAGAATGTCAGCTGTCTTTGAGAATGCTCTGACCAAGGAGGCCGAGTCCACCCTCATATGTGTTGGTGAACAGATTCTGGAAGAAAGGTGAAAGCAGGAAGGAGATCGTTTGGCTTCAAAACTGCTTTGTAAATGTCTGACAAATCGACTTGCTCTTAGCTGGTATTGAAATTCTTTAATATTCGAGGCAACTAGCCTGCTCAGATGGATTGCTTTAACAGATGCATCTTTGCAGTTAGTCAATGGCAAAATATTTGTGAGTGGTTAGTGTCTTTCCTCTTTGCAAGCACTCAATAACGTGCCAAATGAGATCATTCCCTCTGGCCCAAGACTCAAGAACATTCTGAAGTGTAATTCATCCTGATGGGGGAACCAAAGAAGACTCTGGTTATCACCAAAGTCCAAATGAAGGTTACCTGAATTCCCAGACCACCATTAGAAATGTCCGGAAATTCAGACCCATGCGCACTTGCCATTGCTGCTTCTGATCGTCTGTCATCAGAGAACTCTGTGTCTTATTGCAAATTTCTGTCCCTGCCAGTAAGACAGAATGTGCTTAAATTTATCAAGTATGTGTGAATTGCACAGATCTCAAGTTTTCTTACAAAAAGGCCAGCTTTGAGAAATGTTTTCATAGAATATGATGTTTCACATAGTTTAACCCAAGCTAACAAAAGGATTGTCTTTCACATTAAAACTATTAAAAAAAACTGGCCAATATTCTCTCCAACCACTGATTTTCACTTTCTAGTTATTTAACATGTATATTAAATATAATGAATATACAGATATATATTTTATACATCTATACATTTTGAGGGAAAAGATTTATTTGAGAGAGAGAGAGAGCAAGCGAGCACACATGAGCAGGAGGGGCAGAGAGAGAGATAAAGAGTCTAAAGCTGACTCAAAGCTGAGTGCAGAACCCGACATGGGGCTTGATCCCACAATCCTGAGACTATGACCTGAGCCGAAACCAAGAGTTGTACTGTAAACTGACAGCACCATCCAGGCTCTCCTACACATCTCTACATTTTAAAAATATACATTTAATATATACATTTACACATTTTGAGCTCCACCAACTTCAACTCAATTTGATATGTAATAGAGGAGTTCAGACATACACTAACTCGAATATCCCAGCTCTGAACCTGATTCTTCCCCCATCCTTATTGGATGGAGTTAGGCCCCTAACTCTCCCACTCCCCTATCATCATCCAAATATACAAATCTTCTGCTTCAGAATAAAAGCCCCAAATCCTTAGTTTGGCATTTAAAGCCTTTGCCAAGACCTGGTCCCAAAGATTACCTCCACCATCCCAGTCCTACATCCAGTGGTCCGGGCAAACCATCTTATTTGCTACTATATATAAAGCAAAGTAGTCATGTCTGTTTTGGAGTGCTTGCTATGTGCCAGCCACTGTGGTGGCTACTTCCTGTCATTATCTCATTTACTCCTTTCCCCAACCCAATGACATACATTACTTTCATTTCCCAAGTAGGGAAAAACAGAGGCCGAGAGAGGAGTTCAGTACCTTGCCCAAGGTCAGGCAGCTAGTAGGGAGTCTCACTCCTGAGCATATCGTCTTTACTAGACCTGTCAAGATAGGTTTCATTGAAAGTGTCCTGTGTTTTTGTGCCCCCACATTTTTGTTCATGGAAATATGGCAACAACCTTCTTTATGCCTCTGCTGGGTCTGCCTGCTGAAATCTCGTCCAGCTCAAATAGCGCCTCCTCCATGAAGGCTCCCCTGACTTTCCAGTGTTACAATTCATTCCTTCTGGCTCAGTGTTCTCATGGCCGTCAGCTCTAGTGCCTATACTACTTTTTATTTTTATGTAGTTACCTTTATGTGTTTCCTCCTCCTATCCACCTCCATCCTTCCTTACAGGAAGCTGAGCTTGCCATCATCGTGGCCATGTAATGCTGAAGCCAAAAGAGTGCCAGTCAGGTGCATTGCCAGGGATGCGGTAGAGGTGGGTGGAGAGGTAGGTAATCTCTGAACTCCCTCCCAACTCAGAGGACCCTGCACAATGGTTCTTCCAAGGACCGCAATGCACAGTCCATAGCAGAGAAGCTGGCGTGTCCCCGGAACTGCTGAGCTGGCAAAACTATCTGTCACTGTCATGTGTGTTTGAAGGTGACTCTGCTATGCAGATGTGGCTTGAGAGCTGCAGGCCTTGTCTCATTCCTTCCCTACAAAGACTACTCTTGGTGCTGTGCCAGCCAATTCTCTGAATTCGTATTGACATCTGTAGCACTTGGCACTTTGGCTTTCTGCCTCGGCCAGTGGTTTTCAAACTTGAGCATACATGGGGCTCACCAAAAGGGCTTGTTAAGGCACATTACTGGGGCCCAGGCCCAGGAAGTCCAGGGTAAGACCTGGGAATTGGCCCTTCTAACAGGTGCACAAATGATGTCAATGCTGCAGCTTCCAGGGCCACACTGAGGGCCACTATCCAGACAACGGCTTCACTTACAAGGAGATGGTTCCTCTCTGAGTGTTGCCCATGGAATCTGGGGGGCTGGTGGGGGCGCAGTGGAGGGAAAACCCTGAACTGGGAGCCTAAAGATCAGGGTTCTACTGAAGCTGCCAGCTATAACGAGCTGTGTGACCTTGGGCAAGTCTCAGCACCACTCAGGATCTCTGGCTTCCTCACTGGCACATGGACAGGGTGAAGCTGGTGATTGCTATCCTGGGTATTTCTGGAATTCAGAGTTGTTCTGTCAGTCTCATCTTTGGCCCAGCCTTTCAAGCTGGGAAGCCAGATATTGCCACGGCACCTCTTCAAACAATCAAGTGCCCACTCCTTCCCAGCATCACTCCAAGCTGGAGTGACCTACTTGTTTGAGGTTTTCCTTCATCAGCCATCCTTATATGTGGAGCCTGAAGAAGGACGTTGATGCCCTCCCTCTTGGAAGCCCAAAACTGCCATGTTGGGGTATGTGCATCTTGTATTTAAAAGGCACTTTAGCACAGAGATAAGGACACAGAATCCCAGTGTTGGTCTCCTGCGCATAAGTGGTTCTAACTGCTTACTGTGCAACCTTGCGTACATTAACATCTCTGAGCCTCCCTTAGCCAACTTTGAAACAGAAAAACAGTACCTGTTCCATGGTACAGGGTTGTTGTGAGGACTAAAAGAGATAATGCATGCAAGGCATTCACTCATAGTGCCCAGCACATAGTAAGTGCTTAAAATGGTTAAGCGTTGTTCCTATTTTTTTGAAAGACTTTATTTATTTATTTATTTATTTATTTATTTATTTATTTATTTAAGAGAGACAGATAGCACAAAAGCAGGGGGAAGGGAAAAGGGAGAGGGAGAAGCAGACTCCCTGCTGAGTAGGAAGTCCAACATGGGGCTCTATCCCAGGAACCTGAGATCATGACCTGAGCCAAAGGCAGACATTCAACCAACAGAGACGCCCAGGTGCCGTGGTAAGTGTTGTTTTTAAAAGGAAAGTAACTATCCCCCTATAACACTGGACAAGTAGGGAACCAGAGAACACTATGGCTGTAGGTCTGTCCTCTTTATACCTCCCCATGGTACACAACGACAAGAGTAGTAACACCTTGCACATATGTGATGTCTTACACTTTGTAGGATACTACCCACTAAGTCTTCTCGTCCAGTCTTTGTAATGCTGGAAGGACAAAGCAAACACACTTCTGTGGACCTCTGGGAGGCTTTCAATGTTCCAAATGACCACTGCTGTCTACAAGCCTCCCATGCAGCCAGTCTGGCTTTCCCTGTGTGCATTTCTGTTCCTGTATGGTTGGAAGAGGAAGCATCCTGGGCCGTGGCTGCCAGCTGAGGAGCCTCCAGGGAACCCCTCTGGTACTCGGCCTGTCTTTTTCAGGCACACATCAGACTAGGGGGCTGCTTCCTGTGCGGCATCACTGCCTGCATTCTGTTCAGTGCATATGTTCCCAGGCCCCAAACATCCAAATGATGCTAACTGAATGACTCGGGGACTTTCGATAACAAACATAAACCAAACCAGAAATATGTTTCGGGTTTTTTATCAGTCCCACTTATTAGTCCAAGAAAAATCAGCCCACCCCTCTATGCTACAAATTACACTTCTCATTAAGGCGAAAACAGAAAGATGTCTCAGGCTGTGGTATTACTGCCACACTCAGCATTAATTAGAGTTCAATGGCTGAAGAGGAAAGAAGCATGGGAGACTCAGAACCTTATTATGGTGCTTACTAATGATATGGTTCCTCACCAGAAGTTGGACAGGTATTCTAGACTCCAGCAATTTCACTTCCTTGCTCTTCCCTTCCCTTTGCATTTCTGTCTTCTGTGACTCTGCTGGAAACCTTGATTTAGTGTCTATTGTTTGACTCCCTTGATCCTTCCTCTGTGGCCAGGTTCTGTCTGTTATGTTTAGGACCACGGGAGGAGGCACACTGATCTTGCTTACCTTGCTCTAGGTCCATTGGGTTTCCTACTGCTCCTTAACCTGGTCAGGCTTCAAGGCCTTTGCACTAGCCACTCCCTCTGACAGGTGCCCTCCTTTTTGGGCCTCTTGCTCCCTCTCTTCTTTAAAGTCTTTTATTCAAATGTCATCTTCTCAGTGACCATCTCATTTTAAAGCTACCCTTCTCCTCCTCCCTACCTGCCTTTCCTCTTCCTTTCTCTTCATAGTGCCCCCTGCCTTCTAATATACAATATAAATAATATAATTTATACAATATGATAACTTCTAATACCTGATACAAATAACTGATTATTTTATTTATTGTCGCCCCATCTCCCTTCCTCCTTCTCTCCCTTTTACCATCCCAAAACGTAAACCCCAGGAAGGCAGGGATATTTTTAACTTTTTATTTTGAAATAATTTTATTGAACAGTCTTTTTTTTTTTCTGGAGGATGGGGTGATGATCTTTTTCTTTTGTAACTTCTATCATAAAATGGAATGTTTAGGGCTGACATTTCTCTCTTACTTCAAAAGCAGGTTCCCCTGCAACTTCTTTAATAAGAAGAATAAGTAATAATATATAATTAGTGGATCTAATTGACAGATGAGGACACTGAGATTCAGGAAGCATAGCGGATACTGTCAATGTCCAGCCCTTATCCTTCTGGCATTTCTCATATCTGTGCCTGACAGGGTTCAAAATGCCTGAAACACTTTTAAACCTTAAAGGAAAATTGTAAACCCAACACAGAGAGTTACTGTATATCCTTTACTCGACTTCCCTAATGTTAACAACTTACATAATAATGGTAAAAGTATTGGGGCGCCTGGGTGGCTCGGTCGGTTGAGCACCTGACTCTTGGTTTTGGTTTTGGCTCAGGTCATGATCTCAGGGTGGTGAGAGCTAGACCCGGGGTAGGCTCTGCACTCAGCATAGAGTCTGCTTGCGATTCTCTCTCCCTCTCCCTCTGACCCTCCTCTTGCTCAATCTCTCATTCTCTCTCTTTCTCTCTCTCTCTAAAACTAAATAAACAAAATCTTTATAGAAAATAATGGCAAAGGTATCTAAGCCAGAAAATTGATGGTGATACAACACTATCAACAATCCACAAACTTTACTCAAATGTTCCCCGTTTTCTTACCAGTGTCCTTCTGCTAGGCAAGGATCCAACCCAGGAGCTCATTCTATTTGTTGCCATGTCTCGTTAGGTTCCTCTAACCTGTGACAGTTTCTGTCTTTCATAACCTTGATGATTTGACAAGTCCAGGTCAATTATGAGATAATTTCCTTCAATCAAAGTTTGTCTGCTGTTCTCTCATGGTGAGATGATGACTGCGCATTGGGGCAAGAATACTACAGAGGTGAGAGGTTGGAGAGGCTCGGGTTTTTTGTCCATGGGCTGCAGGTTCGATTTCCAGTTGACTGGAATGGAGCTTACCACATCGGAAGTACTCAGTATTTGTGAAGATACAGACCAGACCACCAGGGACTAGACCACCAGGCACCCACACTCCTTTCTGGTCATAGGAGATGATGTTTTGTGGAATATCATGTATGTGGGAACCTCTTGTGGCTTTGAGGAGGAGTAGGTAAGACAACTGAGGTAGGGTGAGAGTCCCCTACCATAGAACTAAACAGTACCAGGCAAAGGACTCCACGTAGCATGTAGCCCAGTGTAGGGAAAATGGTCTAACGCTTGGACAAAATGGTAGCCATATTTTTTTACTTGAAAAAGTACTACCCTCCCCTCCTGCTAGAGACTGAACGTTTGTATCCGCCCCAAATTCCTATGTCAAAACCTAATCCCCAGCGTGATGGCATTTGGATGTGAAGCCTTTAGGAGGTGATCAGCTCATGAGGCTGGAGCCCTCCTGAATGGGGTCAGTGTCCTTATTAAAAGAGACCCTACAGAGTTTATTTGCTCACTTCCGCCATGTGTCACTATAGTGAGAAGTTGAGCATCTACGAACCAACGAGAGGTTCTCATTAGACACTGTATCTGCCAGCACCTTGATCTCAGATCTTGCTAGCCTCTACAACTGGAAAATATAAAATTCTGTTGTTTCTAAGCCAGCCAGTCTATGGTATTCTGTTATAGGAACAGGAACAGACTAAGCGACAGCCCGAAAAAAGCACACTAGGGTTTTGTCTGAGGACTGATATGGAGAGAATACATGTGAAGAGCTTGGAGCAGGATCTGGAATATAGTAAGCACTCGAGAGGCATTGTGCAAATTTCTGTACCTTCCAGAACACTATCCAATAAATCATCTTAAGATACTCAAAGCAACGCCTTAGGGGCAAAGACTATTACTTTCATTGACTGATAAGGAAATCAAGGGTTAGAGAACTGCAAGGATTTATCCAAGGTCTCTGGGCTAGCAAGGGAGAGAGCTGGACTGAGATATAATTCATATATGTCTAGTCCAGAGCCGTTCCCATACTCCCCTCGACATACAGTACTGCCTCACCAAATGCCAGCAGTCACGGAATGAGAATGTGGGCTTCAGCTCATCTCTGAGCATCTCAACCTTGTTGGTGTTGGACAGGGTCTGGGGCACTGTCAACCTTCTATGATCTTATAGTACACATGAGAGAGGCAGTACTAAAACTATCCCAACAAGTATCCCTGGAACAACAGGTGTACTGCCAATCATTAGGCAGCTTCCACCCTTTGATACAGGGCTTTGGAGATGGTTGTTTGGACGTTGGGAGGCATATTCCAAGGGAAGGATCACTGTAAACAGGGGTAAGCACCCAAGTCAGCCTACCAAATGTGAAGATAGAGCACTGCTATGGCTCCAGAGCCTTCTCCACAGGTTTTTTAGGGCAAGAGGAGAGAAGAATGAAACAAGGCCGAAGAGGCAGGCAAAGGCTGGATGCCACCCGGCCTTGATGGCCTAGGACGAAAGTTGGATTGAATTCTCTGTATGGATGGGAAGCCACTGGAGGCTTTTAAGCCAAAAGAATGATATCACCTGTCTTACATTTTTAAAGAGAGCACCCTGATGCTATAATAGAGGACTACAGAGAATGTGATTCCATAGTCAGACTGAACCAGGCTTGAGTCTCCACCCTTCCCCTACGTAGCTTGAATCTCTTCTGTTCACTGGAGACAATAGTAGTATTCACCTGACCGAGATGCAATGAGGAGTACAACCGACAAGGTATGTAAAGTGCTTAGCTCAGTGTCTGGCCCATAGTAGGCGCTCAGTATCTGTTAGCTGCAATTAAGACTAGCAATAGTACTATTATTATTATTAGTAGTAGTAGTAGTAGTAGTAGTAGTAGTAATTGTTGCAATATTTAGTACTACAGTCACAACTTTGAGAAAACACACAGGATGTGATCCAGATCAGGTATTATTAGGTCAATGCTGGTTGAAGTTAACTTTCTGGACTCTTAAGACCTAACACTATGGTGGAGTCTCTGGGTGCCAGGTGAGAAGATGGAAAAGGTCTGTCTGGGGTTGTTGCAAATTAGCCAGGGGGGTTGCCCTGTGTCTTCTGCCATGTCCAGGACCCGCACTTGCCACTGGCTTTGGCCCCACACGGCGCTGTGTCTGGGTGTAAAGTGTGGCGGCAGGGAAGGCATGGAAAAAGAAGCATTTTTTTTCCTCATTTTTTTGTGTCAATTCCCAGAGTCCCCAGGGGTTCATTCATCCAAAAGTTGTCAAGTGCCTTCTGTGTACTAGCTCAGTGCTGGGCCGTGCCATCTTCCTGGCGACAGCCGAGTCACAGGCCCCATGGGGAGGGCCCACTGCGCCAAGCCATCACCTTACCCTGTGGAAGTTGTGCAATGCAGCAACTGGGAAAAGCCAGGTGCCAAGGCTACCAGGCACTGCATGGACATGGGCCTCTCCTTTGTGGACTCCAGTTTTGCTGTTCCTTGGCCTGAGCTACAGGATGTTATTAATTACCCTCCAGCCAGCAAGGGCAGGCAGGGTTGCTGGTGTGGCACGCATCTCACATGCGCCCAGTCCCGCAGACAGACAGGCCATGCCTGGAGAACGGTGATGACGCAAAGTGGTTTCGCCTCTGGCACCCTCCTGAGCTCTGTGGTCTTGTCTGACCACACCTGCTTCTTACAGTCCCAGAGCCTGTCCTCTCCCTGGAACAGATGACTAGAGAGACATTGTATGCCCTCTTGGCAAAGAGAGTCGTGCCACACCAACCCCTGCTTTGGCTGTCTGGCCCCAGGGCAAGCTTGGTATGCCAGGAGCAGGACAGGAATGACTAGAACTGAAACTAGGGTGCTGCTCCATTCACCTGCCACTTTCTCCTGCTACTCAGCTCTTTGATATTTACTCTCATGCATGTCTGCAGTCACTTGATCATTAACTTATTCAGCAATATTTGCTGAGTGCCTACTCTGCGCTGGGCACTGTGGGAGCTTATGGCCCAAGGCCAAGGCCCTGCCCTCACCCAACTGACATTCTAATTTGGGGGTCTCGGTCATTTTCTTTAGAATATTATTTCTCCCATCCCCCAAATTAATAAAACTCTCTCTCAAGGCTAATCCCCTTGAGATACTGCTTCTACCCCATTTCTGTCCTCCTCTTAATACTAAAACTTTGGGGCAACTGTTTATGCTCATTGCTTCCAAATTCTCTCCTTCTCTCTCTTGAACTCACTGCCATCACAGTTCTGATCAAGATCACCAGTGACCTACCTGTTACAAAATCCGAAAGTCACTGGTTATCTCTTTGTCCTCATCTTACTTGAACTCTTGGCAGTGGCTGACACTAAGTGAGCCCTCACTCTTCCTTAAATAACTTTATTCTCTCGGCTTCCAGGAAACCACATTCTGTTGGTTTCTTCCTTCTGCTCTGACTGCTTCTGCTCAATCCCCTTTGCTTGTTGCTCCACAACCCAACCTCTAATCTTTGAAGTGCTTTAGGTGTCAGTCCCTGGGCTTCTTCTCTTTTCTACTTGAGCTTACTGTCTAGGATATTTCATCCAATCTCATGGCTTGCAAAGTTCTGTCTCCAGGCCAGACCTCTCCTATAAAGTCCAGGATCTATCTTGCTACTTGACATCTCCAAGTGAAGGTCTAGTGGGCACTTCAAACTTAGCAAGTTCAAAATTAAGCTCTTGATGTTTCCTCCTAAAACCTATTCTTCCGCTGCTGCCCTACCCATCTCAGTGTAATGGCAACTCCATTCTTCTAGATGCTCAGGCCCCAAAGCAAGTTGTCCCTCTTGACTGTGCACTGTGTCTCATGCCCAACATGCAGTCTGGCAGCAAATCCTGTATATCTTAACTCCCAAAATGCAACCAGATTTTGACCATTTCTCATAGGTTCTCACAGCAGTGCCATTCCTACCATCCTTCTTCAAGCCACCATCATCACTTGTGTCTCACCTAGATTATTGCAGTGACGTCCTTGCAGGTTTTGCTGCTGTTACCCTTTTCCCCATTCAGTTCTCTATGGAAGGAAGAGTGAACCTATTAAAATCTCAGTCAGCTTATACTACTCTCTGCTAGAAATTCCTCAGTGATAACCCTTCTTACTCAGAGTAAAAGACAAAGCTCTTAAAATAACTTCTAAGGCTCTATATTATCTGCTCCCCTCTATTAAGTTTCTAAATTTATCTCCTACCAATCTGCCCCTTGTTCTCAGCTCTCTAGCCATACTGGCCCCCTTGCTGCTCCTCAAACACACCAGGTATAATCCAGCCTCAGGGCCTTTGCATTTACTATTCTGTGCCTTGGATGCTCTATATTCAGATAACTGCAGATCTAGATCTTTCACTTCTTTCAAATCTTCACTCGAGATTCACCTTTCCAGGCCATTCTATAGAAAACTTTTCTCCCTCCACCCCCCACCCAAACCCCCCAATACCTCCATTTTATGCTGTAGATTTCCTCCTGACCACTTATCATAATCTAACATACTGTATGTCTTAGTCTGCTCGGGCTGCCATAACCAAATACCATAGAGTGGGTGGTTTAAACAGTAGAAATGTATTTCTCACAGTTCTGGAGGTTGGGAAGTCCAAGGTCAAGGTGCCAGCAAGGTCAGTTTCATTCTAAAGTCTCTCCTCTTGCCTTCTACATGACTGCCATCTTGCTGTGGGCTCACACAACCTTTGTGTGTGTGTGTGTGTGTGTGTGTGTGTGTGTGTGTGAGGTGGAATTGGGGATAGAGCAAGCTCTCTGGTCTCTTGTCTTATAAAGCCACTACCCTCATGAGCTCATCTAACCCTAATCACCTCTCAAAGGCCCTGTCTTCAAATATCACATTGGAGGTAAGGGTTACATCATATGAATTTGGGGTGGGGGAAGTTATAAACATTCAGTCCATAATACTATATATATATACGTATAAAGCTATATGACTATGCGTATTTGCTGATCTTCTTTATTGTTTGCCTTCTCCCACTAGAATGGAAGTTTCATAAAGGGTTAGAATTTGTGTTTTTTTGTGTGTGTTCATGATTTTAATCCCTGTGTTTCTAGTACAGCCAGACAAAATAGGCACTCAATAAATAATAAATGAATGAATGAAAAGAATTACACCTGGTGATAAGGACTAAGAAGAAAATAAACAAGCTCATAGCTTAGAATGGAGGCTGTGAACCTTGCCTACACATTAAAATTACCAGGGGAACATTTAAAGATAGAGATAACCTGGGCCTTATTCCCAGAGGTTGTGATTTCCGTGGTCTAGAAGGGACCATTTTTTTAAAATGTTCTCTGGGTGATTCTTAAGGTGAAGTGAGGGCTGAGAACCAGTGAGTTTGAGGTTAACAAGGAGGTACATGAACCATCAGGAAGCTACTTGAGATAGGGTGAGCAGGGAAGAAGGTTTAAATAAATGATCTTGGTTTGAGATGGTATCATCTAAGTGGTAACCTGAAGGACAAAAGGAAGCTCTGGGAAAATTGAGGCATAGGTGGGATCCAATTCCTGGTGGTGGACAGAACAAAAACAAAGGTACCAAGGCAGGAATGAGCTTGTCATGTTCTCACAACAGAAGACCAGTGTGGGTGGTACAGAGTGGGCAAGAGGAAGAATGCATCAAGATGACTTTGATATGCAGGAGCCAGATTATGCAGGGCCTTGGAGACCATGAGGAGACTGGACTTGATGCTACATGAGATAGGAGCCACTGAAGGGTCTTGAGGAGGTGAATGATGTGATCTCATTTTACTTCTTTCTACTGTGCAGTGCTGTCTGGACTACATGGGTGAAACAACTTAGAAGACTATTTTGTGGTAGTTTAAGGGGGACTTGGTGGTGGCCTGAACTAGGTTCTTGCCTAATATCCATTTCCATGTAGACAGCAGAAGTCTTAGAGTGGTACACAAATCCAGTCTACCCAGATGAAAACACACCCAGGGCCACTGTTTTCTGTAAAACTTTCCAAAGCTAAGATACCGTACATTGCTAATTCTGTGATCAGTGGCTCAGTGGTTGGAATGTGTATGCTATGGCCTGCCCTAGGGACAAGGTCCCGTTGATCAGTTAATGGGAGATATGCTTTCAAACTAGAAAACAATACCATGATCAAGAGGCTTAGAAAAAGTAATGGCAACATTGACTCATCTAAATTTTCAAAGGCCACACTAATCACCAGCATTGGGTCTTTTATGCTTCCTGCGCAGAGAGGAAGAGAGACTGGAAAAGAGAGAGAGAGAGAGAGAGAGAGAGAAAGAGAGAACTCTGCTTTCAAGGGAATTTAACAAATTGTAGGAAGGGATCAAGACCTGAACACAAATAGAAGAAACATAAGACATAATGAGGTAAGTATCCAAGGGGAGGTATAAATATAATCAATAACTGCTACCAGTTATTTAGTACTCAATTTATGCTGAAAACCATGTTGGATGTTTTACGTATGTTCTCACTTCATCTTCACAACTCTATGGAAGTAGGTAATATGATCACCCATAATGGTGATGATGATGATGATGGCAGCTAACTTGAAGTGCTTCCTAGTGGCCAGGCATTGGGTTTGGTGCTCTGAAATCTCTTATATAGGTACATCTTCATTCTATAGATGAGGATAACTAGGCCCAGCAAGGATAAGTGACATATCCAAGATCACAGAGCTGGGCAGGTACAGCGGTGATACTTAAATGCAGCCTTGACTCTCAAGCCCATGCCCTTAAAGTGTTCTAAAAGTTCAGAGGAGGCAGCTCCTACCTTTCTTTGGGAGGTGCACCTGTGCAGGGATGGAACGCCCCCCCCCACACACATCATGGAGGAGGAAAGGTGTGAGGATGAGAAAGGAGGGGCCTATTGAGGCTCAGTAAGGGGCCTTACTTGCCAGAGCTTGTGTGTGATGGGGTATAATAGCTCGATGGCAAGGCAGTTCTCCTTCCTGTTTTGGCTCTTAACCACCTCACCTATTCCAACCAGGGCAGAGACTCCCATCAAGCCTGTCTGTCACTCAGGGTTTGATCTTGGGGTGCTTCGGTTTTCCAAAGGCCCCCAAAAGCTCCAACAGTTTTAACTTCACTCCAAGGGAAAACAAAGTATAGATTTTCAACCACAAACCCTGGTGAGTAGGGAGTTGGCAGTTCCCCCCTAGTTCTCTCTTAGTAGAAAGTTGCCCTTGGAATTTAGAACATTGACAACTAGATCCAAAAAGGACAGGGAATCCAGAGGATTCAGAAACCAGCACCCAACACAACATCTCAAGCCAGCAAAGAAAGTTCGCCAAGCAACACTACTTGCAACAGCAAAAATTTGCCAATGATGTGAATTCCCCTCGATACAGGATTGATGATATAAATTAGGAAACATCCCCAGGAAAGAACACTAGGTTGTCATTGTAAAGGATGAAGTCAGACTCTATGTTCTGACAAAGAAAGACGTTTCCAAAATATTGTAAGTGAAAAAAAGCAAGTTACACAACATTCTCTATCATATGATACCATGTAAATCACAGATCTGTTTATGCACACCCAAAATCATTACCACCATTATCCAGCAGGGTGTTGGCACAAAGAATTACAGAAGGACTCACACTTTCTAATTCATACACTTTGGTATGTTGTTAACACAACAAGCCAATACTACTTTCAGAGTTGGGGGGAAACCCTAATAGTCTCCATTTTACAAACCAAAAGGTGCTACCTTAGATCATCCTTTATCCACACTGCCTTTTGTAACCACAACATATCTTGGATTCAGGAGTGCATCTGAAATTTTCTCCTGTAACTTTCTCATGAATGGGCTAAGACAAGACAGCAACGTATTAACCAGATTATAACACGAGTCAAATGGATTGGCAACTGATGAAAGAATTTTACCCAAAGCACGGATAACTACCAACAGAAAAGTCTCTAAAGGCCACGAGGCTTTTCCACTTCCATTAATAACTTAGATGACACAGAAAATACACTTACCACGTCTGAAGATGACCCAAAGCTGGCAGGGATATCAAATATGTTGAAGAACAAAGCTGAGATTCAAAATAAGCTCAGATGGGCTGGAATACCAAACTAAAATTAAAAAAAAAAAAAAAGGTAAAATGTGTAAGATAAAGTAAAACTCCTCAATTAAAATTTTGAAAGTCCTTTTTGTGACGCCAGAGTAAGGGAACCATTGCTTGGCGGGAGCTTACATAAAAACAAACAATTCAAAAAAGATCTAGGGGTTTGAGTTGACCCACAGTATAATTTGAGCCAACAGTTAGTTTACTGTCGCTTAATCATTTAGCTGTTAAAAACGGAGCACAAGTTTAGGGTGTATTAATCAAAGCAGTGTTTCTAGATCCCAGAATAGAAATGTGCCACTGTGATCTCTGCTGTTCCCTCCTAAAGCCTCCTATTCAATTCTAGGGACTACATTTTAAGAAGGTCACTGACAAAGCGGAGCACCTCCAGAGGAGGGTCACGAGAGTGATGAACGGATTTGAAACCATCCCAGAACAGGAGTGGCTCTTGAAAGGACCAGAGATATGGGGCCGGAAAGAGAGAAAAGTCTGGGGATGCATAGTATCCCCACCTGCCTTCGCATCTCAAATAGTGCTTTCCTATGGAAAGTGGGCACTTTTTCTCGGTTGCTCCTGAGACAGATCTAAGACTACTGCCACCCAGTGGTGGCAAGAAGGCTGACTTTTAGTAAACCTGTCAGAAGGCTTTCTGACCTTGAGAGGCTGAGCGGGATGGTAGGGTGGTACGTGTAGGTCAAGGCTGGGTGAACAGAAGCCCAGTAGCAGAATCACATTAACTGGGTCCCTTTCCTCTCTAAAAGGTTCCATTGCTTCCTCCTATTCTCTGTGTCATCACTTCCACTCCGTGTCCTCTGGACCAAAGAGCCTTCTCTCTGCAGTCTATAGAATGGTTAAGGACAGCTCTGCAGGAACTACCAGGGCTGTTGCCCCTTGGTCCTTATCATGCAAAGCTGTGGATGAAAAATCCACTGCTTATGGGAGGGCCAAATGGTCAATGGAAGTCAGATCACGTCCCTCCCTGAACAAGATCCTCCCCCATGCCTTTTCCATCTCTCCCTGTAAATGCCTACAAAGCCCTGAACCAGCCGCCCCTATGACCTCTTTGACATCCTATTACCCTTCTCCTTGTTCGCTCTACTCCTGCCACAGGGCTTCCAAGTTCTTTCTTAAATGCCAAGCATGATCCTAAATCACATCACATCGTGCAACATAACATTTTATATTTTTATTCTATCTCCCTCCATGGGTCTATACATTGCTTAATTGCGGGGATCTGCCTGTCCCATTGTTGCTCTTGAACTCCCACCCCTGGAGCACCAGCCAGCCCACAGGAGGTGCTCAGTAACTGTTTCACACAATGATCTCTAAATCCCAAATTCCTGCCATTCTCTTCAGTCTTGATTTCCTTGACAGAGGAGAAATTTCCAATTTAAGAATTGGATCTCGGCAGTGCTGCCAACGCCCTGGAGGAGAAGCTGAGGTCATCATTGAATTTGAAATATTTAAAGTAGATACAAAACTGTTTCAGCAATGCAGAAAATTAAGTGCATTGTTGTGGGCAGGGGTGCCATTGGTAAAACATGTCTCCTGATATCCTACACAACAAACAAATTTCCATCTGAGTATGTACTATGTACCAACTGTTTTTGACAAGTATGCAGTCACAGTTATGATTGGTGGAGAGCCATATACCCTTGGACTTTTTGATACTGCAGGGCAAGAGGATTATGACAGATTACGACTGCTGAGTTAACCACAAACAGATGTATTTCTAGTCTGTTTTTCAGTGGTCTCTCCATCCTCATTTGAAAATGTGAAGGAAAAGGGGGTGCCTGAGATAACTCACCACTGTCCAAAGAGACTCCTTTCTTGCTTGTTGGGACCCAAATTGATCTCCGAGATGACCCCTATCCTATTGAGAAACTTGCCAAGAACAAACAGAAGCCTATCACTCCAGAGACTGCTGAAAAGCTGGCCCGTGACCTGAAGGCAGACAAGTATGTGGAGTGTTCTGCACTCACACAGAAAGGCCTAAAGAATGTATTTCGCGAAGCAATATTGGTTCTGGAGCCTCCAGAACCGAAGAAGAGCCTCAGGTGTGCACTGCTATGAACATCTCTCCAGAGCCCTTTCTGCACAACTGGTGTCAGCATTGTACTAAAAGCAATGTTAAATCAAACTAAAGATTAAAGATTAAAATTCATTTTTGCAATAATGACAAATGCCCTGCACCTACCCACATGCACTCGTGTGAGACAAGGCCCATAGGTATGGTCCCCTTTCTCCTCTCAGTACTAGTTAATTTGAGTAATTGTGTATTGTCAGAAAAGTGATTAGTACTAGTTTTTGTTCTGTCATTTCGAAAAAAATTTTTTTTTGTTTAAAAGCAAGGCATGCTTGTGATGACTCTGTAACAGTTGAAACTGCTCCCGGCCTCCATCCACTCTGGAGAATGATCTGGGACATTTAGGGTTTTTTTTTCCTTTTTTTGTTGGGGTGGTGGGGTGGTGGTGCAGGGAGTGTGGGGGGGTTTGTTTTTATTTAGTCATGTTTTTTAAATTCATTAACCATTGGATAGCCCTTAAGGGGAGGAGGACAGATTGATTCCACATTCCACTTCCTAGATCTAGTTTAGAAAACTTGTTCCCCACCTGGTGCTCTTAGGAAGGAGTATAGTAAATGCCTCACTTAATAACATACTCTTTTTTTAAAGTTGCCTTTTCTCTCCACCCTTGAGTAGGTCCAGTATTTGATGAAACTCATGAAAGTGGGTGGAACCTATCTTGCCCCTCCTCTTTTCAAGTATGCACTATATATGTGACTGTGACTTTCAAGGAACTTTGTTTGCCATTTGCTGAATTTTTTTGAAGTTAATTTCTAACTTCTTTCACTGATAAACGAAGAAAAGTATTGCACGTTTTGAAATACATCAAATAGATTATGTAATTAAAAAACATTTTTCCCAGTCAGTCATTGTCTTATATGCTTAGCATAGGTGTCCAGCTTAATAGTGTATGATACGGTGTTCTTAGAACACAACTGAAGACCGGGTAAATCAAAGAAATGTGAGAGGTGGCACTAGGAGACAGATGCCTATGAAATGATGCACATCCTCTTTTAAACTGGGAGGATGGAGACCTGCTTCATGAAGAAGCTGGGGGTGTGGGTGTGGGTGGGGAGAACATTTAACAGCATGGGGACCAGTCAAGGGAATCCCCTTATTTCTGTTTTGCATATGAGGAACCCTAGAGTAGCTAGTTAAGGCTCTCTTGTTTAATAAAAAAAATCATGGAGTCTTATGAAGACTCTTCACAAGTGTTAATAGGGATTTTATCCACTTATTTTGGTCGCGGTTTCCAATTTTTAAAAATATTTAGGTAATCTTCTCCCCTTCCCCAAATCCTAATTCTTGTAGATTCATTAGTGTTGAACCAATGCTTTCTCATGTCTCAATTCTTTGTATATGCATTCTTTTCAGATGTATTAAACAAACAAAAAAACCCTTCAAAAAAAAAGAATTGGATCTCAAAATAGGCACAAGGACTGGTGTCTCAGTAGTAAGCTTTGGGGTGTCTTCATGATTTTATGTTCCTCGAGTTCTTGCTGTGCAGCCATATTACATGACGATTACCTGGCCATAGGAGCTGGAGTGGCTGACATCTACTGTGGACATACCCTGTGCCAGACACTTGACTTGAATTCATTCATTGAATCCTTGTCGGCTGCACTGGTAGTATTCCCATTTGGAAGACCAGGAAACTGAGAAATAGGGAGGTGATCTGACTTGGCCAAAGCAATGCAACTAACATCAGGCAGGCTCCCACGTGCCCTGACTTCACTGTAAGATAAAAACAGATGATGATGATGATGATGATGATGATGATGATGATGATGATGGCAGCTAGCCCATCTTTAGGACTCACCACGTATCAGGCACGGTGCTAAACGTTTAAAACCTATTGCCACCTGGGGCACCTGGGTGGCTCAGTCGGTTGAGCATCTGTCTTGAGCTCAGGTCATGATCCCATGGTCCTGGGATAGAGTACTGAATTGGGCTCCCTGCTCAGCAGGGAGTCTGCTTCTTTTTCTTTTTCTCCCTCTGTCACCTCTTCACTCGCTCTCTCTCTCTCTCTCTTTCTCTCTCTCTCAAATAAATAAATACATACAATCTTAACTAAATAAAAAAAAATACATCACCATCTTGCATGCTCAGAATAGCCCTATGAAGTGGGAACTGTTGTCAGGGCCATTTTACAGTACTAGGCTCTCCTGTCGTGTCATCACCCACACCCACCATCCCACTTGGACTCTTCTTTAGGGTTTCATGAAAGGCATGTTTTGACTCTGTCTTCTGGCCTCATGGAGAAGCTGGAGCAGCGATCATCTATCGGGTACTACTTGAACCCTCTACTCCATGCAGATCATCCCACAATCAGCCCTTTCCACCATATTCTCTCTCACTGTATAGTCTGTACATTTCACTCAGGCCAGGTCATTTCCAACTTTGCAGCACTGGCTCTTTCCACTCACATATGTCGCCCTTTGTCTGACTTACCCTATAACTTATGAAAGGTAGCTAGGCCTTAATCTCCTCGAGTTGCCCTGAGCAAATGGTACATGATATTCGCTTGCACATAGTAGGTGCTTAATAATGATTCTTGTAATAATGATTACAATTCGTGATTTTGTAAAAATGCTATGCCCTCACCATTGTAACATGTTCTCTTCAAAGGGCACTCATATGTATTATCTCGGTTTTACCTCACAGTAGCCCTGGGAGATAAGAAAGGCAAATTGTATTTCTCTCAGTTTTACAGTGAAGGAAATTGAGGACCAGGGAGGTTAAATAAGTTGTCTCGGGGCATGCTGAGTCCCGCCCTCTGGACTCTGAGCCCCAGATTCTTTGCACTAGACCACACAGATTCTACCCGAGAGCACTGCTGGCTGGGAGTAATGCTAATAACGCTGTACTATAAAGACCCTGTCTTGATTCTATCACTGGAGCAAAAGTAATAAAGAACACACCAAGAGGCAATATCCATGGTTGAGACGGGGAAAGCAGGGAAATTCATACACTCTGTGGTGAGAAGTACCTGGGGCTTATCAGATGGGTGGTGATGACTCTGTTATGTTCTTTGTGAGGAGGGCTCTGGGACTGAATCAAAGGCTGGCTTCTACACGGGGCAGCTGAGCTCTTCCCTCAGCAGAAGTGAGGCAGCCTCACAGACAGCAGGGGAGCTATGAGAGAGCGCTGGGAAGCAAGAGAGCTGGGTTCAAGTCCAGCTCCGCTATAAGCTAGCGTGTGACCATGGGGCAAGTACCTAACCTGAGGCTGCACTTCCTTAATAGAAAACAGCAATTTTCAAGACTTCAAGTGGCCCAACAGTCCACAGATCTATGACAGAGGTCCCAAACTGGTGATCCGAGGACCGAATCTGCGTCACAGACATATTTCCTTTGGCCTATATAGTGTTGGGTTTTTTTTTCTTTTTGATCTGGTGACCAACACATTTACATAAATGTTTGGATTTCCGGGCTCTCCAGAAAAATCAGAAGATCTAGCCACATTTAAAATTTGGACAACTCAAGACGCCTGGGTGGCTCAGTGGTCAAGCGTGTGCCTTTGGTTCAGGGCATGATCCTGGAGTCCTAGGATCGAGTTCCACATCGGGCTCCCCACAGGGAGCTTGCTTCTCTCTCTGCCTATATCCCTGCCTCTCTCTTTGTGTCTCTCATGAATAAATAAAAATCTTTAACATGTGGAAGACTTCACATAAAATTTTATTTCCAGTTCTCCCCCCCCCCCAAAAAAAAAGATCTGGGCGTTTGGGATTATTGTTCTCATTGTGTTTATTATTTACAACATGGTGTGTTAGGTTGTGATAAGCACCATGGGGAAAATATAAAGAAGATGGAGGGTTCTGAAGTGGTAGGGGTAGGCAGATCCTGCACGGCCTACAGTTTATAGAGGGTGGCCTGAGAAGGCCTTGCTGGGGAGGTGACCTCATCCCTATAGGATGAAAGTGTGCTGGAGCCCTGGAGTGACTGCTCCTTTTGGAGGGAGCACGGCCATTCCTTTTCTGTTTTTTGATACAGGTCACCACTTCTAAATTTATTTCCGGAGCAGTAAGTAATAATTGGCAGCTTGAAAAACACTGCTCTAGACCATTGGTTCCCAAATCTGGCCCCACATCAAAATTCCAAAGGAAGACATACATATTCTTATGCTCCATTCCAAACCTATGGAATCAGAATTTCTTGAGGATGAGGCCCAGAAAGGTTTAGGAGTGCTACTATCCTCAACACACCACGTGAGGAGTCAAAAGACACTGATGTGGGTTGGCATGCAGTGAAACAAATTTATTATGCAATTTCACAAAGGCAAAATAGGGTTTCAAATGCTAAAATGAATATCAAAGTCTGGGAGAAGGAGGGGTGCCTGGGTGGCTAGGTCGGTTGAGCGTCTGACTCTTGATTTCAGTTCAGATCATGATCTCAGGGTCTCGAGATCAAGTCCCACATGGGGGCTCCCCACTCATCAGGGAGTCTGCTTGAGATTCTCTCCCTCTCTCTCCCTCTGTCCCTCCACCCTCTCTTAAATAAGTAAATAAAGAAAATCTCCAGAAAGAAAGTCTGGGAGAAGGCAGAAAGCTAAGTGTGTGTACAAAGTGCTCACTAATCAAGAGCAACCGAACACCCCAATAAACCCAGATACGTTTTCTGCTAATGGGGTCAATGCAGTTAGCCTGATACCTGTAGCAATACCCTCACTTGCCCTTCATCTCAGGTCAGGCCCATTACAAGGTATTAAAACTCATTCTAATTAGAGAACAAACCAATTCTGTCTACCCTAGCATAGCAGAGGATAGATGGAGAGAGAAGAGAAATGGATCCTACTCCATTATCTCACTGGTCATTTCTTCTTGTCTGAGCTGGGACTTGCCAGGTTATTTCTCTGGACACCAGTGTCTCCAAATGGAAGATTGCGCTCTGTGTGGTATTTCAAATACTTTTCACCATGACTTACAGTAAGAAATACATCTGCCATGCATACAGCATACATTACTGAGTTATATATATAAGCATACGGCAAACATTTCTGAAGCAGTGCACACTGCTTTTTCCTATTCCATTCCTTTTCTGTTTTTTAATGCAGGTCACCACTCGCTAAATTGATTTCCCAAGCAGTAGGTAATAATTGGCAGATTGAAAAACTACTGCTCTAGACCATTGGTTCCCAAATCTGGCCCCACATCAGAATCCCTTGGAGTCCCTGTTACATGCATAGTGTTACACTCCATTCCAAACCTATGGAAGCAAAATGTCTTGGGGATGAGGTCCAGAAACATATATATTTTACCAAGGACTAGCCATGCACTGACATTAAGGAATCCCAGTTCTCCTTGGCGCACAGAAGTAGCATCACTAACAATAATAATTATTATCAAAAGTCTGCCCCATGCTAGTGCTGCTGGCATCTAACTTTCCACTGATTATTTCACTCATATCTTCACAACAACCCACTTTATAGATGAGAAAAGAGGCTCAGAGAGGTTCGGTAAGCTGCTGAAAGACATACACGCAAACAGTTGAAGGAAGTGGTAGGGCTGTGACTCATGGGAGATCTGTTCCTATCTTTCCTCTTTCCATCCTCTCTCCTCATTAATTCCAGGGACTTTAGACCTCTCTTGGAATGTTCTTTACCAATTCAAATTCCAGGTTATACACCAAGATGTCCAACCACCAGAGGCAAAGAGCACACTTAAAACAACAATAATACTTTGCATTCATATGTGGTTTTAACTGTTTCCAAATAAATGTGTGTCTGTTTTCTCCACACTTATACCTTCTGGCTATCCTGTGAGGCAGGAGAGGTGGATTAAAAAAAAACAGAGACCAAAGCGGGCAAGTGACAGATTCCTAGGCCTCACAAATTCACAGCCAAGCTTGTATCACTCTGATTCCCGCAGCCAGGGTCTACTGGCTATACTTAGGCTAGCTTTTTCCTGAGCTCCCAGCTTCACTGTTTCAAGTCTACCTTCCTTTAAGGCAGGAGAGGAAGGGATGGCTTGCTTTCTGCCTCCCACCCTACAGGATTAACATCCAGTTCTGAAAGGAGCACATTCTGTATACATACTGCCTGAGGGGCAGGTTGCCCCGAACCTCCTCCACACCACTATGCTGAGGACTGGCTGCATTTCTATTTTTGCCATGCAATTTGTAAAAAGCTCTGTACTGTGCTTCAAAGAAAAATAACGGATTCCATGATGAAAGAAAAAGGCCCTATCCCTCCCACAGAGGTTAAATGCCACCAGCTACTAGTGAAGCAGCGTTTGAAAGTCTCTGCTGAGTAAAATATTGAGCGCCCACAGAAAACCTAGGTGGTGGATTGGACCAATCTTGACCATGGCAGAAGGAGCTGGAGGGATGAATGACCCTCATTTAGCCTCCTCAGCTGAAGCCCTCCCTCTGTTGAGAACAACCCCTCAGTTTCTGCCACAGAGAGGCTTGTTGTTTGTAATGTGTATATATTTATATGACAAATGACTAGCTATTTATCAAGCACTATATTGATTCTAACATTTTTCTTCACCCTTTTCCCTTGACAATGCAGGTCATTCTGCCTCTCCCCTTAACAGCTCCCGAGGCAAATCTAACACACACACACACACACACACACACACACACACACAGAGTAGTGATGGATGCTTGGTGAAAATAAAAGCAAAACACCCTTCTGGAGGCCTCAGTCTTTCTGTCTAGCAAGTAAGTGGGTTGAACAAAATGCTCTGTTAGGTATTTTCTTTGGTCCTAGGATTCTGATATAATAATGTAGGGAAAGCCCCAAGTATAGCCCACAAACCTGTGCTTCAGGCTCTGAGCTCCAAGGGGCAAACTAACTTCAAATTGTGTTTTAAACAGTTATCTTTTGTTAAACGGGGTCTAAAATGTGGGTTAAAGGGAAAAAATTGTATTATGCCCCTGAGCCAGCCAACATCTTAACGACGAGGATTACTCTGCCTTTTGCCTCTCCTGCTTTAGTTTTCATTTATTGTTCCCGTGGTCAGGCTGCAAAGCCCATCTTGTCAGTTGCCCCTCCCCGTCCCGCCTTGTCAATTTCTTTTCCGGGCGTGAAGGCGGGTCGCACAATCCAACCCTGTACCAGCTGAGGTTCCCCCCCCCCCCCCCCCCCCGCAGAGCTTCAAGTTAATGCCATTCTCACCTCAGTGGAAGTGCTCCGGAAGTGTCAGAAAAAAACTGGAAGAGGTGTTAAATTTGCTTTGTGACTGCAACTCCCTTTTAGTTCGGTGAGGCTGGCTGAGGATTTGATGGGTTTTATAGATTTCAATATCAAGAAAGTACAAAATAGCTCAGCTTTTTAATTTACATTGTCAATCACCGAAGTGCCTCCTGCCCCCGTGGGGCCGCTAACTAGATCCGTGCTTGCTGCTGCTTGCCAACTAGGCAGGCACTCCCTCTCCTACCTGCTTCGCAGGGCTGGGTTCAAGACCACCAGAGTGTGCAAGGGAATTGCTCGCCAGGCACTACCAAGAAAGAAACTGGAGGAAATGAGTATTTTCACTCTTCCACGGGACAGCAGATAGACTCTGGTCAAACTGCTGGAGTTTAAATTCAAGTTACTGAATCTCCTGGGTCTCCGTTTGCTCATCGTGCGACAGGAATAATACAAGGTTATACCTCATAAGGTGACTAAGGAGATGAATCGGGTGAAGTGCTGAGAACAGTGACCACCGCATGTTAATATCGAAATAACTGCTGGCTAGGCTCACTACCATTCCTCCTTGCCAAACCAGTCTTGCAGCTTTCTGATGTGTAACAGTCTGCATTTTCTGGCCATCTCAATTCACCTGAGGATGTGTATGCACACTATAGGGATGGGGCTGAGCTGAGAGGTTCATCTTAGAGCCCTTCAGGTGGGTCCAATGTGCCCATTGTCCTGTTCATCTATTTATTCAGTCAGCAAATATTTACTGACCACCTGATATATAGTAGGCGCTGCATAAGTGATGAAAATACATGAGTAGGGATCCCTGGGTGGCGCAGCGGTTTAGCGCCTGCCTTTGGCCCAGGGCACGATCCTGGAGACCCGGGATCGAATCCCATGTCGGGCTCCCGGTACATGTAGCCTGCTTCTCCCTCTGCCTGTGTCTCTGCCTCTCTCTCTCTCTGTGTGTGTGTGACTATCATAAATAAATAAAAATTTTTTTAAAAAAGAAAATACATGAGTGAATGAGCCAAAGTCCCCATTTAATAAAGCTAATGCTCCAGCAGGGGATGCAGGCTCCGTATAGAAAAAAAAAAAAAAAAACAGTGAAAGAGACAGGAAGGGGCCTGTGTGTTCCAGGGACAGAAAGTCAGTGTGGCTGGGATTGGGAGCGGGGCATGAGAGACCTGAGGCTGCAAAAGAAGGCAGGGGCAAGATCGTTCGAGATTTGTGGGCTAGGTAAGGAGTTCTGTCTTCCTCCTAAGAACATTGGGAAATAGGGCAGCCCAGGTGGCTCAGCGGTTTAGCGCTTCCTTCCACTCAGGACGTGATCCTGGAGACCCGGGATCGAGTCCCACGTCAGGCTCCCTGCATGGAGCCTGCTTCTCCTTCTGCCTGTGTCTCTGCCTCTATCTCTCTCTGTGTGTATCTCATGAATAAATAAATAAAATCTTAAAAAAAAGAACATTGGGAAATAAATTAAAGGTTTCCAGCAAAGGATGGATACACTTGAATGTTTGATAAGGTTCTTAATGACTGTTAGGTGCAGTTGAGATTGTGGGGGGCAGGGCTGCCACTATCTGATACGATGTCTTTGTGAGCATTACAAAAAGATGCCCCTTCCTCAAGTTAAAAACAAAATAAGCAAAAATAGGTGAGTCTTTTAGTGTACAGCCTAAACAGCTTTACGTCCTGCCCTGGGGAGTTTGCCAGAGTCCTGGCAGGCAGTAGCCTTGGGTGTGTGTCTGCCCACTTTTTTTTTCCTTTATGCATTTCTTGCCACGGGAATACATGTACCATCAAGAGGACTTTGCACCCCATTGTTCCACCGCTGCTCCCCAACCAGAAGTGATACCTGTGGCTGGGAGGGATGGTATTATAGACTGTGAGAGCATTGGGTGGTCAGTAAGAGAAGTGAACTCAGGGAACACCCAGGGCTTGGGCGAGACAGCACCCACTTATGTGTGTCACTGTGTGTGTATGCATGTGTGTATGAGTGCACATGCATGTTCTCCAGAGTCTGTGCATGACCCTGTGCACTGGTACAGGTTTATGTGGAAACAGGCTCTCTTCCTCTGCTCTCAGACTTGGAGCCAAGAAGAGCAGAATGCGTCTACGCATCTGCACACTCTCTTATGTAAGTTGGTATGTGTCTGTGATAAAAATGGCACATCCATAGCTATAGTGCCCTTCCATAGTGTACAACCTGAACATCCATGTGTGGCAACCCTGGCAGCAAAAGTTGATACAAGGAGATTGGTTAGGAGGCAGTTACATTGGTCCAGGAGAGATATGATGGCTCACACCAAGTAACAGAGCTGAGGAGGTGGTGAGAAATTGGCAAAATCAGGATATATTCTGAAGGTAGGTCCATAGGATTTGCTGGTGGCTAAGAGTTTACCTGTGAGGGAATGAGGGGAACTGAGGATAATGACTAGAGGCTTGACTGAAGCAACCAGGTGAAAGGTAGTGCCATTTACTAGGTGGAACTGACAGAAAGAAGAACACTGTAGGAGAAAAATCACAAGTCCTTCTTCGGGCAGTTTGCATCAACTCCAGCTGTCCACCTAAGTGGCAGATCTATCAGTTCCGGTGTCTTTAAGCTCCTTCCCACTGAGGATCTCAAAGCCCTCTGGAAAATCGGTAATCCCTGATACATATCTTTGCCTCAGCGGGTTATTTTCTCTGTCTCTTTGACCTGGGATGAAATAATGATTGCAAATTTTTCCTACCAGTTTTTCAAGATTCCTCATTTATTTACAGGATTCTGATGCCTCTCATACAATCTCAATCTTTCTCTCTTGCGCACACACAGACACAGATGCACACACATACACACACTCCACTTCCAAAGGTCCCTTTCTGAGATTGATTTTTATCGAAACCCCAAAACTTTCCTCTTTAGGGAGTTCACCTTCGTTCAAGGTCAGGAATTCTCCATCTGCCCCCACCCCCAGGCTGCCCAGACACCTGCCATTTCACCAAACCCTCTCCCCAGTATGGGGGGATAAAGGTCCTTGGAGCATGGAGCAGAGCCAAGTGAGTGGAGAAAATGAGCCAAGTACTGAGAAATTAGAGTCATGCTGACTAGGGCGTGGGGAAGGGAATTAATCAGGAAATCTTAAGGTGGTTATGATCTCATTGATTGCATTAACATCTAGCCGCAGAAGACAACAGATTGATTAGTGCCACAGTGGCAGCGAGGAAGAGGTGACAGAATTAAGCTAAAAGTGTAGCGCCCAGGGCCATATCCTCCATACAGAGAATTAATGCCATCAGGGGAAGTCCAATCTCCTTATTTCCTGGCCCGGCACATTCCCATAGAACCCACTTCTTCCCTGGACATACTCCAGGCAGCCTAGGCACCACACACTTCACAAACATCAACTGTCTCCCCGAGCACTGTGCCCATCCTCCCCACTAGATTGTGCTATCCCTCTCCCCCAAATATCCCTTTCCTGGGCTGGCCTAGGGGAGGCCTCTGATGAATGAGCCACTACTAGTGATCCAGGCAGGTGTGTGGGGTCTGCCCTTGCACCATTAGTGCCAGCTCTCTCACTTCCGGTGCCTTCCTCTAAAACTGCCCATATTGGCACAATTGGAAAAAAAAAGTCCTCCCTTTCCGGGGATTGGTGGTGGGCTTGCCCTCCCTCAGTGAAAGAACATGCCATGTTAGCCTGGCCTCATTCTGGCCAGCAAAACATGGTAATCCTAACTGCATGGGCCCTAATCCAGATGAGCACATGAAAGGAAATAGCAATCAATAGCAACAACCATGGCTCTAATTTCTTTTCTTCAGCTTTAGCCATGTGCTAAGTGATGGGCTAAGCGCTTTATATGGCTGATCTCATTCAGTCCTCGAAGCAAGGCAGGTGTGATTAGCATCATCGTTTTAGAGCTGAGGAAACTGAGGTGCAGAGACATTAAGGGAACTGTTTATGGTCACACAGTTAGAAATGTGCAAAACCACAATTTTAAACCCGGGCCAGTCCAACTTCAGAGCAAGCGTGCATCACTACCCGGGTGTGTGGTGGTGAACCTAGAAACATCCCTCTACATTTCCACCCTCTTTCTTCCCTTTGTAGTAGGTGCAAGAATCTCCAAAACCATTGTGATGACTCCCAACACTCTGGCTTCAGCCCTGACCTCTCTCTTCAACTTTAATCTTCAGCCAACTTCTCTCTGCTGATGGACCCTATTCACTCAAACTTCTCTAAAACTTTTTTTCCCTCCCAACGAGCTCTCCCTCTGTATTTGCCTCTCTCTGTCCATATTATCCCAATTTTCAAGCTCCTAACTTTAGAACCATCCCCAACTCTTCTCTCTGACCACATCTATCCAAAAAAGTACCAAATTGTGGTGATTTTTCTCTTCTTCTATTTCAAATGTTTTTTACATACCTTTTGGCTCACTAAAATACACACACACACACACACACACACACACACACATACACACAAACTTCTTATCCCACAAGTTCCCATGGGTCAGAAGTCCAGGCACAATATGCCTGAATCAGGGACTCACTGGGCTGAAATCAAGGTGTCAGCGACGGTTGTGATTCTCATGTGAAGCTGTTAATATAAAACATAAAAGTAGAGTACAAAGAATGTCCATCTGCCCTTCATTCACATTTCCCAAATATTAACATTTTACATTTGCTTCATCCTTTGCTTTCTGTTCCTAGTTATATATACACATGCTATTTTTTTTCCTGAACCATTTGAGGGTAAGCTGTAAACATCATGCCCCTTTATCCCTAAATAATTCAGTGTGTATTTCCTAAAAAACAAGGGCGTCCTCTTACATAAGCCATTGTACAGCTATCAAAACCGGGAAGCTGGGCAGCCCGGGTGGCTCAGTGGTTTAGCGCCGCCTTCAGCCCAGGGCCTGATCCTAGAGACACGGGATCGAGTCCCACGTCAGGCTCCCTGCATGGAGCCTGCTTCTCCCTCTGCCTGTGTCTCTGCCTTTCTCTCTCTGACTCTCATGAATAAATAAATAAAATCTTAAAAAAAAAACTGAGAAGTTAATTTTGACATAACACTACTAAATAATCAAAAGACTTCTGTCAAATTTCACGAATATCCCAATAACATGTTTTAGAATGACAATAACAAATGTATCTGGTATAGGACTTAAACATAGGTCAATCCTTGAGTTTAGTTATCATGTCTCTTTAGTCTCTCTCTTTCTCTTTTAAAGATTTTATTTATTCATGAGAGAGAGGCAGAGACATAGGCAGAGAGGGAAGCAGGCTCCCTGTGGGGAGCCCTATGCAGGACTCAATTCCAGGACCCTGGGATCACAACCTGAGCCAAAGTTAGACTTTTTTTTTTGAGCTCAACCACTGAGCCACCCAAGGGCCCTCTAGTCTCTTTTCATTGGAAGCAATCCCTCAGTCTTGTCTTTCACGACCTTAACATTTTTAAAAAATACACTGGCTTCTGGCTTTATCTCATAGCAGAAAGAAGAGCAGACTACTCCATGACTTCTTAACTACAGAGTCATAGAATATGGAAGGAACCTAAAAATAAACTACTCCCCCGAGTCCCAGACTGTTTCCAAGCACTCCTCAAAATTTTGCCCATATAATTTACCCAACATTTTTCTTTAAATTGGTTCACTTTTTAAACTTAATGACTATGGTAGGCAAAATTCCAAATATGACCCCCCACACACCCAATCATCCTGGCTTTTTGTAAAATTCCCTCCCCTCTGAGTGTGGAGAGTTATATATATAATCAACAATATGATGAGAAATCACTCCAATGATTATATTATATAGCAAAAGGGAGATGATCCGGGTGGCCTTAATCTTTTTTTCAAGATTTATTTATTTATTTATTTATTTATTTATTTATTTATTTGAGCAAGAGAGAGAGCAGACACATGCAAAGAAGAGGGGGAAGGGTAGAGGGAAAGAATCTTTTTTTTTTTTTTTTTTGAGGGAAAGAATCTTTAAGCAGACTCCCAGCTGCATATGAAGCCTGCTGCAGGGCTTAGTCCCATGATCTCGGGACCCATGAGATCATGACCTGAACTGAAACCAAGAGTCAGATGCCTAACCAACTGAGCCATCCAGGCACTCACAGGTGGGCCGAATCTAATAATATGAATACTTTATTTATTTATTAAGATTTTATTTATTTATTCGTGAGAGACACACAGAGAGAAAGGCAGAGACACAGGCAGAGAGAGAAGCAGTCTCCATACAGGGAGCCCAATGTGGCACTCGATGCCGGGACTCCAGGACCACATTCTGGGCCGAAAGCAGGCACTAAACCGCTGAGCCATCCAGGGATTCCCCCATATGAATGCTTTAATAGCAGTTTTCTCTAGCTAGTGGACAGAGAGGAAGTTAGAGTTATTTGAAGCATGAGGATCTGACCTGCCCGCTGACTCTGAATATGGATGGGCCACATAACAGGGTGTAGCAGGTGACCTCTAGGAGCAGAGAGTGACCCCAGGCCGACAACCAGCAAGGAAATGGGGACTTAGACATATACCCCAAGAAAGTGATTTCTGCCAAAAAGCTGAATGAACTTGGAATTAAAGCCATCTGCACAACCTCCAGATAAGAGCCTGGCCCAGGGGACACCTTATTCAGAAAACCCTATTAAGTGTACCAGGACTTCTGATCTACAGAACAGAATGAAAATGAAAATACAACAGGATACACTGAAAATCAACTTGGCAAAGGCTACATGAGAAAAACGATATGGTTATGCCAGTTGAGGCAGGAAAGCATTTGACAGTATCCAACATCCTTTCATGATTAAAAACAAAACTCTCAGAAAACTAGGATTAGGGGAGAACTTCTTCAAGTTGACAAAGAACATCTACAAAAACAAAAAAAATCAAGAAACAAGACTCCCACAACTACCGAATCAAACCAAGCAATATCTAAAAAGGATTATACACCATGACCAACTAGGATTTATTCCAGGAATCAGAATTAGAAAAATCAAATAATGTAATATACTACTTCAGTAGAGTAAGGTACAAAGCCACGTATTCATTTAAATAGATACAGGAAAAAAGAATTTGACAAAATTTAACACCCTCTCATCAAAACACTCAACAGACTATAAATAGAAAGGAACTTGCTCAACCTAGTAAAGAACATCTATAACCCATAATAACCCACAGCTAACATCATACTTAATAGAGAAAGAGTAAAGGCTTTTCCCCTAAGATCTGGAGTAAGATAAACCTGTCCACCATTGCCAATTCTAGTCAACATTATACTGCAGGTTCTAGTCAAGGCAATTAGGCAAGAAAATTTTTTTAAAGGCATCCCAATTGGAAAAGAAGAAGTAAAGCTATATCTGATCACAGATGACATTATCTGCATCTAGAAAATTCTAAGGAATCCACAAAAAAACAAATTAGAACTAATGAACTAGCTCTGCAAGGTTGCAAAACACAAGATCAATATACAGAATAATTTTATTTACACACAGTAGCAATAAGCAAACCAAAAAAAAATCAAGAAATCAATTCCATTTATAATAGCAGCAAAAAGAAAAGAATAAAGTATTTAGGATTCAATTTAACAAAAGAAATACAAAACTTATGGTCCGAAAAATACAAAACATTGTTGAAAGAAATTAAATACATAAGTAAATGGAAGAAATAAATGGGACCTGACCCTGAATAAATGAAAAGGCATTCCATGTTAATGGACTGAAAGCCTTGATATGGTGAACTTGATAATAATCCAAAAATTGATCTATAGATTCAACACAATCCTTATCAAAATCCCAGTTGCCTCTTTTATAAAAATTGACATGGTAATCCTAAAATTCATAAGGAAATGCAAAGGTCCTCCAAAGAGCCAAAACAACCTTGAAAATTAACAAAAAAAAAATTGGAGGACACATGGTTCCCAATATCAAAACTTACTACAAGCTACAGTAATCAAGATAAGTGTAGCACTGCCACAAATATATACATATAGACAAATGGGATAGAATTGAGACCAGATATAAACCCCTACATTTATGGTCAACTGATTTTTTACAAGTGTGTCAAGAAATTTCTTTTTTTTTTTTTTTTAATTTTTTTTTTTAATTTTATTTATTTATGATAGTCATACAGAGAGAAAGAGAGAGAGGCAGAGACACAGGCAGAGGGAGAAGCAGGCTCCATGCACCGGGAGCCCGACGTGGGACTCGATCCCGGGTCTCCAGGATCGCGCCCTGGGCCAAAGGCAGGCGCCAAACCGCTGCACCACCCAGGGATCCCATGTCAAGAAATTTCAATGGGGGAAGATTACTCCTTTCAAAAAATGGTGCTCATACAACTATGTACCTACATGCAGAAGAATGGAGTCAAACTCCTCCTTCACACCATATAAAATATTAACTCAAATGGATCAAAGACATAAATGTAAAACTAAAGCTGTAAAACTTAAGAGATAACATACATGTGAATCTTAGAGACCTTGGATCAGGCAATGGTTTCTTAGATACAACACCAAAAACACAACCAACAAAAGAAAAAATAGATAAACTGCACATCATTAAAATTAAAACCTTTAGTACTTCAGAGGACACCATCAAGAAAGTAAAAAGGCAATCCATAGAATGGAAGAAAACATTTTCAATTCATATACTTATATAACTGATAAGAGACTTGTATCTAGAATATATAAAGAACTCTTACCCAATAATAAAAAGACAACTATGACTATGACAATGAAGAAGTGGAAACAACCCAAATGTCCATCAACTGATGAATGGATAAACAAAATAGGGCACGTGCATAATGATATATGATTTAGCAATAAAAAGAAATAGAATTGGGGATACAGGCAACAACATGGATGAACCTTGAAAACATAATGCTAAGTGAAAGAAACCAGTGTCAAAGACCATATGTTGTATGACTCCATTTATATGAAATGTCTAGAACAGGCAAATCTACTGACAGAATGTAGAGAGATATAGGAGGGGGGCTGTCTAGGGCTGAGAGAGATAGGAGGTTGGGCAGTGACAGCTAGGGGGTATATGTTTTCTTTTGCAGGGAATTAAAATGTTCCAAAATTGATTATGGGCCACCTGGGTAGCTTAGTTGCCTAAATGTCTGACTTCAACTCAGGTCATGATCTCAGGGTCCTGAGATTGAACCCTGTGTCAAGCTCCTTACTCAGCAGGGAGTCTGTTTGTTCCTCTCTCTCTCTTTCTGCCTCTCCTCCTACTCGTATTCCTTCTCTCTCACAAATAAATAAAAATCTTTAAAGTTGTAGTCATGAACACAAAATTCTGTGAATATATACTAAAAGTCATTGAATTGTACAGTCGAAGTGGGTGAATTGTATGGTATGGGAATTTTATGTCAATAAAGCTGATAAAAAGGTAAAGCTATAGCTAACATCATACTTAATGATGAAAGACTAAATGCTTTTCCCTTAAGATTGTGAACAAGGCAAGGATTTCTGTTCTCATTGCTGCTATGCATCAACAAATTACTACCCAGTGCAAAAAGGCAAGAAAGGAAATAAAAGGCTTATGAATGAGCAAAGAAAGAAAACTATATTTCTGATTACATGATCACTTACATAGTAAATATCAAAGAATCTGTAAAAATTCTCTTTGATATAGTAATGGACTTTAGAAAGGTCACTGGATACAGTATCACTACGCAAAAAATGATTGTATTTTTATATACTAGCAATGAATATGTGAAAACTGTATTAAAAATACAATAGCATTTATAATCACTGCGAAAAAAAATGAAGTACTTAAGGGCACCTGGGTAGCTTAGTCAGTTGAGTGTCCTACTCTTGGTTTTGGCTCAGGTCATGATATCAGGGTTGTGGGATTGAGCCCTGAGTTAGGCTCCCAGCTTGGTGGCGATTCTGCTTGAGATTCTCTCTCTCCTTCTCTCTCTGCCCCTCCCCCATTGGCATGTGCTCGCATATGCCCGCACACTGTCTCTAAAAATAAATAAGTAAGTAAGCAAATAAATAAATAAATAAATAAATAAATAAATAAATAAATATTTTTAAAATAAAGTATTCAGGTTTAAATCTAACAAAACTTGTACCGGACTTGTATCCTGAAAACTTAAAAAAAATCAAAGATCTAAATCATTGTATAGACATATTGTGCTCATAGATTGGGAAACTCAATGTAAGTAAAAATGCTAATTCTCCCAAAACTGTCTAATGGATTCCTATCAGAATCCCAGAAAGGCTTTTGTAAATTTAGGCAATTCTATTCTACAATATATTTGGAAAGACTAATGACAGAATAGTTAAAAGTTTTTGAAAAAGATGAATAAAGTTAGAGTAATTGCTTTACCCAATATTAAAGCTTACTATATAACTACAGTAATCAAGACAGCATCATACTGGCAGAGAGCAAACACAGAGATTAATGGAACAGAACAGATAACCCAGAAATGGACTCCCACAAATATGTTAAGCTGATTTTTGACAAAGGTGCAAAAGTAGTTCAATGGAAGAAAGCCTTTTCAACACATGATAATGGAGCTGTCTGACATCCATAGGCAAAAATAAAGAACTTTGACCTAAACCATCACTAGATGTTAGGAAAATGTAAATTAAAACTACAATATAGCACTAAACACCTGTGAAATTGGCTAAAGTAAAAAATCAGTGACAACACCAGACGTTGGCAAGGATGCAGGGTAATTGGATTACTAATGCATTGCTCATGAGAATGTAAAATGGTGCAACCACTCTGGAAAACTGGCAATTTCTCATAAAGCTCAATATGCACTTATGTTATGACCCAGCAATCACACTCCTGAACATTTATCTTAGAAATGAAAACTTTCATCCACACAAAAACCTGTACACAACTGTTCATAGCAACTTCATTTGTAATACCCCCAAACTGGAAACAACAAAACTGCCCCTCAATAGGTGAATGGCTGAACAAACTTGTCTATCCATACCATGAAATACCACTCAGCATTAAAAAGGAAAGTATTATTGGGGCATCTGAGCAGCTCAGTTGGTTAAGTATCTGCCTCGACCTCAGCTCAGGTCTTGCTCTCAGGGATGTTCAAGCCCCCACATTGGGTTCCACCCTGAGCATGGAGCCTACTTAAAAATGAATGAATGAATGAATGAATGAATGAATGAATAAATAAATAAATAAATAAATAAATAAATGGAAAGTATTATTAACATATGCAGCAACTTGGATGGGTCTCTAGGGCATTATGCTGAGTAAAAAAGCCAGTATCAAAAGGTTACATATTATATGATTCCATTTATATAACATACTTGTAATGACAAAATTATAGAAATGGAGACTAAATTAGTAGTTTCCAGGGGTTAGGGATAGTGGAGAGAGACATCAGTGTGACTATCCTGGGATAGCAGGAATGAGATCTTTACAGTAATGAATATTTCTGTATCTGACTGTGGTGTTGGATACATAAACCCACACATGCAATAAACTGACACAGAACTGCACCCACACATTACAGCAATGTCCGCTTCCTCATCTGACATTGTACAATGGTTCAGTAAGATGTAACCATTGTGGAAACTTGGGTGAGCTATACATGGGACCCCTCTGTAATATCTTTACAAATTCCTCTGCATCTGTAATGATCTAAAAATAAACAAATCTAAAAAGTCGTGGCTTACATAAGCATTTTGGCCTGTGGTGTCATAGCATTTAAAAAAAAAGTTGTTGAGAGATTTTCTGTAAATATCTGGATTTTTATCTTCTCTTGCAACGTCCTAAGACATGGAAACCCGAGGCCCACATTCCCAGGCTGCTTGCTGCTCTTTTACCTAGCAATTGCTCTCTCCAGCCATCACAGTCCTCATCCAGGTCCTGTGGTCATTTATGCTACCACCTTGGTCCTTAAACGCATGTGAGTCTGTCCCCTACCCTATACCTGCCTGAACTTGTTTTGCCCATTTCCAACATAGCCATGCCCCCCAAATAGCACAAGCCTGCATGAGAACTCTTGAGCTTAGTAAGCAAGAACACCAGGTCTTCTTCCTTCTGTTTTCACCTCTGACCATCCCCCCGCCCCTTCCTCATTAGTCCCTGATCTGTTTGCTTCTGTCCCCCTAGCCCTATTCCAGGTTTTGCCCCACATGGCAAGCCTGTAGGATGCCAACTGTATCACTGGTTTCTTGAACAACTGTCAGGGACACAAGGTGTCCTAAGTGGGTACATCACAGGTCAGGGCTCTCCACCTTCTACCTACTTGTCTGAGCACGAAGATCAGACACTCCCAGGGCCGACTGAGAACTGAGCATGTGCCTCAAAGCTCTCTGACACACTGATGAATAGACTAGCATCTCTCTGTACACAGGGAGTGTGCGGCACACACAGGACACAATCACTGCTATCTAGGATGGGGCATTCTTGAGAGCAGTACCCGCCCCTGACACAGATCGTACAGACATATCCTGTGCCTACTTTGTTCTGTTTCTTAGAACTTATTTGCAAAAGTCATTCATACTTGAAAATTCTAAATTACAAAAAATATTAAAGGAAATCTTTTCCAGCTTCACCACCTACAGATAATTACCATTTACCATTCTGGTGTGTTTCCTTCCAGTCTTTTTTCTCAATTTGCATACTGGCACACACACTCCAAAATGGTGTCACACTTGATAGATTTTTGTCACACTGCTTTTCTCACTTAATCTTATATTATGGCCATGTTCCCTTGTCAATAAACCTTATAAAAGAGCTAATTATGATTAGATTTGAATGGTCCCAGTGGCCCTATTTTTTTCCCTTCTCATTTTTAAAAAATATTTTATTTATTTATTTGAGAGAGGAGAGAGAGAGAGAGAGAGAGAGAGAGAAAGAAAGAAAGAGTATGAGTATGAGATGGGGGAGAGGCAAAGGAAGAAGCAAATGCCCCACTGAGTGGGGACCCCAACGTGGGGCTCAATCCTGGGACTCCAGGATTATGACCTAAGCCAAAGGCAGATGCCTAACTGACTGAGCCGCCCAGGGGCCCCTTCTTCTAATTTTTAAATAGGGAGTTGCTCTTTGATTTCTTTCTCTTTCCCTCTCTCTTTCTCTTTCTTTCTCTTTCTTCTCTTTCTGTCTCTCCCTTTCCTTTCATCCTTCTCTCTCTCCCTCCTCCTCCTCCTCTTCTCTTTCTTTGACATACGACATGAATATGATGTGAACCAAATTTACAGCAGGTTGAGGGGGAAGCAGTGGACCTAGGAATGTGTAGACTAATGAAGAGGAATAGAGTGGAAAAGCTCCTCCAGGAATAAAAACTGGTCTGCCGAGCCAAGTGGTGAAATGAATTGTCGTACTTCCTTTGTCTGCCAGTGAATGGACCTGGAGCCTGAGGCCAACAAAGACCCCCATTCTTTCCATTATGGAGACTTCAGCTGCGGAAACCCACTCACCACATTAGAAAAATATATTCCTTTTTTAGGTTACATATATTTAGCCATTCACTGAAACAGCTGAGGCTACATCAGGTTAATGAACCATCCGTAACCACGCTCGCTTACCAACAATTTACATGTGCCGGGCGCTGTGCTCACCCTTCCACTTACCAGAGTTTGTGCAGGAAAATAAAGCTTAGTACTTAAGAGGTGGCCTCTGGAGCAGCCCCCTGGGTTCAATTCTTAGCACTTACTAGCTGCGTGACCTTGGGCAAGTGCCTCAACCCTTTTGCTCCTCAGGTCCCACATCTATAAAATGGGAATAACAGTACTGATCTCATAGGTTTATGTTGAGGATTTCCTGAATTCCAGCAGGGGAAAGGCTTCAAAGAGTGAGTACCTCTTGCTTGGAGAAAAAGCAAGTGGTGGCCAGAGCTCAGGCTACCTCACTCTGGCGCTAGGCTAGGTATAACAAGCTAGGTATAACCACGGTGCTATAAGGTCTCCTGCCTTTCTGTGAATGAAAGCTGATTCCCTTGTCCCCAAAGGTTGGTTCTGAGGCTGAGCAGAGCAGGAAGGGGACAACCGATAACCGGCTGGCCTTCCTGGGCCCATGGCCCCTGCAGCAGGCCTCAGACAGGGGGTTCAAGGCAACCGACCCCAACCAGAGGAGGAGAGTTCAGGGGATATCTCAATAGGTTTCGATCTCCCACCTGGGGATTGTGGCCTTAAGCTCCCAGCTCTCTGACTCAGACAATTTGACCTGTCCCCAAAGAACTGCTACCTGGATCTTATTTTTCCTCTGTCCCATTTCCACTTCAATCTCATCTTCCTGGAGGCCTGCATGGCCTCCAGGGCAGTCATGGCCTCAGTCCGGCTAGAGAGACAGCTGTCTCGAGGCCAGCCCCTTTGTTCAGGAGAAGCTGGTAAATGAGCAGTAATCCCTGATTTGAGTGATAATCAGCTCCCTGTCTGGATGGTGTGGGCTGTCCAAAATAACAAGTGGGGCTGCACCTGTTGTGGGGGTCTGGCACTTGTAAAGCAAGCTGCTCTGAATGGCTCAAGCCTCTTCCCCAGGCAGCAGCTGCAGCCTAGAATCGGAGCTTTGTTAGCATAAGAATGGAGCTGGCCACGCCAGCCAGCCAGCCAGCTACATTTCCTCCCTCCTCCCTATCTTGCCTCGAACACCAAATGGGCGACCCTCATTGTGAGCAGGCTGGCTTTGCATTTCTTTTCTCAATGGCTCGATCAATTTTTGATTTGTGGGAGAAAGGCCACTCTCCTTTCTTCAAACTTGGCCCAAGTGGAAGAAGAGTATGTAGATCTACTCGTTATTCATCAAGTTCTCATTCCAGGATGGGGGGGTCCGGAAGGGGGGCCCCACGGAACACAACCCTGGGAGGCACGCTACACAGAGCGTATAATCCAAAGGGTGTCTTCCAGGAATTGTACAGGGCACAGCCCAGGTGGCCCTGCCCCAGGGGCAAAGGTAGACCAGGGGATTCCTATAGAAATGCTTCAAGCCCCTTGCCACCTAAAGTATGGGGTCTGTGGACCTGTTACCTCAGCATCTGGGAGCCTGTTAAAAATGCACAAGCTCAGTCCTTATCCCAGACCTACGAATCAGCAATCTGATTTTAACAAAAGCTGGTAATTCATCTGCACATTAAAGCCGAAGACGCCTGGGTGGTTCAGCAGTTGAGCATCTGCCTTTGGCTCAGGGCGTGATCCGGGGGTCTTAGGATAGAGTCCCGCATCGGGCTCCTTACATGGAGCCTGCTTTTACTCCCTATGCCTGTGTCTCTGACTCTCTCTGTGTGTCTTTCATGAATAAATAAAATCTTAAAAAAAAAAAAAGCCGAAGACGTACTGGGCTACGAAACAAGGCCCTGAGTCTCGAAGTTTCACATTTTTGAGAGTACTCAAGCTGTTGAATCAGAAACTCATGGCTCAAATTTTATCTCCCATCCATCCCTGGGTAGATGACTTCAACCAAGCTCCTTAACCTTCCTTACTCTGCCTCCCCATCTATAAAAGGGGGAAAATAATGATGAAGATGATGATGATAGGTCTACTATGAAGTTGAATGAAGAAATGCTAATAGAAGTCAGTTATCAGACTGCTGGCATATGGTTGCATTTCAAGAAATAATAGCTCTTATTATTTTGCTCCCTGGTAAACAACACTAGACTGCCAATTCAGATGATTCAGGTGTTGACTTGCCCAGTGGTACATTTATCACGAAGACCCCTTTCCTTTTCCTCTTGCTGCTATGGGAACTGAAAGCAGGAATAACACCCACATCTCCATAGCACTTTGAACTTTCCAAAGCACTTTCACACGGATGATCTCTCCAGCATCAAAGACTCAGGACAGCAGAGCTGGAGGGGATCCTGGAGATCTAGCCTCACACCCTCCTTATTCAGGTGAAGATTGTTCAGTGACCTGCCCAAAGTCACACACAGTTGGCATTAAAACCTGATCCCCAGCTGAGTGCGCTTACTTAATACCAGTTTTGACATGAATATTTGCATAGGGAGAGATGACACTAGAGGCTCAGGTCAAGCCAGGGCATGGCTATAGATGACTTTCTCATGAACACTATCTAAACTGGACAGATTGAGACTATTTTACAGGCAAGAATTCAGAACCCCCAGATCTGTCAATGCCAAAATTCGATTTTTATAAGTCAGAGTGTGCCTTTTCCCCTTTCCCAAATGCAGATGAAAAGTCTACAGCCCAAGCTCAATCGCAGTCTGGAAGACAGAATAAGGGCCACTGTCCACAAGGTGCTCTGAGGACTAAGCTCACAGCATGTGGGCTGCTCAGGGCCTCCTAACGTTCTCCCTTTCAATTCTGAGAAAAGGACCAGAATATGTAACAATCTTCAATTCAGTGGACTATTCTGACACTTTCAAGAAGACTCTTTAATCACTCGGAAGGATATCAGAGATATGTCCAGTAGAAAAATCAATACAAGTAACAGACAGTGTGTAGCTTGGTATTTGAGGCTGACCCACAGTGACGCCTTCATCAAGGCCACGGGTGTTCTTTAGGCAAAGGTCCTCAATCTTTATGTCTATGATGGGGACAAGCAACCCCAAAGGAAAGAGGAGGGGCCTTAGAATACTCGCAGAAAGTCACATCAGATTGTGAGGGCCAGTCTGGGCCCTGGCAACCAAATGTATCCATCTGAAGGGAACATAGTTCCTAAAACAGAAGCTATCTGAAGCTTTCCCCCTCTTGATGTAAGAAATACCCTTCTATTCCTGATAAACAGTGAACTTGTTTGTTGTGGGTTTGTTGTGAGTTTGTTGTGAAGACAAAGGTCAATGGCATTCAAATTTTTCGTCTGGCTTCAGAATTTTCACTCTAGTGGAGAATGTCCTCAGATGCCCAGGATGATAGACACAAAGCACAACTGCCCTAGTTAAATAGAGGAGTTTGGCCCTGGTATGTAGTCCAGTCAGCCCACTGTCCCTCACCTTCACTCCAGAACACACCTAAGGATCTATGAAATAGAACATGAAAACTACCTGCTATAAGTAAGTCCCTGGGAGTCATTAATGGCATGTGAGCAGAGAAATAACAGGGCAAGTTTTGCATGGTAGAACGATTCAGAAGATGGCTTAAGGAGTCAGCTACAGAGCCAGGCACCCCATGGAGATGAGAGCTGGTGAGAATCTAGAGGAGTGGTGGTCAGGATGCCAAGGAACAAACAGATAAGGAGTGCTCTTGAGATTGAGTTGGAAAGAACTGACAGTCGCAGAAAGTGGGAGAGACAAAGGAGGAATCTCAGATGACTCAGGTTTAGGACTTAGAGGAGTCAGAGTATATAGAAGGTCATGTTCAGTTTTGGCCATGCTGAGTGGAATTTCTAGGCTGAGACAGCCCACAGGCAGTTTCGTAAACACATCTAGGGCTCAGGAAAAGAGATCTGGGGTAGGAGTGTTCTCTACCTGGGAGCTATAAACATGTAGGTGATTGGTGAAGTCACAGGCATGGATAAAATTTCCAAGAAAAAAAATGTGAAGTAGGAAAGAGAGAGAGAGAGAGAGATTGAGATTCCTGGTAACACGTTTTAGGTCTGGGATGAAGGAAGAAAAGCTCAGGAAGCAGCCAGACAAAAGTAGGAGGTTAGTTGAGAAAGAAGAGTGTCGTGGAATCCACTGGAGAACAAATTTTCAGGAAAGCAAGCAGTATAAATTAACGGTTCAGAAACAACAAGTAAGGTAAAAGACTGAGAAATTTTCACTAGATCTGTCAGGGGGGAAATCACTGGTGTCCACGGCAAAAGATGTCCAAGAGAGAACTATGAGAGCAGAAACCAGATTCTGAGGGAAATAAGTCAATCGGAGAAGGACAATCATCATATGGTTTCACTCATATGTAGAATATAAGAAATAGTGAAAGGGATTATAAGGGAAAGGAAGGAAACTCGGTGGGGAAAATTTAGAGAGGAAGACAAACCAGGAGAGACTCCTAATGCTGGGAAACAAACACAGGGTTGTGGAAGGGGAGGTGGGTGGGAGGATGGAGTAACTGGGTGACAGGCACTAAGAAGGGCATTTGACGGGAGGAGCACTGGGTGTTATACTATATGTTGGCAAATTGAATTTAAATAAAAAATTAAAAAAATAAAATTCTACTGGACTGTGGAAATGAGTGGAAGCAGAAGGAATGGAGATAGGCTAAGGAAACTCATTTTTAAAGAAGCTCGACTGTGGAGGCACCTGGGTGGTGCAGACAGTTAAGTGTCCAACTCTTGGTTTCGGCTCAGGTCATGATCTCAGTGTCATGAGAGGAGCCCCATGTTGGACTCCACACTGAGTCTCTGCTTGAGATTCTCTTTCCATCTTCCTCTGCCCCTCCCACTCGTGCTTGTGCATTGCTCTCTCTCTCTCTCTCTCTCTCTCTCTCTCTCAAATACATAATAAAATCTTTTAAAAAGAGATGCTTGACTATGAAAGGAAGAAAAAACATAGAGTAGTAGCTAGAGAGGGAAGATACAGGGTTGAAGAGAAGGTTTTTAAAGATAAAATGGACTAAACATTTTGAAGGGAACCAATGGTAAAGTAAGATGTTGAAGACTCACGAAATACAGAAAGGTGTTGGCAGGAGCAAAGGAGACATTAGGATACAAATGAACACACAGACACTGAGGTTGGAGGCAGCAGGGCAGAGGAATGAGGCCCTGGAAGCCTCTATTTTCTCTATGGAATGGAAAATGAGGCCGTCTTTTAAGAGAGATGGGGACAGAAGTGGGGTTGGAGGCTCGGGGAGGGCGATGAAGTTTGGTTTAAGCAGTGAGAGGAGGGTAAGATGTAGCCCACTAAGGTCACTTTGTAAGATTTCCAAGTAATGTAAAGGGAACAACTAGGATTCCTCCTGCCCAGGTGGCAAAATACAGAAAGGAAAGAGGCAGATGCTGGATTCATCCAGGAGGTCTCTATCTGGTTGCTCATTAGAATCACTGAAGGGGCTTTAAAAATACCTCCATGATGTGCCCCGCCCCCCTACACCAATGAAACCAGGCATCCACAGATTTTAAAGTGTCCCAAGTGATTCTAATGTGCAGCCAGGACCAAGATCCACTGGACTGTCTATAGTTTGGGCTTTGCTGAACTACCAAACTATAAGAATAACTAGGCAAGAAAGTTGACGCATAAGTTATAATTGCTGGGAAAGATGCACTATGGAGTTTAGGAAAGAGAGGGAAGGAAGAGAAATCTGAAGGACTGATGGCCATGAAGACCTAAATAGAGTCAAGAAATGGAAGATTTAGATGAGGTGATGAGAAAGTAATTGGAATGAGGAAGCTGGATGTACAAGCTCTTGCTATCGCAATACCCGTGTTTACAATTTCAGAGGTGAAAGAGTTTGGGGCAATGACAAAAGAGAGAGGTTGGCAACAGGAATAGGTGACCAAAGTGGAGTAGAGATTAAGGTAAATGAAGATAAGTGAGACCAAGGAAAATTCAAGTATAAGTCAGACTCTGTCCTGTGGCTCAACATTTCATTCAGCGTAGGAGCCAGAGTCCTTCTTACAATTTCCTACAAGGCCCAATAAGACCTAGTTCAGTGTTGCCTCCCTGACCTCATCCACTCCTCTCCCCTCACTAACTCAGCTTCAGCCACATTGCCCTCCTTCCAGCCAGGCACATGCCTGCCCCAGGACATTTGCACTTGCTGTTATCTCTACCTATAATGCTCTCCCACAAGATGTTTACATGATAGCTCCTTCCCTTCCTCCAAGTCTTTGCTTAAATACCATCTGCTCAACGAAGGCTACCCTTGTTGAAAGTCTTTGCCTTATATGGAAACTTGATTCCTTTCTCCTAGCCTTCTGTACCTTGACCCCTGCTTAAATTTCTTCCATATATTTATTACCATTTGACATCCTAAATATTATTCTTACTTATTTGTGTACTAATTGATGGATCATCTCCCCCATCCCTGCCCCCCTGAGCATAAGCTTGTTTGAGGGCAGGGATTTTTATCCCTTTCTTCACTGCTACATCTCTCGCACCTAAAACCATGCCTGGTACAGAGTGGGTGCTCCAGAATTATTTGTCAAAAGAAACGATGGCATCATGATTCCAGGATATATAGTGGATTGTACATGGGGCACTAAAGTCACCCACAATAACAGCAGGACTCAGGTTGGAGAGGAAGATAATAAACCACATATTAAAAGTCCAGGAAAAGTGTGGGTGAATGAAGACAGGAGTTGATGAAAAGAAGGGCGGGTGGTACAGATGGCATATGCCTCAAGGACTGCTTGCTTAATTTTACTTAATTGCATTTAATTTCATTTTTAAAACAATCTTATTTTAAAGATTATTTATTTATTTATTTATTTGAGAAAGAGAGAGCACATGATTCAGGAGGAAGGGCAGAGGGAGAAAGGAGAAGAAGCAGACTTCCTGCTGAGCAGGGAGCCCAACAAGAGGCTGGATCCTAGAACCTTGGCATCATGACCTGAGCCAAAGGCATCTATGCTCAACCAACTGAGCCACCCAGGCACCCCACAATCTTTCTTTTTAACAATAAATGTATTTTTAAATTAAATTTGTTATCTGTTCTTCTGTTTTCCTCTTTTTTTTTTTTAGGATGGACACAAAAGGCCTAAAAATAGTACCAGGGAATAGAAGTGGTCGGCCATCACCCCTCAGCTCTGTGGCATGTGCACCCCAGGAGAATGAGCAGCCTACATTTGACAGAGTTGCTTGAGAAATGATGTGTCTGGTAAGGCAAGCAGCAGGTGTCAACTGGTTCATAAACCTGGCCATACATTAGCATCACCTGGGTGGCTCCTAAAAAGTTAAGGCCAGGGGAACCTGGGTGGCACAGTGTTTAAGTGTCTGACCCTTGGTTTCAGCTCAGATCATGATCTCAGGGTAGTGGAATCGAGCCCTAAGTTGGGTCCTGCTCAGCATTGAGTCTATGTGAGGTCCTCTCTCCATCTCCCTCTGCCCCTCCCACTCCCCCCACTCATGTGTTCACTCTCTCTCTCTCTCTTTCAAATAAATAAATCTTAAAAAAAAAGGAGTTTAGATCAATTGAATCAGAACCTCTAGGGACAGGGTCCAGGCCTCAGTCCTTGTTAAAAAGCTCCCCAGCTGGGCAACCCTGGTGGCGCAGCGGTTTAGTGCTGCCTGCAGCCCAGGGCGTGATCCTGGAAACCTGGGATCGAGTCCACGCAGGGAGCCTGCTTCTCCCTCTGCCTGTGTCTCTGCCTGTCTCTCTCTCTGAATGAATAAATAAATCTTAAAAAAAAAAAGCTCCCCAGCTGATGCTTCCACTACCCAACACTGTGATGTGTTGAGGCAGATGACACTGCAAGAGCGGAAGGCCCAGGGGTGTTTGTTGAAGGCAATATGGGCCTCAAAGGACATGGAAGGAAAGCCTGGGAGACAAGATGGAGCGTGAAGACAATATACAAACATGTATGGGAATGGAACGCCCCAAGAGACAAAAAGAGCTTACATTTAGGGTAGTAGTGGAGGATGGCCTGAATGGAGAGGCATTAGGACAAATTAAGAGGTCTCAAAAGTTTGAGTAGATACTTTCTGGAAGGAAATTGCTGGGGTGAAGCTGTCCCAGACTCAAAACTGATGGAGAAGGTATGGGTTGCCACTGTAGGCCAGATCCAGGGTCTAAGGGTTGGAGATATGACCATTGCCTGCAGGTTTCTCTTGGTGGCCTGGGAAAACAAAAACTGAAGTGGACCCCTTGAAGTCCACTGCTACAGACTGTGTATTCTGCAACTGAAGAGTAAGTCAGTGTTAGGTCTTTGCAGGAGAGGTGGAAGGCAGGAGAAGTGTTGAGCGGTGACAATGGAGCTGCTTAGAATGAACTGCCTGGATGCTTGGGAGAAAGTGGCTTCTGTGCTGTCCAGACTACTGGGGATGGATGCAGAGCAAGTTTTGGTTAGGTAGGCAACTGGGCTGGCTAGACCAGGATTGAACCTAGAGGCAGGGAACTGTTCAGGACCCTTAATTCCACTGAGATTCTAAGTCCATGCCCATCCCCCCTTCAACACCCCTGGTTGGGTCCCAGAGTACAGGGTAAAGCCCAATTGGCCCAGAAGAACCAATGCAATCTTGAAAAAGAACAATAAAACTGGGGGTATCGCCATTCCAGACTTTGAGTTATATTTCAAAGCTGCAGTGATGAAAACAGTATGATACTGGCATAAAAATACACACATGGATTAACAGAACAGAATCAAAAACCCTGAAATAAACTCCCAATTATACGGTCAATTAATCTTTGACAAGGAAGAAAGAATGTGGTTAGGGAAAAAGTCTCTTCAACAAATGGTGCTGGGAAAACTGGACAGCCACATGCAAAAGAATGAAACTGTGCCACTTTCTTACACTATACAAAAATAAACTCAAAATGAATTGAAGACCTAAATGTGAGACCGAGAAACCATAAAAACCCTAGAAGAGAGCGCAGGCAGTAACATCTCTGACATGGGCCTCAACAACATTTTTCTAGCTATGTCTCCCAAGGCAAGGGAAACAAAAACAAAATTAAACTATTGGGACTACATCAAAATAAAAAGCTTCTGTGCAGTGAAAGAAACAACCAACAAAACTAAAAGGCAACCTACTGAATGCAAGAAGATATTAGCTAATGACATATCCAATAAAGGGTTAGTATCCAAAATATATAAAGAACTAACACAACCCAGCTCAGTTCCTCTTTGAAAAGCAACCTCAGAAGTGAAAGGGTACTGGGCAGAGTGCTGCCTATGCAGACTAACTCATCATACGGCACCCCCTTGAGGCCTTTCCTAAAATGGACCTGTAATGCCAGTAGGCTCCCAAGCACTGCTGAAATGTTATGGACTCTCCTCACCCTTCTCACTCTGGTGGTGACGATAGTTACATTTTTTAAAAGGGACTCATCTGGGCATCCGAGCATGTCTATGGCTATGTGAGAAATTCCTTGGGTACCTGAGAATAATTCTGGACTTTCTCCTGAGAAGGGACCAGGGCTGTGCTGGGTCATACCCAAGGAACAAGCTGTATCTGATTTCATTCCAGGGCTGATCTCTGAAGTCAAGAAATCTTCAGGTGTGATCCGTGGGTAACCTGCACCAGAATTTCCTGGGATACTTGTAAAAATTCAGAGTCCTGGGTTCTTACCTCGGCACTGCAGGATCAGACAGCTGTCTGTAGAACTGAAAGAATCACATAGAAAAACAACAGGGGCATCTCCTTTTTGTTTGGTCTTATCCGGACTTCCTGTCCTCCCCCTTGGCCCATCCTGAGCTAGCCGACACACACCCATGAGGCCATTCTTGTGTAAACACTGCTGAAGTATGCTCTAAGTACCAAGGTTATGTGTGCCTGGTGTATCGTGCTGCTACGGCAGAAATTGCTTAAAAGGCAATTTATGATTGAATGCAGCTCAAAGTCTGTATCAAAGCACATATCTCTTCAGGGCTGTGTCATATTTTGTTTTAAAAAGAGCCTAATCCAGAGTCAAGACTGATTTCTTAGTGAGAGAAGAGTCAAAGTTGAGAGGAGTGAGTTCCTCCCCTAAACTGATCAGTGAGTCTTCAATACATTGTTCTTGGATGCTTTGGGGGAATCCAGACATGAGTGAGACATAGCCAGTGCCACCAGAGTCTAAAACCTATTTATGGAGACAACAAATACACTCATATTAACTATCATGGAAATAAAGTATTACAGGATCCATACTAAATGCTCATTAGAGATGAAAATGTGGCACAGGAAGGATGAACTTGGAACGTACATCCCCACATCATCCCTCGGCAGTACTGCCAGACATCTTGCTGAAGCTGGACACACAGAAGTCTTCCTCTATGGCTCCCTCCCCTCAGCACCCCCACAATCCAGTGCCTTAGCGAGTCCTTTTGGCGCTAGCTGCAAAATGTATCCTGAATCTGCTCACTTTTCTCCGTGGCCACTGCCAGCCTCCTACTCCAGGCTACTGGCAATCTCTTTTCCTAGCTTCCTCTCTTGCTTGCCTTCTAGCTTGCCCTCCCCACTCTTATTGCTACTCTCCAGTCCAATTTTGTGTAGCAGTCAGAGTGCTATTTTAAAAGTAGAAATTAGATTATTTTGATCCCTCACTTAAACACATCAGTGACTTCCCACTGCATTCAGCAGAAAGAGTGAGACCATTCTTGTGGCCCGGGAGGCCCTGCATGGTCTCCAACCTCACTGAGCACCACTTTGTCCCCTGGCCCATTGTCTCTCTTAGTTGCTTGAATATGGCAAACACCCACCTCAGAGTGTCCATGCAAGCTGTTCCCTCTGCATGGAACACTTTCTGTTAATATTTCTTCATTGTTCAGGTCTCAGCTTAGGTGTCACTTCCCCCAGAAAGACCTTTCTTGATTTTCCCTCCCATCTAAATCAAGTCTCTCTTCTTACTGTCTCTCATACTGCCCTGTTGTTTAGTTGCACAGCACTTCCTATAATTTCTAATTATATAAGCCTCGGTTTATTTATGTAATGTCTATCTACTCCTCTAGACTATGAGCTTTGTGAAGGCAGGGCATAGGTCTGCTTTGTTTATAACCAGGTTCGAAGTGCCTAGCACAACATCTGATACATAATAGATGCTCCAGGGACGCCTGGATGGCTCAGCAGTTGAGCATCTGCCTTTGGCTCAGGTCATGATTCCAAGGTCCTGGGATCAAGTCCTGCATCAGGCTCCCCACAGGGAGCCTGCTTCTCCCTCTGAATGTGTCTCTGCCTCTATCTCTATGTCTCTCATGAATGAATGAATAAAATATTTAAAAAGAAATAATAGATGCTCCAGAGGCTCCTGTGTGGCTCAGTCAGCTAGCATCCGACTCTGGGTTTTGGCTCAGGTTGTGATCTCCAGGGTCGTGACATTGAGCTCTGCGTCAGGCTCTGCGCTCAGTGTGGAATCTGCTTGGGATTCTTTCTCTCCCTCTCCCTCTCCCTCTCCCTCTGCTGCTTCCCCACCTTGCCCTCTCTCTCTTAAAAAATACATCAATACATCAATCTTTCAAAAAAATAGATGTTAAATATGTGTCCTTGTGCTGAAAGGATGAAAGAATAAAGGTGTAAGGAAGTGAGTTAGTCTGAGAAGACTTTCTAGAGAAGAACCAGCTGGAGGACACCATGGGCAAAGCCATGGAAATGGGTACTTTTGCACAAGGTAATTTCTGGGGATGGGGCAGGTATAACTGTATAACTGGAGTATGGGGTCTGTGTGAAAGAAATACTAGTGGAAACATATATTAGAGTTATCTGTCGTTATATAGTAAAAACTGTGAAACCCCAGGCTAAGCAGTGGGACCTTTGTTTGTTCCACTCCACTATCCTAGCCTGGTCCCAAGTATTCCCAAAACAACTGGGGGTGGGCAGGAAGCACCACTCCTCCTAAGCTGCAAGCAGTTAGGGGTGGCAAGGCCCTTCTGCTCCCATCTCCAGCCACAGCCAATGGCCCAGCAGGATTTGGAATGAGCAAGCCAAAGGAGTGGTTGAGGAAGGACTTGCTGTCAACGTACATCATCCATTCTCTCGGGTCATGCAAATCCTTCTGAATATTCTGTAGGTGTCCCGCTTCCCAACTTGATCCTTCCTACTCAAGTCGACAGAGACATTTAGTAGTAACAATGGTGCCTGCCTCATAAGGTTACTGCGAGGATGGAAACAGGAAACACATATCAGGTCCTTAGCTTAGTGCCCTGCACACAGTAAAATGGGATAAATCATAGTGTCTGCGCCCACAAGATTGTTGGCACTATTAAATAAGATAATACACGGAAATGCCCGGCACGTAACAAGCACCCAGTAAATGTTAGCTATCATTGCTGTAGTGCATAGCACCGCCAGCAGCAGCAATAATATTGACTGGTTCAGGGAGGTAGAATAGCATGGACTGCACTAAAGGCACACCACTGGGGACGCCACGGAAAGCAGTGTGTGCCTGAAATAGTCACTCCAGAGCCCCAGACGTGGGGATGAATTTAGAAAGAAAGTCTCAGAGACTGTTACACAGCCAGAGTGGAGGGTTAGGGAGGTGGGGAGGACAGATGGGTTGCTTAGTCACCAGGCTGGGACAGGCGATGCCCTGGGAGGTGGCCCCCCCTCAAGGCAGAGCCTGTCACCAGGGCCCAATTCCCAGCTCTATTGATCAGGTAGGAACCATCACTATGGTAGCATCTGGTTGCCATACTTGATGTATTACTTGGGGAGGAGACGCCCGGGCTCTCCAGTCTGTTGTCTTGGAGGAATGCCAGAAGGGAATACATGGCTGGCGGGGCTGCCAGGGGAGGCTAGGGAGGGCCAGCTAACAGAACTTTGTGCTTCCCAGGCTCCTGTGAGAGTAGCCCAGCGGGGTCGGCCTCATCCCCATTTTTGTTACTTTGTGAACCATCTTCGGGCCTGGGAATCATCTGCTATCCCGAAGCGGCCCCTATGACACTGTGCAGTATGCTTTTTTTTTTATTAAAAAAAAAGATTTTATTTATTTATTCATGACAGACACAGAGAGAGGCAGAGACATAGGCAGAGAGAGAAGCAGGCTCCCTACAGGGAACCCAATGCGGGACTCGATCCCAGACCCTGGGATCATGACCTGAGCCGAAGGCAGATACTCAACCACTGAGCCACCCAAGCTCCCCAAGTGTGCTTTTGCAGGAAGCCCTGTTAGCCTCAGGAGGTCCCGGTGCAAAAAGGCCCTCTCTCCTGCTTATCCCAAACAATGCGTACCACACAGGCATCAGAAACCTCTGCTGGGGTGGGAGCAAGGCCCAAAGGGGTCCCAGACACTGAGAAGCTAGGAGCCAAAGGGCCTACAAGGGTCACTGAAGTTGGCAACTGGCTGACAGTCACAATACCTTTCAACCACTTCTATGTACCAGGCACTGTGTTGAGAACTTTGCAGGAATTATCCTGTTTATTCATGAAGAAAAAAAAATACCCTAATAAGTAGCTACTCTTTTATTTCCATTACACAGTGAAGAGACTAAAGATTAGAAAGGCTAAGTGACTTGTCCAAAGTGCCTGGGCCAGGACCCACACCTCTCCATGGGGCTACATGCGCTCTTGATTTAAAAAAAAAAAAAAAGTAAGACATTGGGGCATCCAGGAGGCTCAGTTGTTAAGCCTCTGACTTGAGCTTAGGTCATGATCCCAGGGTCGTGGGATCGAGCCCCCCACACTGAGCTCCCTACTCAGCGGGGAGTCTACTTCACTCTCTCCCATTGCTCCTCCCCTCGTTTGTGCGCTCTCTCGCTCTTTCAAATAAATGAATAAAATCTTTAAAAAAATAAGCTGCCCTTTATTGAGCACGAACTCTAGGGCAGACCCCTTATATATATTATTGCTTTGAGTCCTTCCCTAAACTCCATTAAGTGGGTACAAATTATTACTCTGTCCATTTTATGGAGGCAAGGCAGTAAGTGGTTAAGAAACTTTCTGAGATCACACAGCTAGTAGGATATAGGCCTGGGATTTGGGCTTGGGCAAGTGATTGCAGCTCCTGGCTTAACCTTACACTCGCCTTCTCTTTTTCTTCAAAACAGCTCTTTTGCCAGGGAAAACCTGAAGACAACCACAAGCGCATAGCTTGGCCCATTTGATTTTGCTCAACTATCTCCACAGACAAGGGAGAGTCAGGATGATTACAGATGGGAGACCTGGGGCCTCCTAAGACCCTGATGCCTATTGACCCTCCAGACTGGGAATAACAAAGAAGAGAACAGACGCCATGGAAAATGGGTGGAAGTCTTCATCTGAGGGCTCCAACTGAAAAGAGATTTTTAGAGAAATTATAGCCAATACAAGACCCTGCCAGGAAAGAACCAAGAAAGAGGGGGAGAAATTGTTTTTGTGCAGCAGTGTTAAGGGCCTGCACTTCAGTCAATGTATAAAGTCAGGCTTCTTCAAATGGGGCATTTGTTTAAGGTTTGAGGATAGACTCCTTCCCATGGGCATATTCTGGAAATTTCTGTGCATGGATATGTTGTGCTCACAACTTTGAGGCCCCTCAATTCTAGCTCAGTGTGTCTGAATTGGTGGCTGCCAAATACCCCTTGCTGTATACTGCCAGTTTGATAATGACAATCAGGCAAGAAGGACCCGGATGAGCTAGAAATCCATGAATCCAAGCCTATTCTGGGCCCTCCCTGGCCCGGCCGTCTCCCCTTATCTCATCCCCCATTAGCGGAGAGCATCCCAGAAGTCACTCCTGACCTCTAGTCCCCCCTAGCCTTGGCACCAGCTTCCTGAGGGATTGGGAGGAGAAAAATAGCCGATAGGTTTCCCATCCCTGCAATCTATGAAACTCACAAGAGTCACCAGGTCCCGGGAATTTCTCTCTCGATGCCAGTGAGTCTTGGTCGACTCGGTGACTGATGCACCAACATAGGAACCTGTTTCCTAGCCCGGGCCTTCCAACCACTCATAATGACCCTGGCCAGATCACTCTGCCATTAAAATGAACTCTCCTCTCTTTTCCTGGTGCTTGAAGGTACTTGGACTTTTCAGGGCTTGGGCTTCACCGCCAAGGAAATCTGTTGCTGCATACATTTGCCTTTGGCATAACCACTTTATTATCATGGGGGAGGGAGGCGTGTCACAGCAAAATATTCCGTTTAACCATCCAGGCCCCCAGACTAGCCAGAGAGACCAACTCTGCTACTCACCAGTCGCGTGAACATATTGTGCCAGTCACTTAGCTGCTCTGAGGCTGTTTCCTCCTCTGTAAGATGAGAATAGTGCTAGTCCCTTACCCGATGGGGCTATGGGAGGGAGTAAAGGAGACAGCCCATGCCATGAGAGCCGCACAGTACCTGGCGCAGGGCTCAGTAAATGGTGGCTATATACAAAAAAAGGAAGACTTGCTGTCTCCCAAAGTTTGCCTTGGAGAAGATTCTCCTTGGCTCCAATTTCCTCTGCAATGAAATGAAGGGCTGAAGGGTGAGCCACAAAAATGTAAAGTGGGGGTAAATGAGTGTACACTGACATTGATGCCGAGTCCTTTCCTGGCAGTATTTTTTTTATTTTTTTATAAATTTATTTTTTATTGGTGTTCAATTTGCCAACATATAGAATAACACCCAGTGTTCATCCCATCAAGTGCCCACCTCAGTGCCTGTAAACCAGTCACCCCCACCCCCCGCCCACCTCCCCTTCCACCACCCCTAGTTCTTTTCCCAGAGTTAGGAGTCTTTCATGTTCTGTCTCCCTTTCTGATATTTCCCACTCATTTTTCTCCTTTCCCCTTTATTCCCTTTCACTATTTTTTATATTCCCCAAATGAATGAGACCATATAATGTTTGTCCTTCTCCGATTGACTTATTTCACTCAGCATAATACCCTCCAGTTCCATCCACGTCGAAGCAAATGGTGGGTATTTGTCATTTCTAATGGCTGAGTAATATCCCATTGTATACATAGACCACATCTTCTTTATCCATTCATCTTTCGATGGACACCAAGGCTCCTTCCACAGTTTAGCTATTGTGGACATTGCTACTAGAAACATCGGGGTGCAGGTGTCCCGACGTTTCATTGCATCTGTATCTTTGGGGTAAATCCTCAGCAGTGCAATTGCTGGGTCATAGGGCAGATCTATTTTTAACCTCCACACAGTTTTCCAGAGTGGCTGTACAAGTTCACATTCCCACCAACAGTGCAGGAGGGTTCCCCTTTCTCCACATCCTCTCCAACATTTGTGATTTCCTGCTTTGCTAATTTTCCCCATTCTCACTGGTGTGAGGTGGTATCTCATTGTGGTTTTGATTTGTATTTCCCTGATGGCAAGTGATGCGGAGCATTTCCTCATGTGCGTTTTGGCCATGTCTATGTCTTCCTCTGTGAGATTTCTCTTCATGTCTTTTGCCCATTTCATGATTGGATTGTTTGTTTCTTTGCTGTTGAGTTTAATAAGTTCTTTATAGATTTTGGAAACTAGCCCTTTATCTGATACGTCATTTGCAAATATCTTCTCCCATTCTGTAGGTTGTCTTTGAGTTTTGTTGACGGTATCTTTTGCTGTGCAAAAGCTTCTTACCTTGATGAAGTCCCAATAGTTCATTTTTGCTTTTGTTTCTCTTGCCTTCATGGATGAATCTTTCAAGAAGTTACTGTGGCCAAGTTCAAAAAGGGTGTTGCCTGTGTTCTCCTCTAGAATTTTGATGGAATCTTGTTTCACATTAAGATCTTTCATCCATTTTGAGTTTATCTTTGTGTATGATGAAAGAGAGTGGTCTAGTTTCATTCTTCTGCATGTGGCTGTCCAATTTTCCCAGCACCATTTATTGAAGAGACTGTCTTTCTTCCAGTGGATAGTCTTTCCTCCTTTAAGAATATTAGTTGACCATAAAGTTGAGGGTCCACTTCTGGATTCTCTATTCTGTTCCATTGATCTATGTGTCTGTTTTTGTGCCAGCACCACACTGTCTTGATGACCACAGCTTTGTAGTACAACCTGAAATCTCGCATTGTGTGCCCCCAGCTATGGTTTTCTTTTTTAAAATCCCCCTGGCTATTCAGGGTCTTTTCTGATTCCAGACAAATCTTAAAATAATTTGTTCTAACTCTCTGAAGAAAGTCCATGGTATTTTGATAGGGATTGCATTAAACGTGTAAATTTGCCTGAGTAACATTGACATTTTCACAATATTAATTCTTCCAATCCATGAGCATGGAATATTTTTCCATCTCTTTGTGTCTTCCTCAATTTCTTTCAGAAGTGTTCTGTAGTTTTTAGGGTATAGATCCTTTACCTCTTTGGTTAGGTTTATTCCTAGGTATCTTATGCTTTTGGGTGGAATTGTAAATGGGATTGACTCCTTAATTTCTCTTTCTTCAGTTTCATTGTTAGTGTATATATATGCCACTGACTTATGGGCATTGATTTTGTATCCTGCCACACTTCCTAGCAGTATTTATTTATTCATCTATTCATTTATTTATTTTTGAGACAGACACACACACACACACACACACAGAGAGAGAGAGAGAGAGAGAGAGAGACAAAGACACAGGCAGAGGGAGAAGCATGCTTCCTGTGGGTAGCCCGATGTGGGACTCAATCCCAGGACCCTGGGATCCCGACCTGAGTCAAAGGCAAATGCTCAACCACTGAGCCACCCAGGTGCTCTTCCAGTGGCATTTAGACAGCAGAAGAGTCCCGAGGCCATGCCTCTGGTTGGAGGAAATAAAATCAGTGTTGTGATAAAAGCAGGGTTGAGGGGCGGGACGAGGTGCAGTGGGAGCTGGGGAAAGGTTAAGGCATAAAAAGCTGGGGTGATGAGATCCCATCAGGCGAGGGAACCTGCTGCCACACGGGTTTGTTAAATGAAGGGAGGAGAAATAAGAATTTAAAAAGTCAAAGGAGGGGTGGAACCATCAAATAGGATTTGAGAGAGACCTTGGGCAGATAGGGTCTGAGTTCTGGAAACCACTTTGTCCTTTCTCAGAAATGCTTCTACTGAAGATTTTATGCCAAAGGGCCTGAAATATGCTCATGACTGAAGAGCTGGTCAGTCAGTTAATCCAGGCCTGCTCTTATTCAAAAGAACGTTCTGCTGCCTACTTACCTAGGCAGAAACCAGCCCCAGGGAATTGGGTTAAAAAAACCACCCTCCTCAGATTTGGTCTCGGTCCTAGGTTTCTTTTTCTTAAGATTTTTAAGTAATCTTAATCTTTTTTTTTTTAAGTAATTCTTTTTTTTTTTAATTTTTATTTATTTATGATAGTCACAGAGAGAGAGAGAGAGGCAGAGACACAGGCGGAGGAAGAAGCAGGCTCCATGCACCGGGAGCCTGATGTGGGATTCGATCCCGGGTCTCCAGGATCGCGCCCTGGGCCAAAGGCAGGCACCAAACCGCTGCGCCACCCAGGGATCCCCTTTTTTAAGTAATTCTTAAGTAGTATCTTAAGTACACCCAACCTGGGGCTCAAACTCACAACTCTGAGATCAAGAGCCCCCGGCTCTACTGATGGAGCCAGCCAGGTGCCCTTGCTGTCATAGGTCTCTCAGCCAGAGCTACTGGGAGGCCAGGACTTTCTCACTTTGGAGAACGGTTTTCATTTCCTCAGGCCAGAAAGCTCAAGGGCCTCTTGCCTCCTGAAAGTTATCACAGGACGGGGCTACAGCCTCCCTGAATCACCTAAGAAGCTGGCTAACACAGATTTCCTGGGTCCACCCTTGGAGTTTCAGATTCTGTGGGTTGAGGTGGGGGACTCCAGATTTTAATAGGCCCCCAGGTGATTCTGTCACAAAAGTACGCTCTGGCTTTGGAGATGAGTATGCTTTATTCAAATGGAAGGTGCTACAGTATAGATATGCTATTCCTAACCATGTCCTTATTTTATGTGTGGAATCTGAGGCATAGAGACACTGAAGCACTTGTTTGATGTCACACAGCAGATTTGTATCAGAATCAGAACTGGAACCTGGGTCTTCTGCCTCCCAATTCACTCTATAAGCTCCTTTTACTGACTACCTTTGCCTCTCAATGAGATTTTTCCTTTCTAATTTTAGTGTGCAGACAAATCTCCCTCCTGGTTCTAATCAGAGTTCCAAAGCAATGTTACCACTGGGTGTTATGCTATATGTTGGCAAATCAAACTCCAATTAAAATATACATACATACACACATACATACATATATAAAATTATATTTTGTATTAAAAAAAAGCAACACTACCTTCGGGGAATAATTCAGTTGAGAAACATAATGATCCTGAGTTCTACTAAAAGCACCAAACATAGTTTTACAAAGAAAAGAAAACCTGGATTGTCCCCCTTATGACCATCCATAAGGAGAAACAGGACAATGATTTGTGTAGAGGCCATATTTGTGGCTATAATGCTTCAGTTTTTAATTATTCAGCACTCTGAAGAAGAGATGCCCTCACTTTAAGATGGGACACTTATGAGTTTAACAACCAAAAACCATTTTTTTCAACGCCATGAAGATGAACAATTATACTGTCTGACCATTGGTTCCCCTGTGAACTATCCTTACTGTATTCCAAACCTCTAAAGGAAAGAAAAAAGAAATCCAACAAATATCAGTTAGGATCCAAAGCTATTTGCCAAATACCAAGATTTTGAGGTAAGTGGGAAACCATAAATCATAGATGTCAATAGTTCAAATAATCCAAAGGATTCCTCTGGGTACAATAACCCACCCATCTTCTGGCAACTCAAAAGCATCCCAGTGACAGGCTGTGTTTGTGGCACGCTAGGTGAAGTGAAGGATGGATAAGTACAAAGGACATTCTTAAATCTGTCTGATGGGGAAGTAGCACTTCAAAGGCACTTATGTCCATCCCTAGGGGAGACTAGGTGCCAGATTTTTAGCTAGCAAGTGGTGGGGTTAGGTCAGAAGCCTTTTCCAGCGATGTCCAACTCGGAGAGCACTGTCCCCTTTCCAGCTGTTTCTTCGAAATCTGTAAAATGCGTAACCACTGTCACCATCCAATCATGCTCTTCATATTGCTCTGCCACCACCCAAGGGATTTGAAGGTTGCTACCTGTCACTCTAAAGACAAAACCACACAACCGACCCTTGTGACTCCCTTCTTCTCCTAATCGGTAGACCCTACCTGTGGCCTGGAGCAGACACCAAACTCCCCGTGGCTATATCTAGATATTGGCAGAAAGGAGAGACAGGGCAATGAAGCAAGCCACAGCAGGGCAAAGGGAAAAGCTACACCTGTACCCATTTGCCACTATTCCCTTTTCAGAGGGTGACATCACTGTTTATTTCTGTTAGAATCCCTTCTCATGAGAGGGCCTCAAACTTGTCTTCTTTGCAGGAAGTCAAGTTGGATAGAAGTGGACTCCTACTCAGCATTAAGCCACTGGAAAATTCTGGAACCAATCTAGCTGACCTCAGAGGTCGGCGAAGATGCAGCAGCAGCTTTTTTTTTCCCCCAAGTGTCTTACAGATAGATCTCTAAAGTCAATTTGCCATTGTCCAATGCCGCAGCTGCTGTCAGCAGAAATGACCCTGAATGGCCACTCATTTCACAGCAAATTTAGAAGGGCTTGATGTTAAGGAAATGCGTTCGACACAGTTCTAGTTGGAAATGAATTAAAAAGCATGTTTGCTTAAATAATTGAAGGTGAAGAGAATATTACATATGTTTTGTGTGCAGTTAGGGATTTCTGCCCCAAGCCTTTCCTGATGCCAAATATGAATTCCTTCCTTGCCCTTGATTTAAGAACCGAAATCTTAATTATCAGAAGGCATCAAGAGAAGGAGTGAAGTATACTTTTATGCTTTGGGATTGGAGTGTAAACTGGTAAAAAAAAAAGAAATAAAAGAAAAGAAATGGAAAAAGAAACATGTTAGAGAGTAATTTGGCAAGATCTAGGAAAAAAATTACCTGAACAAATCGAGTCTTCAGAATTTATCTTAAGGAAATAATGAGCCCAATGCATATAATACAGTCCAAGGGTATTCACTGTGGCATTGTTTGAGTGCTCATAAAAAACAGAGTGCCAATTAGGATTTTTCAAAACTTCAACATTTCATACAACTGAAAGACACTTTAAAATCTAGGTGAAAGAGTAAGCAACAAACTGCTTAATATGCTTACAACAGAGGTGATGGTTAGCTGCTGTCAGAAATATGTCAAGAGATTGCAGTTATCAGGATGATAAAGAACAACTGAATAGAAAAATAGGTCAATAAACATCTAAATAAGTGTTCAACCTCTCTCGTACTCAAAAAAATAAATAAATAAAGCAAAGAAAATAGGGATTGTTTTCAGCTACCAAATTGTCAAAGATTCAAAAGGGCAAGAGTATGTGAAATTGTCGAGGAAGAGCCCTGCTAGAGAACTGGCCATTGTCGGGATTGTAAGTCGCTATAAGCTTCCTGGAGGACAATCTGGGCAGGGGGCTCTATTAAAATCAAAGATGTGCAGACTAAAGTCTTTAAGCCAGCAGTTTCACAACTGGGAATTTATTCTACAAAAACACTTGCAAGAGTATGCAGGGGTGCAGGTAAAAGGAAGTTTGCTGCCCCAATATTTAATAATTCTTTTTAAAAATTAGAAAATAATATAAAAATCCACCAACGAAAGTTGGATTAAAGACATTATGTCACAACCACAGAAATTAGAGTATATGCAGCTCTTAAAAAGAATGAAATAGGGCGGCCTGTGTGGCTCAGCGGTTTAGCGCCACCTTCGGCCCAGGGCGTGATCCTGAGGATCTGGGATCGGTCCGCGTCGGGCTCCCTACATGGGGCCTGCTTCTCCCTCTGCCTGTGTCTCTGCCTCTCTCTCTCTCTGTGTCTCTCATGAATAAATAAATAAAATCTTAAAAAAAAAAGAATGAAATAGCTATAGGTATACTGGCGGGAAAAGACCTCCAGATACATAGAGTTCCATGAAAAGCACGTTGTAGAACAGTATGCAGAACACTGGTGGCATCCTTTGTTATTTTACCACATGAATCCGTATATGAGTATTTATTAAAATATACACAAAATGATATGTAACAAATGGTGAACAGGGCAGAGATCGGTGGTGGAGAGGCCTGGAATGTTCTACTTCATACTTTTATTTTTTGTAAGCATGAGCGTGTATTATTTTAATCATAAAAATGCTTTTTTGAAACAAGAAGTAAGGCAAGCTGTGCCACTCCCCACAATCTCCCAGCTTCTAAAACTGTCCTCTTCAAGGACATGGTGTTCCTGCATCTAAGGTAATTTCTAATACCCAAAACTTAGGATTTGCTACTTAGAAGTTAAGAAACACCGGGAAGAAAGGCAATGGTTGCCTCATTCTTTTAGGAAAGTTACCTTTCATGCTATTAGGGTCTAACTGACACCCTTTCTAGGAGGACCTCCCTCTCCTGGCTTTTCAAATCTCCCGCCATTCTTTCTGTCCTGCCTCCTTCTCTTCCTCACCTCCCGCATGTTTCTCATAAGGTTGGGAGAAGGAGACATGGTTCGTTCATTTCAATTCCTTTTCTGTTTTTACCTCAAGAACCGGATCCAATCCCAAAATTTCATCCTAAAGAGATTCCACACTAACTCCTCTTCCTGAAGTCTATTTGGCACAAAGCTCATCCCAGTATTTCCAATCCCTTCCATCCCAAGTTAAGGTTGACAATTGCAACTCTGGGAATCTTGCGTATTTAAGGAGTGTCTACAAGTGACCCTAGGCTGTGGGGGGTGGGAGCCCTGCACCTACATGGCTCTGAAATTCTGTGCCATTTTGAGGGGGAATGCATCAGCAGCTTCCATCACACTTTCAAGGCAGTCATCGATGGTCTACAAAAGAAGTGAATCACCACCAAGGAAGAGGGACTGTGTGATTGAATCATCCACTGAGTATCCACCCAGAACACCCAGTCCTGAGGTTTCCAACTGGCTGCTTGGCTTGGTGAATCAGACAATTGGACACTCAAGAGGAACCAGAAAGAGAGAGGGGAAGCATGGCTTTTTCTGGCTCCACTAGAAACCCGTCTCTCTGCTAAAAGCTGCCACACAGAGTCCACACAACTCAGGCTTGGACATGCCCTCCAAGTCCCACTGAATGAGCAAACCAACCCACACTGCCCTGCAGTGCAGAAGAAGATGGCTGGGTCTAGTGGGAAGAGCTTTAGGAGGCAGTGGATCTGAGTTTAGCCTCTAGGATGACTTCTGTTCTGTCACGTGATAGCTGTGGGATCTTAGACAACTCACTTCACTTCACTAGCCTTTTGCTCACCCAAGCAGAAGCTTTGCACCAGACGAACTTGAAAAGGCAGTGCTACCATTCTATGAACCTCCCCTACTGGACCGGTATTTCCACCGAACTCTCCCCACCAGAGAAGGCCTTCATTCTCACTGTCCGGTCGGTCATTCGGCCTTAAAGCCACAGCGTTCCTCTTCCGGCTAACCCAAACCCTTCCTACAGCACATGAAGCTTGTTGCTTCCATGTGGAGAATGGCCCATGTGGGTAAGATGCCCTGTGGAATGGGTAACTCTAAGGCCTCCACATCTGTCTCCACCCCAGGCCCAGCTGACAATGGTTATTAGCTGTTCCTTCTCAAGAAAGGCACACTTCTTTCAAGGTAGTTTGTAAAGAAGAGAGGTCAAGGGAATTAAATGAAGAGCCAAGGGAATCAGAGAGGGTCAATAGTCTTTCTCTTCTGCCTTTAAATTTCCTTAAAATGGCCACGCCTTCCTATTGACCACCCAGACCGCATGTGGGGGCCAGTGAACGTGAACCTTCCAGCGGCTGCATCCAAGATGGCCCCCTGGAACTACTCCTGCAGGAGAGGGAGTCTGGAGGATAAAAGCAACTTTCCAACTGAGCTTAATTCCCACTTCCAGGGTTCTCTGGTGAGGAGGGTGTTTTCAAATTGACGGGACTTCTCTTAGGGCTGTACTGATGATACCTCTGGCCCAGGAAATTAAAGGCCACACTGGAATCTTCAGGAAGGGAAAGGAAGTAAGCACAAAGAACTGAGTCGCCCAAGGTTGAGTGAGGATAGGTCTTTGCAGTCGAAGCAGAGCAGAGAACTGAGGCAGTCTGCCCAACAGTGCAGAGGAAAAACAGGATTTGGGCCTAAATTATCAGGATAATTGCCTTAATTCTGCACTTCCCTTTCATAATAACCTCGAGTTTATATACAGCCTTTCTTGTAAAAAGCTCAAAATACTTGCAGAGATATTATCTTGGTTGTCATCACACCATCAGAGATGGTGAGAGCAATGATTATTATCAGCCTCATTTGATGCATGGGGGAAGGAAAGCCCAGAAGGTGAAGGAGGCGCCCTTGTCTCCCCAGCAAAATACCTACAGCCTCCGAACTTGGTGGGAAAGGCTCTTGCCTGGCATTGCCAGAGAATATTCTTTTCAAGGGCAGTCTGGCCAACTGCTTGTTGGAACACCAGGTTCTGTGGGCAAATATATCTGGGAGACACTGCTGATTCTCTTCTGGAGAGTCATGATGTACATTAGCCTGGTAAAGGCTTTTAGAAGCCCCGAAGTAAACAAACCTGTTTTTGTTTAAGCAAGAATTTCCCAAATTTAACTTGACCACAAAACTCTGTGTGTGTCTGGATGTGAGTGTGGAACACCTACTAACATCCGGTGGAACAAGTCTGGGAAGCACTTGGTCCAGGCACTTAGGCTTACCTGAGTACCCACACAGCATCCATTCCTTTTCAGCCCAAGCTGTGGGGGAATGTGCCTTAGATATGCTGCCTGATACTTTCTGGTACTGACAGCCGGTGAACAAAGGACCTCCATGTGCCCAGAGGACCCCAGGCCATCATTTCTTCTGCCTCAGGGCATTGGCCAGACTAGGGTGAGGGGAGAGTCAGTTCAAGTTGGACCACCCCTGCTGGCATTCCTTTCAAAGAGAACCCAGGGCTATTTTTGGCTTTCATTTAAGGGAGGAGACTATGCTCAGGATGCTGGTTCAAGCCCTCAAAGCCCACACTTTTAACTAGCATAATTTTGTGCCCACCAGGCACTTCCAGCAGAAATCATTAATCTCTTAGGTTCATTTCCAATGCCATTTATCAGCCCACACAATCGGCACCAACAAAACAGAACAGGAGACTCGGAATGTGCCCCTATTCTGGACTAACCGCATGAATGTTACAGACAGTCCTCATACAGCCATTCCTGACTACGCACTTAACACACAGGACAGAAATCCTGTGCTATTATTAATTACCAGTGACACTACTCACAGTATCTAAAATGTGAAAGTCCCTGAAGACCCTGTCCCGGTTAATTTGTATTTTACATACAACCCAAATGATAAAAGATAACAGATAGTGGATTTCATATTTATTACCACTATTTCCACGCTCTCAGTATTCGGTATTTATTAAACACCCACACACTAAGGGAAAGTGCCTGCACTGAAATTGGTAACTTTTTGCCCACAAAGTAAATGCAATGCAGGTCTATCTTTCTTTATCCATCCATTGGCTATGCAAAAAAAAAAAAAAAAAAAAAAAAAAAATCTCGTTAAATGGATTTTTGGTAAAAATCTTCCCTGTAAAGGTCCAAGATGGTCTGATTATAAAGCCTTTTGTAAAGCAACAAATTCCACAATATGTGTACTGTACTGTCCATCTAGTTCATTTTCCTCGTAAATACATACTTACCCATAGCAGATTTACTCAAGGCAAAACACTGACATTTAGAAATGAGCTGGACATTTCTTAAGATGCAGATGTGTGCTAATCTTTACCAATCTGCAATACTGTCTCCTTTTGGGTTCACCATTAATCACTATCCCAGTCCAGGGGGACTCATTCTGAGTTCATGATAGTAATAGTTCTGAGGACTCCTTGCAGTCTTACTTAACCATGACCCCTCTCTGCCTTTATATATGCTGTTCCTTCAACTTGGCCGCCTGGTGAATTAGTTTTTCAAGACTCACTCAAATGTCACTTCCCCCATGAAGCTTTTCTTTCTTTCTTTTTTTAAAGATGTTATTTATTTATTTATTTATTTATTTATTTATTTATTTATTTAGAGGGGGTAGACGTAGAGAGAGGGAGAATCTTAAGCAGCCTCATGCTGAGCATGGAGCCAGACTGTGAGATCATGACCTAAGCAGAAATCAAGAGAAATCAAGCTTAACTGAGCCACCCAGGAGCCCCAAAGCCTCTCTTGATCATACCGTCTACCCCCACCCCTCCTCTCTGCTCTCACAGTACCCTGCCTATCTCTTGTCATACTCTACTGTAATCATCTGTTTACACACTCTATCTTGCCTACCAGACTGTGCCTTCCCTGTGAGCTGAGGTGATGCTTTATTCATTTATTCGTTTATATACTTCCAATACGTAACATTACTATTGGCATGTAGCAGGTGTTTAATAAATGTCGGTTGTTTTACTGAACAATCACTACCCTTAACTACATTTTTGGCCCCTGACAAATAATGCTTTCTTAAAACCTCAAGTAAAATGTACAAAAGAAAGTCTAGCAGTTTTGTTCATTTCTGTTGATTTCTTCTTTCTTTGATTGAAAAAAAAAAAAAGACCATACCAATTCACATCTTATGGTTCCAGGAGGGAAATAAAGAAAACCTTTAATCCAAATACACCACTAATACACAGGTGCATCCAGTACGTTCATTTTTCTCCAAACATAAAGCTACAGGCTAGCTCCAAAGTAAAGACTGCAGTAAAGACAACAGGAGCATCCACTAATTAAAGGGGTGCAGGGGAAGGCTCTGCAGGGATCACTGTAAGAGCTTTGGATCCTCATTGGCTGAGAGAGGGAAACCTGCTAAGAAAGTTGGATGTCTTCGGGGGAACAATAATGATGTCCAGTAAGACTTGGTCAACCTGGCTGGAAATTCCACAATCAGCATGTTCTAAACAACAGCCCCAAGTTGGGGGGATTTCCATCACTTTGAAACCATCATTACCCTTCCAGTGTAGGCAGAACAGGTTGGACCTGATCTGCCTGCGTGTTACTGCAATCTGGCTTGGCATGGGATGATACCCAAGGACATGGAATGCCAGGAGTAACTCAGCCCCATGGCACAGAACTACACACAGATACACACACACACACACACACACACACACGACACCCCACACTCCAACTCATACTCACTGCATCCCACACAAAACCAGCACCATCACACACACACACACACACACACACACACACACACACACGCCACCGCATTCCTGTGTGCCCAGTCACACACACAGGGAGTGCCCCCTCGCATTCTCTCACTTCCCCAGTGTGCCCGGCCCACACCCCACACTGCCAGCAGACTGCAGCCTAGCCTGGAACTGGAAGCTGGTGAGGACTGGTTTTTGTTGTATGTAACAAAGCCCATGCACCCAGGTGCCCCGCTGGATCGGCTCCATCCATCTCTCCCCGCCCCCATCCACGAGCTCCCAGAACAAGAGAAAGCTCAGCTCTGGGACATGGATGCGGGGAGTGGGGGTGCACAGAAAGAGAGCTTGAGGGGTGGGCGGTGGGGGCAGGACTCCGAGCAGCTCGGGGGCTCCTTCGCCACGACGCCGGAGGGACGGCCACTGGCCAAAGGACCAAGCTGCCCTCCCACCCCCTGGCACCCCGTCTATTCACAGAAAAAGACCCAACGCAGAGAAATCGTAGACCCCCGCGCCCGCCGCGTGCCCTCCCGGTGGCTCCGGGAGCCAGGGGCGCTCCAACTGCCCGCAACAAAGCGCCCCCCGCACAGACCTGTTCCAGGCTCTTGGCGGCCCAAGCGCAGGCAGCCGCTGCTGAGGGTTCTGCCCTTCGCCGCCGCGGACGGGAGGAGGAGCAGGAACTGGGGGAGGAAGGAGGACGAGAGGGGAGAGGAGACGGTGGAGGCGGTGGCGAGAGGAGGAGGAGGCGGCAGCGGCGGCTGCGTCTGCCGCCCAAGCCAAGGATGCTCCGGCAGGAGGCAGGGACGGGCGCGCGGGGCGTGGGCTCACGTGTGCCCCGCGGCCCCGGGATGCGCGCGCGGCTGGGCGTGTGAGAGTATCTGGGTGGATTTTGACTGTGATTATTCGGAATTCCGACCTAGTCTGGAACTTGTGGTTCCTGCAGCCAGGCGGAAGTGAAACCCTTTCACTCTCCCAAGCCTGATTGTGCCGATCGGGCGATGGGGGTGGGGTGGGGGGGGTGAGGCAGCGAGGGCGGGGAGAGAGGCTTCAGTACGAGGGCTCCGGGCCTGTCGTCCACGCCTGTACCTCTTCTTTCAATCTTTCTAGGCACTGGTGGCTTGCGTCTGCATGTATCTCTGGAAAGCCTTCCGCCAAAAAGAATAACAGAGAGAGACCCAGAGACTCAGGACAGTCACCATCCACACCACATTGTATTGAGTGAGCACCCACACTGCTCAGCCAGCTGTCTCCACTACCCAGAAGATAATTTTCTGTTCTAACTTGGAATTGACTTTCATGAGTTTGAGGTGCCCATAACTTTGCACAGGATCTACCTACATTCCACTTTTCCTCCTGTCTCTGATGTTATTGCAGTATCTCTGCATTTGTAACCAAGGTGGCATCCAATCAGTCCTGTACTTTCTAGTCTGCTTACTTAGGCAGCATTATCCAGGTCCCCGGCTTCACTGGTGTCAAGGAGTCTTTTAATCCTTGTGCCACTCCCTCTCTAGGACTGGGATATTCAGTTTAGATGAGAACCAAGACTGGTTTCCTGGAGGTCACATAATTGAAGATCATCATGGATCCAGCTGGAGACCCCATTTGGGTTTGGGTCCCTAAAGCTAAAATAAGGGGAAAGCCATTGAGAAGCACAACTTTTCCCCATGATTCACTCCTTGGTGAAGCCCTTGTTTAGAGCTCTGCTGAAAGTCTTCCTGGTGGCAACTTTTTGAGCATTTTACTTCATCTTGCCAGTGACTTATGCTTGCTGAGTACTTTGGGGTTTATAAAGCACTTCCTTATAATGTGATCCCTACCATATCATCTCTGTGAATTAAGCAAGAAAAATATCATTATTTGTATTTTGCACATGAAGACTCAGCCAGATGAAGTGGTTTTGCCTAACATTACAAGCTTAAAAATGGCACATCCAGAATTGAGACCCAGATCTTCAGATTCCCAGGCCAAAATTCCTTTTTACAATTACATCTTAGAAAAAAATAAAATTCATTTATTGATCTCCATGTTGGAGATAAATGGTATAGTGCCTTTGCTAAGTTGAAATTGTTAACTAAAATATTTTGAAAAAATATTTTCAGTTAGATCAATACATTCAGGTGCAGCCCACAGATTAGTGGGCAAAAATGAGTCAAAGACTTTAAGGCCTCAGTTTCCAATCATCAGGCATAATTATTCCTTTGATTCTGTTGCCAGCTACTGCAAGCAGAATTTGAAATGAAGGTATAGAAAGGACAATAGAAATAGGGTTTGTTTTAATTTCCTGGGGTGATAATCTTGTGAATGTTTCCCCCACAAACTAGATCTGTGTCCTCTAACTCATGAGAGTGAATCATTGTTTGCCACCGGGGTGGGGAGGGGAACCTGTCTCCCACACAGCAGCCTGGGCAGTCCCAAGAGCGTGCAGATGGATATCCAGCAAAGTAGGCTAATGCAGGCAAAAAACTGCACTCTGGAGTCAGGCATACCTAGCTTGAAAATCTTGGGGAATAACTCCACATATCAACAACCCTATTGTAAAATAGGCGTAGAGGTGTGAGAACAAAATGCAGTGACTCAAGTGCCAGGGATATACAAGGATCCATAAATGATAGGTATTATTATTCGAGAAAAGTGACAATTGCATTCATGGGTCTTTCTCCATTAAAGGCAGAACTCCTTTTATTACTAGTAGGACCTTGACATTGAGTTAAGGCAGAGAGAGATTTCTTTTCTCCAGGATAGGAAAGATCAAGTGCAGATGATGAGAGGTAGGCATGATAGACAAATAGAGATGAGGGATTCTCTGTTAACTACTGAGGCCCAGCATGGAGCTGAGGAGAGAAGAGGATGATGAAGAGGCCATTTAGGACTGGGCAGCGGATTGTGATCTAGATTCTTGGTTCTCAGAATGGGTTGAGAGTACATGCCTTCTAGCCGTTTTGTAACAATGTACATGATTTACTCAAAGGGACGTTTTGGCTCCTTAAAACAAATTCCTATTTATCAAAAGACCTAATAAAGAACTGCATCCAGAATGTATCAGAAATACCTGCATCTGACGTTCAGCCCAGTACTCCCTGTTCTGATTTGGTACCAAACAGAGACTACCCTTGTCTGAGCCTTGCCAAGCACAGGGAGGTTGAGTCACAACAACGAGCCAAGCTGCAGAAAAATTATGAAGGAGATGAAATCTGTCTCCGACACCCTTCCAGTCTCTGTATTGCATGCTTTCCTACCATCTTCTAATATCTGGACATCAAAATCGCTGCCTTTTCCAACCAGGAAAGAGTGACCCGACCTCTTCACTTATAAGCAGGTACCTTTGTGCGCTTCTCTTCTCACAAGGAAGATAAGAGAGCAGAGACAACGCTAAGCCCAATAAAAGAGATCACTGATGTTATATAGAAGTTCAGGCATTCGGGGTAGTAAAAATACCTTGCGTGCCCTCAAATTATTCTGTTTTCTCATCGCAAATTATTTTTTCCCTGATAACCAGGTCAAATAAGACAAACATTCATAGTGGTCTGTGTGATGCCAGGCACCTAAAACTAGAAATGAAATTAGTTATGAGACTAGACTGGGGGTTGTGGACAGGGTCCAGGTCGCTACCTGAAACTTTTTATTATTATTACTGTGGCAGGAATATTTATTTATTTATTCATTCATTCATTCATTCATTCATTCATGAGAGACACACAGAGAGAGAGGCAGAGACATAGGCAGAGGGAGAAACAGGATCTCTGCAGGGAGCCTGAGGTGGGAATCGATCCCAGGACCCCAGTATCACACCCTGAGCCAAAGGCAGATATTCAACCACTGAGCCACCCAGGTACCCCTTTTTTATTTTTTTAAAGATCTCATTCATTTATTTGTCAGAGAGAGAGAGAGAGAGAGAGAGAGAACATAAGCAGAGGGAGTGGTAAGTAGAGGGAGAAGCAGACTCCCTGCTGAGCAAAGAGCCTGATGTAGGACTCGATAGCAGTACCCTAGGATCATGGCCTGAACTGAAGGCAGACACTTAACTGACTGAGCCACTCAGGCATCCCTGTGGTAAGAACATTTAATGGGAGATCTACCCTCTTGACACATTTTTAAGTGTACAATACCCAATTGTTAACTAGAAGAGCAATGTTGTACAGCAGATCTCTGGAATTTAGTCATCTTGGTAACTGAAAATTTATATCCACTGAATAGCATTTCCCCCTTTCCCCTCCACCTCAATCCCTGGCAACCATAACTCTCCTCTCTGCGTCTATGAGTTTGACCATTCTAGATACCTTATATAAGTGAAATCATGCATTATTTGTCCTTCCATGACTGGCTTATTTTGCTTTGCATGTCCTCAAAGTTAATCTGTGTCCCATATGGCAGGATTTCCTTTTTTTTTTTGAGGCTGAATAATATTCTGTATTATTCAGAATATGTATGCATAGCCCGTTCATCTATTGATGGACATTTAGGTTGTTTCTGCATTTTGATTAATATGAATAATACTGCAATGCACACAGGAGTGTAAGGATCTCTTCAAGATTGTGACTTCAGTTCTTTGTGATAAATATCCAGAAGTGGATTGCTGTAACTTTTTGAGGAAATGCCACATTGGTTTTCATAGCAGTCATACAATTTACATTCCCACCAACAATGTACAAGGGTTCCAGTTTCTCCACATTCTTATCAACATTTACCTTTTGTTTTGTTTAAGTATTTTCATTTTCATTTTGGTTTGACAATAGCCATCCCAACAGGTATCAGGTGATATCTCATTGTGGTTTTGATCTGCATTTCTCTGATGATTATGACGTTGAGCATCTTTTTATGTACCTCTTGGCCATTTGTATCTCTTTGGAGAAATGTCTACTCGGGTCCTCTGCACATTTTAAAATTAGGTTGTTAATTGTGGTTATTTGCTCTTGAGTTGTAGAAGTATCTTCCATATTTTGAATATTAACCCCTTATCAAATAAAGGATTCACAAATATTTCCTCCCATTCTGTAAGTTGTCTTTTCACTCTGTTAATTGTTTCCTTTCCTGTACAGAGGCTTTTTAGTTTGATTCAGTCCCACCTGTCTATTTTTGTTTTTTTATTATTATTATTAGTTTTTGTTGCCTCTACTTTTGGTGTTATATATAAGAAATCATTGCCAAGACCAATGTCATGAAGCTTTGGCTCCATGTTTTCATTCTAAGAGTTTCATAGTTTCAGGCCTTATGTTCAAGTCTTTAATCCATTTTGAGTTGATTTTTAGGCATGATACATGATAAGGGTCCAATTTCTTCTGCATGTAGATATCCAATTTTCTCAATACCATTTGTTGAAGAGACTATCTTTCCTTATTGTGTATTCTGGACAACCTTGTGGAAGATCAGTTCACCATACATGCATGAGTTTATTTCTATACTCTGTTCTGTTCCATTGATCTCTATGTCTGTCTTCATACCAGTACCATACTGTTTTAATTGCTGTAGTTTTATGATATAGTTTGAAATTAGAAAGTGTGATGCATCCAGATTTGTTCTAGTACTTTGTGTTTCCATATGAATGTTAGGATTGTTTTTTCCAGTTCTGTATAAATGCCATTGAGATTTGAATCTGTAGATCACTTTGGATAATATGGACATTTTAACAATACTGAGTCTCCTAATCTATAAACATGGGCTATATTTCCATTTATTTATGTCTTTTTAAATTGCTTTCATTAATGACTTGTAGCTTTCAATGTATACATTTTTTACCTCTTTGGTTAAGTTTATTACTAACTCTTTTATTCTTTTTGTAATTATTTTAAGTGGTATTTTTTTCTTAAATTCTTTTGGATAGTTCATTGCTAGTGGGTTGAAATGCAATTGATTTCTGTATATTGATTTTTGTATACTGCAATTTTCCTGAATTTGTTTATTAGTTCTAACAGTTTGGGAGAGTTTTTAGGATTTTCTACATATAAAATCATGTCATATGCAAACAGAAATAATTTTTCTTCCTCCTTTCCAATTTGGAAGCCTTTTATTTTTTGACCTAATTGATCTGACTAGGGTTACCAATATTATGTTGAATAAAAATGGTGAGAGTGGGTATACTTGCCTTGTTTCTGATCTTAGAAGAAAAGCCTTCAGTTTTTTACCATTGAGTATGATGTCAGTTATGGACTTTTCATATATGTGCTTTATTATGCTAATCATTATGAGGTGATTTCCCTCTTTTTTTTTCCAGCTTTACTAAGTTATAATCAGCAATAAATATTGTATGTATTTAAAGTATAAGATGTGATGTTTTGATACAGGTTTACTTTATGAAATTATTACCACAATCAAGCCAATTAAAACACCTATTAGGATGCTGATCTGACTCAGTTAGAAAAGCATGTGACTCTTAATCTTGGGGTGGTGAGTTCAAGGTCCATGTTGGGCAGAAAGCTTACTTAAAAATAAATCTATAAATACACACAGTTATTTTTTTTTGTTTGTGTGTGGTGAGAACACTTAATATCTACTCTCTTAACAAATTTCAAGTATACAATACAGAATTATTGATGGTAGTCACCATGCTATACATTAGATCGCAAGAACTTATTCTTCTTGCATAACTGAAACTTTGCATCTTTTGACTGAGATAATTTCCTACTATTCCTACCTTGTGTGAGGTATTCTTTTTATTGTGAAAGGATTTTGAGTTTTGCTAAAGTTTGTTAAATGCTTTTCTCTGCATCTATTGAAATGATCATGGGATTTTTATCTTTCATTCTTTTAATTTTTTCCTTCCAAGTTTTTTTGTATTTTTTATTGGAGTTCGATTTGCCAACATATAGTATAACACCCAATGCTCATCCTGTCCAGTGCCCCCCTCAGTGCCCATCACCCAGTCACCCCATCCCCCCACTTACCTCCCCTTCCACTACAACCTTGTTTTTTTCCCTGAGTTAGGAGTCGCTCATGTTCTGTCACCCTCTCTGATTTTTCCCACTCATTTTCTCTCCTTTCCCCTATATACAAATCAAAATCCTTCCAAGGTTTTATTTAAATTCTGGTTAGTTAACATACAGTGTAATATTAGTTTCAAGTGTAGGATTTAGTGATTCATCACTTACACACAACATTCAGTGCTCATCACAACAGGTACCCTCCTTAATACCCATCACTCATTTAACCCATTCCCTCAGCCCACTCAGTTTGTTCTCTATAGCTAGGAGTCTGTTTTATGACTTGCTTCTTTTTTTCCCCATGTGTTCATCTGTTACATTTCTTTTTTTAAAGATTTTATTTATTTATTTATTTATTTATTCATGAGAGACACATAGAGAAAGGCAAAGACATAGGCAAAGATAGAAGCAGGCTCCATGCAGGGAGCCCGATGTAAGACTCAATCCCAGGACCCTGGGATTATGACCTGAGCCAAAGGCAGACACCCACTGAGTCACCCAGGTGTCCCATCTGTTACATTTCTTAAATTTCACAATTTAATGAAATCATATGGTATTTGTCTTTCTCTAACTATTTTTCCAAGCATAATACTCTCTAGCTCCATCCATGTCGTTGCAAATGTCAAGATTTCATTCTTTTCAGTGGCTGAGTAATAGTCCATTGTACATATATACCACCTCTTCTTTATCCATTCATTTTTTTTAACATGGAATATAGCACAAATTGATTTTTATATGTTTAATCAACCTTGTATCTCAGGAATAAATCCCATTTGATCATGGTATGTGATCCTTTTGATGTGCTGTTGAATTCGGTGTACAAGTTTTTTGTTGAGGATTTTTGCATTTGTGTTCATCAAGGATATTGTCCTGCAGTTTCCTTTTTTGTAGTAATTTTTTCTGGCTTTGGAACCAAGGTAATGCTGGGTTTATAAAATGAATTTGGAAGTTATTCCTCTTAACTTTTTTGGAAGAGTTTGAGGATTGACATTAATCTTTCTTTAAATCTTTCATAGAATTCACCTGTAAAGTCAACTGGTCCTGGGTTTTTTGTTATTGTTTTGAGGTTTTCAGTTATTGAATCAATCTCCTTACTAGTTAAGAGTCTGTTTAGATTTTCTATGTTTTCATGAATCAGCTCTGGTAAGGTGTATATTTCTAAGAATTTAGTCATTTCTTCTATGTTATACAATTTTTTTAACATATAATTGCTCACAGTGCTCTCATGATCCTTTTTACTCTTGTTGCCTTGGTTGTAATGGTTCATCTTTAATTTCCTATTTTATTGATTTGAGTTCTCTGTTTTGTTCTTAGTCTAGGTAAAAGTTTGTCAGTTTTGTTTATCTTCTCAAAAGACCAACTTTTAGGAACCTACACACAATTTTTCCTGAGTGGCTGCACCAGTCACATTCCCACCAACAGTGCAAGAGGGTTCCCCTTTCTCCACAACCTCTCCAACATTTGTTATGTCCTGTCTTGTTAATTTTCACCATTCTCACTGATGTGAGGTGGTATCTCATTGTGGTTTTGATTTGTATTTCCGTGCTCGCTTCAGCAGCCATATACTAAAAATTGATTTGTATTTCCATGATGGCAAGTGATGCAGAGAATTTTCTCATGTGCGTGTTGGCCATGTGTAGGTCTTCTTTGGTGAAATTTCTGTTCATGTCTTCTGCCCATTTTATGATTGAATTGTTTCTTGGGTGTTGAGTTTAATAAGTTCTTTATAGATCTTGGATACTAGCCCTTTATCTGATAGGTCATTTGCAAATATCTTCTCCCATTCTGTGGGCTGTCTTTTAGTTTTGTTGATTGTTTCTTTTGCTGTGAAGAAGCTTTTTCTCTTGATGAAGTCCCAATAGTTCATTTTTGCTTTTGTTTCCCTTGCCTTCATAGATGTATCTTGCCAGAAGTTGCTGTGGCCAGGTTCGAAAAGGGTGTTGTCTGTGTTCTCCTCTAGGATTTTGATGGATTCTTGTCTCACATTTAGATTTTTCATCCATTTTGAGTTTATCTTTGTGTACGGTGTAAGAGAATGGTCCAATTTCATTCTTCTGCACGTGGCTGTCCAATTTTCCCAGCACCATTTATTGAAGAGACTGTCTTTTTTGCAGTGGATAGTCTTTCCTGCTTTGTCAAATATTAGTTGACCAAAGAGTTGAGGGTCCATTTCTGGGTTCTCTTTTCTGTTCCATTGATCGATGTGTCTGTTTTTGTGTCAGTACCATACTGCCTTGATGATTACAGTGTTGTAGTACAACTTGGAATCTGGCATTGTGATGCCCCCGGCTCTGGTTTTCATTCCTCAAAGAGTTAAAAATAGAGCTACCCTACCACCCAGCAATTGCACTCCTGGGGATTTACCCTAAATATACAGATACAGTGAAAAGCCGAGACACATGCACCCCAATGTTTACAGCAGCAATGTCCACAATAGCCAAACTGTGGAAGGAGCCTCAGTGTCCATCGAAAGATGAATGGATACAGAAGATGTGGTCTATGTATACAACGGACTATTACTCAGCCATTAGAAACGACAAATACCTACCATTTGCTTCGACATGGATGGAACTGGAGGGTATTATGCTGAGTGAAGTAAGTCAATCAGAGAAGGACAATCATTCTATGGTTTCACTCATACGAGGAATATAAAAAATAGTGAAAGGAATTATAGGGGAAAGGAGAGAAAATGAATGGGAAAAATCAGAGAGGGTGACAGAACATGAGAGACTCCTAACTCTGGGAAATGAACAAGGGGTAGTAGAAGGGGAGGTGACAGGGGGATGAGGTGACCGGGCAATGGGCACTGAGGGAGGCACTCGATGGGATGAGCACTGGGTGTTATACTATATGTTGGCAAATCGAACTCCAATAAAAAAAATACACAACAAAAGCCCAGCTTTTAGTTTCTTTTTTTTTCTACTCTTCTTATACTCTCTATTTTGTTTATTTCTGTTCTGATCTTTATTATTTCATTCCCTCTGTTAATTTCAGGCTTGGTTTGTCTTCTTTTTGTATTTCCTTGAAGTATAGATTGTTCGTTTGAATTCATCTTTTTCTAAATGTAGTTACTCATCACTGAAACTGTCCTCTTTGTATTGCTTTTGCTACATCTAACAAGTTTTGGTACATTGTGTTTTCACTATTTGTCTCAAGATACTTTCCAATTTCCCATTTGATTTATTGTTTGACCCATTCATTCTGCGGCAATTGTTCCATTTTTAGAAAAAACGCTTCTTATGAGTATATTATAATGAGCCTCTTTTCAAAATAGAATAGCAGGAAATAATCTAGTTAGTGGAAGTTTCCAGTTTGTTGGAGTCCTGTTAATTAAGACTTTGCTGTAATCTCAAAATACAGAAAGATTTAAAATAATCTGGCTCTTTAAAAATAGAATATAAAACCTAACTTTACTTAATCTTTCTTCCTTCTGTTTTATTGCCATGTTTGCTGTCGTAAACAGTTGACATTTACTTGGTATTAAAAAGTTTCCACAATATTTATTAACTGTTTCTAAAAAGGTTTAAGATTTTATGTAATACAATTGTAAGAAATAAAAGGTGTGTTCCCTGTCCTCTAAGAACTGGAAGTGACTAAGTATTTAATTGATCATAGATTTTAATTATTGCTATATGTAAATTAGTACAGGTTCTCTGGAGGGCCAGGTGGCGAGGTGTATCAAAATTTTTAAAAATTAGGGACCCCTGGGTGCCTGCCTTTGGTTCCGGGCGTGATCCTGGAGTCCCGGGATCAGGTCCCACATTGCATGGAGCCTGCTTCTCCTCCCTCTGCCTATGTCTCTGCCTCTCTCTCTGTGTCTCTTGTGAAAAAAATAAAATCCTTAAAAATTTTTTTTTAATTAAATGTGGAAAAAAGTTTTCCCACACAATCTTCTGAATTTTATAATTGGAAAAAATAATCAGGAGGACTGGTTTTCCTCCTGATTAGATGAGTTATTTCTATGGACAATTTTTTTGTTTTGTTTTGTGACCCAATTTCTTGATCTACGAAATCAGGTAATAATTTTTTAATGTGTCTCCTTGCAAAACTGGAAAAGATTGAAGGCTTGTGGGGAGAATGCTATATAATCCATGGCTTTCAAATATTGATGCTGAGGGCAATACATGGTGAATATGGGTAATGTAGCCCTTTTGAAAGTTAAAGTATAAAAGAAATGGAAAATGCATAATTCAAGACATTTTACAGGATGCATGTTAAAATAGCAAGAGTAATCAACAAAAGTATATACGTGAAATATATAATTTTCAAATCAGCAGAGAAAAAATGGAAATTAAAAAAGCTTAACCCAAAAGAACTCAAAAAAAGAGAGGGAGGAAATTTAAACAGTAAAAGGGACCAATAAAAAGCATATAATAAGAGGGTGGGGATAAATCCAAATATATCAGTAATCACTCTAAATACAAATGGACTAAAGTCCTCGATGAAGATGTCAAAGATTTTCAGAATGAATAAAAGAACAAACTCCAGTTATATACTGCCTATAAGAGAATACTTCATATATATTTCAATGTAAGAACACAAAAAGACTAAATGTCAAAGAATAAAAAAATATATTACTGTGAAGTATAGTGTGAAAACTGACCAAAAGAAAGCTGAAGTAGCTATTTTAATATCAGATTTTTAAAAGGTAAGGCAAAAGCATTACTAGAAGTGGAAAAAAACACATCATAATGGAAAAAGTAAATTCAACCAGGAAGATATAATGTTCTAAATGTGTAATTGCCTGTTAACACAGCCAAAGTTTTTTTTTTTAACAAAAATTGACAGGTTTACAAGGAGAAATTGATAAACCCACTATCACAGTGGGAGACTTTAACACAGTTTTCTCAGTAACTGATAGGTCGCACAGAAAAAATTCAGTAAAGATAAAAAAATATCTGAACAGCATAATTAACAAGCTGGATATAATAGATATATATAGAGAGAAAATTTTATCAGAGAATATACATTACTTTCAAGTACATTTGGAGCATAATACAAAAATTGACTATATGTTAGTTTCAGTAAATTTCAAAGATTTGCTCTATTAGCCACCTATTCTATTTACATACAATTAAGTTATAATCAATCTAAAAATATGACTAGAAAAAAATCCATATATTTGGAAACTTAAAACAATGTATTAGACAACTTATAGATAAAAGAAAGATCATATTGAAAATCAGATTTGGAACTGAATGCTTAGAAGTAAAAGATAATAATGTTGCATGTGAAAATTTGGGGGATGTGCTAACATGATATTTAGGAAATAAATAGAATTAAAAGCTTTCACTGGGAAAGAAGGAAGACACAGAATTAACCAGTTAAACATTTAATTTAAGAAATTAGAGAAAAGGGGCATCTGGGTGTCTCAGTCAGTTAAGTGTCTGCCTTGGGCTCAGGTCATGATCCCAGGGTCCTGGGATCAAGCCCCGCATCAGGCTCCCTGCCCAGCAGGGAACTGACTTCTTCCTCTCCCTTTGCCTCTCTTCCTGCTCTCTCTCTGTCAGATAAATAAAATCTTTTAAAAATAAATTAGAGAAAATATATCAGAATAACCTTCAAGAAAGAAGGAAATAATAGATATGAGTAAGATGAAATGAAATATAAAACCAACACATACTACTATCAACAAAACCACAAGCTATTTCATTGAAAAGACTTTAAAATACACAACTCTCTGGCAAGATTAATCAAATGGAAAAAAGTGCAGGTAGTGCAAATACACATTGTGGAATAAAATAAGCAGGTAATAATTACAGGTGCTGCAGAAAATAAACAGATAATAATATGAAGAACTTCATGTCAATACATTTGAATACTTGTATTTAAAAATTGACACATTCCTAGGAAAATACAATTTACTGAAAGTGACTTAAGAAATCGGGAAATGAAAAAGTCCTCTAACCACTAAAGAGAATGAATCAGTACATAAAATTGTTCCCACAGAAAAAGCCACCAAACCCACAGTACTTGACAGGCTAGCTCTACCAACCATTCAAGGAAAACATCATTCCAATATTATCTAAACTCTATCTTATCTGATCAGAAAAGGAAATTAGTAACACTCCTCAAGTTATTTTGGTAACAAAATCCAACGAGGACTATATATAAGAAAGGAATGTTGCAAATCAGTCTTGCTCATGGTTATAGATGTAAAAATTATTTTTTTAAATTTATGATAGTCACAGAGAGAGAGAGAGAGAGAGAGAAGCAGAGACACAGGCAGAGGGAGAAGCAGGCTCCATGCACCGGGAGCCCGACATGGGATTCGATCCCCTGTCTCCAGGATCGCGCCCTGGACCAAAGGAAGGCGCCAAACCGCTGCGCCACCCAGGGATCCCTATTTTTAAAAAATATTAGCAAACTAAATTCAGTGATTTGTGAAAAGATAATATTTATCAATTTGGGTTGATCCCAGGAATGCAAAGTTGGTTTGGAGAATTAAGTAACATAACTCATCATATTAACAGATTATAGAGGGGAAAAAAAAACATGATAATCTTACTAATATATAAAACACATTCAATAGCAGTTAACATCCACTCATGATTAAAAAAAAAAAAAAAAAAAAACGGCCCCATAGCTAACTGGGAATAGAAGGGATCTTCCTATATTTGATGAAGGGCACCCATAAGTACATGATTACTGTACCGATAACTAACAGCACACATCATATCCTTAAAGTATTTTCTTGAAGTATTCCCTTTAAATTCAGAAACAAGAGAAAGAGGCTCCCTAGAAAAACTTCAGTTCATCATTATACTAAAGGTTCCAGCCAGTGCAATGAAACAAGAAAAAAGATTAGAAAAAAATAGAAATAAATGGTAATTATTTAAAGTTTGTGTAGTATATTTTATGGCAATTATACCTCAGTAAAGCAGTCTTAAAAAACCTTTCTGTCTTGATTCTGGCCCAACCTGAGCCAACCTGGTCCTATGTAATTTGAACTGACACTCCCAGTATTGAGATAGAAGTGATTCTGTGATAAGACCACAACCCTCCCCCCCCCCCCCCCCCCACAAAAGAAAAGACCACAACCCAGCTACTTTCACCCATATGCCTCCCTCTCTGGGAAATGGCCCAGGTTGAGGTTAACTACTTGGTGTAGAGATAGGAACTGTTGGTAATCAGGAGTACCTTTAAGGCAGGGGGGAGGTCTCTGCACCTATAATGGTACAGCTCAAACTGCATCATGCTTTTATTGAAACAAAGCTAAAAGCTCAGTTTTGCTAGATGAAATGTCATTGTTCTAGAAAGGGTAGAATTTTCACATCCATGGAGTTCCATTAAGTTGATGCCCGATCATGGGTGCTGCCAAGGCCTCACCCTAAGAGATCCTCTGTCCTGGGAGCTTTACCGTCATTACAGTCAATTGCACCTGACTGAGGCAATGAAACAGACATAGGCAGATGCCCCTACTCAGGAGCCCTGGCAAGGGGCCAGAATATGCTAATGCAATGGAAATAGCATATAACTCTATGCTGGCAATATATCCTATTAGAAGTATTGACTCCGTCACAGTGGCCTATTAAAAATCTTGAGTGCAGGGACATATGATGGCCCCACATCTGCCATAATGCCAGCCAGTGATACAGCACTTGGAGCCCTTGCACTCTGATAAAAAATAGATCTGGAAGGCCCAACAGACTAATTTATCCATTACCAACCCTTGAACATGCTCTTGACACCATTACATTACCGACCATAAACCTACTCCCTGTTTTGTTTATCTTGGTTGTAGTGGATAGATAACCTTACCAGAAGGCCATCACAGTTGGCAGTCCAGTGTGATGATTAAGAGACTGGACTTTGGAACTTGACAGCAGTCCTTTGAATCTAAGCTCTCTCCTTTATTAGCTGTGATCCTGGATAAGCCACTCAACTTCCCTAAGCCTGGTTTCCTCATCTGTAAAATGCAGCTTATCATAGTCTCAACCTCATAGAGCTGCATGCAATAATATGTGTAAAGCATTCTTTATTACATGTTTAATTTTTATGCAAGTAATATATGAATATATTTTCATTGTAAAAAATTGGAAAAGTTAAGAAATGCATAGCACACACACAAAATTTGTATGTATTTATAATAACATTATTTGTGATAGCTAAAAAATGAAAATAACCCAAATGCCCATCAAGAGATGAATGAATAAAAAGTGGTATATCCATACAATGGAATATTATTCAGCAATAAAAACAAATTACACACTGGTACATGGATAAGACTCGAAGACATTAGGCTAAGTGAAAGAAGTCAGTAACAAAGGACCACATATTGTAGTATTCTGTTTATATGAAATGTTCCAAATAGCCAAATCCATAGAGACAGAATGTAAATTTATGGTTATCTAGGGCTGGCCAAGGAGTAGGATTGAGGGGAAATTGGGAGTGACTGCTAATGGATAAAGAGTTTCTTCTTGAGGTGATGATAATGTTCCAAAATTGGTGGTGATGGTTACACAACTCGAGGAATATAATAAAAAGCAATGAATTCCACATTTACATGTATGAACTATATTTTATGCAAACTATATCTCAATAAAGCTATTAAAGAACATATAGCATATAAAGCAAATGTGCCTTTTATAATCATCTGTGTCAACCTTTCCCTCCTTTTTCTGGGAACTCTAGTACATGTCATCTCAGATCATTTAAATGAGATTTCATACATATGTGTACATATACGAGCACATGGTTTTTACTTCATTTTAGGATAACTTCGAGCATTTGTTCTGCAGCTTGCTTTCTATATCTACCAATGGCGCTCAAATTCCTTTCATATCAGGACACACAGCTCTACCTCATTCACTTAATTGATGAATTATAGCTCAGTGTAATGAGAATGATGGATGAATCATGATTTGTTCACCAATCTTCTTTGCTGGACACTTAGATGGTGTCCAATTTTTTTGCTATTTTAAACAAAGTTTCAGTAACATCTGTGCACAAGCTTATTTGTGCACACAGAAAGTAATTTTTCTAGCAAAATTCAGTACTTCAAAAAGGCTTGCTGTATTGAAGAGTGAAGTGCATGAAATTTTTTTCAATTCTGCCAAATTGGACTCCCAATGGGTTATATCAAATTATATATGAACAATCAGCTTATACAAGTATAAATTTCTTCTCACCCATTGTCTGTTTTGGGAATGAGTTGATTGGTTTCTTATTATTGACATGTGAGAGTTCTTTATGCATTCTGGACCCAAGTCATTTCTTAGATACATGATTTGCAAAGACTTTTTCCCAATCATTCTTTTAAAGGATGTTTCTTTGAAGGGTACCTGGCTGGCTCAGTAGGTGGAGTGTGTCTTTTCATCTTGGGGTTGTAGGTTCAAGAATATTGGATGTAGAGATTACTTTTAAAAAATAAAATCTTGGGACGCCTGGGTGGCTCAGCGGTTGAGCGTCTGCATTCGGCTTAGGGCATGATCCAGGTCCAGGGATCAAGTCCCGCGTCGGGCTCCCTGTGAGTCTGCTTCTCTCTCTATGTCTCTGCCTCTCTTTCTGTGTCTCTTATGAATAAATAAAATCTTTAAAAATAAATAAATAAGTAATAAAAATAAAAAGTAAAATCTTTTTTAAAAAAAGAATGTTTTTTTGAAAATCAGGAGTCTTAAATTTTGATGAAGATTAATTTATCAGTTTGTTCTATTACATATCATGTCTTTAGTGCTGTATCCAAAAACTCTTCCCCTAACCCAAGGTCACAAAGATTTTCTCCTAAGTTCTTTTATACAGCTTAAATATTTAGATCTTACATTTAGGTTTGTGATCCTCTTCTAATTTTTGCATATGATTTGAAGTTCATGTTTTGCAAATAATATAAATGATTTCAGCACTCTCTGTTGAAAAGACTATCCTTTGCCCCTTGCATTGTCTTTGCACCTTTGGAAAAAAATTTAGTTACTCATAAAAATGTGGGCTTTATTTTTTTAAGATTTTATTTATTTATTCATGAGAGATACACAGAGAGAGGCAGAGACATAGGCAGAGGGAAGGCAGATGCTCAACTACTCAGCCACCCAGGTGCCCCAAATGTGGGCTATATATCTCAACTCCATTCTGTTCCATTGCTCTATTTTTCTTTATTCCAATACCACATTGTTTTGAATAATATGGTTTAATAATAAATCTTGGAGTCACTTGAGGTTAGCCCCGCAACTTTTTTACTTTTCAAAGTTATTTTGCCTATACTTGGTCCTTTAGACTTCGGTATCAACTTTAGAATTAGCCTGTCAATTTCTACCAAAGAAAATCCTGCAGGAATTTTGATTGGAATTGCATTTAATCTATAAATCCATTTGGGAGGACTTGAAATCTTAACAATAATGAGACTTCAAATCAATGAAGAAGGTATACTTCTTCATTTAGTTAATCATCTTTAATTTCTCTCCACAATGATTTGTAGTTTGTGGTTGCACAGGTCTTTCATATCCTTTATCAGATTTATCTCTAAGCATTTCATATTTTTGTGCTATTATAGATATATATCTTTGAATTTTTAATTACTGATTGATTTAGTTGATTTCTGTATGTTTATTATCTGGAAGCATTGCAAAATGTCATTAGTTCTAATAGATTTTTGTAGATTTTATCATATTTTCTAAACAGATAATCACATCATCTGCAAATAAAGACAGTTTTATTTTTCTTCTTTTCCAATCTAGATGTCTTTTATATCTTTTTTTTTTTCTCTATTTGCACTACCCAGAGCACCCGTACAATGTTGAATAGAAGTGGTGAAAACAGACATCCTTGCCTTGTTCCTTATCTCATGGAAAAAACATTGCCTTTCATCATTATATGTGATGTCAGATGTAGGGTTTTTAGAGGCACTTTTTCAGGTTGAGGAAGTTCACTTCTTTTTTTTAAAGATTTTATTTATTTATTCATGAAAGACACATAGAGAGAGAGAGAGGCAGAGCACAAGCAGAGAGAGAAGCAGGCTACACGCAGGAGGCCTGATAGAGGACTCGATCCGGGAACCACCGGATCATGCCCTGGTCCGAAGGCAGGCAATGAACCGCTAAGTCACCCAGGCAACCCAAGGAAGTTTGCTTATATTCCTGGTTTTGTTGATAGTTTTTTTAAAATTTAAAAATTCGGGGAGGGATCCCTGGGTGGCCCAGCGGTTTGGCGCCTGCCTTTGGCCCAGGGCGCGATCCTGGAGACCCGGGATCGAATCCCATGTCGGGCTCCCGGTGCATGGAGCCTTCTTCTCCCTCTGCCTGTGTCTCTGCCTCTCTCTCTCTGTGTGACTATCATAAATAAAAATTAAAATTAAAAAAAAATTCGGGGATTTTGTCAAGCACTTTTTCTTCATTATTGAGATGATGATATGGTTTTCTCCCTTACTTTATTAATATGGTGAGTTACATTTATTTTTAAATGTTAAACCAATCCTGCATTCCTAAAGTCCTACGTAGCAATGACGTTTATACTTCTAATATAATGTTGGATTGGATTTGCAAACTTTTTTTTATTGGAGTTAAATTTGCCAACATATAGCATATCACCCAGTGCTCATCCCGTAAGGTGTGATTTGCAAACTTTTTAAAGACATTTTTCATCTATATTAATGAAAAACAGTGATTGGTAGTTTTTTTTTTAACATCTTTTCCTGGTTTGGGTATCAGGGTAATGCTTATAAAATGATGACTTGAGAAATCATTCTTCCTCTTCAATTTTCTTGAAGAAAATTTGTAGTGGATTTGGTATCATTTATTACTTAAATCTTTAGTAGAAGGGAAGGCATCTGGGCCAGGAAATATATTAATGGGAAGGCTTTAAACTACAAATTTGATTTCTTTAATAGAATTATGACTATTCAGATTATTTCTTTTTGAGGGAGCTTTGACAGTTTGTGTCTCTTTTTAAAAGATTTAAAAAAAAAGTAATCTCTACACCCAACGTGGGGCTTGAACTCACAACTCTGAGATCAAGAGTCACACTCTCCATGGACTGAGCTAGGCAGACAACCCTAGTTTGTCTTTTAAGAAGCTTATCCATCTTATCTAAGTTGTCAAGTTTATTGGCACAAAGTTATTCATAATATTCCATTATTACATTTATTAACAGTGGCAGAATCTGTATTTCAGTGCCCTTTCTCATTTTTAATATTATCAATTTGTGTCCTTTTTTTCTGAAAAGTTTGGCTAGAGGTTTATTGATTTCTTTGGTTTTCTCAGAGAGGCAGCTTTTTGTCTCATTGTTTTTTGTTATTGTTTTTCTCTTTCCTATGCTGTTGATTTACAGTTTAATCTTCATGATTACTTTTTTTGATTACTTTGTTTCTAATTAATTTGCTTTTCTTTTTCCAGTTTTTTAAAGGTGAAAACTGAGATCATTGATTTGAGATCTTTCTAACCCACTTCTAACTACTAACCACAAATTCTGAAATATTGTATTTTTATTTTCACTCGGTTTAAAATATTTTTGAATTTCTCTTTTGATCTCTTTGACTCATGGGTTATTTAGAAGTGTTTTGTTCAGTTTTTAAACACATGTGAATTTTTCTCAAATGGTTTGGTTACTAATTTCTAATTTAATTCCATTTGCCCAGAGTATATATTGTTTTATTGATTCCTTTAGAATTTATCGAGACTTGTTTTTATGTTTAAGAACATGATCTTAATAAATGTTCCATCTGCACTTGAGAAGAATGTGTCATCTGCTATTGTTTAGTGCACTGTTCTATATATGTCAATCAAATCAAGTTTTTTGATAATGTCATTCAAGAACAATTGTGTCTTTGATGATTTTCAGCCTATTTTTTTTGAAGAATTGCATAATTATGTTTCATTTTCATTTTGAAAATCTTTTTCTAATTTTTTACATTTCATTTTTTTGTGTATTTTTATTGGAGTTCAATTTGCCAACATATAGCATAACTTTTTTATCAATTATTGAGAGAATATTGAATTCTCCAACAGTATTTGTGGATTTTCATAGTTCTTCTTATAGTTCTATCACATTATGTTCCATGTATTTTTTAGAGGCATAAACATTGAGAGTTGTCATGTCCTCTTGAAGAATTGACCCTTTTATCATTATGAAATGCCCTTCTCTATCACTGATAATAGTATTATTCACTTTGAAATTCATTTTGTCTGATGTTAACACAGCTCTTAGCATCAGCTTTCTTTTGTCTAGTGTTAGCATAGTGTGCCTTATTTCATCCTTTTACTTTTAGGCTATTTGTGTCTTTACATCTAAAATGTGTATGTTGAATGAAGCATATGATTGCACTTTGCCTTTTTAAAATCCAGTCTGACAATCTCTACCTTTTAGTTAGATTAAACAATTTACTTCTAATATGATTAATGACAGGGTCGGTTTTATTTTTTTTAATTTTTTAAAAAAGATTTTGTTTATTTATTCTTGAGAGAGAGAGAAAGAGAGAGAGAGAGAGGCAGAGATACAGGCAGTGGGAGGAGCAGGCTCCATGCAGGGAGCCCGATGTGGGACTCGATCCCAGGACTCCAGGATCACGCCCTGGGCTGAAGGCAGGTGCTAAAACCACTGAACCACCCAGGCGTCCCACGGTTGGTTTTAAGTGTATCATCTTATTATTTGTTTTCCAATTGTCTCATCTGTTCCTTGTTCCCATTTTCCTCTTTTTCTACCTTTTTTTGAATTCATTTTACATTTTTAATTATCGTATTTTATCTCCTTTGTTGGCTTTTTAGCTATAGCTTTTGTTTTGTTATTTTAGAGACTGATTCAGGGTTTACAGAAAATATTTTTTAAGTTATACAGTCTAACCTCAAGTGAATTCATACCACTAACATTTTGTTTCTTCCCTTCCAGCCTTTATGCTATTATTGTCATACATTTGATTTTTGCTTACTTATAAACCCCACAATTCATTTTTATCATATTTGTTTAAAGAGCCAGTTATCCTTTAAAGAGATTTAAATATATAAAAATGTATATATTTACCCAGGTACTCATCATTTTCAGTACTTTCATGCTTTTGTGTAGATCCATATTTCATGTGTTGTCATTTTTCTTCCGCTTGAATGATGTCCTCTAACATTTGTTATAGTGTGGCATTGCTGATCATAAAATCTTTAAACTTCTGTATGTCTGAAATATCTATATCAAATCCCTTTTTAGCGATATTTTCTCTGTATATAGAACATTAGATTGACATTTCTTTTCTCTCAGTACTCTAAATACTGCTCCAGGGGTGCTTGGGCAGTGCAGTTGATTAAGCATCTGACTCTTGATTTCGGCTCAGGTCATGATCTCAGGGTCGTGGGATCAAGCCTAGAGTCAGGCTCTGTGCTCAGCGCCGAGTCTGCTTGAGATTCTCTCTCTCTCTTTCTCTCCTTCTGCCCCTCCAGCTCATGCTCTGTCTCAAATAAGTAAATAAATATTTTTTAAAAATTTAGATCTTATTTATTTATTCATGAGAGACACACACACAGATTGAGAGAATGAGAGAGAGAGAGAGAGAGAGAGAGAGAGAGGCAGAGACACAGGCAGAGAGAGAAGCAGGCTCCATGCAGGGAGCCCGATGTGGGACACGATCCTGGGTTTCCAGGATCATGCCCTGGGCCAAAGGCAGGCACTCAACTGCTGAGCTAGCAAGGCATCCCTCTTTTTAAAAAAATTTAGAAAATAAAGATACTGCTCCATTCTCTTCTCACTTGTACCATTTCCTTTTATTTTTAGTAGGTTCTGTGCCCAGCAAGGAGCCCAATGTGGGGTTTGAACTCACGACTGTGAGATTGAGACTTGAGCTGAGATCAAGAGTTTGGATGCTTAACCAACTCAGCCACCCAGGCACCCTCACCTGTACTATTTCCAATGAGAAATCTGCCATTCTTATTTTTTTTTTCTCAGTACATTACTTGTCTTTTTTCTCTGGTTACTTTTAAGATGTTCTCCTTATCACTGGTTTTGATAAATTTAATTAGGATGTGGTTTGGTATAGTTTTCTTCATGTTATGTGGGGGGTGGATTTTCTGAGCTACTTCAATCCATGGGTTTATGTAGTTCATCAAGTTTGGAAATTTTTCAACCATTTTTTTCCTCAAATGATTTTTCTGTTGTCTTTTTGCTGTCCTTTGGGGGATAGTCTAATTACTCATGTATTTGACTACATGAAGTTGTCTCACAGCTCACTGATGTGTTTTACATTATACTGATTCTTTTTCCTCTATATTTTTTTCATTGTTAATAGTTTTCATTGCTGTATTTTTTAATTTACTAATATTTTCTCCTGTATTGTCTAATCTTCTATAAATCCCATCTAGTACATTTTTAATCTCACACATATTTTTCATCTCTAAATTTCTGTTTGAGTCATTAGAAAAATCTTTTGTGTTTCCAATTAACACTTTGAACATGTGGACTACAGTTAAGGTAACTGTTTTTTTTTTTTTTTAAATTTTTTATTTATTTATTTATGATAGTCATACAGAGAGAGAGAGAGAGGCAGAGACACAGGCAGAGGGAGAAGCAGGCTCCATACACCGGGAGCCTGACGTGGGATTCGATCCCGGGTCTCCAGGATCGCGCCCTGGGCCAAAGGCAGGCGCCAAACCGCTGCGCCACCCAGGGATCCCTAAGGTAACTGTTTTAATGTCTTTGGTAATTCTAATATCTATGTCAGTTCTGGGTTGGTTTTTAATTGATTTATTATTCTCATTAGGAGTTGCATAATATTACATTGTATGAATGTACAATAATTTATTTTGCCAGTCCAGTACTGATGACATTCTGTTTCTTCATGTCTTTTACTAATACAATTAATGCTGCAGTGGACAGCCTCATATTTATGCTGTTGTGTCAGTATATCAATAAGATAAATTTCTGAGGTCAAGTTGCTGAATCAGAGAGTATATGCACTTTTAAAAAATTATTTATTTCATTTATTTGAATTTATAATTTGACAGTCATTCTTGCTTCTATAAAGGACTTGAGTCCATTCGTTCAAGTAATATCTGAAGCAGGTATAATCTTAGCATCACTGGGTAACTTTGGTATCCATTCAGACACCATGCATTTGGTTTGCCCACTCTGACCTGCTTGATAACTTCCTAGTTCTTCCCATTAGGCACTGCCCTTCAATTTGTACCACTTTCCTAAGACTCCCTTGCATGACCACTGATTTTAGATAGAATTTTCTTTTGGACGTAATTTTGCTGTTTCCTCTCTCAAAGGACATGACCAGGGACATTGGGAAGGAGTATCTTTGGTTTCTGGTTCTGTCTTGCAGGACTAATTCACCGGACTACCCTTCTTTCCAGCCTCTACATTATGGGAAGAGGTTCAAATAGTAGTTAGAGGACTACTTTCTCCTTAGGCATAGATTTAGGGCTGCATGCTTATGTATCAACTACTAGGAAGAAGCTTTAGTCACTGTGTTGGCACATGCCCTAGCTTGATAGAGATCCATGCTACCAACTTTGGGCTCCAAATACTACTATATATGAAGATATTCAACTATCCTGCACAGTGAGATCACAGAAAGCTCCTCTTATGTCTTCCTTGTCTCCTGCATGCCTAGAAACATGAGTGAGTCAGGTTAATGCCTCTTGTAAGTTCAGAAACTACTTGGATCTCTTAACTAATCTGAGAAATATATTTGGTGGCCCACCTTGCAAAGCGGAGCCAATGCACTCTGTCACGACTTGAGGATAAAATAAACTCAAGGCCCTTAAATTGTGTGGTAGACCAAATCCTCATCAAATGAACCCAGATGCCCACTCAATTCATACTCATCAGTATGAATGGAACCACTACCAATGAGTTTTTCTGATTGGGACACCCTTGACCCTTAAGATCACCTCATATGTAAATATATAGGAGGTGGTAACTAGACATTGCTGCCCATCACCCACTACCTAATCCCACTTGGTCCTTGACTTTGCTTTCCTGGAACCTGAAGACCTAGCCATTGATACAGGGAGAAGTCTCAATGGGTTAGCTAGCGCAAAGAATGGTGACATATAGGGTGGATTCACACAAAGTGGTTAGCAGGAGTCAAAAACTTATACTGATAATGTTCATTACTTTAAAGTATCCTGTATAGTGGTGTTTGGGTATATGTGATTATCTCCTATGTTGATACTGTCCTCAAGGGCCCAGCATTTTTCAACACACATATTGTCCTGACCTTCAGCATTCTGGTAGCTTACAGCTCATATCCAACATAGCTTGGGGAAGTATAGAAAGCAGTGGGATGGAAGTCATAACTACTGTAAAAATAAGTATTTCTAGATGGATTAGTGTGACAAGTTGTGGGAAAACTCAGGCATAGTAAGGAAGGGGAACCAGTGTAATGTTAGCAAATCAACTTAGTTTAAAAAGGTGAAACAATAGAGATACTCCTCTAGTTAGTATTTGATTTGGTTTGTATTCTCAATCTGACCTCTATATCCATGAGCAGTAAGCAGTTGACAAATAGATACTAATGTGAAGGGCCTTGAATAGGGCCCTCCAAAATCAGGATGGCAATTGAAGGCCATAATTAAAGACCAAATAGCTGCATAATTTGGAACCAGAAGACTCTTTTGACAAAATAATCATAGCTGGAGTAGATACAGAGCTGGTGCTGAGTATGCAATGAATGATTTTTTTTTCAGGACATCTGCCACTATGAGGATTTTGTGGAGTTATGAAAAGGGAATATGCTAGAAATAGTTTACTGTAAAATGGCATCTTGGAGGTGTTTAGAGATTCAAAATGGATGAAGAATTCTCCTGGATCTACTAGTCTACTTTTTGAGTTGGAAGCAGCTATCATAAGTGATGAGTCATTGAAGATATTGTGTCAGAGAGGGAGCTACAATAACAACCATATTCAAGGTCTTGACTTCAATGGGCCACAATAGCCAGCAGGGTGGGGTCATAGTACAAGAGAATTACTTTTGTGTGAGCTTCTCTATCTGGGAAATAAAATCACCCACTCTAATAGAGTAAGTAATTCCAACATTCTCTGCCTCTTGGGGCTGTCACTGCATCACCTAAATCTCATCCAGGTGCTATCATAAGTAGGCATCTATCTGCAGCCTGATCTGGATCATGCCAGTTAGTTGTAGAGTGTAGTGGGGTAGGACTTGACGTCTAAGAGATTTAAATCCAAAATCTGGGCAGCTCAGGTGGCTCAGCAGTTTAGTGCCATCTTCAGCCCAGGGCATGATCCTGGAGACCCAGTCCTGCATGGAGCGTGCTTCTCTCTGCCTATGTCTCTGCCTCTCTCTCTCTCTCTCTGTGTGTCTCTCATAAATAAATAAAAAATATTAAAAAAATAAATCCAAAACCTAATTCTTCAAACTTAGACAAGTCACTTAATCTCTTCACACATTAGTTTCCTTATCTCCAAAATAGTAATGGTAATAGTACTACTGACCTCAAATAATTTTTGAGTATTTTTTTTAGATTTTATTTATTCATTCATGAAAGACAGAGAAAGAGGCAGAGACATGGGCAGAGGGAGAAAAAGGCGCCTCACAGGGAGCCTGTTGCAGGACTCAATCCCTGGATCCCAGGACCATGCCCTGAGCCAAAGGCAGATGCTCAAACGCTGAGCCACCCAGGCGTCCCTCTATTAGTATTTAAATGAAATAATTTGTATAAAGCGTTTATCCCAGTGTTTGGAGCACAGGTTTAAGATTAGTCATTATTATTTTGCTTGGGGTTGGGTAACCCAGAAGGTCTGTTGAAGAATCTACCAGAGTGAGTCTGCCTCCATCTTTCCACCTTACTCCAGTTATTTTTGGGGTAATGTTGGATCCCTCCTTCCAAACAAATGAAGCTCTAGAACACTGGATTTAAACTAGAATGTAATGCCACTGGAATCTGTGTTGCCCACAGGGATAGGTCTGAGCTGGACTGCAGCCTGGGGAGAATGGAATGAAAGTGGGCAATCCAAAATGCAGCATTCTGAGGAGAAATTGAAACCAAAGCCACAAGAAAAGTAAAATCTAGATGTTTCTCCAAATAAGCAGGTAAGGCAAAGGAATCTGTGATCCAGGCTACAGAGTAGAAAGTGGGAAAATTACTTAAGAGCTAGACAGGGCTTGGTTATAATTCAACTCCACCATATACAAGGTGAATGGCTTTGATCATCCTAACTAAACTTGATTTATATTTTGGATCAGCCATTTCCTTAGCTGGTGGCCTTGAAGGAATTACTTTATTTCTATTCTACAGTTTCTTCATCTGGGAAAAATAGAAATAAAAAGAACATGTTGAGTCTTAGAGTGCTTGCAAGAATGAAACATGGTAATCTTCATAAAATGCTTAGTTTATATAGTGCCTGGTGCATAGTAAGTTCTCAAAGAATTTTCATCATTGTTGCTAAACAGAGAGTGAAGGAGGAGCCTGGGAGCATTTCCTGGGCTAAGGAATAAACACACAAACAAATTTTATAGGATGCTTTTGACCACAGCATAAGCAGGAGTTAGAAACGGCATTGACTCAGCTTGTACAGACAGTATCCTCCTGGCTGTCCTTGCTGCTTGATATATAAAAACTACAGATAGGAACAGTTCAAAATGTGGCCCACTATATCCACCATGGAGATGCTGAACTACTCAAAAAAAGGATAATCCTGTTCATCTTGGAAGTCTGAGCTGCTGGGCCTGTCTCAGTTGCTCTAGCCTATTGTAGTAAATGAGTATCAGTCATGGGTGTTGTTTACCCTTGAAGTAAAGCCTCTGTTTTTAGGTTTGCCTTGATGGCTAATGTTCTTACACCTTCACAAAGTTGATGGAACATGTGCAGGGATGTTTCCTTCCTGGAGAAGCAGGCAAAGAAAAGGATAGTGATGTAGCCCGGATCCTCTTACATTAGATAGGTGTCCATAGTTGTTTTTGATGGCTTAGGCTTCAATTGTGTAGGGGCATCTAAGGTTAGGATACCAGAGTGAGGAAAGAAATGAAAAGTAGCTCCAGTTGCTCAACTATGACCTTGATAAGAACCAGATAAACTCCTTTCTCTTTTGAGAAGGTTGACCTGGAGGTAAGTGTGGTAAAAGGCGGTAGAAGACAGCAGCGATATTCCACAAACTTCAGATATCGACAGACCACTTTGATTGACCAGAGGGATCCCAAGCTGGTATGGTTGGCACTTTGTCAGGCACCATGCTGACAATTTGGGTGGCTAGGCCTTAGTTTAAGAAAGTCACCTCTGGAATTTCTTTTTTTTTAATAAAGATTATATTTGTTTATTCATGAGAGACACACACACAGAGAGAGGCAGAGACATAGGCAGAGGGAGAAACAGGCTCCTTGTGGGGAGCCTGATGTGGGACTTAATCCCAGTGCTCTGGGATCATGACCTGAGCCAAAGGTAGACACTCAACCACTTAGCAACACAGGCGTCCCACCTCTGGACTTTTCAAGGTTTTCCCAGAGGTGGTCCTGCTTCAGATGGCTCAGAACTTCCCAGACATGAGGTTCTTTGGAGGCCAGATCATGGGGAATAACTTAGGATATCCTCCAGGTAGATAACAAACCTCCTTGTTAATGAAGTTATGTAAAATCAGGGGGTCAGCAAACCGTGCCTCATGGGTTAAGGTCAAGCCACTCTTCATTTTTATTTGGTCTACAAGCTAAGAATGGTTTTTATAGCAAATATTTGCAATTGATTTAATGGTAGGCAATGCTAATTTTGAAACCCAATTAAGTAAAATGTTATTCTGAAAAAGAATTCCAATTTCTCATTGGTAGGTCTGTATTATCAAAAATTATACTCAATCATTATTATATTTAGAATTTTGTTAGTAAAAATTTGTGGAAATTCTTTTTCTTTCTTATTATAAAAGCATCTATATAATATCCTGAATTTGCACTCGACCCATAAAGCTTAAAGTATTTACTATCTGGACCTTCACAAAAGAAAAAGTTTGCTGACCCCTTTGTAACATAATAAAAGTAATGGCAAATAATGTTAGCTAATATTTATTTTTTATTATACGCTCAGGCAACACTCAGAGTTTACATGGATTATCACATTTATTCATCATAGTAACCTTATTGCCATTAGTGTAATTATGCTAATTTTATAGTCATTAATATGAAAGAGGAGAAAATTTTTGTAATCTGACCAAGAATGCAGAAATGGTGGGGCTAGGATCTGAATTCAGTCTGCCTCTGGAACCCAAACTATCAACTACTGAGCTATATACATAATGGATCAGGCATCACTCAGGTCCAAAAGCTGAATAGCAAATTCAGACTGGTCAAGACACATGTACAAAGGAAGCTTCCATTTCTTATTCTCTTTGTCAAAGATGTAGGCCTCCCAGTGCTCAGCCCTGTATTCTGAGAGGGCAGTGATCAGAGGAATAAACATATTATAGCTGTACGAATCCTGACAGAAATGTAGCATCCCGTTTTTCTTCCTCACTAGGAGCACCAAAGCTTTTGTGGGGGTTAGGAGGCTTGCCGAATCTCTCCCACAAATCAGCTTCTGTAGACATTCAGGAGGCCAGGGTGTTGGAATCGAAGGGTTATGTGTTTGGCAGAGAATGAGCCCTGAATACTGGGATGATTTCCCAGTCACATTTATAAGAAAACAATTATTCTTCCTCCATGCCCCCAAATGCTTCTTGGCCCATGCATTCGGGTGACAGATGAGTTAGGCCCCAGTGGGTATGAACAACCCTGCAACATAACACAGGATAGCGATTCTCAAAGTGACAGGAATGAGATGGTGGTGGGGAAAATGGGATATGGTTTTCCAGCCAGCAGAAGCCGAGGACCAAGGGTAATACTCTCTGAGAAGCTGAATTAGCAGAGACTCAAAACCTCTGGCCTAAGAAATATAAAGCTTTCTAGGCCCACTCTTGTTATTAGAGATAACCTCGCATAGACAGCAGGTCAGAGATTTGAGGAATGCTCCTGGAGCTCTTAGGGTGAAGGAAGACTTGTCCATAAGTCTTCTCTATAATGAGTTTTAATGTTTTTGAGTCAGAGATACACATCTTCTGGCCCCAAAGGCTACTCCAGGAGATTTCAGTAGCTCACTCACTACCCCAAACACAAGCTGCATGGCCCTCTTCTTGCCTTACCTCCAAAGCAGCAGTCTTCAGTATTCCCATACAGTAAGAACTATGACCAGGAGGGAGAGATCTATGTGCTTTATGACACTGTTAAGGACTTCAACTCTGACCTACTTTCCTTTTTTTAAGATTTTATTTATTTATTCATGAGAGACACAGAGAGAAGCAGAAACATAGACAGAGGGAGAAGCAGGCTCCCTGCAGGGAGCCGGATGCAGGACTCGATCCTAGTACCCCAAGAGCAGGACCTGTGCCAAAGGCAGACACCCAGCCACTGAGCCACCCAGGCACCCCCCGGCCTCATCTTTAATGAGTGCTTCATGTAACACTGTGACTTACTTACTGACTTACTTTCCTCGTAAGACCTCAACACAACAACAATAATAAGAAAAAATACTTCGTATGTCCCATGCACTGTTTTCAGTAACATGTGTATGACTGCGTGTTCCAACACCATCTTACAAAACTGGCTCTTTGCTTCTCTGTCTCAGGGACTCACTGGGAGTAGCCACCTCTACTCCATTCACCCTGGGATCTTCTATCCTTACAGACTACCTTGAAAGCAGATTTGGAATCAGTTTGTATCTGAGTCCCAGCTTTGTTACTTTATTAGCTGTATGACTTTGGGGAACTTACTTAAGCACTCTGAACCTGTTTCCTCATCTAGAAAAATGGGGACACTTTATAGAGTTGTTATAAGGATTGGATTAAAGATGTTAATTTGTCTAAAGCACTCAGAATAGTGCCTGGTACATTGTAAGCTCTCAACATATTAGTTTTTGTTATACAGTGCATAAGATGCTATGTCAGGCATAGATACTAGCATATCTACTTGGAAGTATTTCCTACCAGACTGTGAGCAATAGTGAGCTGATAGATGCTTAACAATTAGCTCTCCCAGAAAAGAAAAGGGAGGGGGGACCCTTGATTTATAGTTTCATAATTTATGTGAAATAAATACTTTGACCATGGACAATGTCAGGTTATTAACTTGATGTCACTGAACCAAAGCTGGGAAGGAATGCTATCATAAGTGACTTGAAGAGAGACAGTCCTGTTTTTAGCATTGAAAGTTTTAGTACCCAGTGTCTCACATCTTGAGTAAACTGGGATGATAGGTCAACCTAGGCTGATTCTAGTTATTTTGGTAGTAGATCCAGTTCCCAGCACAGTGCCAGGGCAGAGAGTAGCTGTTCAAGAAATTATGGATGAGGGGAACCTGGGTGGCTCAGTGGTTGAGTATCTGCCTTTGGTTCAGGTGGTGAATCCAGGGTCCCGGGATCGAGTCCCACATCAGGCTCTCCACAAGAAGCTTGCTTCTCCCTCTGCCTATGTCTCTGCCTCTCTCTTAAATAAATAAATAAATAAATAAATAAATAAATAAATAAATAAAATCTTTAAAAAAAAGAATATGGATGAATTGCATGACTGCAGGGCATTTTGTAAGATACAGAGCAGCAGGTACTCCCAGCTCTAGTTCATGTCTGGTGGCTCAGTGTATGGATTTGGGCTTTAGACACTCGCTTTGCCACTTAATAGCTGCTCCTAGCCTCAATATCCCCATCTGTGAAATCAGGATGAAAGTACTCACCTCCTAGGGGTGCTGGGGAGGGTTAAGTAAGGTGAGGAATGAGACAGTGCCAAAGGCATTTTCTGATTGTAGTAATTGCTCAGTAAACGCAAATTAGCAAACAGTTCCCATTGTGCCCTTCTATTTATTTCCTTCAGGCCTTACATTTGGTGATTTATTTTACTCTTCTAGTTTCTTTGGACTCCTTGCACTTGGATTAAAAGAAAAAATGAGGTATAGTCAAGGATTGGACATAGCTAGAGGACCCAGAGTGTGATTTGCTCTGGGAGTCAAAGCCCTACATGGGTTTGGCAGAGTGGGCAACATCTAGGGTAATCTAGAGGGCCACCTTGACGCTGGGGGGCACCCATGGGCACACAGAATCCTTATAACAGAATTCTGCCATCAGCTATCAAGTTGTTTGGGAAAACAGACCTTAAAGGGGCCACACCTTAATTTATAAGCCTGGGGGTGCCTGAGTGGCTTAGTTGGTTAAGTCTCCAACTCTTGTTTTTGGCTCAGGTCATGATCTCATGAGTCATGGGATCGAGCCCCATACTGGGCTCTGTGCTCAGCACAGAGTCTGCTGGAGATTCTCTGTCTCTGTGCCCCCTGCCTCTCTCTGAAATAAATAAATAAATACAATCTTTACAAAAAATTATAAGCCTGCATCATAGGTTTAAAAAAAGAATGAACAAAGATTAAGGACTTGTGGGAATAAACCATGGAATTCCAGAATTCGGGAGAGAGGTGGGAAATGGAAAGAGAAAATGAAAAGCAGCCAAAGACACACTTCTCAACTAACTCTCAGCTTTGCTGAAAGCTGGCCCTATTGACACAAATACAGAGCTTTCATTTTTTAAGCAAGAAATAGTTTTCTGAAGAGCAAAAGAAAAAAAAAATCTCAACTCTCCAAAGTTAGCAGACTGCGCCGCTGAAATAAGATCCGACATGTGACTCATACCCAACCTAGGGGAACATCTGGAAATCAGCTTGCCACCCTTTCTTTGCTAGAGTAAATGTCTACCAAGTGAGGAGACCCCAGCCCAGAAGGAGAAAAAAGACGCTTCTCAAATCAAATCTTCCTCACCCCATCGCCTGCCATATGGCATGTGCTAACTGGAGTGAGAGCAAGTCCTGTTTGAGGATCTGACACAGAGAGTTCTCCCTAGCCTCTGCCTGTCAATTCCTGGGGTCCCTTGGGATGAAAATACAACATTCGTTGTAAAAGCAGCAGTGCTTTATTGTGTAATGTTGGAAAAAATTGCAGAGCAATAACAACAGCTAACGTTGATAACATATATGTAGTGCTCACTCTACACTGGGCACCTTAGTGCTTGTCTTACTCAATCCCCACAACGACCTGGGAAGATATTATTCCCGTTTTACAGAAGAAGAAAATGAGGCTCGGGGGAGGGAGAGTGGTAAAGCTGCTTAGGGTTGTACAGCCAGCAAGCAGTAGATGTGGGATTTCAACACGGCCAGTCTGACCCTAAAGTCTAGCTACAACACTTTTACGCTCTCCTTCTCCACCAATGTCAACCCAGGGAGCTCATTTCTCCACACTCTCCGGGAGCCTGATCTGACCTTCATATATGGGGTTGACAATGTCCTCTCCTGGGCACAGAGGAAAGAATTAACATTCTTCAGCTTCTTTCTGGATTATCTTAAATGGCTAAAAATAAGGCTAGGAAAGTCCCAGCATCCACACTTTTGGCTACAGGCTCACCACGGCCACCACAAATAGATGTACATTTCTTGCATTCCATAAATGCCCCCAGCCAAGTTGGAATGGGCAAGTTGGAACAAAAAGCCCTTGCTCTACTTGTCAGGCTCCTCAGAAGGGGCTCTTCTGTAATGTGTCCACGTAGGGGGAAGAGTCTTTGTCATTTGCAGGAAGGCGCACTAGGGGTTAGGGTGGAAACAAAACCAGCTTGGTGATGTGCTGATATTTGCTCTGTCAGAATGAATTCCCAGTGTTGGAAAGGCTGCCTTTGTGAATCTGTAAGTCTGCACTCCATCCCTCCTCAGGTTGCAGCTTCCTGATTGTCCCAGCTGTGTGTCCCTTCACTTTTTTTTACTATGAGCAATTCAGCATCTGTTTCCAGGCCAGGGTCTCCACCAGCACATATGACATCATTGAGTGAATGACCAAAAGGCAACCCCATTGGGAGGACAAATTAGGAGAAAGATGTCCCATCCTTAGGGCTGATGCAACCCTAAGCCAGAACACACGGCATAGGATGGGAGTCCAGAACGGTGTCCATCTCCTCGCCTCACCTCTCCCCAGCCAGGTGTCCTTGTGGTAGAAATATCTACTTAATCTTCTACAGTGGCCCTATTCCATCTTCCCCAACCTACAAGGGTCTTTTCCCCTTCCAAGTATACTTCATATATTCAAGACCTAGAAAATTGATTACTTTGAAAATAAGGCTACTGAGAGTGAGATTGACCAGGTATCTATTTTCTGCTTATATCTTGCCACCCCACCACACCACACCCATTGTGTAACACACGGCTGCCCAGCCTTCTAATATAACCTGTCTCCCCACTTCATAGGGAGCCAAAAAACCCTCATTTAAAGGCAAGTTCTCCCTGGGAGGCACAGAGGTTACGATTTGACCCCACTTTCACAAAGTGGATTTGAGTGCCCTTTGTTGTTCTTTTTGGAGCCCACGGATGAGTTATTGGAATTTTGTTAATATCCAAAGGAGCCTTAGCCTGCCAGGGCCCGTGTAACGCAACCACTTCTGCTTGCACTCACTGTAGCAGGAAACACAGGCTGCTGTCTATAAAACAGGAGAATACCTTAGGGAAATGAATACTCCAGAGAATGGCAAGGTTCATATCTTGAACTACATTCACAGGCACTGAGGAAATCTATATTAATCAGCTGAAATGGAAGGCCATTTTATTTCAGAGTTAGACTGTAGTCAATAGCTGGAAGGACTGTCAAACATTGCATTCTATTAAGCACTGAATTAGATACACAAGTGCTAGAGATTGGTGGGATACCTAGTCCTGCCGTGAGAAAGAGTCAGAGTGTTCTGAGGTGTTTAAAGAACTGCTGAGGAAAAGAGAAGAAACCCTTAAGGCCCTCCACCTCTAATTGATGTTGAATTTCTTTCTTCCTTGGGATTTTTTTTTTAAAACTGTGACAAAATACACATAATATAAATATATCATCTTCACAATTTTTAAGTGTATAGTTTCGGAGTGTGGAGTCATTCACGTTGTTGTACAGCCAATCTCTAGACGTCTCTTCCTCTTCCCAAACTAAAACCGTGTGCACATTAATCACTAACTCCCGCTTCCTTCCTCCTCTCCCAGCCCCTGGCAACCACCATCTGCTTTCTGTTTCTACGAATTTGACTGCTGTAGGTGCCTCATATAAGTGGAACATACACTTCCTAAGGATTTTGATACGCACAATAGAGAACATTTCTTACAAACATTTCTGGTTGCAGTGTCCAAATTTGAGTCATAAAAAGACTCCATTTGGCCTATCCCTACCCATAATAGATTCTGCCTCTAAGACTTTCTTCTTTTGTCCCTTAAGTGTTAGTGATTCTTGGGCCTTTGTCTTGGGCGCTCTGTTCTTCTCACTTCCCACAGTCTTTCTGAGCAATTTCACTTTACTCCCATGTATCCATGTGCTAAAATCTCCCAAATTCATATTCTCTATCCCAGGTTTCCCTCCTGTGATCTTTGCCAGGTTGTTCAACTGCCTAGTTGGCATCTACACTTGGATGTCTCCTAGGCACCTCTAGCTTGACATGTCCAAAAGTGAACTCATGACCCAGCCCAGTTGGCTCCTTCTTCTGGGTTATCTAAGTCAGTGAATGGCACTACCATCCATTTGACTGCCCAAGCAAGAAACTTAGGACCATCCTTATCTCCCACTCAACCACTCAACCATCAAGACCTATATAGATCCTGTATTCCCAAAGTCTTGCTTGTCTGCAGCATCTAAGAAGGATGGTACAGAAGATAACATAATTCACTCTGCATGGGAAGTGGGCAGAGAAAATCTCACAGAGAAGAGTCTTCAGCCAAGTATTGAAGAATGAATAAGAATATACCAGAAAAACAGGTGGCTGGATCATTCTAGGCAAAAGTAGCCCCTGTAAACATGCATAGAGAAGAAATAGCACTTGGGAAGAATATCAAAATAGTTCAGTGTCACTGGAGCATAAAGAGGAAGTCGGGAAACATGAAGAGAAAGGTTAGCATGGTGGTTCAAGGAGGGCTTTGCACACTGTGCAATGGAGTCACATTTTGCAATGCATCAATAGTAAAATATTTTACAGAGCATTATTGGAATTGTGATTACAGATTTCTGGAGGCAGTGTGGGGCGTGAGTTGGAGGGGAACATCATGAAACCAACATTCAATAAAAAATGACATCTTACGTCTCTGGTATTTTCACTACCCATACCCTGAAGGACTTCTCTATGACCTCTCTTATGCTTCACTTCTGAGCTTGTGCCTCATTTCCTTGGCTTCTGCCACCTTGTCTTGTCTCCTATTGAGAGCCTTCCACTATATCCTTAAACCTGATGCTTAATAATATCCCTAGGGTCCTGGACTTGACTTCTTAAGTAGGATTAGCATTCCCAATTGTTGAAATCAACCCCCACCCCAACATATACTCCAGCACAAGGAAGTCCAGAAGTAGCCTAACTGGGATGCCACCAAGTGGTTGACGAATATAAGCACCAAGTCCAAAGGATCAGAGTTAAGATTGAAGGAAGTATACAAAGAAAGGGTTTCAAAATTAGGCTGAATTACATTTTTTAATTTAAATTCAATTTGCCAATATATAGTATAACACCCAGTGCCCATCCCATGAAGTGCCCTCCTCAGTGCCCGTCACCCAGTTACCCCATCTCCCCACCCACCTCCCCTTCCACAACTCTTTGTTTGTTTCCCAGAGTTAGGAGTCTCTCGTGGTTTGTCTCCCCTCTAATTTTTCCTACTCAGTTCCCCTCCTTTCCCTTATGATCTCTTTGACTATTTATTATATTCCACATATATGTGAAACCACATGATGATTGTTTTTCTCCAATTGACTTATTTCACTCAGCATAATACCCTCCAGTTCCTTCCACGTTGAAGCAAATGGTGGGTATTCGTCCTTTCTAATGGCTGAGTAATACCACAGCTTCTTTATCCATTCATCTGTCGAAGGGCTCAGTGATGAATTCAAATGTGCTGCATTCTCATGAAATGCCATCATAAATGGTTTTACTTATTTTTTTCAATAAAACTTTAAATTTTGCCTAATATATTTCTAGCTAATGTCCTTAGCAGAAATAATTTATTTACAGATCAAAAAACAAAAATAAAAAACCCCCCAAACCCAAAATTAGGCTGAAATAAGTTCAAAGCAAGAGTAAATTGAAACGTAATTGAGGCAAAAGATTGGGAGAACAGGAATGACTGGATGTTGAAAACATTTTTTGGTGTTGGGCCTTGATTTTAGAGTCTGGTTGGTGATTGAAATGGATGGGTGAATTTAAAAGGAGAAAACTGGGCAAGATCTTTCAACCCTCCCCCACAACCAAACCCTTTTGTTAATAAGCTCAAGGGCTTCTTGGGTATATCTGGTGGAAGGCAGGGTACTACATTAGCTCTTTGGGTCCCTCTTTGTTTCTTGTCTTCCCTCCCCATAGCCCTTTAAGCCAACCTAACGCATCCATACACTGTTTTCCCACTTGTTCAGTTAAAAGCAAGCTGCAAACCCCTACTAGTTTACATAGAAATCATGCTTTAATCCTGCTTACTCATTTCAAACCTTGTCCTTGATTTAATTCTACTTCTACCAGTTCTGAACTTTTGCTGGAACCAATGTCTTGATTTCTGCTAAGTATCGGACCTGGTCGCTGTGACATTAAACCTTCAACTCTTCCTGGTGAGTGGTGGTTTACCTTCCCCTCTAGTTCTTGGGACACTGGGTTAGATATAAAAGATTCCATTTGTACTTGGGCCCTGCAGAACCCAACCCAATTCTGAACACATGAATAACTAGCTTATAAACCAGACCAGATACGTATTATCTCTCCATTCAACCTCCCAATAAAGGAGGATTTGAGTAAAAACCCTTCCTAGTAGATTTAGTATTAGAGCTCATAGGGTCAACAAGAGTCTATGATCCTCAGATATTGGGATTATAGGGCAAATATGTGTGTGTGTATGTGAGTGAGCATGTGTGTGTGTATCGGTGGGGGAAAGGTACAGGAGTGAAGAGTGGAAAAATAATTCTTGGTAAGCAAGGAATATATGAGATAGGGTGAATGTGCACAAACTGTGATCAAGACCAAATGGCACAGTATTGAATAATTTAATGATATTAGAAAGCCTAGAAAAAGAAATTAATTTGGGTGGTTGTACAGCTATAGCAGGAAGAGAGGCAAACATTGTCTCAACTTTGATTATATCTCCAGATGCCCACAGTGATTTAGGATTTATACCATTCCTTGGAATGTTAGAGGTGGTCCTGTGGTACTGCCCAGGTATTCAGAGGTAGTAGATGTAGAAACTATGGTTGGTGTAGAACAGCATGTTCTTTTTTAAAAAGCTAACTTTATTGAGGTATAACTTTCATATAATAAATATAATAATATATATTTCATATGCAATATACTGAAATACACCTGTTTTAAGCATACAGTTTGATATTCTGACAAATGCACACACCTGTGTAACCACCACCAAAATCAAAACATAAAACATTTCCATGATCCAAAAAGTTTCCCTCATGCTAATTCTCAGCCCCACGCAACCAATAATTTACTATCTAGATTATAGATTATATGTGTCTTTTCTAGAGTTTCTAATAAATAGTATCATGCATATATGGCTTTTTTGTCTGTTTTTTTAATCAGCATAATACATTTGAAGTTCATTTCTGTAACATGTATCAGTATTATATTCTTTTTTATTGCAGAGCAGAATTCTATTGTATGTATGCACCAGTTTGTTTTTCCATTTACCTGTTGGTAGACATTAAAGCTATTTCCAGTTTTTGGCTGTTATTTAAAAAAAGCTGCTATATATTCATGTACAAGTCTTTGTGTGGACATATCTTTTTACTTCTCTTGGATAAATACTTAAGAGATAGAATTACTGGGCCAAATGGAAAGTGTATGTTTAACTTTATAAGAAACTGTCAGATTGCTTTATAAAATGGTTGTACTATTTACATATTCTCACCAACATGGTATTATCAGTCTATTTTATTTTATTTTATTTTGTTTTGTTTTATTTTATTTATTTTATCTTTTTAGTCTTTTTCATTTAAACTGTTCTTTGGGTGTGAAGTGTTATCTCAGTGTGGATTTAATTTTTATGTCTCATGACAAATGATATTGAGCATTGTTTCATATGCTTAATGGCCATTTGTATTTTTCTGGTGAATGTCTGTTCCACTCTTTTGCTTATTTTTTAAATTAAGTTGTCCCCTTATTTGAGTTTTAGAAGTTATTTATATATTCTATATATATATAGCAAATATTTTCTCCAGGCTGTGATTCACCTTTTAATTTCCTTAACGGCATCTTTTGAAGAGCAGAAGTTTTTAATTTTGATGAAGCCTTATTTATCTATGTGTTCTTTAAGGAATTATACTTTTAATTTCATTAGTTTTCTTTATTATGTCCTGTATTCAATTTTAATTTACTTTTTTTTTGCTGTTTTTTAATTCTTTTCCTTTGATTACTTTTTGTTTAATTTGTTCCTCTTTTCTAGCTTCCTAAGGTAGAAGCTGGGATCATTGATTTATGAATTTTCTTCTTGTATAAATTAGGCATTTAGTACTCTGAATTTTCTCATAAGTACTGCTCTAGGGGCACCTCACAGATTCCAATGTGTTATGTTTTCATAAAATTGTTTTAATTTCTTTTTTGACCTATGGACTATTTTGAGGTGTGTTATTTAGTTACAAATATTTGGAGATCTACCAGAGGTTTTTCTGTTTTGGGTTTCTAATTTAATGTTATTGTGACCAGAGAACATACTTTGTATGACTTGAATCTTTTTAAATTTCCTGGCACGTGTTTTATGGCCAAGAGAAGCTTTCTTTTGGCTAGAGTTACCATCATATATCTCCATCTATTCTTTTATTTTAATCCTTTTGTGCCTTTATATATAAAGTCTTTTATATAGGCAGCACATATTTGGGATTTGCTTTTTTATACAATCTGAAGATCTCTGCCTTTTGATTAGAGTACTTAGGTCATTTATACTTAATGTGATTAATGATATGAATAAGTTTAACTCTATCTTCTTGCTATTTGTTTTCTATTTGTCTAGTCTGTTCTTTTTTCTCTCTTTTCTTTCCTTATTTTAGATTAATTGTGTATTTTCTGATTCTAATTTATCTTCTTTATTGGCTAATTAGCTATACTTTTTGTTTTGTTAATTTATTGCTTGTTTTAAGGTTCATGATATACATCTTTAAGTCATTACAATCTATTTTCAGGTGATAGTATACACTTTGCATATAGTATAAGAACTTTATAATAGTAAACTACCAATTCTCCCATCTGTGTCTTTATGTTATTATTGTCATGAACTTTTCTTATACATATGTTATAAACCCATAATGTTTTATCATAATATATTGCTATTGTTGCATGAATAGTCAATTATTTTTTTAAACAACTTAAGTAGTTTTCAAAAACTTATATATTTACACATACGGCAACCATTCTTGGTTGCTCTTCAGTCTTTTGTGTGGAATCATATCGCTATCTGCTGTCATTTTTCTTTTGCCTGAAAAAGTTAAGAATGATGTTAGCTGTGGGTTTTTCCTAGATGGTATTTATCACTTTGAGGTATATTCTCTCTAAACCTACTTTGATGAGGATTTTTAAAATCATGAATGGATGTTGTACTTCATCAGATGCTTTTTCTGTGTCTATTGAAATGATAATACAGTTTTTTTTATCATTTCTCTTATTGATGTGATGCATCACATTGATTTGTGAATATTGAACCATGCTTGTAACCCAGGAATAAATCCTACTTAATCATGGTGAATAATTTTTTTCAATGTGTTGTTGAATTCAGTTTGCTAGCATTTTGTTGAGGATTTTTGCATCTATGTTCATCAGGGATACTGGCCTGTAGTTCTCTTTATTAGCGTTGTCCTTATCTGGTTTTGGTATCAGAGTATGGCAGCCTCACAGAATGAATTTAGAAGTTTTCCTTCCTATTCTGTTTTTTGAAATAATTTAAGAATAATAGATATTTACTTTAAAGAAAGAATATAGGTATTAATTCTTCTTTAAATGTTTGATAGAATTGGTCTGTGAAGCTGGCTGTTCCTGAACTTTTGTTTGTTTGGAGTTTTTTGCTTACTCATTCATTTTTTTGCTGTTTATTGATCTGTTCAAATTTTTTATTTCTTTCTGTTTCAGTTTGGTAGTTTATACATTTATAGGAATTTATCCATTTCTTCTAGGTTGTCCAATTTGTTGGCCTATAGTTTATCATAATGTTCTCTTATAATTGTTTGTATTTCTGTGGTGTTGGTTATTTCTCTTCTCATTTATGATTTTATTTATTTGAGTCCTTTCTATTCTTTTCTTTTTTTTTAAAGATTTATTTATTTATTTATGATAGACATAGAGAAAGAGAGTGCAGAGAAACAGGAGGAGGGAGAAGCAGGCTCCATGCCAGGAGCCCAATGTGGGACTCGATCCCGGGACTCCAGGATCGCGCCCTGGGCCAAAGGCAGGCGCTAAACTGCTGAGCCACCCAGGGATCCCCTTTCTCTTCTTTTCTTGGTAAGTCTTGCTAGGAGTTTATCAATTTTACTGCGTTTTTTTTCCCCCCGAAGAACCAGCTTCTGGTTTCATTCATCTGTTTTATTGTTTTTTAAGTTTCTATATCATTTATTTCTGCTCTAACCTTTATTATTTCCTTCCTTCTGCTGGTTTTAGGTATATTGTTCTTTTCTAGCTCCCTTAGGTATAAGGTTAGGTTGTTTATTTGAGAGTTTTCCTGTTTCTTGAGGTGGGCCTATGTTGCTATATACTTCCCTTTTAGTACTGCTTCTGCTGTATCCCAAAGGTTTTGGATCATTGTGTTTTTGTTTTCATTTGTGTCCATGGAATTTTTTATTATTTTTTTTCCTGATTGACCCATTTATTATTTGGTAGCATGTTACTTAACCTTCATGTGTTTGTGGTCTTTCCAGATTTTTTGTGTGGTTGACTTTTGCTTTCATAGGTTTGTGGTCAGAAAAGATGCATGGTATTACTTTGGTCTTCTTAAATTTGTTCAGGCTACTTTTGTGGGCTAAAATGCAATCTATTCTGGAGAATGCTCTTGTGCACTTGAAAATAATGGGTACTGTACTGTTTTAGAATGGAATGTTCTGAATATATCCGTTAAATCCATCTGTTCCAGTGTGTCATTCAAAGCCATTGTTTCCTTATTGATTTTCTGTTTAGATAATCCGTCTATTAATGTAAGTGGGATATTAAAGTCCCCCATTATTATTATGTTATTAACAATCAATTCCTTTATGTTTGTTATTACTGTTTTATATTTTTGAGTGCTCCCATATTGGGTGATTAAATATTTATAATTGTTATATCTTCCCATTAGATTGTTTATTTTATTATTATATAGAGTTCTTCTTTGTCTCTTGTTACACTCTTTTTTTAAAAAAGATATTATTGATTTATTCATGAGACACACACAGAGAGAGAGAGAGAGAGAGAGAGGCAGAGACACAGGCAGAGGGAGAAGCAGGCTCCATGCAGGTAGCCTGATGTGGGACTCAATCCCAGGACCCCAGGATCACACCCTGGGCTGAAGGCAGGTGCTAAACCGCCGAGCCACTCAGGGATCCCTCTTGTTACAATCTTTGTTTTAAAGTCCATTTTGTCTGATAAAAGTATTTCTACTCTGGTTTTCTTTTGACATCCATTTGCAAGATAGATATTTCTCCATCCTCTCATGTTAAATCTGCAGGCATCTTTAGGTCTAATATGAGTCTCCTGTAGGCAGTATATACAAGAGTTTTGTTTTTTTTAATTCATTCTTTTATCCTACATCTTATTATTGGAGCATTTAGTCCATTTACATTCAAAGTAATTATTGATGGATATGTATTTATTGTCATTTTATTATTTGTTTTGTGGTTGTTTCTGAAGATTTTCTCTGATTCTTTCTTGTCTTTCATGGCTTGTTGGATTTCTTTAGTGACATATTTGGATTTATTTCTCTTTATTCTTTGCATGTTTATTCGTTGTTTTTGATTTATGGTTAACTTTAGCTTTGTACACAACTTATTCTGCATATGCCAGTCTATATTAAGTTCATAGTCATTTGGGTTTGAACCCATTCTTTTATTTTCAACTCCCTATTTTGGGTATATGTTTTCATACTTTACATCCTTTTATTTTGTGAGTTCTTTTACTGATTTCTTTAGAGAGATATTAATTTTTGCTTCTTTTGTGTTTCCTACTTTCATACTGTCATTTTTGGTCTCTCCATTCCACTCGGAGTCCACATTAATATTTCTTGCAGAGATGGTTTAGTGGTCATGAACTCTTTTAGTTTTTGTTTGTCTGGAAAAGTCTTTATCTCTCCTATTCTGAATGAGAGCCTTGCTAGATAGAGTATTCTTGGCTGCAGATTTTTCCCATTCATCATTTTGAATATATATCTCCATACTCTTCTGGCTTGAAAAGTTTCTGTTGAGAAATCTCCTGCTAGCCTTGTGGGGTTTCCCTTTGTAAGTTACTGTCTTCTTTTGTCTTGCTGCTAAAATGTTTTTCTTTATCACTATATTTCGCCAATTTAATTACAATATGTGTTTTTGTGGATCTGCTTTTGTTGATTTTGATAGTTCTCTGTGCCTTCTGATCTGGATATCTGTTTCCTTCCCCAAATTAGGAAAGTTTCCAGCTATTATTTCTTCCAATAAATTTTCTGCTCATTTTTCCTCTCTTCTTCTTCTTCTGTGACTCTTATAACATGAATGTTATTATGTTTGATGGAGTCACTGAGTTCTCTAAGTCTATTCTTGATTTGCATAATTCTTTTTTCTTTTATTCAGCTTTATTACTTTTCATTACTGTCTTCTAGGTCACTAATTTCTTCATCTGCTTCTTACATCCTGCTGCTCATTCCACCCAGTGCGTATGCCATTTTCTTTATTGAGCCCTTTATCTCTGCTATGTTATTCCTTATCTCTGTGTTAAGGGTATTATTCATGTCTTCCACTCCTTTTTCAAGTTCATTGAGTATCCTTATCATCATTACTTTAAATTCCTTATGAGGCATATTACTCTGTTTTGCTTAGTTCTCTGGCCATGGTCTTGTCCTGTTTTTTTTTATTTGGGAGAAATATTTCTGTCTTCTCATTTTGTCTAAGACTCTGTGACTGTTTTTCTGTGTTAGAAAAGTCAGCTATGTCTCCCCTTCCTAAGGGTAATGGTCTTATGAAGAAGAGGTCCTGTAGTGCCCTGCTATGTAGTGTCCCCTGTTTCCCAGGGCCTGGTGCTTCAGGAAGTATCTCCAATGTGTGGTGCATGTGCTCTGCTGTTGTGTCCTGGCTGCTTTGTCGTTCAGGCCAGTTGTCTTCAGAGGTACTCTTTGCCTGTTGTGGGCCGTATTTTGTCCCTGACCTAAATGTAGCACATTTTAACTAGGTATGCTGTGATCTCCTTGTGAAATGAGATCTGTTGCCACAGCCACCTGAACCAAAGTCTCACAAAACTCCTGGGCCAGGAGATGTAGTGCTGGCAGAGCTTTGGGCCAGTCTTCTGGAGGAGGGTCCCTGCCATGCTGGGAATGAGGCAAGCAAGACTGGGAGGTGCAGTTCCACTGGATCCTTGTTGGGGGACAGGGCTTGGTTTAAGCAGGTTAGGTAGTGTGTGCCTGTGCTGTGCTGGTTGCTGTAGGTAGCCCTGTGCTTATGATGAGGGGCAGGGGAGGGAGATGGTACCTGCCACTTACTTGTTCATAGGGGTCTCTCTGTGAATGCTGCCTCTCTAGGACATGCTCCAAGAGAACCAACTAACCTTACTGGGTGCCTAAGGTGCTCTTAAGATCACTGTTTCCATGTTGTATGTCTACAGATTGTTTGCTTGCCTTCTTTCCAAGAGCAGCCCCAATGCCTCTAGGAAGTCCCCAAGCCAAGCCTACTGACCTTTAGAGCTCCAGGTTTTAAGTTTTGCTGGTTGCAAAAATTCATAAAATGTGGCCCCTCTCACTTTCCAAGCCAATTGCTATGGGGACTCATTTTCCCCATGTGCTCCTTTCTGTGCTAGTCTGTCTCTCACCCTTCTCTGAGACCATGGCTCCCTTCCCACTGCAGTGGCCGTGATCTGTTTCTCTCCCAAACTGCATCTCCTCACTCCCTACCTTCTTCAATGTGGCCTCTTCTCTACCTTTAGATATGGAGTTTGTTCTGCCAGTCTTCAGGTCATTTTCTGATTTATTTAGGATGATTTGACAGAGTTATCCAGTTGTATTCATGGGACAAGGTAAGCTTAGGGTCCTCCTACTCCATTTCCATCTTCCTGTCTCTTCCGAAACATGTAGATACTCTGCATCTGTTAAGTTTTAGCATCATAATATGTTAATTTTGTCTAGAATGAAAGAGAGGGTACATTAAATAGTCTTATACACAAGTGAATTTTGATTCCTAAGTATTTAAAATAGCTTGCATAGAAGGTCCAATTCTAGGAAGGTCTCAGTGGACTGCTAAATGAAGACAATGTGCTCAAGTTGCTCAGCCTCTTGGGCATTCAGAGACTTTTACATGGTGGCATTTTGTTGCCCACCAGTAACTTTTCGCTGAGCCATAATACCTACTAAAAGAGTGAGCAGGAGATGGGTTACTATTAGCCTATGAGATTGGTTGGGCCTAATCCTTTACCATTCCTGCACCTTGCTTTGTTTTTGTTGAGTTGTGAGCAGTGGCACCTCTCTTCATGTCTGGGTAAATTTTTGAATGAAGACTTGATCCTGCTAATCACATAATCCAAGTCAATCTTGAGTTGCCATTAATATCCCTTTGCCATGGGAACTGGTTTCTTATGAGACCTCACTATTGAATGCAGATAATTCTAATGGTAAAGAATGCTGTTATTCAAGTGGTGTATTACTTACTGCCTTTGCAGTAGTACTCCAGCTGTACCAAGCACTGCTACCAAAATTATGAAGGAAACTTTTTGTCCCCAAGGACTTGACATCCACTTGATCTCTCATTAGAAAGCCAGATTTGGATTCCTGCTTTGGAGGATGCTATTAAAAGCTCTCCATATTTGCATCTACCTGTCATCATCTGCAGATGGGTGGCCAGGTACCTTTACATGAGCTCTTGGAGTCATCCCTCTGTGCTACATCTCCTACACACAGCAATTACATTTGTTTTCCAACCTAGTGGGCATGAGATTCACATAGAGAAAGCCACTGCACACCTTCCAGAGGCACATGCCTGTTTAGAGCAAGTAGTTTTCTCTATTTAGACTTCTGTAACTCCAATTGCTGGGCAAAACCTAAAGGATATACAGACCAACCAACAGAACTTCTAGACTCCCCTCTGGTGGGCCTATGATGAAAACAAGAAGGATATTGGCCAGTTTCTGAGTCCACAGGGAACTTTCCTATTGTCTGTGCCCCAAACTGAAGTATGGCTACCTGAAGCCCTTAAAAGAGGTCATCAGCTTAATAGCATTTCTACTCTGTCTGCTCCCTGCATATTTTACCATTCTCAATTTTTTCTAGGTTACTGCTCAACTGGCCCAATGACCCAAGGCAGGAAGAAGAATGTATTGTGGAAAAGTAATTGCCCACTCTGTTGCCATGGCCTTTAAAAGCTTCTTGCAAAAAAACAACAACAACAACAACAACAACAAAACAAAACAAAACTTCTTGCATGCCCATACTGCTGCAGTTTCCTGTCTTAGGGCTTGGGAATAGGTCTAGGCTTTACTGCCAGCTCCCGGTCTCTCTTCTTCTTGGCTGTTTCCAGACTCCATTATTATTGAGTGGAGCCAGTTACTCTTGGATCTTGAGAGCTAAGACTGCATATATCTCTCCAATTCTGCATTTAGTGACGTAACATTGGTGTCTTTAAATTATCCATAACAGGAGTATTTTTACCATAAAAATTGACAAACACTACAAATCACAGCCCCACCTCCCCCAGCCAGCTACACATTGACCAGCAAACCACTGCTTGTACCTTACCTTCCCATCTTAGACAAATCTTATTGGGTCTTATGGCCTGGGAAAGATACTTCTCTTTTCTGAACCAACAATTTTTGAGGTAGTTTCTTCAAGGAACTTCTTTTTGATTTGAAATGATCATATCAAGGGACAAAAGGCATCCCATCTCTGACCTGTCTAGGTATAAGGAACATCCATCCCTCTGATCAGAACTACAATAATCCCTCTGGCTCAACTTGTTGGAAGCAGTGTATCAGACAAACCTTAGAGTCCATCAGGCTTCTTGGGGTTTCTACTTGCATTTGCCAGAGGAGGACTGTGGCAGTGGTGTTATATAGACACCCTGCCAAGTGACACCCAGCATCAGAACTATGGAGTTTCAGCATACAACCCTGAGTCTTTGCTGCCAAAACTCCCACTCCTGTACAAAATCACTGGTGATTGCTAGTGGTAGTCCTGTGTTGCATGGAAGACATTCTGTTCTAGGTTTGCAGGGAATGTGGGACATATTACATAACTGGCCTCTTGACTAGCAGATAACAAAAATGATAACACATGCTCACATAGTACTTAATATGTATTAATCACTATTCTAAGTGTTTAACATACATTAACTAATTTAATTCTCACATCATCCCTAAAATAGGTACTACTATATCATCATTTTATAGATGAATAAGACACTAAGACATACAAAGGTTAAATAATTTGCCTAAGGTCACATAGCCACCAATTAGTAGAATCAAGATGTAGGCCTGGACTGTCAATTTCTAGATCTTATGCTCTTACCTACTACATTAAGCACTATGTAACAACTACATTGTTGCCTACTAACACAATAATGTTAGCAAGTCTCCTGCTATAGCACAACAGTTGACCCCTCAACAGAGCCAACATGTGCTTGGCTCCAATCAGGAGGATCTTTTCTGAGCAATGGTTTTGGTTCTGGTAGTGAATTTCAGTTCCTGGCTTGGGGCTGGAATGAAATGATTTTTTCTCATGAGCTTAGTTCTGAGATGATCTTAAGGTTACACATCTCAAGCCTCACCCCCTGAATTTCAAAGCTGGCATATCCAAGGATAGAACCCATCAAGAGTTGACCTGCATTTTCCAATACAGCTGTCAACATTCCCCATCCAACACACACTGAAGTCAGCTGCTCGCATATATCACTCATTGGCAACTGTGAAGAGTATGTGTCCAAGGGCTGGAAAAGCAGGTGTGCCTATTTTCCAGAGGGCCTGGTCCAGTTGTGTACTAGACCTGGCTTGTACTTGCTTATGCGAGCCACTGGAATGTTACAATTGTGAACATAGCATTACAAATTAAATCATACAAACTTTCAACTAAAATATATAAAAACAAAGGTAATAAGTACTCAAAACTTACCACTCCCTAATTATTTCATTACATTTTCCTCATCTATGCTCCAAAGTTTGTTATGGCTATTATATCCATACAGTGGAAATAGTATATAATACTGTGCTATAGCATACCTCTTCCCAACTCCACACGCAGTGATGTCATGTTGGTAGCTTGAAGCATGATGGCTCAAGATTGGCAATAGTGGGAATATTTATAAAAATCAACAAATACAGTAAATTGGGGCTCTTCCTTATGGAGAGCTAGTAATTTTTAAAAATATTTTTTATTTATTTATTCATGAGAGACACAGAGAGAGAGAGAGAGAGAGAAAGGCAGAGACATAGGCCAAGGGAGAATCAGGCTCCCCACAAGGATGCTGATGTGTGATTCAATCCCAGGATACCAGGATCCCAGGATCATGACCTGAGCCTGAAGGCAGATGCTCACCCACTGAGCCACTCAGGCATCCCCTGGAGAGCTAATTATTAAACATTTACTAGGACACCACTAGTCCCTGTTTTCCGATCCACAGTGGAATTGCCCCCTTCCACCAGAGACATGTTCAGTTGAACAGTATAAAGCATATAAGGCCCATGTGCTATAAAATATGAACTCAAAGTAACATGTGGGCTCAAACCTCCAGATCAAGACCTTGAGGCCCCAACCTCACCAACACGAAGCTTCACTGATCTGACATCACAATGTCAGTTCACGAATATCTACCTGCTTTCTCCCATATGCCAGCCTCTGTTTTCAGGGCTAGTGATATAACTGAACAAAAAAGACTAAATTCTTCACCTTATTAGGGTTTCATTCTGGGCTGTGATGGAAAAAGATAGAAAATAAGCAAGTAAGAAAATAAATAAAATAATTTCATAGTCATGTGATGGACATAGGTTTGAGGGGTTGTGAGGCAGTTACTTTAGAGAGGGTGGTCAAGAAAGGCCTCTCTAAGGTAGTGACATTTAAGCTGAAATCTGAATGATAAGAAGGAGGCATCCATATAAAAATCCAGGGGAAAGTGTTTCAAGCAGAATAAACAGCAAGTGCAAAGGCCCCGAGACAGGAAAAAGCTATGTTTCCTTCCATCCTAGTGCTTAAGAGTACAAGTTCTGGACTCAGTCTGCTTGGGATTGTTACTGCCCCAGCCATCTGCTCTGTGACCCTTGGCAAATCATTTAATTTCTCTGTACTTAAGTTTTCTTATCTTTAAAATAGGTATAATAATAGAACAGGCATCATAAATAGCTGTGAGGCTTAAATGAAATACTGCATATAAACTGTTTAGTATACTCCCTGCCATATAGTAAGTAGTCAATAAATGCCACCTATGATTACTAGTTTTCCAACTTTTAATATTTATTAATAATTTGATTTTTTAGCCACTCTATTGAGGTATGATCAACATAAAAAAGCAGTGCATATTTAATGTACATAATTTGATGAGTTTGGAAATATGTATACTCTGTGAAACCATCATAACAAGTCCATAACCTTATTCATCACCTTCAAAAGTTTTCTTATGCCCTTTTTATTTTTTTATATATTTAAAAAATTGTTGGGGGCACTTGAGTGGCTCAATCTACTAAGCGACTGTCTTCAGCTCAGGTGATGATCTTGGGGTCCTGAGATTGAGCCCCACATCGGACACTTTGTTCAGCAAGGAACCTCCTTCTCCCTCTCCCTCTGCCTGCCGTTCTGCCTGCTTGTGTTCTCTTTCTCTCCCTCTCTTTCTCTCTCTCTCATTCTCTGTCAAATAAATAAATAAAATCTTTAAAAAAATTAAATATTGTTTCTTTTGTGACAAGGGCACTTAACATATAACTTACACTGTCAGCAAATTTTTAAGTATACAATAGTGTTCTTAACTCTAGGTCTTATGGTATACAGTAGATCTCCAGAACTTATTCACCTTGCATTATTGAAACAGTGGACCTTTGACCTATACCTTTCCATTTCTCCTTCCCCCAGCCTCTGGTACAAGTATTCTACTCTCTGGTTCTTTAAGTTTCACTATATTAGATTCCTCATAAAAGTGGCATCATGCAGTATTTGTCTTTCTGTGTCTGATTTATTTAACTTCATTCACATCATGTCCTACAGGTCCATCCATGCTGTCACAAATGGCAGGATGTCCTTTATCAAGTTAAATACTATTCCACTGTATGTATGTACTCCATTTTCTTTATCCATTCATTTGTTGACATTTATTTTTTTTTAATTTTTTTTTAATTTATTATTTATGATAGTCACACAGAGAGAGAGAGAGAGAGGCAGAGACACAGGCAGAGGGAGAAGCAGGCTCCATGCACCGGGAGCCCGACGTGGGATTTGATCCCGGGCTTCCAGGATCGCGCCCTGGGCCAAAGGCAGGCGCCAAACCGCTGCGCCACCCAGGGATCCCCCATTTGTTGACATTTAAGTTGTTTCCGTATCTTGGCTGTTGTGAATAATGCTACAATGAACACAGGACTGTGGGTATCTCTTCAAGATCCTAACTTCAATTCCTTTGGATGTATATCCAAAAGTGGAATTGCTGGATCATATAGTTCTTCTATTTTTAATATTTTGATCAACTTCCATACTGTTTTAAATATCAGCTGCACCAATTTACATTCCCACCTAATTACTCTTATCATTAACACTACTGGTGGGCACTGCCTGTGGTGGGGATCAGTAACTCTGGAGACATTCCATGAAACAGTGAATGGGAGAAAGTTCCCAGAGTTTGGTGCAATCTATTACACAGTGTCCACCCTTCCCCTGGGCCCTCAGCTTTTATTGGCTACAAGTCCTCAAAGTACTATCTGCTTCAAAACTCAGGCTTTCCAATTTATAATGGAACGACACAGTTAACCCAGTGCTTCATGTGTCCCTGCAACCCTGGACCACACAGAACACTGTCCACCCCTGGGGTTTTGGGGCAGCAGTTAGAGAAACTGCCTTCATACTAACTGTATAGGAACATAGCTGTTCCTTTCAGCCTGGACTCCAGGACTCAGGTTACTGCTCCACTCATATATCTTGCCTTAGAGTCCAGGGATAAGACACCAATTTGCTGTAGGGATTCATTTCTTCCCTTGACAAGACCCTACGTTTCTTTCTAATTTTGAAAAATGGAGAGTTCTACCCCTACTTGAATGGCAATGATTACCACATACACATGCTGACTTCCAGTCTCTGGGACCAGTTCTGTGAGGCATCACTATGAAATTGGGGGCCTGTAATTGTATTCATTTCCTGGAAGGTGACAAGTAGAAGTTGCAACTTAGCCAAGACAAATTTATTGTAATATGATTTGGCCTAAGCAATGTCTTAAATATCTTTAGCACCTAGAATTATGGAAGAGAGCATAGCATTTGAAAGTGGTTTAACACAGATGCTCAGAGTGTGGGCTCTATGGTCAGGCTACCTTGATTCAAATTCCAGCTCTTCCAATTACTATATGACCTTTGGATAAGTTACCTAAGTTTTCTGTGTTTTAGTTTTATAATCTCTGAAATAAGGATAAGAACAGGACCAGGGACATAATAAGTGCTCAGTAAATGTTGGCCATTATTTTAATGATCAATGTCTTATATGACCTCTTACACAGTCTGTTCTCTATCTGGATGGCATTCTATTTTATTTTCTGATTGGCTTTCAAAAACAGAGCAAAACAAAACAAAGAGAAAACAGTCTGGCCAGTCCAGAACTGCAGTGGCATCACCCTTGAACCCGCACTGCAAAGTGCAGATTTCAAAGGCCAGAGGTGGAATTCTTTTTCCCCCAGCTTTTTAAGATATAATTCACAAGTTAAAATTGCATATATTTAGGATGTACAATGTGATGGATATATATATACACATATATTATGAAATGATTACCATAACCAAGTAAAATTCACACATCCATTACCTCACGTAATTATCTTTTTATTTATTTTTTGGTGTAGTGAGAACACTTAAGATCTACTCTCTTAGTAAGTTTCAAGTGTGCAGTACAGAATTATTAACTACAGTCACCAGTCACCATGTAGTACATCACATTCCCAGAACTTATTCATCTTGTAATTGGAGGTTTGAATCCTTTGACTAACAACTCCTATTTTCCCCACCCCCAGCCCCCATTAACCACCATTCCATCCTCTGCTTCTATGAGTTCTACTCTTTTAAAACCCAGAGGTGAGGGGATCCCTGGGTGGCTCAGTGGTTTAGCGCCTGCCTTCGGCCCAAGGCGCAATCCTGGAGTCCCGGGATCGAGTCCCGGGATTGAGTCCCACATCGGGCTCCCTGCATGGAGCCTGCTTCTCCCTCTGCCTGTGTCTCTGCCTCTCTCTCTCTCTCTCTCTCTCTCTCTCTCTATACTCTCATGAATAAATAAATAAAATCTTAAAAAAAAAACCCAGAAGTGAATTTCTTGAATAAGCCCCTGTCTGGCCTAGATGCCAACCATCCAGGTATAACATCCCCTTAGGTCAGTCAAGGATGTTTATAAATGCCTGAAGTTTACCAGATTCTTCTGAGCATTTATGTACCATTTCTCCACCCTAACACCACAATTGTGGACTTTTATCAAGGGGAGTGAGTTCCTCTAATCTTTAATCATAGCCATAGCCATGAGCATGGTTCACCTCTGCTCAGGTTCTGGTCTATCCAACTAGACTATACCCTAGTGAAGCTGATTCCTCCAGTCCCAATAGGGGACCATTCTGTCACAGAAATATCCCAGTGCCAGTGCCCATTGTCCCTGTCTGATTCTCCAGGAAGCTCATTGTGGACATCATCAATGTCTTTGCAAAAGAAAGCTACTAACCATCAAAACTCTTTAAGAAGTATGTTGTCACTTCCTCAAGAGTCCCAATGTTTGGTGACAGAATACTCAGACCGTGGAAGTCTAGAACAGCTTACACACAGTGGCTGCTTGCTGCTGGTTTACCATCTGGACACATGAGGTATGATCTTAGGATACCAGCAAAGCAGAGGTTCCAATAAACTAAGGAATATATTTCAAAAATTTTTGATATTTTTTTTAAAAAGCACCAAAATAACATCTGAAGAAAAATAGCTTTGCATTTCTCTAATGCCTATTTACAGTTTAGTATTGTTTGTATTTTCAAGTATAGATGCAAAATATGTACATTTCTGTGCTCAGGGCTTCTAAAAGTTTACAATCTAGCTGCCATGTGTCACATTACTCAAGTGGTTAGCCCCTGGCATCTGCTATATCCTAAGCAGCCAGAATTTCTAAGGGGATCCTAGAATCTGGAGTATTATGAGATGGGAAGGCAATTTCACCCAAGGAAATTTAGGTAATAGGGAATTTTGTTGTTATCAAGACCTGGCCACAATGAGCAGAAGTAGTTCAGCACAGGTCACAAAATTTGACTATGTAGAGTGGTACCTCACTGAGTTTAAGGGTCTCTCATATTTGGTCTTTGGTGGTGCCCACTTCCTGACACTATTCCAGCTGTCCAGCTGTTTGTGGCTCAACTTAATCCTTACATATAGGGCTTATGGGAATCCTGCCAACTAATATGACCCTCTCCAGAACACTGTGAACTCTGACACCTGTATCCGGGTCAAAGATAAGTCCAGGCAACTTTTAGACCAGTTTCTTTCACTCCTGACACCAATATGCTCCTGGGACACCATCACATTCAAATTCATTCCCATTCTGGTCCTTTCCCATAGCTACAAAGCCATCCTTGTGATGGCAGTGGGTGTCCTAACAAAAAATTTCATGTTTGTGTCCTGACTCCATCCATAGCATCCATTAATTTATTTGTTCAATAAATACCTATTAACTGCCTAGCATTCTGAGTATTGTGGAAACAGTACTGAAAAGGAGCAACAAGGTCCTTGACCACATAGATGTAATACTCTGGGAAAGAGGAGACAATAAACAAGTAAACAGATAGCTAAGCCAATCAATCCATTCTGCAGATGTTGATAAATTCTACCACGAAAATTAATGGAATAATGTGAAAAAAGTCATTGGTAATGTAAAAAAAGTCTAGATAGTCTTATCTAGAGCCAACTCTAGATAATGTGATCAGCAAAGTCTTCTTTGAGGAGGTAAAACTGGAAGGACGAAAAGGATCAAGCCATTCAAGAAACATGAAGATAGAAGGAAGAGCAAATGCAAAGACCCAATGGTAAGAAAGGTCCTCAGTTTCAGGAACAGGAGGAAAAACCTGAAGCATGGTGGGTTAGTGGGAGATTGGTTTGAAATGAAGATGTAAAGGTAGGCAGAGTCCACTACCACTGTATTTATCTTACAAGATCCCCTGCCTCTGTGGACTTCCCAGCCATCTGGCCCAGCTTCATCCATCTGTGTACTATCCACCTACAGACTGAGTCAAAGAGTTTAATCAGTCCAATGCTAGAAGAATTTCCCTGCTGCTATACCGCCTACCAGCCACATGACTGATCCACCTACTCCACCATAGCAGAAATTGCCTGCAACATCTCACTGTACTCTTGCTTTGCAAACACCTCCTTCCATAGCAACTGTAGTCTTTGCTTCACTATTTTTTTCTCTTCTAGTATCAGGGACGTCCTTGTTGCCAGTTTGTACCCTGGGGGAGCTACAGGATGTCCAGAAAAACAGCCAGGGCACCTTTTGGCGAGCTGCAGTCTAATACAAAAGATAAACTCACTGGTACTGGGCACAGGGTGGAGGAAGATTAATGGGAAACTCGATATGAAAGACAATGTCTGGGTTGCTGCTCAGCACATATGCATCACAGAACTTCAGGGATCACTGCCTGGCAACTTTTAAGATCTCTTTAACCCTGGAGCTCTCTGACACCAGCATCTCTCTGACTCCATGCCCTTTGGTGAGCATCAACCCTCATGTCCACTGCTACACCTGACCCACTAAGATCTCATCTTCCATTCAGCACTTCACTGGCCCTCTCAGATGACCCAGGCTGAAAAATAATATGTCATGGAAAAGGTATAAGGCTCATGTTGACAGTAAAGCTAGATCTATACCTGCCCTGATGGAAGGGTAACAGCCAAAGGACTGGTCTTGAGAATTTACCTTTCACCTTTGATAAGCAACAGGTCAGGATCCATAAGGCAAGTGTAGGAAAATCCCAGAATACACCACTTGTCACAAGGAGTTTGGAAGAGAATAGTGTTTGCTCTGTTGTCATCTGTTTTAATGCATACAGAAGAACCATTACAGTGGTCATTGGACCTTAATCCATTAAAGTTACCTGCATTCTGACACAGTCATTACTCCAGGTCTCTCCCTCCTCTCCACACACTACCCTCTCCCCTGAGCTGTACAACATCTCTTGATAATTTCCTTCCATTTAAGTCTCCCTTAAATTCATACCTTGACTCCTTGGCTTGGTTTAGACCCATGTCAATTAGAAACTTGATTTTGGACTGTATTCATAGCTCTAACCTGGAATTTCCTTAGGAAACTGTTTTAGGTAACTTCCCCTGGACTCCATTCAACACAATAATCCCAATGGGGAAAAACAAAAGTTGAAGAAGAGGAAGAGCTAACATTTAATTGGGTTATTACTAAGTATCAGGCATTGTGCTAAACATATGTTCATTATCTCACTTAATGCTTGAAAAACTCTATGAAATACTATCATTATCCTCATTTTATAGACAAGTAATGTAAGGCTTGCTAAAGTTAAGTGTTTTGTCAATATCATACTGATGGAGACACACAGAGCTAGGATTCCAACCCAAATGCGTTTGACTCCAGAAGCTCTGCTCTTAGCTCTCCTGTCCCTGCCACATGCCAAATGAGGTTTGCAGCAGAGAAGGTGAGTCAGACATACCCCAGCCACCCTTTATACTGCTTCTCCTCTAATTGTGGCCAGCATGATTATACCAAGGTCATAGGTGCTGCATATATGGCTGCTACTGAGTAAGTGAAAGAAAATTCTTCCAGGCTTGCCTTCTGAAAACTTATCTCTGCCCCTCTTCTGGCTACCTATGTGTCTTGGGTTCCAGTTTTCATCCAGACCAATTTATGTTTAGTTACCTTGTAGCACTAGATATTACCACTTCTAGTTACTGGTTGTAGACCAAACCTCTTAAAAATAGGGGACAAGCATTATTGCCCCAGCATCTAGCCTAGGCATAGAAGATGACTCTCACCCACATACTCAGGGGTACCATAATTTGCACTGCAAAATCCATTGGAACCAAGGAACTCATGTGCCTTCTGCCGACACTCACTGAGGCTGAGAGTCTGTGCTTGTGGTGCAGTTTGTTTGTCCATGTGTTCTGAATGTATCTAGAGCATGGCTGCTATTTCTACTATTTATAAGTTAATGACCTATTCCTCCAGCTGCCTTATAAGGTAATAGCAGTGACAAATAACGCCTGATGGCCATATCAAGACGAATCCAGAGGAGCACATCAAAAACATTTTTCATGTCTAATTTTATCAAATATGGGTAAACTTTTGATGAAACACACACCAATTGGATTACCCACCACTCTGCTTAAATCTTTTAGTAGTAGCTCACCCTTGCTTATGAAATGTGAAAATAAGTTAATACATCTTCCAAGGCCTTTGATGATAGTAACTTTCAAATGTTTTTCAGAATCAACAGTCAAAGCTATATTTTATCCAGTGTCTACTTTTCCCCTTGGTCCTTCAGGTTTTTAGTGCTGGAAGCCTACATCTTTTAGCCACCTCATGGAAACATGTTCTTCACTTTATATTGTTTACCTTTCTCCTAGGCTCTATCCCATCTCTCTATCTAGGTGCAGAGCCCAGGAAGCATTTTTACAAAGAAAGCTGACCTGTCTCTGGAGCCCAGGTGCATATCAAGTACCCCCATCCCTCTCTAAGCCAAAGACCTAGGCCTTCTGCAAATATGTGGGCAGTGGGTACTATATAGCTTGATGGTTAAGCATAGAAGTTTGGAGGTCAATTACACCAGAGTTTGAATCTTGGCTCTGCTTCTCATTAGCTATGTGACACAATCTGCCTTGATTTCCTTCTGTAAAATGGGGGTGATAATAATTAAGCATGCTCTCATAGTTTTGATACAAGAATTATATAAACTAATTCATATATATCACTCAGGGTCCTACCAGTCATTTGGCTTGATTCCCTGCTATTTATAAGTGAGAGTGAAAGCTCTGCAATCAGACAGAGCTGGATTCAGATTTGAAGTCTTCCACTTGTTAACTGTGCAAGTTTCAGCAAACTATTTAACCTCAGACCCCTTTTCTTTACCTGTGAAATGAATGTAGTAACAGAGTTGGCAGGAGGATTAAATCATTGGCAGGAAAGTGCTTAGCATAGTTTCTGGCACATAATAAACCCTCAATAAGCACTAGCTATTAGTCTAATAGCAACAATAGCAGTATTATTACTGCCATTATTATTGCTGTTGTTGGTAGTAGTATGGTGATGTACTGCGAGAGTCATAAAGTACTCTACCTACACAAATGAAGGCTCAGTGCTCTCTCTTTTATATTTTTATTTTTATTATAGTAATATATGCATAAAACTTACCACATAGACTGTTTGAAAATGGTATTAAATATACTCATAATGTTGTGCAACTATCATCACTACCTAATTTCAAAACATTTTCATCACTCCAAACAGAACCTCCATAACCATGAAGCAATTGCTCCCATTCCCTCATCCCTCAACTCCTAGTTAATACTAAAGCTGTTTTCTGTTTATATGAATTTCCCTATTCTACATATTTCATTGAAGTGGAATCACACAATATGTGGCCATTTGTAACTCACTTCTTTTACTTATAATGTTTTAAAAGTTCAGCATGTAGCATGGATCAGTACTTCATGCCTTTTTAAAGCTGAATAATATTGCATTATGTGGAAATACCACAATTTGTTTATCTATTCATGCGTTGATGGCCATTTGGGCTGTTTCCATCTTTTGCTCATTTTGAGTAGTATTGCTAGGACCATTTGTGGACAAGTATTTGTGGAGTACCTGTTTTTCTTTGGGAGTGGAATTACTGGGTTATATGATCATTTCACATTTAATTTATTGAGGAGCCATCCAACTGTTTCCCATGGCAGTTGCACCATTTTACATTCCTACCAGCAATGAATGAGGGTTCCAATTTTTCAACATCCTCACCAATGCTTCTTGTTTTCTGTTCTTTTTTTTTTTTTAATTATAGCCACTTAGTGGGTGTGAAGTAGTATCTTATGGTTGTGATTTGCGTTTCTCTGATAACTAATGCTGTTGAATATCTTTTCATGTGTTTTTTGGCCATTTGCTTAGCATCTTTGGAGAAATGTCAATCCACATCCTTTGCCCATCTTCTATTTTATTTTGTTTTCTAGTTGTAAGAATTTCATTTTTTTAGATTAACATATAATGTGTTATTAGTTTCTGAGGTAGAATTTAGTGATTCATCAGTTGCATACAACACCCAGTGCTCATTCCTTCATGTGCCCTCCTTAATGCCCATCACTCAATTACCTCATCCCCCGGCCACCTCCCCTGCAACAACCTTCATTTTGTTCTCTATAGTTAAGAATCTCTTCATTTAAAAAAAAACTTTTAATTAAATTCCATTTGATTAACATACAGTGTAATATGAGTTTCGGGTGCACAAAAGAGTGATTCAATTTTTCCCTGCATCACCCGGTGCTCATCACGACAAGTGCATTTCTTAATCCCCTCCATCTGAATTGGAGGATCAGCTTTTCCATTTCTAAAAAACAAAAAAAGCTATTGGGATTTTGATAAGGATAGTGTTGAATCTGTATATAACTTTTGGAGAGTATCAACATCTTAACAATATTGTCTTATAATACATGAATACATAATATCTTTCCATTTATTTAGGTCTTCTTTCATTTCTTTCAGCAGTATCTTATATTTTTCAGTGTACAAGTTTTGTTCTTACTTGATTAAAGTAATTTCTAAGTATTTTATCTTTTCTGATGCCATTGTAAATGTAATTGTTTTCTTAATTTCCTTTTCAGATTGTCCATAGCTAGTGTATAGAAATTCAATGGTCTCTTGAAGAAAAAGAGAGAGGGAAACAAACTATAAGAGATTCATACTGATAAAGAACAAATTGAGGGTTGATGGAAGGGGAGGTGGGTGGGGGATGGTCTAAATAGTGATGGGTATAATGGAGGGCACTTGTTATGATAAACACTGGGTGTTATATGTAAGTGATGAATCACTGAATTCTACTTCAGAATCCAAGATTGCATTGTATGTCAACTAATTAAAATTTAAGTAAAATTTTGAAAAAAAAATGAAGAAAAACGCTTCAAAACTCTGCCTCTTCCAGGACTACCTTGATTCTAATATTGTTGCCTTTAATCTTATCTGTGTTAGGAGAGATGACAATGGAAGATAGCCTATAAAAATCTCCAAACTGGTCTGAGCACACAATCATGCCTTTTGATCTTTGTAACACCCAGTCATTCTCCATCAACAAATAACCAGTATTCTTCACCTCTACCTGAGCAGAATGATATTGTCTAGTTAAAATGACATTCTCAACTCTCCCTCCTTTTGGACAAATCATGACAGGATCTCTGAAGTCTAACTCCTCAGCCAAGATTTATTCAGCCACATTGTCAAGGGTAAAGTGATATGTGTCAGCCTGGCTGGACTTCCATTCACCTAAGACAATCCACTCATCCCATGGGATTTTTTGGGTAGTAGCAAAGGTTCAATCCTTATTTGTTCATCATGGCTGCCTAGGTAACCAGACTCATCAAACAGCAGAGGAGTGTCTCTGTATCCTGACCTTTTGTATCCACCCCCATTTTCTTGTCCACTTTTGTTATCACCTGGCCCTAAACAGATAAAATCATTTCACATTGCAGTGAAAGCCATCCTGTTTCAAAAGGACTTAGTAACCTTCACCCCTACACTTACTTCTCCGGGAAGCTTCTTCTGGAGTCAAAGCTGTTTGACCAGCAAGGCCACCGGATATTGGTGTGTTCTTAGACAACTGCATCCTGGAGCATAAGAGATGGAATCATAACAAGAAATATATTAGTTGGGGAGGATGTGGAGAAAAGGAAACCCTTGGCACTGTTGGTGGGAATATAAATTGGTGCAGCCACTATGGAACTACCATATGATCAGAAATACTTTATGGGGCAGCCCGGGTGGCTCAGCGGTTTAGCGCTGCCTTCAGCCCAGGGTGTGATCCTGGAGACCCAGGATCGAGTCCCATGTCAGGCTCCCTGCATGGAGCCTACTTCTCCCTCTGTCTGTGTCTCTGCCCCCCCCCCCCATCTCTCATGAATAAATAAATAAAATCTGTTTTTTAAAAAAGAACTACTAAAAAAATAAATAAAAAATAAAAAAGAACTACTATATGATGCAGCAATTCCATTTCTTGGTTTTTATCTGAGGGAAATAAAACCACTAACGCAAAAAGATACATGCACTCCTATGTTCGTTTCAGCATTCTTTACAATAGGCAAGATATGGAAGCAACATACATGTCCAGCAATGGATGAATGAATAAGAAAGTTGTGGTATGTATGTAATAGAATTTAATTCATCCATAAAAAAGAATGGAATCTTACTATTTATAACAACATGGATAGACTTTGAGAGGATTGTGCTCAATAAAATAAGTCAGACAAAGAAAAATATTACATGACCTCATATACATGTGGAGTCGTAAAAAAAAAACAGCTCATATATATATATATATATATATAATAAATTGGTGGTTGCCAGAAGAAGGAGGGTGGGTGTGGGTGAAATGGGTGAAGAGAGTCAAAAGATACAAATTCCCAGTTATTAAATAAATCACGGAGATGCAATGTACAGCATGGTAATTATAGTTAATAATAGTGTATTGCATATTTGAAAGTTGCTAAGAGTAGGTCTTCAAGAAAAAAATTCCTGCAACCATGTATAGTAACGAGTGTTAACTAAACTTACTATGGTGGTCATTTTGCAATATAGATAAATATTGAATCATTCGGCTGTATACCCAAAACTAATATAATGTTGTATGTCAATTACACCTCAATTTAAAAAAAGATTAAGAGATAGAGTCATAAAATATCATCCTTCTGGATTTTTGTAGCCCATTCATGTAATTACCAGCTGTACTTCTGAGGTGGTCCTGATTTAGGGGAGGTTCTCCATTTTGATACATATGGCTTAATTCCAGCAGATTGACATGTGGCATATCCATGAGATTTTAGAGTAGGATTTCCCAACTAAGATACTATTGTTATTGGGGCCAGAAAAATCTTTGTTGTGGAAGGTTGTCCTTTGCATTGCAGAATGTATCCCAACATCCTTAGCCTCTACCCACTAGATGCAAGTAGCCTTCCCCCCCGCCCGCACCCAATTTATGACAACCAAAAATACCTGGAGACATCTCTAAATATACTCCAGGGGGCAAGATACCCCTAGTCAAGAAACACTGTATTAGAAAGATAGTTCTTCTGCCATGTCTCCTACCAAAACATGACTTCCCTCAGCACAACAGAGATGCACTAAAATCACTGCAGTATATCTCTAAGAACACCCTTAGCAAGCAGTTTCCACTGCTACTATTCCATACTCACTATCCCATTTGGAGCCAGATAATCCTTGTAGGAACTAGGGGCTGCTCAAAAAAACTTCCCCCTTTGAAAACATTGGTAGAAGGAGAAGGCCAACTAGTATCAAACCACAAGGAATTACATGTGGATGAATCATACCATATGGCTCTCTTCCAACCACTACTCTCTACCTGTTTTATTCTAGAATCTGGAGGGTTACTATTCAGAACTGAGGTGACAGACTTGGTCAGTCCCAAGGTCTTCCGGCTCAAGCAGATATCCTCTATGTACATGTAACTAGTCTTATCTTGTTGGCGTGAAGATGCTAATACCCCAAACACTGCACTTCTAACTCCTATCCATCTTTAATGACTCAGTTTAAAGATGACCTCCTCAGAGCCTATCCCTGACCCCTATAGCTTTTCCTGTGGCACTTACATTCATTTAGGTTTGTTTATTTGTTTATTCTTTCTTTCGCTAGATTGAGCTCCATGAAGGAGGGGATGATTTTTGTTCAACATTGTATTGTATCCTCGGTACCTAGCACAGTGCCTGACACATGATATGCTCTCCAAAATGATTTTTCCAATAAATGAATGTGTATAATTTGAAGTGTCTTCCCTATGACACGTAGATTAAATTAGCTTGAGCATTTAATTTTGAAAAGATCAGCTGCCAATCTGTATTTAATTTGGTTCCAACACCTTTTCTATGGCTAATTTGATCTAAGATGGTTAAACCTTTGATGAAACACAAATTGGATCATGTCATTATCTTGCTTAAAATCCTTCAGCAGCTTGCCATGGCCTATAGGAAAATGTCTAAACATGTTAGCAAGGTTGACAAGCTCCACTGTGACAGTGGTTTCCCAACACTATGACAGTGGTTTTCCAACATTTTTGACTGTGACCTACAGTACAGAATAGAACTTGCATTGCAATCCAGTATCCATCTGTAAAAATATGTATATAAATAACCTAAAAATTATTCACAAAAACCTATAATCTTTACTATGGGCAATGGATTATATTTTCTACTCTTTTATAGCCCATATCATTTAGTAAAATGTTGGTCATGACTCATCAAATTGATTTCACAATATGGCAATGTGGATTGTCACAAAGTGACAAGCTGTGGTTTAAAACACTGCTGTGTGATTTGACCTCCATTTCCAGCCTCTCATATCATGCTGAGCTCCTTACAGATCCTTTCATGTACCATACCATCATACCTTTATTCATATTGCTCCCACCACCTATAGGGCACTTAGCTTTTTTTTTTTTTCAAAACTTGTTCAAGACTCAATGAAGCATATGGATATCCCCAAAGAAAAGTGATATCCCCTTCCTCTGGGTCTGCCCCACCCCACTCTTTAGCACCCTGTATCAGCAGCCTTTATCAGAATCCTTATCAAAATATGGTATATGGGACGTCTGGGTGGCTCAGTGGTTGACTGTTTGCCTCCGGCTCAGGGCATGATCCTGGGGTCTTGGGATCGAGTCCTGCATTGGGCTCCCTGCGAAGAGCCTGCTTCTCCTTCTGCCTGCGTCTGTTTCTCTCTCTGTGTCTCTCATGAATAAATAAATAAAATCTTTCTTTTTTAAATGTGCTATATGTTTCATTCTCTGGTTCCTTTTCAGCACCAGGTTGACAAGGGTGCAGGTACCTTGAGTAATGGAAGGTTCTTCATCCTTTCCTGTATTGCAAAGATATTCAGTGATCCTTGAGAACCACTAGGTACCCTCATTCTGAATCCCATTTTTCATTCCTTACTACCTTGTTAATGAACCACTCATGAAAGGGACAGATTTTGTTTCGGTTCAAGTGGAGGGACCTACGGCATTCCCTAGCATTACTGGAATGGAAGGTGAGTTCCTTTACTTTTTCTTTTTCTTCTGATAAATGTATAAATATTATACATTTATCATTGAGTCTGCCATTCTTCCCCAGATGGTTAGGGGCTGGAGAAAAGATGGGACAGACCCAAATAGTGGTGTCCTTGGGGTTTGGGTTGGACATTATAGTTGGCTCAAGTTTGCTAGGTCAGTACCATTTTGACTTTGGACACTATTTCTTGGTTTTGCTTTCATTCTTACCCTTTGTGATTGAAGTCTGCACATGGTTTTACCTTCTGTGTTCCATAGATTTTTATTCTCTGCTTTGGCACTTTATGTTCCTGGCTGTCTCAGGGCGAGGGGGCCAGTGCCTTCTGCTCCTCATGATTCCCTAGCACTGGTTCACTTGGCTAACACTCCCTAGGCTGGGCTCACCCCCAGCACCCTGAGAGTGGAAGCTCACCGATAGGAAAATGACTAAGACTCAGTTCCTGTCCTCAAGAAGCATATGGTTTAGAGAACATGTTGAGCATCTAGAACTATCCTTAACCCAACACTCTCCTTTTGCTAATTAGCTCTTCCTCACTGGAAGGCATTGTCACTAATGGATCCTAGGCTCCTGGACCTTCAGCTTTTTGCTGTGGACTGTGCACACAAGTCATCCATGATGGTCAGAGTCTATCTAGCCAGGTAGAAATGCAGTTCCCCAGAGATCTCATTGGAACAGCAGTGGTAAGTTCCCATAGCCCTTCCCTCTGTCTGGAGATAAGATATTAAGCCCCTTTCTTTCTGAGGTAGTACAGCATCAAGGCAACCACAGACCTGTGGTTTTGGAATAATTGAAGTAAACCTATGAATGAGACTCTCTACTTCCCCACCCAAACCCTACTACTTTTTATGAGAAAGAAGAGAATAAAACTGAGATGTGCTTGAATGCCCCAAATATCAAAGTAGTGATAACAGAATCACAACTTTTTTTGCTCAGCCTCAGAGTTTTTTATCAACTTAGAAGGTTGTGTATTTATCATCCTGAACCTAGGGGGAGCTCATGATCCCATCTAAATTAGGGAGAAAATGAATGAAAGGTAGACTTTTTGGATTTTCTTAGAAATAATTAAATTATTTAATTATTTCTTTGAAATATGCAATGCCTTGATGACATATCCACACCTTATGGCCCAAAGTCTCATCTATGAAACTGTAACCCTTTGGTTTCCTCAAGAACATAATTGACATATTCCAAAGATTGGTCTCCCATGAGATACTGGTATAGGCAGTTCTGGGGTGACTACAGAAGGCCCCCAAATACATGGGAGACAAGATGACATCATTACACTCATACCTTTGATGAGATCATTCATTATAGTAGCTTCTTTTTTAAATTTAAATTAAGTTTGCCAACATATAGCACATCACTAGTTTCAGATGTATTTTTTAATAATTCAGGGCAGCCCAGGTGGCTCAGCGGTTTAGCATCGCCTTCAGCCCGGGTTGTGATCCTGGAGGCCCGGGATCAAGTCCCACGTCTGGCTCCCTGCATGGAGCCTGCTTCTCCCTCTGCCTGTGTCTCTGCCTTTCTCTATCTCTCATGCTGTCTCTCTCATGAATAAATAATTTTTTAAAAACATAATTCATCAGTTGTGTATAACACCCAGTGTTCATCACATGTCCTCCTTTATGTCCATCACCCAGTTACTCCGTCCATTCATGCACCTCCCCTTCAGCAACCCTGTTTGTTTCCCAGAGTTAAGAGTCTCTCATGGTTTGTCTTCCTCTCTGATTTTCCTCATTCAGCTTTCCCTCCTTCCCTTATGATCCCTTTGCACTACTTCTTATATTCCACCTATGAGTGAAACCATATAATTGTCTTCCTCTGATTGACTTATTTCACTTAGCATTATAGTAGCTTCTAATTCTGTCTCTGTACTATTGATTCTCAAATTTGATTTGCAGCCTAGACCGCTCTTGTCAACACCAGACTTATATTTCCAACTGCCTCTTTGGCTATTTACTTGGATGTCAAAATAGCATCTCAAACTTAACATGTCCAAAATAGAACTCAATCCCTCTCCTCCAAAAAATGATTCCTCCCATAGACTTCCCAATACTGATTAATGATAACTTTCAAGTTGCCCAAGCAAAAAACTCCAAGGATCACCTTGCATTCCTCTTTTTTTAACCCCACATCCAGCCTGTCAGCCAACCCTACCTACTTTGCCTTCAAAGTATATCCACAGTGAAATTACTTCTCACCACCTCTACTATTTTCACCGTGGTCTGAACCTCCATTATCTTTTATTTTTAAAACAGCTTTATTGAGATACAATCCATAGACTATACAATTAAACCACTGAAAGTACACAGTTGAATGGTTTTTAATGTATCCAGTGTTTTGTTAACCATAACCAACATCAATTTTAGAACATTTTCATTAGCCCCAAAAGAAATCCTATACCCTTTGGCTATCACTCACCTATTTGCCTATCCCCTCACCTCCCATGGCCTTAAATAACCAATCATCTACTTTTTGTGTTTATGGTTTTGCCTCTTCTGAACTCTTCATTTAGAATCATACACTATGTGAACTTTTATGACTGGCTTCTCTTATTTAGCAAAATATTTTCAAGATTCAGCCGTATATAGCATGTAGTAGTACTTAAATTCTTTTCATGCCTGAGTAATATTCCACCATATTCTAGTATGGCAAGACCACATTTTGTTCATCCATTCAACAGTCAGGGGTGCCTGGGTGGCTGAATTAGTCCAACTCTTGATTTTGGTTCAGGTCGTAATCTCAGGGTCATGAGACCAAGCTCCACATCACGTTCTGTGCTGGGCATGGAGACTGCATAAGATTCTCTCTCTCTCTCACCCTCTGCCCTTCCATACCCCCCTTTCCCCTCATGTGTGTTCTCTCTCCCTCTCTCTCTTAAAAAAAAGTTGTATCTATTCAATGGATGGTTGATGACATTGAGTTTGTCTCCACTTTTTGACTATTGTGAATAATGCCACTATAAACATTCAGGCACAAGGTTTTGCATGGACATATGCTTTCATTTCTCTTGGGTGTATACCTAGGAGTGGAATTCCTGGGTCATGTGGTAACTCTGAGTTTAATCTTTTGAGTAGTGCCAGACTGCTTTCCAATTCCATCTTCTTTTGCTTGAATTATTTCAACAGCTTCCTAATGGTCCTCTCTACTTCTGCCTATACTCCCCTTCATTTTATCATTGCACAGCAGCCAGAGCAATTCTGCCATAAAGACATTTAGATGGCACTTCTTAGTCTCATGTAGAGTAAGAGACAAAGTCCTAGAAGCTCTATAGGGTCTGAGCTCTCAATTACCTCACCTGACTTCATTGGCCAGCACTCTCCATTGCGTCACTTTGCAGGACAATGGCTACGTCCTTATTTCTCCAATATGCCATCTCTTCCCATACCTCAGCATTCTTGTGCTTGCTATCTGTCCTGCCTTAAATGCTCTTCTCCCAGATAACTCCCTGGCTGCTCTACCGCTTCCTTCTGGATGTTGTTTCAATGTCATTTTCTCAATGAGACCTTTCCTGGCCACCTGATTTTTACCTCCAAACACATCATATCACCGCTGTTCTGTTTAATTTATTTTCCTTTGGCACTTAGGATTATCTCACATACTATACACTTCTTTATCTAGCTCATTGTCTATCTCCTGTATTAGAGTGAAAATTCAGTGACAGCAGGGATTTGTATCTGTTTTGATCGTGTTCACTTCTGCCTACCCAAGAACCAGACCATGTCTGTACCATAGTATGAAGGAATACAACAAATATAGCAATCAATAAAGTAACAAACGATGGAGTGAATGAATGAATAGTTAAGACCATGAGCTTTGGAGTCAGACAAGCCTAGTTTTAAATCTCAGCACTGCCACTTGTTAGTAGTATAACCTTGGGCAAGTTTCCCTGAGTCTCAATTTCTTGTATGACTCATAGAGCTGATGTAAGAATTTTAATGAGATAATCTATGTAAAGCCCTCAGTGTAGTTCTTGGCATACAGAAAGTATAAGTGACATATAAAACTAATAATTATGAAATGTCTTTTAAAGTGCAGTTTGAAAACAAAGAGGATGAATTCCTAAGCCATGTCTGCTTGAGGGTGGACATGGCATCCTCAGATATAAATCGTCAAGATTCCTGAACCAGGAAAGAGATAACACACTTTGGGGGGTTATAACGTATCCCTGGGGATCCTGTCCATTTCCCAGCTTAAACACCCCTCTGAATGACCTCTATAAGAAGAGATGAGTAGGAATGCTCAGTCAGTTATGCATTAGACTGTTGGTTTCAGCTCAGGTCATGATTTCAGGGTGGTGAGATCAAACCCCATGTTGGGCTCTGCACTCAGCGCAGAGTCTGCTTGAGATTCTCTCTCTCCCTCTTCCTCTTCCCCTTTCTTTCTCTCTTAAAATAAATAAAAAAATCTTAAAACAAAAAGAAGAGATGAGGCTTCCTCTGACTCCAAGTATGTTTGAAGCCTGTCCCTTCCACACAATCCTTGCACACCCTGACTTAGCTCACCCATGATTCATTCACCATAGTGACCAGCCTGCCACAAGAGATTCCCAAGAAGGAGCAGCCCAGAAAATGTTGTAAGTCTAACTTTGCTGGAATCTCATCAGGAGGCAGCAGTAACTGACTTCTATGCCCAGCTGCAACCAGTGGGAGCTCAGAATCATTATGATGTGGCAGTGGAATGAGGGGGTGGTGACTGTCAAACTTGAGCCTGCATCAGAATGACATGGAGCACTAATGATCAAGCCTGGAAAAACACAAATGATTGAGTTCCACACCCAGAGTTTCTGATTCAGTGAGCTAGGGCCCAAGGTTGTACATTTCTGACAAGTTCCCAGATGATATAATGCTGTGGGGAACATGGGATGAATACTTTGAGAATCACTGCTCCAGTCCAACCACATAATCATCCCTAAGCCTAAGAATCTGGGGCCCAGTTCTAGGAATCTTCATTTCAAGCAAGCCCTCTGGGTAATTCTGATGCAAGTGTTCTATGGACTGACCACACTTTATGATGCATGGTATGGGTGCCCAGACCCTATCCCTGAAGATACTGGTTGAGTAAGTTCTGGGGGGAGGCCAGAGAATCCATGAGCTGAGCAAGCCCTCAGATGGTTCCAATGCACATTACAGTTTTGAGGTCATTGATTTATCCAGTTGGATGGACTGATGAAACAGCTCTCATCTATCCTTTGTAAGTCACATCCAGGAGATGGAAAGGATGTTTGAGAGAACTGCTTTTGAGAGTAAGGGCCATTGTGTAGGTCACAGTAGTGGGGAAGAGAAGGCAGTTAAGTAGCTGCAAACCTCAACCAAGGTTTCCAGGTGGGCCAACTTTTGGTCAATTGAGCAAGAACTTCTCTGATAGCAGTAGATGCGGGCAGAATCTTACTCACCCTTCAAGACCCTCTCTGAAGCATCTGTTGTCGTGTGCCTCAGCAGCTTCCCGAGGGCCAACTCAAAGTTGTCCTTTGGAAAACTCATGGAGAATTCTAAGATGGCAGGGTTGAGAGGAATCTCAGAGATCCTGCCCCTAACTTCCCTGTCGTTTCCTCAGACAGTGGCATTAGGGTGTAGAGACAGGCCCAGAGAGAGGAAAAGGGATCCTGCACAAAATCTAGTAACAATAGCTAGGAGCGGTGCTAGACATTTTATATACATTGTCTCCTGTGATAATCACAACAATCTCATTAACTGAGCACTCATTATTCCCCTTTATACTGTCCCCTACGCCTTGAGACCTAGAGAAACTTCTGCTCCTGGGTGTATGTGTACACTAGAGTAGAGGTTGCTACAAGGGCATGAGGTGGAGAAAACAATAGCCAAGTAAACATTACCATCTCCCTGGTGGCAAATTGCAACCACCTAGCAACCATGCTTGGGGAGGAGGATTGGCAGCTCTTTCATGACAGGGGCCTGGGGAGGAAAGGAGGCAAAGTGGCTGCCCACCTGATAACTGCGCATGTGCAGTAAGCAGGGAGGAGGGGGCAGATTCACACGTGGAGATGGCCTTTCTTCTGCCCAGAGCTAGGGAAAAGGCAGCTATACAACTGAGCATGTGCAGTTGGGACAAGGTCATCAAACGGGATCCTGGGACCCAAGCAGCGAGTTGACTGTAACACGTGTGAGGGGCAGGGGCTTCTACACGGCTAGGGAGTAGCTGGACTGAGAGTTGAGCTCAGGTCTGTCTGAAATAAAAGCTTCATTTTCATAACTTTTATGTCAGTGGATCTCACAAGTTAGTGTGCCTCGGTGAGATCTGGAGAGCTAATTACAAATACAGGTCCCTGGGCCAAACCCGCAGACATTCCGATCCAGAAGATTCTGGGGGGTTCAACCAGGACCTCTAGGAGGTTTTGCTGCAGCTGATCCACAGCCCATAATTTGAGATTTACTACTTTGAACATTCTAATAGACCAACACCATTTCCTGGCCACAAAAACAGTGGTCATTGTCCACGCCCACACAAAGATGACCCACATCTTCCCTTGCACTCTGTGCCCAGATGTGTTCAGGCTTGGCCACTACCACACTGTTCATCAGAAGAGTGCTGCATCCCAATCTTCAGCACCAAATGTTCTGGCCAATAGTCCCAATTCATGGCCTCCCCCCCACCCCGTCCCTTAATACAAAAAGGTATAAAGTGACCACAGCTGGTCCCTAATTACTGACTACCCTTTAGTAGTTCTTGAATTTTGTAATTCACATGGGGTAAAACAAATACAAGAAGGTCAAGAAAGCACAAAATTCATTGTAGGGACTTCTTTCTCACCTGCCGTCCTTTATCCCTAGTCATTCCCTCTAAAGGAAACCACTATCAATAATATTTTGTGTTTTCTTCCCATTTTTTAAATCAAGTACTGACTTTGAGGGCCACTCTTCAAATCTACCTGTTTGCCATCCACAGGTCAATACTTAGAGTTAACGCTGAGCGAGTTTGTGCCAGTCACTTTGCACAGGGTAGCCTACATAATCCTCGCAATGATCCTGGGAGGTTAGGTAGTATTATTCCCATTTCACAGATAAAGAAACTGAGGCTCAGAGAGAACGAGTTGTTTTCCTAAAGTCACACAGAAAATGCATGGCAGAGCACTAGGACCTAACTTTCTCCGAGCCGATATGACCAACAGGATATTAGAATAAAAGCTAATAAGTACTGGATTCATACTGTGTGCCAGGCACTGTTCTGAGCACATCACCTGCCCTGCCTAATTTCAACTTTCACAATAACCAAATGTGCTGGGTATAATTTTCATTCTATTTTATAGATAAGGCAGGAGAAGTGCAGAGAGGTTAAATAACTTACCCAAGACCACACAGCTGGTAACAAGCAGAGCTGGGATCCAAGCTGGGCAGTGTGGCTTCAGTGTCTGCCTGTTCATACTTGAAGCTCTGTCGTTTCCTCAGATAGACGGAGCACATATATGAGTCTAAAATCCTCAGATTTCAGGATGTCTTGGTGGCTCAGCAGTTGAGCGTCTGCCTTCGGCTCAGGGCTTGATCTCAGGGTCCTGGGCTCAAGTCCCACATCAGGCACTCTGCTTAGCGGGAAATAGGCCTCTCTCTGTGTGTCTCTCATGAATAAATAAATAAAATCTTTAAAAAATAAAATAAAAGCCTCAGATTTCATACTGCTAAATTCACACACAATTACTCCTGGTGTCCCCAAGTCAGATCACCCCCTGTAGTGGCAACTTTGATGTCCCCTTCATGCTTTCCTGCACCCCCAGGCTCCCTCATGCTAAACCTCCAAAGCCAGCAGATGTGCCTGCTGGTCTGCAGTGGCATCACCCAGATGGCATCAGGATTACCCAGCAGACTGCTCTGCTTTAGTGCTGCCAGATTGTGGCCCTCTGGCTTCTCAGATCCCTTGGTTGGCTTCTTTGGGCAATCCCTAGACCTTGAATGTGGGTTTGGGACTGAGTCTTTTTAGCATCCCCCCCTTTATTTTTCTCTGATGGCACCTGCCTTGGATGGCCCTCCAGATTTTGTGGCCTGGCTTGTCTCAGCAGGAATGCCCGCTCTTGCTCTCATCCTGCAGGACCAAACCTCAACAGCAGCTGCTTTTTCCTCCTTCTGGCTGGGCCAGCCTCCGCCTCCAGACCCCCGCTGTTTGTGGGGAGTCAAACAGGTTGCCTCCAACTCAAGATTGCTCCGCAGAGCCGCCACCTGCCGTCTGGGGACAGGAAAAGGCTGATTGCTCTTGGCAGGTGCTCATTCTGGCAGCTAAGTTAGCCACAGATTGGCCAGAGCTTCTCCTCTGTGGGTGATGATGCCTCTGGGTACAGCCGCCACAAGATCTCCAGCCCTGCCTCTACGCCACCATCTGGAGAAAAGAGGAAGCGACCTCAGGGGGAAAAAAAAACCCCTAGGAACTACAGCAATATCTGCTCCCTTCCTACCCTTCCCTGCCCCAAATCTCTCTTCCTACAGGAGCCTGAACACAGGGGAGTGGGAAGCAGAGAGGGGGCACTTCTCTAGCAGCCAATCAGCTCCCTCGCTGGGTCTTCTAGGGATTTCCTGACCACTGTCCTCTGGAACTTGTCTGAGAGGGGTGAGCCAAGGCTGCCATCTGCAGCCCCCTGGCCTGGAGATGCTCTAAGGGCTCACCCACACAGAGAGGATGTGGGACCTCAGATACCGAAAAACACATCCTTGTCTTAAGTTCTAACTTCAGTTTCCTTCAATTCAGCGTAGCATTTCTTTCAGTTAGAAGTATAAGCAACAGCCTGAAGTGGTCCTAACAGTACCTGTGACTTTGTCATCAAGTGGAAGTCACAGATGGTTGCATATCACATTGAAACAGCTGCACCCATCTCCAAGTAACGTTTCCGCTCATCGCTGCTCTGAAATGATGGCAGTAATGAGACTTGCCACTGGATCTTGTCATTTTATGTGTGATCAAGCAGCACATAAATTGCACTATCACAAATTCACTTTTATTATTTTGAGAACCATGTTTCAGTATAATGCGTCCCCTTTTTTATTCCTACCAGCTTGTTTTATGCAGTTAAAATGTGATTCTAAAAAGGGGGTGCTGTCTGTTTCAATGGCCTTCCAAAGGGCTCCATGCACCCCAAGGTCAAGCATCCTAGCTCCTAGGAATTCTGTCTAGCTCTGGCCCATAAAACTGGAGGGATTGGGTCTGCATTTTGAGCCACGCTGGGAAGTTTGGGTTTCTGGAAGGCTGAAACTGCAAGCAGAATACAACAGAAACTTAGGTAGAAGCTGTCATACCATGATGCCAGCCCTCACCTCTCACCTTTGCCCCAGGAGCCCACCCTCCCTCTCCCAGGCCAGAATAGCTCTGCTTCAGTAGAAAACACACACTGCAGGCATATACCACCAGATGGCACCATTGTATGAGCTGGTGGTCAGGAGGGGACTCTGAAAGGAGCCCATTGCTGTGACAGTCACTATTCTGAAGTTGGGGTGCCTGTCGTCAAGGCCAGGCTAGGACCCTCAGAGGCCTGAGAGCACCGAAAAGACTACAGTGTCCCCCTCATGGGAAACTAAAAATAAAAGCAAAACCGAAGTGCATATGATTTTGCTGAATTTCCAAGGATGTATTTCTCAATTTCCTGATTGCAAAATTCTGGATAAGGTCCTTGAAGTTGAATGTTTCCTGTGCCCCTGATGTGCATTTTGTCTGCCTGTCCATCAGGAAGCCCAACACTGCCTGTTGGTGAAAGGGTAACCACATAAAATCCTGCTCTGGACCCTAACTGAGCCTTGATCTCCCCCACCCTGCCCCCAGTCACAGTGTATTGGACCCTGGCAAAAACCCAGGATGCCTGGTAACAACCTCAAGATTATTGGTGGGCTAAGGGGCTTTAGAGAACTCTGGGGATCCTGTCCCAGCCAATTCACGTGGTTCAAGCCAGCCCCAACATGGGTGGGCCCCAAAACATGATTTGGAAAATGAATAACCCCTAAGTACACATAAGAGTCCACCATGTGAATGTTCTGGCCAGATATAATGTCGCCTACAAATCTTACCTGTCAGTGTCACCCTGCCCTTTGCAACCTAGGCATCTCAGGATTTTAGCAGTTGCTTCTACAATCACTCCTGCATGAAGTTCTGCCAAGCCTCATCAAACAGGCTACCTGCCCTCCCTCCCCCATCTGCCACCACCATCAAGGGACCCAGTACTCTGTAAAAAGCAAAACTGAGAACTCCAGGTATGGCAGGACTCTGCAGTGCATTTCTGTGACCATATGGAACCCTTCACAATTCCAGTAATTCTCAACCTCTTGGATGAACTCCTGTGGAACTCAGGCCAGTTCAAAGTTGGAATTCCAAATCACGTACATCCCCAATCAAATTCAGGAGCATGACCAAAAACAACCCCACCATTTTATACCTGTTCCAGGTTCCTGCATCTGATGGTGGCCTGCAGCTTGAGAATAATCTCAGCTTTTCTAAACAGCAGCTTGCACCAGATCCCACAGGACCCTCTGTCTCTGGACTTCATTGTGATCACGCCTGTACTCCCATTAAGTTCAGCCAGTCCCGGACCTGCTGTAGCAGTACTTATACCACTAAAATGAACATTTTAGAAGTGGAGGGGTCCTTGGCCTCTCTCTACCTGTCTGAGTCAGCTTCATGGAGTCATGCGAGAAAGAAATCCACTGATCAGGAGAAGGATCCTTCTGGACCCTTTGGGATAAAGGCAATTCCTGCTTTCCCCTGGGCACTGTTTTAGTTTTCTGCACTTGCTGTCCTACTGCTGCTAAGTGCCAGAGAACAAACAATTGGGTAGAAATAAAGGTCCACTGCCAAGGGTTATAGCCTTCTGTCATACAAACCTGAAAAAGGCTGCCCTTAGGAGGGCTGGGGCTGGTGGGGGTGGGGGGAATGGCAAGAGCGAGATCTAGCCCATTCCTGCCTGGTGCCTGCAAGCCAGCTGGCTGCTACTGTTCCCTGTGGGCCACCGTCAACCATCAGGAAGGCCAGCCCAGGCTTACAAAGTGTTCATAGTTGAGTTCCATCTACCTCCTCACAGCTCTGAGCTTAACCCTGTCTGAAACTTTTCAAACTCCTTTAACAAATACATTTTACGATTGCTATGCACCAGGTACCATTCTAAACTATTTGCATGAAACAAATTATGTAATCTTTGCAACAACTCTCTAACATAGACACAATTTTTCTTTCCAGTTTAGAGATGAGGGAACCCAGGCACAGAGAGATAAAGTAACTTGCTCAAGGTCAAACAGCTGGCAAGCAGCAGTGTCAGAATTCAGACCTGAGAAGCCTGACCCCACAGTTTGTGGGCTTAATCCCTGTGCTTGAGTCCCTTATGCCATGTGATGCCTCTGACAACTCCCTTGGCTTCTCTTTTAAGTTGTAGTCTACAGTCTCTACTGTGTTTATTTTTTATTTTTACTTTTTTACTTTATTTGAGAGAGAGAGAGAGAGAGAGAGAAAGCAAGTGGACGGAGGGTCACAGGAAGAGGGAGAGAATCCCAAGCAGACTCCACTCAGAGTGCAGAGCCTGATGCAGGGCTCAATCCCACAATGCCAAGTTCATGACCCCAGTGGAAACTGAGAGTCGGATGTGTAACTAATGGAGCCACCCAGGCACCCCTGTGCTGTGTTTCATTTGATCCCCCCTATTCAGCATCAATGTCCTGCCTGTTGCCACCCATCCACCAAGACTTCACCCAAGCAGAATCCCAGGAGGATTAGTTATTCCCCCCAACCCTCCTATGGTGTAGTGAAACTCTTTGGATGGGCTCCAAAAACAGATGGCAGCGGTGGCGGGTGGTGGCGGGTGGTGGTGGTGGTGGTGGTGGTGGCAGTAGTCAGGGGATGAACGGGAAAGCCTAGCAGTGAGGATGAAGGAGAGGCCGCCAATGCCAAAGAAATTTTGAAGGCATAATCAGCGGGATTTCGATGCTTGAGAAAGAGGAGGTCGGAGCCCATTTCCAGGCTTCTTCAAAGATAATCATCTGGCTTGCGTGGCTGAGCAGGTGGATGACAATGCCACTCAGTGAGATATGGGCACAGAAGAAAAAGCAGGTTGGCAGGGAAGGTAGTAATAACAGCTGGCGTTTATGACACACACACCACCCAAGTGAGAAAGCAGTTGCTGATCAGTAGGCTCACTTTAGAGATGAGGGAATGTGAGCCTCTGAGAGTTGAAGGAATTATCTTCAAGTCACACACACACCAGACCTGTCTGACTCCAAGTCTGCGCTTTTCATCAGCTGGACAGAAGACAATCTGCCTGTGTTCAGACCTTCTCTTGTTCTGCCTGTTATTTTAATCCTGGTTGTTGTCCCACCTTTGTGCTTCCTATTTTGCTGCTTTTCTAGAATCTTCATTTTGGCTTCATTCTGGCTGCCGACCTGGCAATGACTCCCAGACTTTCTACAGTCTTCAGTGTCTAAATAGCTGCTCCCCCTCCACCAGTGCTGCTCCCCTCTCCAGCCCCCCTCAAGCCCCACTGCTTCCTCTTCCCTACATCCAGGTTCATGACTACAAATCTGCAGGTTTTAGGCCCCTTCTCCATGTCCCACCCACAGCTGAGCTTCCATGCCTGCATTTCTCTCTTCCAGACTAACTCTGTGATGAATATCAGAGCTCTGACTCAGTGTCGCCCTTGAAACTATGTGTCTGCATCTGGGGGCTCTCCAAGCACGTGTGTTTTGGGTTCATGCCTGCGTGTATAAGGCAAGGATTGGTTCCACTTGAGGGCGCCCTACTGGTATTTATTGGGCGGAAGGCTAGACCTCACCCATACCCTGAACAGTCCCACACAGTGAAGAAAGCTCTAGATTCTGCCCAACTTTTGAATGCCCACCCTTCTCAGTTAGTCCTGTAGGTAAAAAAAAATGTTTGTAATGATCTGTGCCTAGAACATCACTCTGCTTCACACATCAACACCAAGTGGGTTTATTTGCAGGGTTTTAGTATATGCTGAAATCTCTAGGAATATGACTACCGTGTAAACTGAAGGAAAACTGTACGTTGTTTTCCTCAGAACTCTCCCAAGAGTTGTTTCATATTTTTGAAGGCCACGTGGCAGACAGTAATCCTGCTTGTAGTAATTAAATCAATGCCCCGGGGTGGATGTGCATTTATAGCATTTGCTTTCCCGGTGTTTCTACACATCCTGGAAATTTCTGTCTGTTCCCTTAGATCTTCTAGCGTGGTGTGGCCTGAACATCTGCAGATGGACTCATGATTAATCACAAATACTTTGATTTCTCCTTTGCATTACAGGTAGGTCTTTTTCTCTCTGTCTCCTACACACACACACACACACACACACACACACACACACAGATGCATGAACTTACCTGTACAGTAGATACATTATATTGCCTAAAAGTTTCATTTTTCATTTCAGGATAGTAACGCTGTAGTAGTAAGTTATTCATCAAAAATGCAAGCAGTTGCGAACCATAAATCATGCAGTTTCGGGTTTACTATATGTATACATCATTTAACTTTCACAAAAACTGAATGAGCTGTGGATCATTTTCACGTGTATCTTGCAGATGAAGAAACTGAGACACACAGAAGTTAAGTAATTTTCCCAAGGCCACACAGCTAGTAAGTCACTGAACAGCAATACCAAACTAAATCTGTTTGACCCCAAATGGAGGACATATTCAGCTGCTGGTATACGTGGTAGATCACCTATAATGTTTCTTACTGGTGTTAGAACAGGCTCAGGATGATTACAAGGGCCATATATTTTAAAAACGTTTGAAGGTTCATAGGAAAAGTCTACACAGCTCCAGGATGACTGCAAACTCTCGTGTACACATTTGGATATATATTTTTTAACATACATGACACCCATTCAAATGCGTTGAGTCAAATTTAATGGTATCTCATTCCTTAATTGCTTCTTGCAGCCAATCAGATTGTATAAGGCCTGAAAGCAGCTCTTTGGCAATCATCCTTTCCATTTGAAAAAGTAAGGTACGTTATCTGACAGTGATTGTAGCAGTGAGACCTGAAGTTTCCATCTGGACTATCCCGGCAAACCCCTGCTTCATCAGCAACTGGCCACATTCATAGGACTTGGTGTGACTATCAAGCGAGATACTCAAATCTTTACTGTTCCCAATTAGCGAGATAGATCAGGTGAAAATGCATATCCCACACCTGCCTTTTTCCCAGAAGTTGTTCTTTTATCTTGTTTGGCTTAGCAGTGCCTCTGCTAAGAGACCACAGGTCTCTCTCTGAATTCCAATCTCTGAATTCCAATCACTAGGTGGCAGCCTTCTCAAGGTTTTGAGTAGCCCGAGAGGCTAGTTTGGTTTAATGCCGGGTTTTTTTTCCCCCTTGTTCATGAATCATAGGTCAAGTTCACCATTGTTTCTACTGCCGGAAGAATGCCCAGATGTTTTCCACGCTGTAATTTCAGAAAAGGTAACTTGTCTTTGGCAACTTGTTGACATTTTAACAATGATCTTAAGCCTGCTCTGGTACAGCTGGATCTCCTCAGTCAGGTTCAAATACTCCTTGAGCCCATTGTCCGTCCGTCACAAGCACTGTGCTAGATGCGGGGGGGGGGGGGGGGGGGTATAGTAATGAAGCCAAAAGGGCTTGGCTCTTAAGAAAGGGGAAGTCTAGTTCGGGAGACTGATGTCTAAACAAAGCAAAACAAAATCCTATATGACAATATCCTAAGCACTGTGATGGGGTGAGCACAGACTAGGACACCCACTTCAATCCAGCGTCTCAGAGGAGTCCTGGATCTGGTGACACCAAAAGCTGAATCTTGACAAATGGGCAGGTATCATCCAGGAAAGAATGGGGGAGAGGATTTCAAATAGAGGAAACTAAGCAGAAAGTTCACAACTATGTGGCATGTGCTGGGAAACCAGATGGGAGATGTTGGGCATGGTAAGAGAACAGCTGTATGAGGTGCACGGGGTAGGGAGAGGTCAAGTCAAGGGATGCAAGAATCATGTCACAACCAGAAACCACTATGTAAACCATCTATTCCTCTCAACTGCTTCCTGAGAGAAAAGCATCGTGATCTTCCCTGGAGAAGGAACCATCTTCTCGTTTTTCGCAATCCTGTGGTGGCAGGTGAAAATGACCTTTGCAAACCTTTATGGAGCCTCTGCTAAGTACTGAGCACTTTCCCAAGGGCTTTTGCATGCAGCGCCTTCTCTTCTTCTGAACCACTGTATTTTACACGTGAAACTTATAGAACACTGTATATTAAGTATGCTGGAATTAAAATAGAAACTGAACCCAAAAAATATTACCTCACTTAATCCTCTCGACAGGGGACTGTTATTATCCCCATTTCACTGATGAAGACACTGAGGCACAGAGAAGTTAAACAGCTGGCTCAAGGTCACTTGGCCGATAAGTGACAGAGCTGGGATTTGAATCCAGGTAGTGTGGCTTGGCAGCCACGAGGGAATGAGCTGGGGAGCGGTGGGGGGGCAGGAAACAAGCAGGGACATCTCAGGCAGGGGACACAGCCACAGGAATGATGCAGCACGGAAGGCTGGGGGAGCCGCTGAGGGATTGGTGGACTGTAACGTGGGGGAGCTGAGAGGTCGGAACTGTAAGACTAGAGAGGCCCGCAGGGGCCCCTGGGGGTAAAAGGCCTCTGGTGCCCTGGAGGCAGCGGGCACATGGCAGGCAGACACTGCGAAGTTTCCAGCAGGGGGCAGATCTAATGCTAGTGGTACCACAATCGGCTCCCTTTTGAGATCTCCATCAGGTAACAAACTCCCCCTGCAACACAGGCATCACCCCCAAAGCTTGTACACTGCAGTTCCAGATGTGTTCGAAGCCAGAGTCTCACCATGAGGTTCCTGGTGGGCAGTAGCTACAGCACCTGGATGGCAAACTTGTTAGAAAGGCCTTTTCTCCGGCCCCATCCTGGACCCACTTGAACTGGAAATTCTGGAGGAAGGGCCTGGTGATCCGTGTTTTGACAAACGTCCAGGTGAATCTGAGGCCTGCTGATGCTTGAAAACCACTGTCTGAAGCTGTCGCTTCGATATTGCGTGTGTGTGTGTGTGTGTGTGTGTGTGTGATTTCTTTCTTTTCCTTGCTCCCTGAGGGCAGGAAGAAAACTTTCTCTTTTAGCACCCTGCCTGCCACCTCTCCCTCCTGCCCTTGGCACAGAGCACCATGCAGATCCCCGCTCTGGCACTGGATACCTGTGCAGAAGTCCATTATTCTTTCTAGGCCTCAGTTTGGTCATCTGTAAAATGGGAAGAATAGTAATAACACCTACTTCGTTCCTTATTGTACCAAGAATTAATACAAGGGGCACCTGGCTGGCGCTGTTGGTTAAGCAATGACTGGTGATTTTGGCTCAGGTTATGATCTGGGGGTGGTGACATTGAGCCCCAAGTCAGGCTCCAAGCTCAGTGTGGAGTCTGAGATTTTCTCCCTCTGCCCTCTCTCCATTCATACTCTGTCTCTCTAAAATAAATAAATAAAATAGTTAATGCAAGTTAAAACTATGAGCACAGCTGTTCTTTTTTCTTTTAGCACAGCTCTTCTTGATGCATATTATTTCATATATTATTTCATGTATTTTTATATTATTTTATAAATTGTATAACATCTGATGCTCTACTTTTACATAAATTATATTTTAAATGATTATATAATATATAATATATACATAAAATTGCATAATAGTTATACTAATATTATACAATAATTAAATAATAATCATATAATTACAGTGATCCTACAGGGCTGTCCTAGCACTCCAGGAGCCTGACTTTGCAGGGAGTCAGAGAGGAAGAAGGGGGAAAAGGATAAGAGGCAAAATAGGCCTGGTCCCATTATATGAATTGTTCAGAAGAGGCAAATCTATAGAAACAGAAAGTAGATTAGTGGTTGCCAGGGGGTGAGGTGGGTGGGAATGGAATGCGGGTATGAGGATTTCTTTTGGGGGTGATGAAATTGTTCTGGAATTAAAGAAAGGTGATGGTTTCACAGCTCTGTGAATATACTTAAAACCACTAAAATGGGTACACTTTACAGCATGTGAATTATATCTCAAATTTCCAAGGCTTAAAAAGAAAAACCCAACCTGAGTCAATCAGATTGGTCAATCTGAGAAAAGAAGTCGGGACCTTTGCCTTTTTTTCTCCCACTAAGCCTCAGGAAGCTAGGCACAGAGCAGGTGCAGGAAAAGAGTCTTTGGCTGTATTTTATTCTAATTTATTTGCTAACTCATTTCCTGTGTCATTATTTCAAAAGATATTTTTAAAAAGTCTGACGTTTTCATTAAGATCCACCTTATCAATGGCATAAAATTAAATTGCAAGAGACAGCACAACCCAGACTGGCACATAATGGGGTATCTCGCAAACATGTGTCATATGCATGAGTTCAACTTGGGTGAAAACAACAACTTTTTTTTTTTTTAAATCTCTGAGGCCTCAGGCAACATAACCTATTCAAATAGTCCTGGAAGATCTAATTATATCCCCAAATGACCCAAACCACTTAATTTTCCCTTTCTGCTTTTAGAGTTTCCAAGAAAATTATTCAATGATTATTTTACGGAGTGATAAAAGCAGCCTTGTACCTTTGTAATACAGAATGGATGAATTAGGGCTTGAGAAATTGTAGAGTTTAAGTAGATGCTCAACATTGTTAATTGTGGGGGGAGGCCACTTTATTTTATTAAAGATAGTCTAAACATGTCTGCCTTAGAGAGTCTCCCTGTGACAAGACTGCTTGCTGCCAAGAGAGTTCTACCAGGAAAAAAAAATCTAAGACCAAAGAACAACAACAACAACAGCAACAACAACAAAAAATACCCAACTAAATATGCATGAAACAATGAATGCTGGCAAAAGTAATTGAAATTAAGGCAAAAGGGAGCGGGTACCACTATCTAGTGGTTAGAGGCAAGGATGCTACATGCCACAGACTTAACTTTATTAGGTCTCAAAGAATAAGCCAATCTAAAGAATGTGACTGCATATAGTACAAGGGTTGAGCATGCAAGTTCTAGAATTAGGCTTCTTGGGTTCGAATTATTGACTCTGTTCTTGGTTGTCCCAGCTTCCCTAAGACATTATTCTATTTCTTTCCTTCATAGTACTTTTCGCAATCTTTATTGTTATGCCCTGACTCCCACTAGATTACAAGTTTTATAAATAAGGCAAGGAGCCATATCTGGCTTGGCATACAGGAGGTTCTCAATAAATACTTGTAGAAATGACTAGAACCCTTAGCTTTGTGTTCTTGGGCAACTTGCCTCTCTAAGCCTCAGGCTTTTTCACCCCTTATTTGTTAATTGAGGATAGTTATAATATCCACTTAAAAGGGTTGTTGAGAGGAATCTACATAAAAGTACAGTGCCTGGTACCTAGCAAAAGCTCAAAAAATAATACATATCATTATCCTCCTCCTCCTTTTTCTCCTCCCCCCTCCTCCATCTTCTTCTCCTTCTCCTCCCCCTCCTTCTCCTTCGGGAGAATTTCTGGATAAGCAGTATGCAGATACTGAAATCAGCAACTCAATAGGCTCTCCTTTTTTAAAAGTGTCATTTTGTTGGTTTAAAAAAATCATCTGAAATAAACCTAGCAAGAATATTAATGCATACATCTGATTCATGAATAATTGGGTGGTACTTTTTATTACTCCTAAATTTTTATATCTGTGACGGTTTTAAAATATGGCCCCACAATCTTTGACACTTTCCTATACAAAGGTGGGTCTCTCCCCAGTTGTTGAATTTTCTGTTGTTGGTATTTGGTTTTCCCCCAGCTTCATTGAGGTATAATTGACTAGTAACATATACATTTCAAACAAAGTTGGTGATGATTTGATATATGTATACATGGTGACATGATGACCACAGTCAATCTAATTAATACATCCATTACCTCACATAGTTGCCATTTGTGTGTGTGTTGTGAGAACACTTAAGATCAACTCTCTCAACAAATCTATTTGTCTCTGTTTATTTTCCTTAGCATAATGTCCTCCAATTACATCCATGTTGTCATGGATGTCAGGATTTCCCTTTTTATGGCTAAATAATATTTCAGAGAGAGAGAGAGAGAGAGAGAGAGAGAGATGTTTTCTTTATGCATTCATTTATCAACAGACACTTAGGCTGTTTCCATTCCTTGGCTATTGTGAATAACTCTGCAATAAACATGAGTGTACAGATATCTCTTTGAGAAACTGATTTTGCTTCCTGTGGATATAAGCTCAGAAGTGAGACTGCTGTCTCACAGGTTAGGTCTATTTTTAAGTCTCTGAGGAAGCCCCGTACTGTTTTCTTTAGGAGTTGCACCAGTTGTCATTCCCACCAACCGTGCATGAGGGTTCCCTTTTGTCCGCACTCTTACCAACTCTTCTTATTTCTTGTCTTTTTGCTAATAGCCATTCTGGCAGGTTTGAGATGATATCTCATTGTCATTTTGATTTGCATTTCCCTGATGAGTGACATTGAGCATCTTTTCATGTACCTGTTGGCTATTTGTGTGTCTTCTCAGAAAAATAATTATTCACGTCCATCCCCCACTTTTAATCACATTAATTTTGGCTGTTGAGTTGCATGAGTTCCTTATGTATTTTGGATACTTCTCTCTTGTTGGATATAGGGTTTGCAAATATTTTCTCTTATTCCATACGTTGCCTCTTTGCTCTCTCGATTCTTTCCTTTGCCTCACAGAGCTTTTTAGTTTGTTGTAGTCCCATTTGTCTATTTTGCCTTGTGGATTGCATTTTTGGTGTCATATCCAAGAAATCATTGCTAAGACCAATGTCAAAGAGCTTTCCTCCACGTTTTCTTCTGGGAGTTTTGTGGTTTCAGTCTTCCATGGAAGCCTTTAACTAATTTTGAGTTGATTTTTTGTGAGCAGTATAAGGGTCTCATTTCATTCTTTTGCATGTGGCTGTCCAGCTTCCCTGATACAATTTAGTGAAGAGACTGTCCTTTTTCTATTGTCCATTCTTGCAGTCAAAGATTAGTTAACCATATATGTATAGGTTTATTTCTGGAGTCTCTATTCTGGGCTATTGGTCTGTGTGTCTATTTAGTGCCAATACAATACTGTTTTGATTATCATAGCTTTGTAATATGCTTTCAAGTCAGGGCATGTGATGCCTCCAACTCTATCTTTTCTTCAGATAGCTTTGGCTGTTTGAGTTCTCTTTGCACTTCCATAGGAGTTTTAGGATTTTTGTTGGATCTTGCAAGCTCACTTGTATCCCATAAGGTGTTATAGAAGTGACACCGTGAATTCTGAGGCCAGATGAAGAAAGTGATTTCCATTTTCACTGTGCTTGCTCAGGCATTCACTCTTGGAGCCCTGAGCCCCCATGTAAGAGTTTTGACCACCTTGAAGCCACTAGACACAGTGGAAACCAGTCATGTGGACAGGCCAAAAGTAGGATTTCTAGTCTTTGAGTCCATCCAGGCACCAGGGAGGTGGGTGAACAAGACTTCAATGAGTCCAGCCCCAGGCTATCAAGTCAAGCCCATCCTTCAAGTTTTCCCAGCAAAGCGAACAAACACTGTGGAGCAGAGAGAGCTCTCCCCATTGTGTCTTTCCAAAATTCCTGACCCAGTGATTCCATGAGCATCAGGGCTATTTTAAGCTGCTAGATTGGGCAGTCATTTGCAATAGTGTGTTTGAAATATTTCATCTTTTTTTCAGTTTATATTTATTTTTTTAATTGAGACATAATTGACATGTAGCATTATATTAGTTTCAGGTATACAGCATAATCATTCAATACTTGTATATATTGCAAAATGATAACCACAGTGAGTCTAGTTAACATCCATCAGCATATATACTTAGAAAAGTTTTTTCTTATAATGACACCTTTTAAGATCTACTCTTGAGAGTATGCAACCCAGCAAATATGCAATACAGCATTTTAATTATAGTCACCATGTTGTACTTTATATTCCCATGAATGACGTATTTTACTACTGGAAATTTGTACCTTTTGACCCCCCTCAAGCACTTTACCCATCCCCCACTCCCCGCCCCTCACAACAACTCATTTGTTCTCTGTATCTATAAGCTCAATTTTTCTATCATGCCATAATTTTATTTTTTTTAAGATTTTATTTATTTATTCATGAGAGATGCAGAGAGAAAGGCAGAGACACAGGCAGAGGAAGAAGAAGGCTCCACACAGTCTGATACTGGGAAAGGGGTGCATGCCTGCCTGTGGCCCATTCATTCCCCGCAACTCTAACCCGGCCTCCCCAACTCCCTAAGCCACTAGGCAGGGCCGGCCAGCAGAGGGCGCTACACCACCCCCTGTAGGGCCTGCAGACTGCCCTGAGGGGCTTCACTCAGTTGCTGCTGCCACCTTGTACCCTGGGAGGAGGAACAATTTTTTCTTGAGAGAGTAGCTCCCCCTTTCAGTGAGAGAAACCTCTCCCAATAAACAGAGTGGCTGGCTTGACTGTCTCCCACCGCCCCACCTCTACCTAGCCACCAACTGGCCCAGGGTCCCCCAAGATTGCTAGGTAGGGGCTAACCTCTTCTACGTATCCTTCTCTTCTGTGGGCTTGCCTTTACTTCTCTCCTGTCTTCCCTGCCTCTTTTTTCCCTCCTCCCACGTTTCTCCTGATCCTTTTTCGTATCTTTTCCCTGCCCACTTTCTGCTTCCCCTTTACTTCTTGGGCTTCCCATAACAGCCTCTTTTATTGCCCTTCATTTGATCACTCTTTCGTTTCTTTTTTTTCTAAGATTTTATTTATTTATTTATTTATTTATTTATTTATTTATTTAGGGAAGAAGAAGAAGAAGAAGAAGAAGAAGAAGAAGAAGAAGAAGAAAGAGAGAGAGAGAGAGAGAGAGAGAGAGACACTCAAACAGACTGCACCACCCTCTGATCATGACCTGAGCAGAAACCAAGAAGTCTGGGGCTTAACTGACTGAGCCACGCAGGTACCCCTAGTTGCTTCTTTTTTTCTTTAAATCTCTCTCCTTTTCTCCTGTTTCCTCTTTTCCTCTTTTTCTTGTTCTCTGATTCTTTCTTTCTCTCTTCTTCCTTTTTGGTCTGTAAACTAGGCTCTATCTGCCATTTATATCCAGAGGTTGCAAACTAGTGGCCGATGAGCCAGATTCAGCCTATAATTGGGTTTTGTTTAGCCTACAGGGTACTTTTTCCCCTAATATATATATCTTTTGCTAACGTTGAACAATCATGAGATTTCCTTTAAAAAAATCTGAATCTCAAGCTTTACTTGAAAAACATTATCTGGTAAACCTGATCCACATTTCTACCAGAAGATAATCAGTGGGAACAGAGTTGGCATTGCCTTTGACCAAGCCCAGAAGCCTCCTTCCAGCACATATACTACCCGGTTGGACCTTGCAGGTATGAGGATTTCAGCTCCCTCCCTGCATCTCTTCTTTTTTCTTTCCATGGTTTTTCATGGGAGGCGGTGATCCCACTGGTTAAGCTCCCAACCTTTGGGGTCATTCAGATCTGTGGTCAAATTTCAGTGTGTCAAGCTGTGTGACCTCAGGTAAGTCTCTCAAGTTCTCTGAAGCTCATTTTTCTCATCTGTAGAATATGGGCCTGTCAATGCCGATCTTGTTTTTGGGTTTATTGGGGATTATTGACGGGGGGGGGGTGCGGGGGGGATCAAATTAAATAATGCTTATAAAGTACATAGAACAGTGTCCTACACAGGGTAGGCCCTCAAATAATGATATTAATTTTCTTTCCATTCTTATTTACATATTTTTCATTGCTTTTCAGCCTCCTTTCTTTGTCCTTATGTCATTCCTTCTTTTTTTCTCTCTTGCTTCTACATCCATTAGTGTATGTAAGTGTATAGACTCTATTATTCTCCTTATTTTTGCTCTCATTTCCTCTTATTTCTCTCTCTTCTCCTTCTCTTGATCTTTGGGCTTATTTAAGTATTGACTCTCTCTCCAGGCTTGCTTTCTTTCTTACCTTCCCCCTGGTTCCCCACCTTGCTCCCTCCGTATATATATGCCCCAATTCCTCATAGGTTTAAAAATATGAAGTTCCAAGAGCACCTGGGTGGCTCAGTCGTTTAAGTGTCTGCCTTTGGCTCAGGTCGTGATCTCAGGGTCCTAGGATCGAGCCCGGAGTCAGGCTCCCTACTCAGTGAAGAGCCTGCCTGCTTCTCTCTCCCTCTCCCTCTACCCCTTACCCACCTCCTGCTCATGCTCACTCTCTCTCTCTCCCTCTCAAATAAGTAAACAAAAATCTTTAGAAAAAAAGGAATATGAAGTTCCAGGGTTATGGAATATGTGTGCAGTTAACCCTTGGGCAATGCAAGGGTTCAGGGCACCCACCCCTATGCACTTAAAAAAAATCTGTGTATGGCTTTTGATTCCCTCAAAATTTAACTACAAGTGACCTGCTGTTGACCAGAAGCCTTACCAATAACATAAACAGTCCATTAACACGTAACTGGTATGTTTTATGTATTACATACTATATTCTTACAAGAAAGTAAGCTAGAGAAAAGTGTTACTAAGAAAATCAAAGAAGAGAAAATACATCTTCAGTACTCTACTGTATTTATTGAAAAAAAATCCATGCATAAGTAGACCTCACAGTTCAAACTCACTTCAAGGGTCAACTGCATACATAATATTAAATTGTTTCTCATGGCCCAACCTTGAAAGGATTTAGGATGGGTTAAAGGAAGTAAAAGCTACAAATCCAAAGATCGTTCCTTGTGAGGCAAAAGTAAGAATGATGCATCCCCACTTCTAGGTTCTTCAGGCCCTAGTACACCAAGTTCAACACCGTAGATTAAGCTCTTCCCTCTGTCCAAGACAGTGCAGTTTCTAGGAGCCTTTAAAAAGAATCTTATTGTGGGGCACCTGGATGGCTCAGTCAGTTAAGCATCTGCCTTTGACTCAGGTCATGATCCTGGGGTCCTGCCTAGCATGGAGTCTGATGTGGAGCTCGATCTCATGACCCTGAAACCATGACCTGAGCCAAAATCAAGAGTTTATGCTCAATCAACTGAGCCACCCAGGTGACCCTAAATACAAGCTTTCAATTAGTTATAGTGACGGGCAATTGTTAGGTAATGAAGGTGGAAGCCTTCTTACTTAGGCTTCAACCAAGAGAGGCCTCAACTAGATACTGAGTAGTTGCTGAAATTCCAAATGGGAGGAGGCATTTCATGGGTGTGGGTGAAATTGACGTAAAGTAGGAGTAGTTTGGGGCCTTCCTTATTCCAATTGATGCCTTATAAACATATTTATTCTTGCAAAGTAATTTCTGCGGAATCCTCTAAATTTACTTCTAAGGGTACCTTTCTGATAAGAGCTTGGGGATTTTGCTATAAAAAGATGATACTGGGGATGCCTGGGTGGCTCAGCAGTTGAGTGTCTGCCTTTGGCTCAGGGTGTGATCCTGGGATCCGGGATCAAGTCCCACATCGGGCTCTTTGCATGGAGCCTGCTTCTCTCTCTGCCTGTGTCTCTGCCTCTTTCTCTCTGTGTCTCAAATAAATAAATAAATAAAATCTTTAAAAAAGATGCTGTGATAACATCTATGCAATGATAACAAAGCAATTTTAAACCCATCCCTCTTTCCCTCCCTTGGAAAAAAAAGGCCCTGGTTAAGTGTCTGATTTTGGCTCAGGTCATGATCTCGGGGCCCTGAGATAGAATCCTGTGTTGGGCTCCCTGTGCATTGGGGAGTCTGCTTGTCCCTCTACCCCTCTCTCTACTTGTGTGCTCTCTTTCTCAAATAAATAAATAAAATCTTTTTAAAAGAATTTTAAAAATTAAAAAATATATCATCTACAAAGAACAACAAAAATAGAAACAAACCATGGATTTGTCCTAATTTAATGCTGTAGACTTCTAGGTCTGATTCTGGGAGCCTGGGAGTATGGTGGTGCCCCTGATGTTCACAGAAACATTGAATCAAGGAAGCAATTGAGAGACAAAAAGTAGGAAGGCAGTTGCCCATTCATTAGTTTACGAAATAAAGGTTCAAGTAAAGGAAGCTGTTTGCTCAAAATAAAGAGCAGTAGTTCTTGGACTTTAGGCTGCATCACTTGGCCTTATTAGGGTTTAGAAATCCCATCTTAAATAGTCTTGTAAGTGGCTCTGTTAAAGGAGGTCTTTGTACAGAGCACACTTTCGAAATTTCCATACATACTGCGATGGAGGGAGTTCATCATGTGTTAGGAAGAGGTGATAGTCCCAAAATGATGCAAAGGCAATGTCAAAGACCAATCTGGGCAGCTCCACACAAGTGTTTGCTCAGGAGCAGCCCAACCCAACCAGGCCTTTGGTTGGTAAGTGGGTCCAGATCCTTCCTTCCATTCCAGTTCAGTGTTCCCTGCCCTGACTGGGTAATAGATCATGTATTTCCTTGCACTGTTATATTAGGGTCTTGTCTTTGGTTGTTGGTATCTGGCTTCAGGGATATGGGGATATGGAGACTAATCAGTAGTGGGGTACAGGGAAGTGTTCGGTGCTTTGGGATAGGGCAACTCGGATGCACACAGAGATGAAGGCTCTGGGTTTTGCACTGAGATTTCACAGATTTCTCAACATGAGTTGAGCTTGCCACTTTGAAAGATATTGACCCAGGACATAGGGCAAAAGATCTGTACTATAAAGGTACATTTCAGAGTTACGAGTATAGATAAAGCATACCTCAGCTATGCAGAATGAAATGATTTGGTAAGTATGCTGTTTATTCGTCAGTATAGACAAGTGACCCGGACAATTCAGGCCATCCGCAATGACTACATGAACTACACAATTGCCAACTCACCCTCTCACTTTGGATTATTGTAAACATGGTTCCAGTTACCACTTGGGAAACTTGCCTTGAGAAAGATCAAGTGAAAAGTGAAAAGATCCAGATAAAGAGAGCTGTGCTTGAAGAGCCATAGAGCTGAGGATTGCTTTGAGATTGTAAAAACCAAAGGAATACTTGGCCAAAGGAGACATAGACTCGGGGAGGACAGCTTGAAGCTGTTTCAATTTCTGGAGAGACCAATAAAACTAACTGACTCCTTTCTTCCCTCTAATCCACAAACAAAGGTTACTCAATGAAGCCAATGGCAAATAAACACAGGAGAAGTAAAGTGGATAATGTCCTCCTGCAGTATGTCACCCGTTTGTAGAAGTCACTGCTGCAAGGAGCTGGAAATGCTGAGGCCATCCTTTCAAAGTGGATGGGCTAATTCCATAATTGGCTCTAGTAACATTTGCATCTTTGGCCTCAGTTAGGGAGAATTCATCTTTATGCCTCACGTTCTAAGCCCATAACTTGGTGGGGTCGGGGTATAGCTTCAGATTCATATCTCCTAAGAGAAGCAATATACAATTAGCACACACTAGGAATTTTCTTTGGCTGGTTTGGATCAGTGGTACAGGAGGCTGGATCCTGGATCCATTTGGCTCTCTCTTCTCTTGGAGCCTTTTTGTTTTTGTTTTTGTTTTGAGTATAGCTGAATTCATGTTTCACAGAATCACAGTATCACACAATTCAGAGTGGGAAGCATAATTTAAAAGGACTTAATTCAGCTGTGTCATTTTTTAGATGGGATTTGGAGCCGGGAAATGACTGGCTTAAGGTCACAAATCTAGTTCTATGCAGAGAAAGGGAGAAATGTAGTCAAACCAGTTATTTGGTATGGTACAGATGAAATACTCGGATACTTGTCTGAATTGACTAGATCAGTGGTTTTCAACTCTGGCTGCAGAAGTGGTATTCAAAATATTTAATAATGGGTACAGTGCTGGGCGCTGACTAATTACAGTGGAATCTGGCTATCTGCTCAAGCAGGGTTCTGGAGGACTCCTGCTGGGCCAGTCATTAACCCTTTAGTTACTGATTGTAGGGATGTCTGGGGTTCTGGGTAGGAAAAGAGGAAGTGTCCAGGATAGTTGGGTCTCAGAGGATTTACCAACTTAATTGAAAGCATCCTTGTTATCTTCCCAACTGGTATGGCTATACCGGTGAATACTGACTTAATTATTCACCTTGCTGGGCCTGCACATTAGAATCATTTGGGAATCCTTTAAAAATATCAGTGCCCAGGAAATTTTCATGTGCAATGAAGGGTGAGAACCATTGGAATAGATGTTCTGGCATCTAGTTCTGGAGGTTTGGGAGACCTATTTCCTTTTAAGCTTAGCTCACAACCATTATTCAGAAAGATAACTAGAATGAGAACCAGTGATCAAGCTTGTTGGACTTCTTCTAAGACCTCTGGACTTAATCTTGTTTTCCAAACAAAAGTATCATGTGAGGGAAGGCCTTGATGACACTGCCTGGGCTCCACTTTCTGGACAAACTGTCTTTGCAATAAACTGAAGTCATCATATTTGTCCCTTATTAGAGGACAGTCTGAAGTGGCGTTGTAGTGGAGTTAGAGAATCCAGGGTGTGGAAGTGGATAAGAAGTGTGAGGAGACAAACGATAGCCTGGAGAACAAAATTTGAGAAGGCGAGTCAAATGCTAAATATGGGCGAGCATGGGGAAGTCAGACACAGGAAGAGATGCGGGGAGAAAAGGGATGCTTCTAAATGATCATAACTACCATCGCTTTTGTTCTCCAACATTTTATTATCAGTATTTTAAAACATGCAGAAAAGGTGAAAGAATTTCAACTTCATCTCCTCATCCTTCTACCCACGTTCATCATCTTATTATTTTGATACATGGTGAAGTAAACTGCAGACAACAAACTTCTCCCCAAATACTTCAGCATACCTAATCATGAACCAGAGTTCAGAATTTGTTTATGGCACATTTTTCTTTTGAGATAGAAGTTACATAAAATGAGATGCACAAACCTGCACTGAAACACCAATGAGTTATGCAAAATTAATACACATGTGTAACCCAAACCCTTTTCCAGATACACACCACCACCATCACCTCAAAAAGTTCCTCATGTCCCTTTCCAGTCAATCTCTACTCTTAGCCCTGCCTCGAGCAACCACTGTTTTTTTTTCCTTACCATAGATTAATTTTGCCTGTTTTAGAACTTTCTATAAATGGAACCACACAGTTCATATTTGTTTGTGTAAAGATTCATTCAGCATAATATTTAAGATTCATTCATGTCATTGTATTAGTAATTCATTCCTTTCTATTGCTGAGTAGATACATTCCATTGTATGACTATACCACAGGGTTGTTGTTGTTGTTTTTTTTTTTTAAACCATTCACCTATCAATGAACACATGAGTTATTTTCAATCTGGAGGTATTATAAATAAAGATGTTATAAACATTCATATACAAGTTTTCATGTGAACAAATGATTTCATTTCTCTTGAGGAATACTGAGGAATAGAATTTTTAGGCATTAGGGTTGCTGTAAATTTCGTTTTAAAATAGCTACAAGATATTTTTCCAAAGTGGTTATACCATTTTACACTCTCAGCAAAAATCTATGCAAGTTCCAGTTGTTCCAAATGCTTGCTAACATTTGGTGTTGTCATTCTATTTAATCTTATTCATTCTTTCGAATGTGTGATGGTATCTCATTATGAGTTAAATTTGCAATTCCCTAATGACTAATGATGTTGAATACATATTCATATGTTTATTAGCCATTCATATATCTTACTTTGTGAAAATTCTGCTAAAATATTTTGTCCGTTTTAATTAGATTATTTGTCTTTATATATCCTGAATACCAGTCCTTTATTAGATCCAAGCTTTGTGAATATTTTCCCCTATTATGTGGCTTATTTACTCATTTTCTTAATGGTGTCTTTTGATAAAGAGATGTTTTTAAATTTGGTAGTCGCATTTATCAATTTTTTATTATATGGTTATTATATGTGTCCTAAGAAACTTTCATCTACCCCCCAACGTAGAAATATGCTCTTGTGTTTTCTTCTTAAAGATTTACCACTTATGCTTTTACATTAGGTATGTGATCCTGCTAAAAAAAATCAAATTAATTTTTATATGATTTGATATAGGGATGAAGGTCAATTTTTTTTCCAATTTAGATATCCAGTTTTACAGCACCATTGATTTAAAAAACTACTTTCCCAGTGGATCATGTTGGTTCTTTTGTCAAAAATTAAGTGTGGGTCGGTTTCTTGGCTTTATATTTTTCTTCCATTGCTCTGTGTGTCAATCTTTATGTTGATACCATACGGTCTAGATTATGATAGTTTTACTGTAAGCACTGAAGTCACATAAAGTCAGTTTTCTGATTTTGTTTTTTTGAAGTTTGCTTTAGATATCTATGTCCTTTGCATTTTGAAATAAATGTTGGAATTAGCTTGTGCATTTCTACAAAATGCCAGATGTGGGACTGAATATTTTTTAGAATTCCATTCTAAATTAAAATATGTTTATTGGCATTTTGGTTGTTATAGTTTCCTTGTGTTATACTTTTAGTGGTTGCTCTAGGGATTATAATATACATTCCCCACTTTTCTTTATCTACTTAATCTCTTACCTTTTCACATATGATATAGAACTCTCTCAGTTGTTTAAGTCAATTTACCTTCCTATCTATATGCTGTTGCTATCAGGGGCAATATATCTATGTACATATTGTTTTTTGAATATTTATTTATTTATTTATTTATTTATTTATTTTAGAGAGAGAGGAGGGTGAGTGTGTGTTTGGGGGGTGGTGCGGGCAGAGGGACAGGGAGACAGAAAATCCTAAGCAGGCTCCACACCAAGCTTGAAGCCCTACATGGGGCCTGATCTCATGACCCTGAGATCATAACCTGAGCCAAAATCAAGAGTCAGATTCTTAGGCAAGTGAGCTACCCAGGCACCTCATATCTACTTTTTAGCATTTTAAAGATATTACTCCACTGTTTCTACACTCCATGTTTTTCTACTAGTTCCAACATTTGGATCATTTCTAGATTGTTTGAATCATTGTTTACCTGGATAATGTCTCATTTTCTCTTTTCTTGTTCTCTCTGGCTTTAATCAGTTTGACTGTGATTTGCCTAAGTGTGGCATTCTTTGTATTTATCCTATTTGGGATTCACTGAGATTCCTGAACCCATAAATGTGTATCTTCCACCAAATTTGGGATATTTTCAGCCATTATTTCTTCAGAAAGCTTTTTGACTTCAGTCTCTCTCTTTCTTCTTCCCTTCTGGAACTTCATTTGCACATAAGCTAGGACTTTTGATATTGCCCCAGTGTTCTCTGAGGCTATGTATTAGTCTTAGGGGTTTTCCCCCATTTTTTTTCTTTTTTCTTCATATAGTATCCTATGGATCTATCTTTAAGTTCACTGATTCCTTTTGTCATCAACATTTGGCTGTTAAGCCCATTGGGTATATATATATATATATATTAATTTCAGATATTGTACTTTTCAGTTTTAAATTTTTCATCTGTTTCTTTTTCTTTTCTTTCTTTTTTTTTGAGAGAAAGAGAGAGAGCTCATTTGAGTGGCAAGAGAGGGGGAGTAGAGGGAGAAGGATAGAGAGAATCCCAAGTAGCCTCCATACCCAGTGTGTAATGTGACATGAGGCTTGAGTTTGCAACCCTGAGATCATGACCTGAGCTGAAATCGAGTCAGACGCTGAACCGACTGAGCCACCTGGGTGCCCATCATCTATTTCATTTTTATAGTTTCTATTGCTCTTCAGAGGTGCCCAATATTTATGTCCATTTTAGGCCTATTTTCTCTCATTGAGCACATTTACTTATAACATTAGTAAGCAATATAGTTACAATCGTAGCTTAAAAGCCTTTGCCTGATGATTCCAACATGAATCATTTCAGATTTGCTCTTCATTGGATGTTTGATCTCTACAGAATAGGACATAGTTTCCTGATACTTCATTTATCACATAAGTTTTGGATTGTCACCTGGATGTCATGAAAATTACATTGTGGGAACTCTGGGTAATGTGATATTTCCTTGAGGATTGTTGATATTTTTGTTTTAGGAAATTAAATTGGTTGGACCCAAACTGCCATCTCTGATTCCGGGATGGCAACTTGATCTCAGATCAATTGTTTTATACTTAGCTGAAATTCTTGGAGTCCATTCTGCACCTCTAAAGTTCAGAGGTCAACAAAAGTTGGGGAAGAATTTGTAGGCAGAATTCATACCTTCTCCTCTTTGCTGCTTTCCTTTCTGAGAGTCTTTCTTCACTTCCTACCAGTTGTGGTTGCCTCAAATCCTAACTTGTGGTTACTCTATCCAGAAAAATTGTCAGTTTTCTGTCAGAGCATTAGCTTCCTCCATGTGGCAAGGACAAGGGTCTGCCTTCTGCCAAAATACTGTGAAAAAAGTAAACGTACCCTTTGCCATTCTCTTTTACCAAGTGTTGACTCCCCTCCAGAATCAGCCTGCTGTCTGTTGCTTTCCAGTCTCTTGAAGGAGTTGTTTTTCAAATTTTGTCCAGAGTTTCTATTTTTTACCTTCAGGAGGATTGGTCCAATAGATGCTATGTTTGCCATTATCAGAAGTAGAACTCTAGCTTATTTTGAAAATATTTTAAGTTACAGAAATAATACATGGCTATAGTCTTTATTCTATGTATTAAAATTTCAAATTGTATAAATGAGTAAAGTGTCTCTTGGCTGACATCATCTCACTTTTCTGCCCGAAGATAAGTATATGACATATAACTTACTGTATTAATCACCATTATCAGTTCGAAACACATCCTTCCAGATCATTGTTTACAAAATAAAATACATATACATGTATACTAATACAAAATCCAGGGGGGTGCTTTACTAATGTAATGAGATAGGTGGTATAATATGGAGGTTAAAATGATAGGTTCTAGAGTAAAACTGCCTAAATTCAAACCTCCATGTTAAAATTTACCATCTATATGTCCTTAGAGAATTTTCTCAAACATTCTTTGCCTCAGTTTTATCACCTGTAAATAAGGATAATGGTATTACCTACCTCCTAGGTTGGGTTGAAATGATGGTAATAATCAATTAATATATGTAAAAGACTTGGGACGATGTTTAGCCCATATGAAGCCCTCAATAAATGCTAGCCATCATTGTTATGCTATAAATCACTTCCGCCTTTTTTAATGTCTGAACATATCTATCTATATAATTTTTATCCTTCTGCATAATATTATATATTACAGCTGCATCCAGACTTTTTTTTGCCCATTACCCTACTTAGGGATATTTTTCCACTCTTCTCTGTCTTTCATGAAGTACACCACAATAAATATCCTGTTATGTGCCCCTTTATGCACACAGAGGAGCATTCTTCTAGGGATAAATACCTAGAAGTGAAATTGCTGGGCCAAAATATATGTACAGTTCAGTTTTGAACATAATGTGGAATAAAGCAGATGGGTAATTGAGTGATACTCTTAATTCTCTCAACACTACCGTACTTACAAACAAGTATTTCCAGTGTGGGAAAAGAGGGAAATAGATGTAGTGTAAAAAGAGATTTAAAAAAATATCTCATGTCATCCTGAGTATGAATTGGGATGGCTAGCATAAACAAATCAGTAGGGTATTTTACTTAAATAAAAAAACAATGCTCAGAGATTGGTCTTAAAATAACATTTTCTGTGAAAACTGGACTTCTGGGAGAAACAGCTATCAACATCCTTCCAGTGGCCTGCAAGACCCAGCATGATCTGGCCCCAACAGTCCTGAACTCCCATAATACTTCCCCCCTCCCTCACTCTGCTCTTGCCACAATGATCATTCCATTTCATATGGGAAGTCACTCCTGGAGACATTGGCACTCCTGATCTCCCTTACACTTTTACTGTATTTTTTCCATGTATATAGTTTTTTACATATATATGTATATATAGTGTATGTATGTGCATACTGATACAATATATAACTTACTGCATAAATCAAGTACTGAAAAAATAATTCTGCATTAACAAACTATCCCAAACCTCAGTGGCTTAAAACGATTGTTTATTCTCAATCACGTATCTCTGGGTTGACTGTGGGTTGGCTCTAAGTGGCAATTTGGGTCTGGTTCTCCTCCACCTGCCTCTTGTCTTCTTTGCGTCAGTGGGTTCCCAGGGACACATCCTTCTCAAGCCTGTGGCAGAAGCACAAGAAAGCTAGCCCCATTGTAGAGGCACATTTCAAGCCTTTGCTCGTACCACCTCCACCAACATTCCATTGACCAAGGCAAGTCTCATGCTCAAAATCAATATTAATGGGCTAACACAAACTAATAATATACTCTGTCTCTTGTAGGAGAAGTTATAGAGTCACTAGGCAAAGAGGACAGGTAGAGAGATGGTACAAGTTGGAAGACAATACTTAGCTAACACATGAGTTGTGTTTATTGTTTATCTTCTGTCTTCCTTGACTGGACTAAGATCCACAAAGGCACGTTTTTATTCATTGATATATTCCAAGTACCTAGCACAGTACCTGACACCTAATAAGTGTTTAGTTAAACACTTCTTTAGTTAATAGACAATTGAAGTATTCCAGTTGGAACGAATGTCTCCTCCCTCCTTGTTTCCCCAGCACCTGCTTTAGACCTTCCAGGTGATACCCAGTGCATCTGCCTTAAATGTGGCTTCTTCAGGGGATATGATGGGACTTTGTATCTACTAGTACATCCACCCGCCCAGTAGCAAGGGAAGAGGGCAGAGACCTCAAGCCTCAGCCTGCTACTCTGAGCTGTGAGAAGACACTCTAGCTTGGCGGGGGGGGGGGGGGGGGGGGGGGGAGCAGGGAGGGCGGGGGTTGGGGAGCATGGCCTGCTGCTCTATCCCACATGCTGTGTTCTTACAATGACAAGTGAAAAGCAAAGGTCGCTTATGACTCAAAAAGAACAACTATGATCATGATGTAGAATCAAAGGAATGAGACATGAGACTTTTTATCCCCAAGCAAAAATTATTTGTGCTTTCTCATCTCTTCCAGGTCCTGTATGACACTAGTAACATTCTGAAAAATTTCCTTTAAGATGTTATTGAATCAGGCATAATATTTTACCTTCTTGGGGGATCTCTGGGTGGCTCAGCGGTTTGGCGCCTGCCTTCAGCCCAGGGTGTGGTCCTGGGGACCAGGGATCGGGTCCCGCATCGGGATCCCAGTGTGGAGCCTACTTCTCCCTCTGCCTGTGTCTCTGCCTCTCTCTCTTTCTCTCTCTCTCTCTCTCTCTCTCCTTCTCTGTGTGTGTGTGTCTCATGAATAAATAAATAAATTCTTAAAAAATATATTTTACCTTCTTTGCAAATGAACAGGACAGAACTTTAACCCTAAGGATCTAGAAGGTGGGAAAGAAGCTATGTGGGGACAAATGACTTCTTCTTTTTTTGTTTGTTTGTTTTAAAGATTTTATTTATTTATTCATGAGATACTCACACAGAGAGAGGCAGACACACAGGCAGAGGGAAAAGCAGGTTCCATGCAAGGAGCCTGATGTGGGACTTGAACCCGGGAATCTGGGATCATGCCCTGAGCCAAAGGCAGATGCTCAACTGCTGAGCCACTCAGGCAACAAATGACTTCTCTAGTGCTCATTGAGTCATCTAGCAGCAGGCCTGGCCAACAATAATAATTTTACACACACATACACACACACACACACACACAAATCGCTGAGCCCCAACTACAGAGATTCTGATTTAATTGATCTGGGCATTGAGATTTTAAAAAGTAAAGCTCCCGCAGGTAATTGTAACGTATGACAAAGCTTGAGAGCCACTGCCTGTGGCTTGATACAATTGTCACAAACTAGTGAACACCTGATGGATGGGGGATGCTAAGAAATTTCTCTCTACCGGATCTTTCCTAATGGCATAAAAACATGTCATTAGTCCATCTTTAAACTGAAAGCCTCTTCTCGACTCCACTTCCCCCCCTATAGCTATGTCTCTGTCTTTTCCTTTTCTCCTTATAAGAAAACTCCTGGAAAGGCTTCTCTGTACTCTAAGTTGCCCACTTTCTTCTTCCTACTCCCTCTCGAACCCACTCTAAGCAAGTGTTGGCTTTCCACCACTTCTCCAAAATTGCTCTTATCAAGGTCACCAGTAACATCCACATGAGTAATCCAAGGATCAATTCTAAGTCCTCAACCCACCTGACCCATCAGCGTACATTTTCACGGCTGATCACTCACTTCCCCTTGAAATAGTTTCTTCACTTGGCTTCTAGGATGCTACACTCACTTCTTCATCCTCTTACCTCTATGGCCACTTGTTCTCGGTCTCCTTTGCTGATTTGTACTTGTCTGCCTATCTTCTAAATGTTGGAGTGTCCGGGGCTCAGTCCTAGTACCTCTTCTATCCACACTCAGTCCTTTAAAATCTCATTCAGTCTTAATACTAATGATATTATATTTAAGGAGGCATTTGAGGGTTTGTGTGTGTGGTTTTTTTTTTTTTTTTAGAGGGAAAGTGCCTGCATACATGCAAGCAGGGTGCGGGAGGGGCAGAGAGAGAGGAAGAGAGAGAATTTTAAACTGGCTTCATGCCCACCACAAAGCCCAACATGGGGGTCCATCCAGAAATCATGACCTGAGCTGAAGTCAAGAGTCAGACACTTAGCTGACTGAGCCACCCAGGCACCCCTAGATGTCTGTTAGGTATTTTAAACATTGACACGTCCAAAACTCAGCTCCTGATCTTCCTGCCCCAAACCTGCTTCTACTGCCATCTTTCCCATTTCAGTAAATGGCAACCTTTTACTCATATGCTAAGATCCGAAACCTTGGAGCTTTACCTTACATCTGGTCTATCAGAAAATTTTGTCGACTCTACCTTCAAAGTTTACTGACAATCTGGCCACTTCTTAGCACTCTGCCACCGTGGCCAAAGTGACCAGCGTTATCTTTCATGGATGATTACAGTAGGGCTTCTAGCTGATATTCTTGCTTCTGCCCTGGCCACCTTAAGTCTACTCTCAAGGTAGCAACTAGAGTGATCATATTAAAATGCAAATTAGATGACACTCCTCTGATCAAAATCCCTTAACAGTTCACCATCTCACTCGGTGTTAAAACCAACAACTCAACTGTGACCTTCAAAGTCCTATATGACCTTGCCCTGTTCCCTCTCTGACCCCCATCTCTTTATTACTCCCCTCCTCAGCCCACCCCTCCAGCCACATTGGTCTCTGCCATTTGCTGACCACACCAGGCACAGTCCCCACCTTAGGGCCTTTGAACTTGCTGTTCCTTCTGCTTGGAACACTTCTCTTCCAGACGTCCACATTGCTCACTTCCTTGGTCCCTTCAAATGTCACCTTCTCAGTGAGGTCATCCTATTCCAGAATTGCAAAGTCCACCCCCACCTTCATCATATACTCTCCCTACTTCCCTCTACTTGATCTAACATAATATATATTACAAGTTAACATGTTAGATATTTTGCTTATTTGTCTTGTTTATTGTCTTTCTTCCCAGTCCCCACTAAAATGTATACTTTGTAAGAGTGATTTTTGTCCTTTCTTTTCTAGTTGTTCCCCAGCTGATGTTCCCCAGAGCCTGCAACAGTGTTTGGCACATAGTTGGTGCCCAATAAATACTTGTGGAAAGGATGAATGAATGAGAGTAGAAGCTAAGTTCTTTATTAATAGCATGTATCATTCCTGGATGAACTATCAAGGCAGTTATCAAAGTGGTTAAAGGCATAGGTGCTGGAGTGTGATAGTCTGCATTTACAAGCTGTATGACTTTGAGCAAGTACTTAACTTGCCGGAGCTTCAGCTTCCTAGAGAGACACAGGCCCCTCAAGTGAGACACATCATTGAAGTGATCAGCTTATCTGCAAAATGGGTCAAAACAGGCTCTGCCTGATTCCATGTATATGAAGTATCTAAGATAGTCAAACTCACAGAAGCAGAGAGTAAAATAGTTGACAAGGGCAGAGGAGGAGGAATCAATGGGGGTAATGTTTCAGTAGTGCAAGATGACTAAGTTCTAGAAATCTGCTGTACAGCATCGTGCCTATAGTTAATAGTATTGCTACTATACACTTAAAAAAAATCTGTTAATGGGAATTGAATGGGGAAAACCAGAGAGGAAGACAAACCATGAGAGACTCTTAACTCTGGGAAATAAACTGAGGGTTGACAAAGGGGAGATGGGTAGGGGGATGGGGTAACTGGGTGACGGGCACTAAGGAGGGCACATGATGTGATGAGACTGGGTGTTATACACAACTGATGAATTATTGAAAACTACATCTGAAACAATTGATGTACTATATGTTGGAAAATTTAATTTAAATAAAAAAATAAAAATAAAAAAGAAGATAGATCTCATGTTAAGGGTTCTTGCCCAATGAATAAAATTTAAATTAAAAAACAAAGACAAAACTAAAAAAAAATTGAAGAGCCCCGTAACTGTGAAATAAATTGATTTCTTAATTAAAACTCCAATTATCACACACAAAACACAGGTTTTGCATGCATGAAGAAACTAAATACTCAAGGAGGTTCAAAACCATTAGGACCATGGGCCTTAACTTCGATGCCAAGTTGAATGAACATCTGTCCTAACTCGAAGTAGATATGCTGACAGAAGCCAATATGTGAAATAGTGAACAATGCAGGAACTTTACCCATGATCTGGATTCAAATCTTAGCTTCATCATTATATGACCTTGACTTAATGATGACTTAGCTCCTTTAAGACTTAATTTCCTCCTCCGTCAGATGGAGATAAATACAGCACTGGCTCATGAGGTTGTGAGGAGTACATGAGATAAAGCATACTTAGCTCAGCATGTGGCACATATTACTATTATAATTATCATTATTTCAAACACCATCATTCATTGATTTGGGCTTTCTAAATTATTTATTATTATTTTTATTTGTTTGTTAAGATTTTATTTACTTATTCATGAGACACACACAGAGGCAGAGACACAGGCAGAGGGAGAAGCAGGCTCCATGCAGGGAGCCCCATGTGAGACTCGAACACGGGACTCCAGGATCACACCCTGGGCCAAAGGCAGGCACTAAACCACTGAGCCACTCAGGGAACCCCTTTATTTGGGGTTTTAAGAAACTTTGAAGCCTAATAAATATTAGATGCTGCATAAATGTTTATTTAACATGTGAATGAATTAGAATCTGAACCAGGTTCATCTGCTTAGTAACCCATACCTACCGCCCAGCCCATCAGCGGATTGTTTTCTTTTACAATTATGGACTGCGATGAAGACCCCAAATGCATCTTTCAGGAGCATCAGGCAAGCGGTGATGATCATTTAATTAGCATTGTTAACATTTATACTTATGCTTCTGAAGCAGCTGGAAAATCAATGAAATCTTTAACATTTCAGGAAAAAAGATAAGACTGAGAAAGTGCAGAAGAGGATCAAATGGGCATTTTTTGGTAATTAGAATATTTTTGATTAAAATGAAATCTATGTGACATCAAATATATGTTGAGAATGGAAGAGGGGTCGCTGGAGTCCATTTTCAGCTGGAATTCCTAGTGTCTCCTCGATGTGTTAATATCCAACTGTATACAAATGCAAAAATTGATGTAAAATTGCTTCTGAGCCTGCCCTCATAATTGTCAAACAACTAATGAAAATGTCACTTCGAAGTCTGCTTGGTTACACAGTTGAAACATGTGGTTGGCTTAATTTTTCACTTCTCACCAGGTTCTTTGGGGGGCAAGCAGACAAAGCCCAAATTTACGGGCTTTTTTTTTTTCATTTTTTATCTGATATCATGAGTTTAAAAGTGGAAATATCTGAGCCCTAATAGGTCACAATCAATTTGTCATTGAAGCACAAAAAACACAGAAAGCGAGAGACATTCTGCAAGAAACCAAGAATGCCAAGCAAGCTTCAGCTTTGAGAATGGTTCTTTTTTTAAAAAATTATTCATTTATTCATGAAAAACACAGAGACAGAGAGAGAGGCAGAGACACAGGCAGAGACGGAAGCAGGCTCCATGCAAGGAGCCCGATGCGGGACTCCATCCTGGGCCTCCAGGACCATGCCCTGGGCGGAAGGCAAGCGCCAAACCTCTGAGCCACCCAGGGATTCCCTGAGAATGGTTCTTGATGGAAAATCAGTTGACTCTGGTTTTAACACAATCACATTCTTATTTTTATTAATAAGGGTACCTTGTATCTGAGTCACTTTTTGTCCACTTTTCCTCAAAGGACATTATCTCATTTGCTCCTCCAAATAACTCCTCAAGATGAATGGAGTAAGTAAAACTCCGTATTCATTTTAGAGATAAGAAAACAGAGGGAGAGAATTGGTTGGTGAATTCCAGGTCACATAGATGTTGAATGATCGTATATAGACTGGAACCCAAATTTCTCCCTGAGGGTCAAAAACTTTCATTATACCACAGCACTTCCTTCTGCCCTCACTGCTTTACACATTTTCCTGAACTCATGAGGTGAGCATCATGGAAAGAAAAAGTTCTGAAAAAACTGTCCAAAATTATTTGAATCTTTTAAAAGCCTCCTAAGGGGTTTCTGGGTAGCTCCATAGGTCAACCTTTAGCTCAGGTCATGATCTTGGGTTCTTGGGATGGAGCCCCACATCAGGCTCCCCGCTCAGCGGGGAGTCTGCTTCTCCCTCTTTGTCTGCTCTCCATTCATGCTCTCTCTCTCTCTCCCTCTCAAATAAATAAATAAAATCTTCTTTAAAAATCTCATTAAATTAAAATGTATTCTTCCCAGCCTTGCATCACCTTCTTTTCCATATTGTCATTTCCTCCAAAACTCATGATGCAACTGCAAAATCTAATAAGGAACTTGCTTTAGGCATTAAGGGCCTTTTCTCACATGTCTCTCTAATTTCATTGGTTCTTCTCATTTAAAGGATAATTCCCTAAATAAAATGTTATTTTCTGGATGGAAGCCTAGGACGGAATAAGGATGTGAGAAAAACGCGAAATCTGAATAAAGTGCATAATTTAGTTAATAGTAATGTACTAGGTGTTAATCTCTTCACTTTGAAAAGTGTGCTAAAGTTATGTGAGATGGTAACATTAGAGGTAACCGGGTGAAGGGTATACGGAAACTCTCTGTATTATTTTTCAACTTTTCTGTAAATATGAAACTTTTCCTAAATGAAAACTATGTTAAAATATAATTGCAAGGTACAGTAAATTTGAAATTCACCTTTAGTATATCTCACTTGGAAAGATATATATATATATATAATCAGTATATATTATATATATATAGATATAGATATAGATATAATTATCAGTACCATATATTTACTTTCCCCTTTACTCTATGTAACTCCCATGTTGGTGGGCAGTGGAGGAGGTGAATCAAGAAAAATATAGTCTCCAGAAATAATTTCAACCTTGATTTCTCCTTTGAAACATCTACCCAGCTTCCAGCAAATGCTTCTTGGAGTTGTAAGCACATGGCATCCATCTGAAGAATAAGCTTTGTATTGACATTGGAAGTTAAAGGAGTAGAAAGCTGCCCACTGACTCATGAAGATAAACAGTGAGTATCACATACCCTCCCACCTGCCAACAAACCGCATGATCTTTTCCCTAAATCAAAGTTCATAAGCCATACACCGATGGATTGAAAGGGGAGGCGATTCTCAAAGCAAACCCCATCTTTAAATAATTTTGTAAACCATATAAACCACCTTCCTTCTTCTTCCAAACACGCTTCACACCCAGAATCTCCAGTAAAATTCTCTATTTCCAGCATGTTGCCTCTAAGTGGCACTTGTCAGTATCATAAAAAGTACTGAGTTGTGACAAAGAAAGGGAAATATGTTAAGAAATCTAGATTGGAATTGCGTTGGCACTAATGGTGCTGTAACTTTAGCAGAGTCCATGTTCTTTAGTAAATGGTGAGATAATCTAAAACATGAGTAGAGGAATACCAATGGTAATGTTGATCCAGGAACCACATTCTTTCTTAAATTTTCCCCACCCCACCTATCCTGTCTTTCAAGCAAAACTATCAGGAGAAAGAAGAAGAGAAAAGAGGCTAAGTGCTATACCATGTTTTTACCATACAGACAATGCCCCTACAAAACAAGTCCTTTGAGATTCTCTTTTTTTTTTAAGATTTATTTATTAGATAGAGAGAGAGAGCATGCGAGCAGGAGAGAGGGGCAGAAGGACAGAGAGAAAGAATCCTCAAGCAGACTCCCCACTGAGCTCGAAGCCCAAACCGGGGCTCTATCCCAGGACCCTGAGATTGTCACTTGAGCCCAAATCAAGAGTTGGCCACTTAACTGACTGAGCCACCCAGGTACCCTTCTGTCTCTCTTTTTTTTAAGTGAAATTATAGGCATATATGTTTATTGTGATTACAGATATACTTAGATTTATTTCTATCACCCTTTTGGGGGACATTTTTTCTTTTCTTTTTTTAAAGTTTTTATTTAAATCCCAGTTAGTTAACATACAAGGTAATATTAGTTTCAGGTGTATGATTTAGTGATTCAACACTTGCATACAACATGTGGTGTTCATCGCGTCAAGTGCCCTCCTTTATCCCCATCACCTATGTAACCCATCCCCCCACCCCTCTAGTGACTATCAGTTCATTCTTTAGAGTTAAGAATCTGTTTCTTGGTCTCTCTCTCTCTCTTTCTCTCTCTCTCTCTCTTTTTCCCCCCTTTGCTCATATGTTTTGTTTCCTAAATGCCACACAGGAGTGAAATCATATGGTATTTGTCTTTCTCTGACTAACTTATTTCACTTAGCATTATATACTCTCTAACTCCATCCATGTCTTTGCAAATGGCAAGATTTCATTCTTTTTATGGCTGAGTAATATTCCATTGTATAGATATACCACATCTTCTTTTTGCATTCATCAGTTAATGGGCAGTTGGCCTGTCTCCATAATTTGGCTATTGTAGATAGTGCTGTTATAAATATTGGGGTGTGTATATCCCTTTTAATTAGTATTTTTGCAGTCTTTGGGTAAAAAGTAGTGCATTTACTAGGTCATAGGATAGTTTTCTATTTTTTTTTAAATTTTTTTTTATTTATTTATGATAGTCACACACAGAGAGAGAGAGAGAGGCAGAGACACAGGCAGAGGGAGAAGCAGGCTCCATGCACCGGGAGCCCGACGTGGGATTCGATCCCGGATCTCCAGGATCGCGCCCTGGGCCAAAGGCAGGCGCTAAACCGCTGCGCCACCCAGGGATCCCTAGTTTTCTATTTTTAACTTTTGGAGGAAACTCCATACTGTTTTCCACAGTGGGTGCACCTGTTTGAATTCAGTAGGGAGCCATCCCCATCCTCCCATCTCCCTTAGACTTCTTTTGATCTTTGAGCGACATGCTTAGGATCTGATTATTTAAAAGTCTTTGAGTTTATATCTGTGTAATTCTTTTTTAGAGAGAGAGAGACAGACAGAGAGTTTAAGCAGAGGGAGGGGAGGAAGGAGAGAGAGACTCCCAAGAAGGCTCCTTACCAGCACAGAGCCAAAGTGAGCTCAATCTCACAACCCTGAGATCACAACCTGAGCTGAAATCAAGAGTCAGACACTTAACCAATTGAGACACCCAGGTGCCCCTTTGAAGTTCTTGATATATTAACCAGTATGTGTTGTCCTTCTAAGCATTTCCTTTTATTCCTTTACCTTTCCCCCATTTAGGCTGATTCATTCAGAATCAGCATCCATTGCCTCAGAGTAGGGACATCAAGTATAAGTAACAGGAGAAAGAAAGAAAAGAGTTAATTGTTGGCTTTTAGAGTTCAAATACCCATCAGCGTGAGCCTGAATGAACAAGCTGTGATATCTTCACAGGGTAGAATACTGTACAGCCATCAAAATGAATGATCTAGAATTATACACAACAATGTTGATAAGGTCAGCAATATGATCCTTGGGGAAAAAATGAAGCCCTGACTTTCATAAGACATGATACCCCTTTAATAAAATTAAAAACAATCATGATTTTAACAATTAATTGTGTAGGATTTACTGATTCAATAAAGCAGTATAAAAAGAAAACAAGAGAATGATAACATGGGACTCAGGATAACAGTTACATCAGATAGGGAGGCAGGGGGAGGGAGGGGTATGATGGGGTGGAACACATGATTAGAGGTAGGTTACTGTAAAACTTCTAACTTTCTAGCTTGTGCTTTGGGTTGTTTTGAGTGTCTATCACAATTATTGGGGATAATAACTAGTTAAATCAAAGGGGGTCACATGTGGACCAATGATGAGGTTGTATCTCAAAACAAGGATTTTGATTAATCCATTTCTTCCAAATGGGGGAGTCAGCAAGGAAACTGGTAGTGAGTCAGCATAGGGAGCCCTGAGTGGAGGTTCTGTGTCTGAAACTTCACTTAAGAGGAGTCCTGAGAGCAGGAGGAACCATCGCCTTCCCAACTAGTTTAGGGAACCCAAGAGAAGACTGATCTTGTGGGTTTAAGAAGGACACAGAAATAAGTACCCACAGCCCAGAGGTATGTGAGATCAGAAGGAATGTCTACAGATGGGCCTGAGGCAGCCCCATTGAATTTCCTGCAGCTTCGAAGGGACAGACATAGAGGAAAATGCTGTGACCCATGAGCAGAAGGATCCTGGATGTCAAAAGAGAGCTGGACATGGAGTACCCTCATGCAGAGAAGGGACAATGCAACAGAGATATGCTTGAATCCACTGCCAAGGACCAGGCAGAAGGTATCATATGCAAGCAGACTCTGGTATCTCCCCCTACTAGACCCCCACTCACATCTCCCCAACTCCATTTGGAGCAAACTCTGGAAGTGCCTTAGAACTTAGATACAACTCAGGAGAAAGGGGAGGTACCCAAAATGGAGGACCAGAAGTGGTGAGGATTGAAAGTTTACCAAGGGCTTGAAGGAAGACTTGATATAGAAATTAGTTTTTTTTTGTGGAAGATATAAGAAAATTTCTTACACAACTGAGCCAGTAGCCTCACATAGGCAACCCCTGCATGTATATACATTGTCCAGTCAATCCCAATGGCTAACTGGGAATATGAGATATGGCAGCAAAGCATACAGATTTCCCTGGCCTTTGTGCCATAACAGACTGTGCAAACTTTGGCAAATCTCTGGGCTCCCACTTCATTTATATAAAATAAGGGTGTGGGTAGAACCTAGGTCAAGCTCTGACCTTGCCAGTAACTCACTGTGTGACCTTGGTCATGTCTTTTCCCTTCTCTGGATCTCTGGTTCCTCATTCGTAATACAAGGGAAATAGATGAAGTCTGCACCTTCCTTTTTAGCTCCAACTATCTATAACTGAACTTTCATGTGGTATTCTTTGGACTTTGAATATACTAGATGCAACTAATATTCTCTGCTTTCACAAACTATTAATGTGAAGGTAATTCTTACTTTCTTCTAAAAAATTTAGAGCCAAATTGGGTTTATAGAGGGTCATTTATCCAGATCTATAGCCTGCCACTCAGGTGGCCAGAAACAGTTGGGATATTAATATTCGACCATGAATAACCGGCAGGATTCCTCCACAGAGCTAAATATAGTCCATTATTTTAATTTTTCTAAATATTATTGGCTTGGCTGTCTCTGCTTGAGAACTGTTTCTAGGGTCATGAATACAATCAGATAGCCTTCTTCTCCTAAAGCAACCTCTAAAAAGGGAAGGTGGGTCTACTTATTTTTTAGGAGTCTGTGTATTATTTTGGCCCCCTGCCTATTTTATTTATTTGCCTGTGAAACACCACGAAGATGGGGAGGTGGATAGAATGAGACATGGTATGCACAGATCTGATGAGCTAGGTATCTGGAGATGGGGAGCCAGGGGATTCACTGTTAGGTGGATGGGGAAAAGGAAGAGAGGCAGTGGTGCATACCAAGCCATGTGTAGACACATGACCTACCATCTTGAATGCATGGATACACAGATGGGTGGGATAGTGAGGGGTTAAGAGCACAGGCCTTCAATTCAGCTAGACATGAACTTGAGTCTTGACTTACTAGCTGTGCAAGCTTCCTGACTCCTAAAAGATAGGATGATAGTAATAGTGCCTGCCTCAGACGGTAGTTCTGAGGCCAACATAAAAGAATGCATGTAATGAGTACCTAATAAATAATAGTGGCTTGATTATTTTAAAAAAGAATTTATTTACTTACTTACTTATATGAGAAAGAGAGAATTAGAGAGTGAGAGAACATGAGTGCGGGTGGGGGAGCAGCAGGCAGAGGGAGAAGCCAACTCACAGCTGAGCAAGGACCCAATGCAGGGCTCCATCCCAGGGTCCCAGGTTCACGACCTGAGCCGTACACAAATGCTTAGCCACTAAGCCACCAGGTGCCCCTGGTGGCCTGATTATTAAGAACAAACAGCAAGTCCACAGAATTACAAAATGAGAAGGGATCCTCAAGACCACTTACCTCAGCCCTTCGATTGTATAGATGAAGAAGCCAACACCCAGAGAAGTAAAGGAACTTGTCTGAGGGCACACAGCTGCCTAATGATAGTGACAGCACCCGGGACCATGGCCTGGCCTCCTAAAGTCTCTTTCTGAGATCTTTCAAATCACAGCATGGACTGATATAACTTGCCAGGATTGCGATGAGGCTCACTTCGCTCTTCTGGTCCAGGACAAAGGCCTGGGTAGATTCTAGTCCGTGGGAACCAGCTGGTCCGCAGGGAAGCTTGAGGACAAAAAAACGGGTCAAGAGCAGCTCCCTCAGCAGCCATGAGCAGCTGCTTCTGTGCCCCCTGGTGCTCGACCCCCGTGGGTCGGCTCTAGTACTAGACGCCTCACTCTCTCCCCAGAGGGTACTGCAGCAATGGAGTCACTTGTGGCTTCAGCACTACCTGGAGGAGTGAAAACAACCTGTGGTTTTTCTCCTGAGAAGTACGTGGTGCTTTGCCCCACCAATAAGTTCCTTCTCACCACCACCAGAAGAAGCAAGAGAGATACCATTTCATGATGTACACAGGGTGATATCCAAAGTAGTTAGTTTCTGGCCCAGCGTGGGCAGCTTGCCACGTGGAGAAGACGCCAGAAGACCCACAAGTGCTGGGCACTGAAAGCTTTCTGCTGTCCCAGCCATTAACCCTCTAGCTGTGAATTGTGTGGAGAGCCCCAGGGTCCCAGGGGAGGGGCAGGAGGTCTAGAGATTGCAGTTGACCCTTGAGGGATCCATGATCTAATGGTGGTACAACTGTACTGGAGCCAACTGCTAACTGTTAGCCTGAGTGTACTCAGGGAGGGCCTTTAGGCCTGTGGCTGACAGAGGGTACCAGCCAGAGCTGGGCCCAGCCCTCTTGAAGCTCATGTGTTAGAAAGTTGTGCCCATGCCAGGGTTCTAAGACAGCTGGGCAGAAGCGTGAAACCCCAATCTGGGAGCAAGTGAGCAGTTGACAGCAATGCATTCATTGTTCCCAAGTCTGAGAAGGCTCCTTGCGGCCACTACCTTGGCCTTCAAAGGCTTCAACTGGGGACACCTGGGTGGCTCAATGTTGAGTGTCCGCCTTTGGCTCAGATTGTGATCCTGGGGTCCTGGGTTAGAGTCCCACATTGGGCTCCCTGCAGGGCACCTGCTTCTCCCTCTGCCTATGTCTCTGCCTCTCTCTGTGTGTCTTTCATAAATAAAAAAAAAAAAGTCTTAAACCAAAAACAAAACAAAGGCTTCAACTGACGAAAGAGTCAGGAGCCTTTAGACACTGTGCTCTAATTTTGAGATGACCTATCTGCAAGGGATTGATCTAGCATTGTTCTGAAGAGAAGCTAAAGGAAAAGATGCTTGCTCTGTAGACACCTATATATATATACATATATATATATGATATATATGTTATGATATATATCTTATATATACTCCGATGAATTTGCCAGGTAGTCACTCTCTTTCTTATCTCCTGTGGTGAGGTGTTCCAGGAAGCTGCAGGAGCACTGGATCTCAAAGTGACTCTGCAAAGGCATATTGAGCCCATGGTTTTTGAAAAAAGTCGAACTTGTCAAATGGGCTGCCTGGAGATGATAATTAAATTAAATTAAATTAATCCCAAGAACTACTATTATAGGATTGGCTGATTACATAGGTAGCTAAGACCCACTAACTACCATTTTCCTTGCTGGACTAAAAAAAAAAAAAAAAAAAAAAAAAAACCACGGCAGTTTTTGTTATGTACGAAGAAGTAGTGAGAGCGGCACAGCCCTGTCCACAGAAGGAGCTCCTCTTTACGTGTAGTGTAAATCGAAGGCTAGGACAGAGGCCCCGAGTGTGCTCTGGCCTGATGGCCTCCCCCCTGAAAGCACCTTGCTGTGCTGTGCCACAATTAATCAAGCTTTCTAGGTTTTAGTTAATTTCAGGACCCCAATAAATTGGTTTGTACTGGCATTAGTCCAGCCCTGCTAATTTCACAGCCGTATGCTCGGAAACGTGTTGCAAGTTTGCACAGGACTTAGCAAGCAGGAAGCCAGAGCAAAAAGCATAAAAGAAACTCTTGTTTGGCTTAAGTTCCATTAATATTGGGGAAAGCTGCACTCTAAGTGACAGAAAACATGGTTGAACACATGGACTTTGTAGCTGGGAGTGGGTTTCTCTGTGTTCTTTATATCCTCCCCAACCCGTCGTGGATTTGAAAACATTAAAATTAAATAAACCCAAACCTTCGCTTGACATTTCTCTTTGTCTGATTGTTCTCAAGTTTTTGTCTCTGATTTCACAAGAGTTCCTTGAGGAATAATCACTGGAGCCCATAATCTAGTAAAAGGTTCATTTGGGTTTAGGCTTTTTATTTTTAAAGATATGATTCTTGAAGATTTTTTTTTCTGATTACAGGCGGCTTTTATGACTGAGAAGTTACCAGGGAAATTCAAAAGCAGCGAGAGCAGGGGTCCCTAAAGGAGAACAGACATTTGGGGCCCCATGTGTGAATTAGCTGCTATGGAGCATAACCCCAACTACCAAGTCTTTCAGGCTTTCAAGAGGCTCAACGATATCTCTGGCATTGCTGGCATTGGGTTCTAGAATGTCCTGCTGCCAGAGAAAAAAACACAGGTTGGAAGGGGCCAATAGGCTGAGTGGATAGGCACCTGGAATATGATTTGACCGGGACTGCTTGAACTTGAAGGAATCTGAGATCAGTTCTACTCTTCCATTTTACAGATGGGAAAACTGAGGCCCACAGGAGGCTGGGATACCACCCATCCAAGGCAGAGACAGGACTAGAGCCAAGAGTCCTAGTTCTCAGTTCAAGGATCAGTCCAGGTTCTGCTGCTGCTTCCCTTGTGTCAAGAACATTGTATTTTCTCCCCTATGAAAAGGGGGGAAAAGACATGGACACTTGGTTATTAGGCCAACGTGAGAGTGGCTGTTTAGATTTTCAGATTGTCTTGGCAAAGCTCTCTGGACGTGCCTATTCCTTGCTAGGTTTTAAAATCATCTAAACACAGAGAACACTGGAGATGAGTGTTCGACACTGTCTACATGATGCCTAAACAGACTGTTGATTCAGTTAAAAAATATTATTCAAGTTACTGGTTTGGCAAATACAATCAACTGGTGGACTGAATCTTTTACTTTTTAACTCCTTGAAAGGCAATATGGGGTAGCAGAAAAAGCCCTTGACTGGCTGTCAGAAAACCTGGCTTCCAGACCGAAGAGAGCCACTTACTCGCCAACCCCCCCGCCCCCCACCCCAGTCCCGGGCCTCAGTTTCTCCCTTTGTAAATTAATTGGATTTGGACTAAGTTCTCTCTAAGATGCCTTAGAATTTTTGTCTTCGAGGGGCCTTTATCTTTTTAAAAATATTTTGTTTATTTATTCATGAGAGATGCAGAGAGGGAGGCAGAGACATAGGCAGAAAGAGAAGCAGGTTCCCGGCAGGGAGCCTGATGCAGGACTCGATCCCGGCACCCCAGGATCACGACTTGAGCCAAAGACAAATGCTGAACCACTGAGCCACCCAGTCATCCCTCGAGGGTCCCATCGTATACAGACTTGGTTATTTTCCAGTATGGTATGGGAAAGGATGATGTCCCTGCCTGTGGTCTTTGCCATCTGTGTGAGGTCAGCAACCCTGTTTCCAGCATGAGCAGAGTTTTCTGGATGTAATTCACAGCCTATTTCCATTTCACTCCCAATATGGCTTCTAAATAAGCAGCTTACTGCTATCCCTGGTCCTCTCCCTTAGTGTCCTTCTAAAGAGAAAGGGGTCCAGGTATTCGGTTGACAGGAAGGAGTCAGCAGTACTGTCAAGAGGGCGTGTACTTTGTCATCTGAACTCATCAGACTAGAGCCAGCCCTTTGTCAGCCCACACTTCCTTCTCAGGTCACCCAGGACCAAACCCCTGTGGGATTTTTAAAAAGAGATGGCGGACAACGAAGTAGTGTTGACTTAATGATGGGTTCCATGTCAGGTGCTGAAGCCAACCCTTTCTGGTTGATTTCTGATGCTCAGCCTATGAACAAGATCTCCTGGCTTATGCCCCTGACCCTCCCCATTTACTTGCTGAAGGTTTTCTGAGTGGATTCAAGCCCATGGTGTTCTGGGGCCAGCTCCCACCAACTTGTGAGAGGCAATTTTGCACATCTCTTACTGATTCCACATTAAGTGACAACCATTAGGAGGTTGAAATTGGCCATGTTAGGAATATTTACATAACAGAAATTGGAAATTGCTACAAATCTGGATTCCCCCCACAAGGAGTCAATTGTTAGACAGTTATCACTATATGGCATGGTTCAAACTCAAATGCTTCCAGGAACCAGAAAGGTCACTTGAATGACTACAGCAGGCCTTCTGGTAATGAGGGGAACACAGTCAGGAGTGATGGGGACTATGACAATTGGTGACCACTCATGCTGTGTAAAAGTAGCAGCCAACTTCTGGCCTATGTTACTGGGCAGAGATGTCAGCCACACCTTGCCATCAATTCCAATTTTTATAAGAGGAACCAGAAATCAAGGTTTTTTTTTTGTGACATCTCTAAATGACAAAAATTAAAGATAGTTTGGAACCAATTCAAATTTCGAATAAAAAAAAATCCCTTTTTGATCCAGGCAAAACCTGCGGGCTGGCTCTCCTCGACCTTTGGGTTAACAGCTTGCCATTTTGGCTTTTGGGACCCTCTGTTTCTTGCTCTTATTCCCTGGGTTACAGCTCTGATGCTGAGTGGTTGGTGTCACAGCATAATAGAAAACAAACTTTCTTCCGCTCCTCGTGAACTGAAAGAATAAGAGGATTTTGGAGCCAAGAATATCCAGGTGGCTTCTTAGGATTCTACTCAGGCCCATGTCCTGTTTTCTAGTTTATGTGCCATGAAGCTGGAGAAAAGGATGTGAGGCCCAAATCTGCACCTAACGTTTTGATATTTTCCCGGCACCAGGAAAATACCTGGTGCTTGTGTGCGAGGAGAGCGTGACTTCCATCTTGGCATCAGCTTCTCTACTGTTGCACTTGAAGGCATGTTGGCACTCTACTCTCCAACTCACTCCCTGCTTAGAATAGGGTGGGAAATTGGGCTAATTATTGGTTTTCTCTTCCTGTTTTTTTTATCCCTACTCTCTTCTAAAGACAGGCAAACTGAAGCTTGAGTAGCTAATAAAGGACGTTCCTGAATGTGGAGTAACTTCTCACATTTGGACTAAGTAGATGGGAGTAGGGAGGGAAAAGTAAGGATGGAAACAACTAATGAGCACCTACTGTATGTCAGGCATCATGCCAGGCACTCCACATGCATCAGGATACTGAATCTCCACAGAAACATTGTTGTCCTCCCCTTTACATATAAAGAAACAGACTCAGAAAAGGTATATGGCTTGGTGGGATTCACATTCAGGTATGCTTGATTCTAAAGCTTTAGTTCTTTTGAGGATATCATGCCACCTCCCCGAGGAGAGCTAGATGCTGTGCTCAAGACAATGAGATAGTTACTTCTGTTAGTTCCCCTGAGAAATACTAGTGGATAGCTCTGCTACTTTGCTTGAGTAAAGACAGATACTCTGGGATGCACCCTGGTGGTTCTAGGAAATTGTGGGAACCTGGGAGGTCCTATAATAAGCTATATCTCAACCAAGGCGATCTAAAGCAATTAAATGCTCTATAGCGATAGAGCTTCTAGAAAGGCAGTTTCTATTCCACCATATGGCATTTTTCTATGTACAGTATAATGCTTAGACACATTATATCTTGTTTGTTTTAATGACATCCCTGGTTAACAAGTTGTACACACCTTTGTAAGACTACTCAGAAATGCAGTTAAACTATGTGAAACCAATCTCTGATCAGAAGTGGGTGTATGTTATGCTCTGTCCATTTGGCTCATTCATAATAATTGTGAGCACCCTACAATTTTGGATGAAGGGATGCACCTCCTTTCAGTTTTTGTATATTTACTACAATCCTGCACACTATGATGAACTTAACCTTGAGTTTTAAAATAAATATATTCCATGAAATTTTCAATAAGCCAAATCTTGCCTTTTTGATGGCCTTTATGATTAAACCTGGAAGTGTGCTCCTTGAGAGTGTTTCACTTCAAATTCTTCCACAAAAATCTTTAAATCACTTAAAAGGAAAATAATTTCCATAAAAACTCTGTCAGACGTAGTACAAAGCACAAACAAAAAAAATACCTTGGGTTCTTTTTGTTGGATACAAGCACAAGTGGAAAATGACAGCTTGACTAAAAAGAATATACCAAACCAAAGCAACATAACTGCTTCTATTAACTCAGTTTCTGAGATTATATAAGCTACTCTCTCTGTTTGCTTCCATAGTTTTCATAGAGTTCTAGGAAACAGAATTGTTTTTACTGGTGCTATCAGTCAGGATTGGCCAAGTTATGCTGCAAAAATAAGCAACCTCCAAATCCCAGAAGCTTAATTCATAAAGTTCCATTTATTACTCACTTCAGATAGCTAAAATGAGTCTGCTGCAGGCTGTATTCATCTTTGTCACTCAGAAACCCAGGCTTTAAACACATGTATTCAGGATTCCTATGGTGGTGGGAAGGGAATGGGGCAAATCATGCAGTGGTTCTTAAAGCTGCCACCCAGAAGTGACACATCACTTTTGTTAAGATTTCAACAGCCAGGGATGCCGGGTGGCTCAGCGGTTGAGCGCCTGCCTCTGGCCCAGGGCGTGATCCTGGGGTTCTGGGATAGAGTCCCACATCAGGCTCCCTGCAGGGAGTCTGCTTCACCCTCTGCCTGTGTCTCTGCCTCTCTCTCTGTGTCTCTCATGAATAAATAAATAAAATATTAAAAAAAAGATTTCAATGGCCAATGCAAATCAGATGGCCATTCTCAACCCCAAATAGGGAAGGGGGGGGTAAATTTCGACCACGAACCCGAAAGGAGAAAAGCTGGAACTCTCAGAAGAACCACACCAATGATCATGAATTCTGTATTCTAGCACTTTTTAGGAATGACAGGCGGGAAGAAAATATAATAAAGAGACAAAAATTTGGTAACAAACAAGAATACATGCAAGTAATAAAGAGGCTCATATTAAAATATAACTGAAAGGCCCTAAAAAGGCTTATAGAGTGAATTGTCAACTTTTAAATATTGAATCGAGGATCTGATTAATACATAGTCAAAGTCGGTCTGTTTTCCTGTATAAAGAAGCAAACCTATACCATAGTACACTCCTCATCAGTCTTTATGGGTCCTGCCATTTTTTGGAAAAGTAATCAAATAACCTGAGTTTTCCAAGTTCAGATAAGACCAGAAGCATTTGAAAGGCTGAAATTTATATTATCAGAACATTGTTCAGTAGGCTTCATTCTGAATACCTCTACTCTCACATTCATTTCTGCCATTTGTGACAACACAGAAAGACCTTGAGTGTACTAAGATAAGTGAAATAAGTCAGATAGAGAAAGACAAATACTCTATGATCTTACTTCTATGTGGAATCTTAAAAAAAAAAAAATCCAAACTCAGAAACAGGGAGTAGAATGGTGGTTGACAGGGATGAGGGGTGGGAGAAACGGGGAGATGTTGGCTAAAGGGTACAAACTTCCAGTTATAAGATGAACAAGTTATGGGCGTGTATTGTACAGCATGGTGACTAGTTAACAAAATTGTACGGTATACTTGAAAATTGCTAAAAGAGCAGCTCTTATATGTTCTTACCACATACCCAAATTGTAATTACATGAGGGGATGGATGTGTCAACTAACATTATGATAATCATTTCAAAATATATAAGTATAGCAAATTATCATGTTGCCTGCCTTAAACTTATACGGTATTATATGTCAATTATATCTCAATAAAGCTGGAAAAAATAAGATGAGTATGAGTTCTGCAATACACAGTATTGTGACACATGACAGTCAATTGGATCAATATATACTAGCAGCAAATACTGGAAACCAAAATCCAAAACACTATAATATTATGTTGTACACCTGAAAATAATGTGACATTGTGTGTCCCCTATACATAAATCAATAAATTTTTTAAAACCACAATAACATTTGCAATTGCTCCAAAGAAAATAAAATATGTAGGTGTGAACCTAACAAAACATGTACAGGATCTATATGCTGGAAACTGCAAGCACTGATGAATGAAATCAAGGAAGACCTAAGAAATGGAGAGACATACTCTGTTCAGGGACTGGAAAGATCAAACACATGAAAAGTTGTTAATTCTCCCCAAGTTCATTTATAAGTATAATGCAATTTTGATCCAAATACAGTCATGTTTTTTATAGACACAGATAAGCTTATTCTAAAATTTATACAGCAAGGTATGGGACCCAGAATAGCTAAAACAATCTTCACAAAAAATAAAATGGGACAAATCACTCTACCTGATATTAAAGCCTCTATGTGACTACGATAATTAAGACCATGTGTTGTTCGTGGAGCTCAGACACATGGATCAATGGAACAGAGTAGAGAAAGTAGAAATAGAGCTGCACAAATATGCCAAACTGATATTTGACTAAGGTGTAAAAACAATTCAATGGCAGGAATATATTTTCCAACAAATTATGCTGGCACAATTAGATATCCATAGGCAAAAAAGCGAACCTTGATCTAAATCTCAAACCTTGTGTAAAAATTAACACAAAATGGATCATAGATTTAAATGTAAAACTTAAAGAGTGGCTGGCTGGCTCAGTCAGAAAAGTATGTGACTCTTGATCTTGTGGTTGTGAGTTCCAGCCCCACGTTGAGTGTAGAGATTAAATGAATAAACTAAGTTACATTTTTTAATTGTAAAACTTAAAGCCAAAACACTTTTAGAAGAAAAATATAGGAGAAGATGTTTGAGATCTAGGGCTGGGCAAAGAGTTCTTAACATCAAAGGACGATTAACAAAAAGAAAAATTAAAAAACAAAACAAAACAAAAAGAAAAATTAATAAATTGACCCTCATCAAAATTAAAACCTTCTGTTCTATGAAAGCCCATGGGAAGAGGATGAGAAGAGAAACTACAGACAGGGAGAAAATATTTGCAAATCCCTTATGTGACAAAGGACTAGTATCTAGAATATATAAAAACTCTCAAAATTCAACTGTGAGAAAACATTCCAATGGAAAAAAAATGTGCAAAATACAATGAGGAAACAGTTCACTGAAGAGGATACACAGATGTCAAATAAATACATGAAAAGATGGGAGATATCATTAGATATTAGGGCAATGTAAAATATAACCACAATGAGCTATCCCTATACACCTATCTGAATGGATAAAATTAAAAATAATGGCAACCATTGGGCCTTTATCCCTGGGAAATGAAAAGTTATGTTCACTCAAAATCTGTAGACATATGTTCGCAGCAGCTTGATTTGTAACTGCCAAAATCTGGAATCAACCCAGTGTCTCGCAATTGATGAATGGTTGAACAAGCTGTGATACATCTGTACCACAGAATATTAATCAGCCATAAAAAGGGAATGAATTATTAATATATGCAACCACTTGGATGGGTCGCCAGAGAATTTTGATGAGTTAAAAAAAAAGCCAATCTCAAAAGGTTACATAGTGCATGATTCCATGTAAAACTCCTAAATGACAAGATTACAGAGTTGGAGAACAGTTTAGTGGTTGGCAGGGAGTTGGATGACAGGGAGAGAAGCTAGGTGGGACTGTGAAAGAGTAACACTGGGAATCTGTGGTGCTGGCATTGTTCAGTATTCTGACTGTGGTGGTGGCCACATGAAGCAATACATGTGATAAAATTTCATATAACTATATACACAGGCAAATGGATGCATGCAAAGCTGATAAAGTTGGAAGAAGGTGGATGAATTGTACCAATATTGTACTACAGCTAAGCATGATGTTACCATTGGGGATGAAGGGTATTCGGGATCCCTCTGAATTATTTCTTACAATTGTAAATCTACAATTATCTCCAAATAAAAAGTTTTAAGGAGTAAGTCATGATCTGTGCTCATTTGATAGGAAAAAATTAGGTATGGAGAAAATCCTCAGTTTAGTTTAAATAAGACCTGGTAGGAAGTATAGGTTTGGACTCACCCAAATTGGAGTTCCCAATTCAGAAATCCAGACAAAGTAATACAAGGACCACCAGCATTTCCAATAATCAAGAACCTTTCAGAAAATTCTGGCAGCTGCCTTATATAGTTTTCAAGTATGTAAGAGATGATAAGCAAAAACTGCCCAGTTGGTAAGAACCATTTGATCACTCTATATTGTTTTAAGCTTTTTAAAAAAAATTTTTAAGCTTTTAAGCCACTAGGTTTTGGGGATGTTTTATTATGTATTAATCAGAATATTACATCAAGCAACGGGGAGTGAGTGAGTGGTTGTAGCCAGATAGATGAGTTCTATTTTATTTTATTAAAGATTTTATTTATTTGACAGAGAGAGAGAACATGAGAGAGCACAAGCAGGGGGAGAGGCAGAGGTAGAGGGAGAAGCACGCTCCCCACTGAGCAGGCAGCCTAAGTGGAGCTCCATCTCAGGACCCTGGGATCATAACCTGAGTCAAAGGCAGACACTTAACCAACTGAACCACCGAGGTGCCCTCAAATAGATGTTTTAAATTTCAGTAAGTCTGCTGATTTTCAATGCTGGGATTATGTTTGTCTCAGGCTGTTTTTCCTGAGACCCATTTTCCTGAATACACAGTCTCTCATCAAGTTGGCAGTGATGATGGGTGTTGGGGAACGTAGATACAAAGGAAATCGAACAACCAGTCCTTGACTTGAAGAACTCACAGTCTTGTGAGACAAAACATCAGCACATTAAATGGCATGAGAAGTTATAAGGCAACAAATCAGCAAGTTCAAACTAATATACTACAGCCCAAAATTGAATGCATGTGGCAATGTATGGCTACTCAAACAGGGGGATGGAGCTAGACATTTTCAACCCTGAAGGCAACACTTTAGAAAGGGCCCCTTTTCCTTTGTTAACACTGAAATAAACATCTCCAGCAATGCAGGGGCTAGCTGAATGATATTAACACTTCCAAAGAAAGAAAAAGGAGGTAATTTCCAAAGACAGTTATTCTTGTTTTAATTTTCCTTTGTTCTGATATGTGATTTGGGGGCAAGCTACAATTTCCCTGAGCATCCATTTCCTCATCTCCAGGCTGGAGTAACAATCAGAGGGTGTGGGATGAAAGTCAGGAAACCTGAGTTGGAATCTCAAATATGTCATTTACCAGCTGCATGACCTTGGATACATCGTCTCCCTCCAGCCGGCTAATTTCCTCATCTATGACATGGAGATATTGAGCTTCATGGTTCAGAAGATCCCCACGGATTCTGACACTGGAGGCCACAGACAGTTCACAGTTGATCGTGAAGGGTTAAAAAGGAATGCTGATGTATATGAGAGTACTATGTAAGCTATAAAAATACATAGATGTTAGAAATATCAGTATGATCCAGTTCTATGAATAATAATAATAATAAAAAGCCCTGTAGTTCTCTTCCAAATTTAGGAGCTTAAAATATAAATGGTACTGTCAATGCAGCGCTTTTTTGGGGGCCCTTAGAGGATTCTGAGAATTCTTTGTAACTGCCACTCATCAAGTAAACACAACTTTGCAGTAGTCTGTCTCAGGCTCACCAAGGCATCTGCAGTGCTATTGTGATTTCAAGGCTGGGTCCTTGGCTCAACTGGAATCCTAGGGACTGCTACAACAGTGGTGGCTGTGGTGGGCTATTCCGAGAGTTTTCTTCAAAACCCTTGACAGTAAAGGCCCTTTTCAGGGAGCACGGGGACCTTCTTTGTGGGAGAAAGCAGATTTCTAAATCGTCCCCTCTCCCTACACACACACACACACACACACACACACACACACATCTCCACTCTGCTTTTAAGGACACCAACACTTTGCCACTTTTCTAGCCCGTAGTGTGGATTCGGGAAGCGCCCCGAAATGATAAGCAGTTTGCTGGGGCATAATCTGCGAGGCCAGCTCATCCTTCGTCCCGCACACCGGCTCAGGACCGGACCACGTGCACCAGAGGGGCCCTGTGCCGGAGGAGAGGGGTTGCGGGCTTCCAGACACGGAGGTCGGAGGGTGGCCGGGGTCTCCAGGGCCCGCGCGAGTGGTGGGGAGCTCCTGGGTGCATTCCAGCGCAGAGGGGGAGGAGGGGCCGGAGAAGAGGTGCGGTCCCTTTAAGACCCCAACGCTGGCTTAGCCAGAGGAGGGGGGTGCAGTGGGGGCGTTGCGTGATGGGAAAGTCGCCGGCTGAGCCTCACACTTTCTCCTGATTTCTTAACTTTTGGGCCTGGGGAGCAGGAATAAAGCGGCCGTGCCGGGGTGGGGACGGGGTGCGGACGGCGGCGGCTGCGTGCCCGCGGACTTCCCGCCTGCGCCCAGGCGGCCGGCCTCTCCGGCCAAGTGGGGAGCGAGCGGCGGGCGGCGGGCAGGCAGGTGGCCCCGGGCCGCCGCCGCGCCCGCGCCTTGGCTCTGCCTCCAGGAGCTCAGCGAGCCGCCGCTCCCTCGTGGTGTGAGGGCGGTGATGTTTTTCCTCCCACCCACTTCTGAGTCCCCCCTCCCCCCCTCGTGCGCACTCTAGCTCTCGCCACAACCTGCAAGCCCCAGACTTCGGAGGAGCGCCCCGGGGAGCTCGGAGCGCGTGCACGCGTGGAAGACGGAGCAGGCCAGTGGCCAGGTCAGTGAGCAGTGCCTGATGCCCGCTCCCCCTGCCTTCCTTTCCATGCTTTGCACAGGTGGGGTGACTTCTGTTGGCCCAAGCCGCCCCTGGACGGTCCTCCCGGGGTGCCCCAACTCGCTCTGGGGTCCAGTTGCTGGCGCCGGGCTGGAGGTGGGCTCTCCGGCTACGGACCCGCGCAGATTAGGGACCCCGGATTCGAACTCATCACTTGCCGCTCCTCGCTGGGCTTACTTATCTTCATGCTCTGGCGCCCAGGGGAAGCCACTTGGGTAGCCACCCATTGGGTTCCGCAGTCCTTTTAGTTACTGCCCGTGTCCGGAGCCTTTTTTTCTGGCTTGCTGAAGTGCCCTGGACCAGCGGGTGATTAATATGTGCTAAAGTTAATGAAACAGGGCGGTCGGGCGAGAGGCTTCTCTGTCCTCTGGGTATGTCTCATTTTCCGGCCCAGACCTCTGGGGTCAGAGCTTGAGACGCTAGGCTCAGGAAGCAAGGGAGTACTGCCAGAGCTTAGGGCCTGGAAAGCCTGCCTTCCAGACCCCCCCTGCTGGCCCTGCCACTAACTCTGTGAGAATGGGCAGTTGAGTTCTCCGGGCTCCAGGGTGCCCATTTTGAAGGTGGAGTTGTTGTGGGGCATAAAATGAAATGATGGATATAGCAAGGTGTTTTGCAAGCCAAATGCAAGGCATTGTTTGTCAATCATAAGCAGCAGTGAAGGCATTGACTCTGAGACACAGACACCCTGGGCTAGATAGGGTTGCATTTTTTGGTGGAAACCCACCACCAGTGAGCTGAGCTTTTCTTGTTGGGTGGTGGAGTGGGGAGAAGATTTCAGCAGACGGACGGGGGCCCGAGACCCCAGGGTCTTCTTGTTTGTCCCAGAGAGAATGCTACCCCAGGGGGCTGTACCACAGGAGACAGTGAATGTGAATTTACAAGGTCAGTCAGGCCTCTCAGGAAGATTAAAGAGACACTGTGGACCAAGAAGAACTGGCTGATGTGCCCATCCCTTAGCCTTCCTTTGGGAATGTCCCTTTGGTTCTCTTCTATCCAGGAGACCTCTTCTAAGAAGGTCTGGACTTCTGACAACTTGATGGCCCGGCAGTCCCAGCCCCGCAAGGAGCCTTTGGTCCCTTTGCTTGATGCAAATGAATTATGTGAATGCTTGTTTCATGGAGGTACCTTAATGGATTACACTTCTTTAGGTTCTGACATGTTTCTTGTTCTCTTGCAAAGCCCCTGCCTCCCCACACTCCTCCCCAGTGTTAGTTGCAGGATTTTGTTTTCTTACTTGCTTTCTTGTGGGGGAGGGGGCCTGGATCCCCCAAAACATGTCGGTGGCTATGTTTCTAAGTAAACTGTAGAAGAGTCAGTGCAAGTTCAATGGCACAACAGCCTGTGTGAAGCAGAGAGTTAATGCAGAAATAACTCCAGTTAACTGGGTCAAAGTATAATTTGAAAAATTAAGGACACTTTGGCTCTTTGCAAGTATAAGAGTCGGCATGTTTGCTGAGCAATGCTTGCTTAGGTTTATTGCTTTCTGCCCAACAAATGTCTTGAAGCACCTCCCTCCCCCAAAAGAAAAAGTTAAAGGGATCAAGAGAAATTGAACGGGGCGGGGTGGGGGGGGGAGTCCTAGGGAGAGAATTCTCCTCAGTTTATATTACTGCACGGAATACAAAGACAGGACTTCAGATCTTGTAAATCAAAAGTGAATATTTATAAAGCGATTCATTTTCTGATGTTCTCCGTCACAGCCTGGGAGGCCACACAGATGACAGGAACGCCAAAAGAGATTAATTGCTCTCTCGTCACCAACTTTTCTATTTGCTCATTACATTAGTTGGGACCCAAGAAAAGCAAAAAAATTCTGAGAGCCGTTTTCTTGCCAGCTTGAGTTATGAAGCAATGCTACTGTTCGCCAAATCGCCCAGCCATTGTACAAGAAAAACAACCCTGTTGGTTCTTGCTTGGGGAGACCCGCAAATTGCAGTTTGAGAACTACTCCCTGAGATCCATATGTGATTGTGATAAATTGGATTTCAGCAGTTAGAAAAATCTTTCTTGTTCGAAGGCTTGGGAGATAAGCTTATTAAATGAGGCTCAGAAAGAGCCTCACTGGGGTGGGAAGCTATGTTAAACTGTTCATGGAAATTATTTGCTTCAAGGGAACCTGGTCACCCTCAGAGGACAGAGACGTTCTGAGTGATTGAAGCTGGATCACAATCTTGGGAAGGAGGTAGAGAAGACACGCGGGTTCCGCAAATCAATCGTGGCATGTGATTCTGTATGATCAGTTTTTCTTTGGCTTTCCAGTTATCCAGACAAGTTAGAAACGTTCGAAGTAGGAGCTATGGCATCTGCATCGCGGCCCAAAGACAGTTCAGTTTTCCAGAATGATCATCTTGCATTTCTGCCAGATCTTTATTCTTAAGATTTAGGTTGGCTCCTCAGAAGATATCAATTCGAGGCACCTGGGAGCGTCTGCCTTCAGCTTAGGTTAGGGATCCTGGGATGCAGCTGTGAGTTGGGCTCCCTGCTCAGCCTGCTTCTTCATCTCCCCCTGCTTTTGCTCTCAAATAAATAAAATCATAAAAAGGGCAATCAGTGTGTTCTCTTCCCATCTGGGGTTAACCCCGAATTAAAACGATCATCTGTTGGAAGGGTGTTGCAGACTCTGAAGTCTATGGAAATGACCTGTGGCGGGACCTGAGCTATAGCAATCTTTCTATGTTCTAAGGCTCAACTAGAAATGCAAATATCAAACTTTTAAGAGTTGTCGCTGTTTTGATGGTCTTTGGCATGGTGGTGGAGTGTGAACACATTGTCTATTTAAATTTGCCTAATGTCTTTTAAAAATGGCCCACTGGAAATTTCCATTTCTCAGTAGATTTCATGTGAGAGCAGTATGTCTGAACCATCAAGGTGTTTAATTGTATCCATTTGCTAATAACATCCATCTTTTCCATCAAAAGTAACCAAACTGCGGATCTTTATAGATCTCATAGAAGACACAGGAGAAACATTGACCAATTTATGCCTCATCCCTGAAGGATAGCAGTAGTCTTGAAGCTGAGATGAGTTAACTTTTCATTTCAGGAAGTATTTGGGTCCCATGCCTATTATTTTTGTCTTGGTTGCCAAAGGAGCCGTTTTGCAAACCTATTTCCCTTTTCTCCCAAAGAAAATCTCTTGAGAAATCAATTCTAATTCTGTTAGAAAGGATGATTTCAATATTCATTTTTATTTTCCTACGACTTGCTTGTAAGGATTTTAGCCTTAGCAGTGGATAGGAATGCATGCTCATCTGCTTGAATTCCCCCCCCCCCAAACTTTGTAAGATAGGAGAGGCAAGTTCTCTTTCTTACACAGAAAAACAGGGCTTACACGTGCATAAATACTCCAGCATATTTTTCCCCCTGACAAGTTAAAAGCATAAGCATTGGTGATCTTCAGTCAGTTTCAGAGGACCTAAGTCTCTTTTTTTTGCTTTTTTTCCCAGCAGCTTGAATACACCGGGCCCTGAAAGTTTTGAGTGGCCTTTTACAGTGGCCAGGATGAGAAAAAAGTGGAAAATGGAAGGCATGAAATACATCTTCTCCTTGTTGCTGTTCTTTCTTTTCCTAGAAGGAAGCAAAACAGAGCAAGTGAAACGTAAGTATCTTGAGTTTGAAAAACAGGATACTTTCTTGTAATTTCTATGAAAATGTGGTTATAATCTGTAGGGATGGTGATTTAGCTCAAATGTGGCCATACCATTATTCTAGGAGGAGAAAGTCAATGTTACTGGTTTATGCACGAGTTGATAAAAGAATAAGAGCTTTGAATCGGGCCAACTCAATTTGGGGCTGTTTTTCTGAATATCATATAGTTTTCATCTCCTAGAACACATGACACATTAGCCTATTTTCCTTTTCCTGTTCTAAACTGTACAAATATCATTCCATTTTACGTAACTCTAGAAATATCTGACAGATGAGCTGGATTTTTTCCCAAATTTCAGACTCTTCAGCAAAGGTTTTTAGTTTATGAAAAAAAAACACAGAAAAGAAAAAAAAAGAAAAAGAAAAAGAAAAAGTCAAGCAGGCTCTGCCTATTCCCTTATGCCACAAAATAAAGAAGGAAAAAAAATCTTCACATGAACTGGATTCAGATGAGAAATCCTTTGAGGAAATTGAGATTCCAGGGACCGTGAACAAATTGGATGCCGTTTATTGAAAGAACGTCCCCGCAAAGCCAGGGAATATTTCTAGAAAGTCAGCGATCCGTGTGATGGGCTAACACATTGGAGAAAGCCGAGTGGCAGCAAGGCCAGGGGGGTGGGGGGGATAATTAAGCCTCCTGGCCGCCACATTTGGGGGATTTATGCGTAATCGTTGACATTGCTGCTCTGGTTAGGAGCTTTCTGCTGAAAGGACGAGCCTCACCTTCTTGGGGCCACTTGCAGCCCTCTCTGGGGGCGGACTCTTGCTCTAAACTGGAAGGAAAAGCGACAGCTCCAGTTCCCGTCTTTGGCTGCATCAAAAGAAGCTCAAAATGGAGCTGGTCCAAGAGGGGCATTCATTCTCTGCTCCACTGAACTTATTCATGAGGAGGAACTGGGAAAATCTTCTTGGTCGGAGCTGAAGCAGCATCTGAAGCCCATCACTTAAACATTTCTCTCCATTATCAACAGAAGTTGAATGTTGCAGGCATGAGGCTTGGCGGCAGGAAAATTGGTGCCGGATTCATACCACCATTAGGTGTCTTTCTGACCCGCAGTGCTTTTCATAGTAATCTCTGTCTTCTGCCTGGGAGAAGGGGTGCTCTTGATGGGGCTCCTATGAATGAGTGACCTATGGTGGTATCTAGAGCAATGGGAAGGAAATTTGGCAGGGCACAGTTATTGGCAAGGAAACCTACATCAGTCTCCCTTCCTCTTTCTCTCTCTTCCTCAAATTGACCTCCTTCTTCTATCAGGAAGCTCTTCTTTGAGAGGCTGTGATAGAAACATTGTCCATCCATTCTCAGCTCTGCTTACAAGCCAGCTGGGCCAAAGATCCTTGCTCTCTTCTGAAGAAACTTCCCTTATGACCTATTTCTGATGGCATCACGGGGAAGCTTGCAACTCTTAGAAGCCATCTCTTCTGGGAAGTCTTCCATATGTATGAAGAACTGAGGAATGCAGTCCATGCAACTTTGAGCTTAACCGACAAACCGAAGAAAAATAGGACTTCAAAAGCATTTACAGGCCCTAAGCTATCACTTTCTAAAGTGTCCTGCTACCTATGAATTTGTCCCAAGCCCTTTTGTTACTCAGTTGGTGTCAGAATAATTATATAGAAGGTGGCCTAGGGCCCCAGTTCTGTTCTAGTGGCTCAAGTTCACAGTCAGACGATGAGGCTAAGGGCATAATTATTCCCTGAATGAACAGCTCATTCCGGGCCACAAAGTGCCATTCTGTGTGGCCACGCCCAAGCTAACTGTCTCGAGGACATGTGCTAAGTTATCTCCACTAAAAGGGAAATCTCAAAGCATATGATGTCTGTATGTTGCCTTGATACACACACATACACACACACAATCATACACACACACAATGCATGCACGGAGATTGTACTGCAGCTCTAACAATGAGACATTAGAAGCAATGGAAATGTCAATCTAGTGGGGAATGGTTACATAAACGATCCATGTAATGTACTACTATGCTACCATTAAAAACATCACATATTACAAATTTGAGAGCCCTGCTAAATGCCGAATTAACTCCTTTTTAAATTTCTTGAATTTTATTTTTTAAAAGATTTTATTTATTTATTAATGAGAGACACAGAGAGAGAGAGGCAGAGACACAGGCAGAGAGAGGGAGAAGCAGGTTCCATACAGGGAGCCCAATGCGGGACTCGATCCCCGGACTCCAGGATCACGCCCTGAGCCGAAGGCAGACACCCAACCTTTGAGCCACCCAGGCGTCTTGTATTTCTTAAATTTTAAAATTAATAGTACTTGTGCAAAATGATCTGAGAGTATCTGGGCTTTATGAAGAATGTGTGTCCCTCAGCTATCAACACACTTTCCAAGGGTAGCCATGACTAATAATTTGCTATGTATTCTTCCAAACTCTTCTCTCTGTGTCATAAAAACACACATACATGTTTGTAGGGTTTTTCCTTTTCCAAAGATGGGGTATGATATGTAGTGTTCTGTAACCTTTTCTTCAGGTACGGTCTAGGACATCCTTCCGTGTCAGAACCTTGCCACATAATGGTGCCATATTCTTTCTCATGCTTGCGTGCTATCTGGTTGTATAAGCATGCCACGGTTTAATTAACCAGTCGCTAGTTGTATATACTGAGGTTGTTTCCCGGCTTTGCTCTCACAACTAAGGCATTGATGAACACCTTAGGGCACTTAGGCCAGTATTTGCGAGGAATTGTTTTGTCAGAGTGGCTGTTTGGTTTTCACCTTGGTAAAGTGCCATCAAATTGTCCTTCAAAAAAAGTTGACGTCAGGTCACACTTCCACTGTCTGTGTATGAGTGTCCTTTTTTAATTCCTTCACCAAAAATTACAATTAATCTTTGTATCTTGGGGCCCATTTAATAGGGGGAATTAGATTTCAGTTTTGCTGTGATACTTTTCCTATTACTAGAGAATCTTTGCATTTAGTTTTCCATCCAATCGTATTTCTTCAGTGAGCAACCTATTTTGCAGTTAGATTGCTTGACTTTAGTGGTTGGGAAAAACTTATTTATTAACATGTTGTTATTTCGAACCTTGTTTAGTGACTTTTGATATTTACTTTAAAAAAAATTTTTTTTTATTTATCCATTAATGAGAGATATGGAGAGAGGCAGAGGCCTAGGCAGAGTGAGAAGCCCAATGTGGGACTTGATCCCTGGACTCCAGGATCATGCCCTGAGCTAAAGGCAGGCATTCAACCACCGAGCCACCCAGGCATCCCAACCTTTGGTATTTAAAATACTATTTTTCCCCTCTGCCGTTTGCTTTAAACTTTAATTTGGATTTTCCCAAATGGAGGTTTTAAGTTTTTGTGTAGTCAGGACGGTTATGTATTTCCATTATGGCTTCTGAATCTCTTCTTATTCCTAGGGAGGTCTTTACCACTTACTCTATTATATTTTTTTTTACTACTGCTTCCATAATGTGGGGTTTTACCCGTAGTTCTCCATTCCATCTGAAATGTATAGCCATCTATGGTGTGCTATGGGGAGCTGACTTTTTTTTTTAATCTGTGGGTGGAAGGTTCATGACTTCTTTTTGCTCATCCTTGTGCTTCTGTTCATTCTGGAATTTCCACAGTTGGCAAGCATGACATTTAAAACATGGATAAAAATCTGCAATAACTCCAGGAAACATAAAAGTGTAAGGGCTGTAAACCCTCACATCTCTCCTTGCTGCCTGATGCCACTGTACACAAGGAAGCCAAGGCTTTTGACTCTTCGTGGGTTGGTTTAAGTATAAGCTTCTGTATCAATTCAGATGCTCTGCAGCCTGCTTGCGCCCTCCTGTCTAGGGCATCAGGGTGGAAGGAGGAGTTGTGCCTTTGGTTAAAGATGCTCACTCAAAAAAAAAAAAAAAGATGCTCACTCCATTGGTATAGAGGAGTCTAAAGAGGTCTGGAGAAAAGGCCATATTTGCAGAAAGCTGTTTCACCAGGAAAGGGAGGGCTGGATGCTGCCACTTGCTAGTGGCTAATTAGCTGTAGTTATGTTGCTCTCTCAGGAGACAAGATGGGTTCAGGAACCCAGAGAATCCTGATCGTTTATTGCAATGGATGACAGAGCCGTGTGCGGCTTATCGAAAAGTCTGTGTCCAGAATCAGCAAGGTTTGAGGTCTGCAGCCAGGGGGAAAAAGTCTTTCTGTAACTGCATTATGCTCTGTTGTTAAAGTTGCAGTCAAAGAGGCCAGGAAGCTCTTTTGAAGTTCAAAGGAGCGGAACATTCAGCGCATAATAACTCATGCAAATATGGGACAAACGAGTTGAAGAGTTTGCCTCTTTTGGCAGTTCTAACGTGGGTAATGAGCGATCAATCAAAGTGAGGTGGAAGAAGTGAGTTGTTGGGAATGTTCAGTGATGTATTTCCAAAGGACCAGCCTGTGCCAGGACTGGCAAAGTTTCTGGAGAGAGGGATTGTCCGTGTTATTTCATGGAGTCCGTTCCTGCTGTATAAGGTGACTTAGCTGGATCTTCCAAGGGACTAGAATCTCACTCATTTTTTCTCTTCAGGAGAAAAGCATCCAACATTCACATTTGGCCGAAAATGGGCCTTTTATATGAACCTACCCAGAGCTTCTCTGTTGTGAAAACCAACCAGAGAGGCTTGAGTTTTCCTCTTCCAGATTCTCGCTTGGAGATTTGAGGTGATTATCGGACAGTAGAAAGAAGCAAGCAAAAGAGTTAGATATCTTTGCCTCTTGGAGGCTCTTGTAGGTGGGAGCAGATGAAAGGGAAAACACCTTAACTTTGGATACCTTAACACTTTGCAAAGTACATTCTTAATTATTCTTTATGTTGGGAGTGCCACCAGGGTGGGGTGTAGAGGCTCTGGAGTCAGCTTAGATCCCAACCCCCAGCTCCATGGCTGGCTTGCTTGCTTGCTTGCTTTTTTTTTTTTTTATTTTTTTGCTCCATGGCTTTCTTATGGGCTTTGAGAATGTTACCTAAGTTCTCCAGCTTTAGTTTCCTTATCAGCACAAGTAGGGGAAATTATAGCTTGACAACCATGAACATGGTCACTAGCAAAATCATTGGTATTGTGTGTGCCAAGTGCCTTGCCACAGGGGCTGGCATGTAGTTAGCCTTAAATGAGCAGTAACCAGTAGAGGAACTCTCTTGCAAGCCAAATGATATTATGCTCTTAATTTTTCAGTAAGAGATTTGAAACCCAGTGAGGTCAAGTGCCTTGATAAAGACAGACAACAAGTCCGAGCCAGGACTAGAACTAAAACCCAGGTCTTCAAAATCAGTGTTGGGTTCACAACCTCACTTTGGTTCTAGCAGGTCTCTAGGGACAGCCAGTTCATTCTCTTGAATAGAAGCCCATTCCTTTGCTTATGGCAGCCCCTTAACACATAACAGATGATCCAAGTGTGTGAAGAGAGAACTTTGTGACCAGAATTCTTGATAGGCAGTATACTATGTGGGAATTATTATTATTATTTTATTTTATTATTTTATTTTATTTTGTTTTATTTTATTTTATTATTTTATATTTTACTATGTGGGAATTAAAAGGGACTGACACAAACGTTATTCAGGAACCTGAATAAGCTAAGCCAAAGCAAATTTGTGAGGAAGGGTAAAAATATGTGCCTTTATGTCCATGCTTCTTAGATTTCCCTGACTTCTCAGTAGGATTGGAATGTCCTCATAGTCTGATGGGAAGAAGTCTGTCCTGACTTTAAAGTCAGGAGACCTGGTCATTTCTGTTGCTTGCTATGTGGTATTGGTTGAGTCATTCAGGCTCTCTGAGCTAAGAATTTTCTACTTATAAGTGAGGGTTCTTGCTTTCTGGACAGCAGAGTAAAAGACACCAGAGTAGGCACTGAGGAAGTGGGGTAAGGGAAGTTGAGGCCCTGCCTTTATGTCCTTGCAGCATACCTGGACTTTTATCATTGTCACGAGGTTATTGCAAAGGGTATTACTCCCGTAAGCTTTATAGGCTGCCTGCTTCTAAAAAAGATTTAGATACAGGTTGTATGTGAAAGAATAGCTGCAAGCTAACAGTTTTAAAGATGACATAAAATAGAGCACATCTGAAGAAAGTAGAAAGTGTAGATGTTTTTAGCACCTGGTTTGGTGTGCTATGGTATTCACACTCTAAATTTGGCTTGTGCTTCCGAAAAGATAAAAAGAGGCAGTTTGGGTTGGCTGGCAAGAGGAAATGACAGTTTTATCTACAGGGACTAGTCCCTACCTCCCACCCACTCAGGCAGTATCAATCATGGGATGTTTGCATAAGGCACGTTTGAGTAGTACAAGGATACCATCAGTAACCTTGGTTTCAGAGAAGAAAGAATGGCCTTTCTTTATTGACTCTGTAAAGGAAGAAGGCAAGTAGTAAATCATAACTCAATAAAAGTCCTTCTGTAAGTGCTAAGGCAGTGTGGTCCAGATCCTTTTAACTTCAGAGGATCTCGACGTAGGCTAGGTTGTCAATTATCAGACACCCTAAGCAAGGGTTATATCAAAATTATTTTTTAATGATTTTAAAACATGCCCAGAAAGAAAGCTAAGTTGCCTCCAAAAGATAATAAAAAAAAATGAAATAGATGCTCGCTGTTAAACAATCAGAAGACAAAAATATAAGAAAACAAAAATCACTGGTAATCTCAGTGTGTAAGGAAAACCATAGCTAATTAGTATATATGCTTCTAGTCTTTTTTTTCATGCTCATTTATACATATTATCATACATACACATCATTTTACAGAAATGAAGCCCTGCTTCAGAATCAGCTTGGTTTATTAAGTCAATTCACAATCTATTCTCTGAAATGCACTTGCAATGGTGATAGATCCTATGTGGTTTGAAGTGAAAGCTGGATTTTCTCGATTATCTGTTGCAGGGCATGCAAAGTTGATCCCGTTGTGAAAAAAGATCAAGAGCACATCTTGAATTCTTGACCATAATGGATAGAAGGCAAGCCTCCTTTAGAGACTTGCGCTGCCACCAAGGTGCTGATAGGAAGGACAACTTGTTCGTCCAAACAAAAGCTTTTATTTTTACCCAAAGTTCTGTGCCAGATGACATGTAAGAGATGATTTTTAGCCAGAAAAATAATCAGGTCACATTTTACCAGTCTAGAAGCCTTTCTGTAAAAGATCTCCACATGGCCTCATCGTGAGGCCTGATAAGAATACCACCAACTCCCAGTTATCCATGCTAATGGCAGGGAAGGGCCTAGAAGAGCCCAGTAAGTTGAGATTTCATGGAAAATCTCAAGTTCTCATCTGAGCCAGTGGTGTGGCCTTGATCACTGTCAGACCTCTTCAAAATATGGACTCTCCTCTTCTCATTGAGTTTGCCCACCTGCTAGTAGAAAATTGAACTAGCCACAAGGCAGATAGTGGAAGGGCTATGATGGGTTTAGGTCGCTCAATATATATTAATTTGAATTAATTGGGGCCAAATGATCTAATAAGTAGGAGTAAGGTAAATAAGGCCAATACAGAGGAATAAGCTGCACGTACAGGACGGAGATTTTGGCTTTTTCCTAGCTTTTCTTTTTCACTAGCTTCCGTAAACCTGGAAATGAAGTCTTAAAGCCATGAGGAAACCTGATAGAGATTTCAATCCCAGAAACCCAATTGCCAGGGAAATAAGAGACTTTTACATCTTTAACGATGCTATGGTGTCTTGCCCTTCCTCTACTCTGCTTCAAGTTTGATGAATAACAGAAGTAGTTATGCTTTTATTTTTTTCTGCCTTATTATAGTCTATAGTAGTCTTTTAAAAAATAATTAAAAAGGAATTGGGTTACTTGATTTGTCCACTTGTGTAAGGAACAGCAAAGATTCATCGCTCATTTCACTGGCTGTATGTGTCATAATAAAATAAATATTATTGCAATACTTGCATGATGATGTGTCTACAGTTATAGCTCTTATCAAAAACTGTTCCTTGGGAACCCTGGGTGGCGCAGCGGTTTGGCGCCTGCCTTTGGCCCAGGGCGCGATCCTGGAGACCCAGGATCGAATCCCACGTCGGGCTCCCGGTGCATGGAGCCTGCTTCTCCCTCTGCCTGTGTCTCTGCCTCTCTCTCTCTCTGTGTGACTATCATAAATAAATAAAAATTAAAAAACAAACAAACAAAAAAACTGTTCCTAAGAATGTTTTCTTGCTTTTAGCCTGGCGATGAAGTTATCAACCTTACGACCTAGCTCTGGGTGCTAGACAGTAACAATTGGGCAAAATATTGATGGCATAGTGGCACATCTCTGTTGTTCACTTTTAATCATCATTATATCTGTTAACCGGGTCCCCTAAAGTAGCAGGGATTGCCACTGCTGATTTGGGCCAGCCACACCATTTGAAAATTAGCTATGATGATGCAGGTTGAAGGTCCATCTCAAATGTTAGTTGCAATTCCTTTGGGACCAAGTTCTACTCACAGATACCATTAATTAGTGGTAAGTCATGCATTCTCCAGCTGGTATCTGTCAGCTACTGGCAAGTGATAAGCTTACTTTTTCTTGCCTGTGTCGTGTAGAAGTTGGCGAGTCATCGTTGTTTTAATAAAATCAGCTCACATGTGCTTCTTGTCCAAAATGATACACTGGGATTTTAGGCGTGGTCGATTATGTGTGCAAGTCATTAAATTCTCCCATGGGCTAACGCCAAAATTTTGTAAAAGTTCAGACTTAGAAGCATGTGTTGAAATTGACTTGACCATAGTTTCTTAAAATTGATAATGGTTCAGCGCACTCATCGAGCAGTCGGCTAGGATTGTGCCAACTGCTCAATCCTAGACACCCATGGTAAAACATGTATTAAAGATTATAATGTTTACTCTCATTATGTGCTTTTAAAAAATCAGTGTTGGTAATTGTAGAAACTTTGTTTAGTAACTCCAGTGGCATTACTGTTCCACTTCCTGTCTGCCTCCACTTCCTGAATTTGCTCCTTTCAATAGTTTGTGGGTTTCTATCTGGGGCATAACTGGACAAATTGCTGAGATAATAGGACCAATGAAAATGATAACGCTAATTCAAAAAGATATACCCACCCCTATGTTTATCACAGCATTATTTACAATAGCCAAGATATGGAAGCAACCCAAGTGTAGATGAATGGATAAAGAAATGTGGGACACACACACAGACACACACAGTGGAATATTACTCATCCATAAAAAAAGAATGAAATCTTGCCAATTGCAACAACATAGTTGAACCTAGAGGGCATTATGCTAAGTGAAATAAATCAGACAAAGATAAATACCATGCCGTTTTACTCATATGTGGACTGTAAAGAACAAAAGCTTGGGTACTATTTTATAGTTTGTGCCTTTATCCCAGTGATAGATACAAAAAATGCATAATAAAGCCTGCCAGCTGTACTGTTTTATACAGTCTGATTATGACTTGACTTTACTGTGGCCAACACCTGATTCTTTAAAAGGTGATCAGAGCTTTTTCAAAGGTCTGGTGGAAGGTTAATTTGAAAAAACATCAGGCAAGAATGTGTAGAAGCCTTTTCCAATTTCTCAAAGTGGGTTACCTGTACCTGACAAGTATGTCGCTGGAAAGGCAGAATCTTCTAGTGGTTGCAGCCTTGGGTCTGAAGCCATACTACTTAGGTTTGAATCCCAGCTCCATGCCCTGACCAGTCACATTAACTTGGGTACATTACCAAATCTCTCTCTTCCTCAGATTCCTTGTCTGTAAAATGAGACTAATAATGGAACCTACCTTATGGAATCGTGGGAATTTAGTGAATTTGTCAATGTGAAACCCTTAGTGAGCCTGGCTTATAGGCAGGTGTTCAGCAAATACTAGTTGCTGTTTTTGCTCCTGCTGTTATGACCCTTCTCATCTGATTCTGTTGTTTAGGGCTGGGTTCCCTGGCTGCTTTTATATTTACCAGCTACCTCTTAGACTTTGAGCCACATTTAGAGCAGGAAAATTCAGATTGATTAGTTTTCACATGTTGTCCAACAACGCTATTCATTTTATTTAATTTCTTAAAGATTTTATTTATTTATTTGCGAGAGAAACAGAGAGAGAGGCAGAGACATAGGCAGAAGAAGCAAGCTCCCTGCAGGGATCCTGATGTGGGACTCAGTCCCAGGACTCCAGGATCACGACCTGAGCCAAAGGCAGACACTTAACCGCTGAGCCACCCAGGTGCCTCCCAGCAACACTCTTTAGAGACTGACTTTGGGGAAAGTGGAATCTGTTGACTGAAATAAGTTATTTTTGATAGATCTATGGATTTCATGAATATACGAGCTCTGGTATATTGAAAGGATCCATTTTAATAATAGTGCCTGTGAAATAACCCACCTTAAAGATATTTTGGAATTGAGATGGCAACTTGCTTATTATATAAAGGATACCCTCCTGTAGCACAAGTGAATACTGTTCCTTTGGAAACAGACTTTCCTGCAAGCTAAAACCTTTCAATAATTTGGATGTGAGTTTTAAAAATATGTATATACACTTGAAACCCACACTTTGATGGCTTGTCTTATTTTAGTGTTTCCCGAGTCTGTCATAGGCCTTGATCTTTTATTTATCCCTTTTTTTTTCTTTCATCTATTAAGGGGTAAATCACCCAACCATACAGACACATAGCAGATAGTGAAAGCTCATCCCCTTTCATATTTTAAATAGGTAGATTTAATGTCAACCTCTGAGGGAGCTAATTCAAGCAAGTACAATAATCTGGAATTAAATGCATAATGCACAAGGTTTCATCTTACTTTGCAATATGGATTTTTTTTCCGGACATCTGTGTCTCTGTGCCTTCCATCTCTACTTCTGTCTCTTGGCTGCAATATGGATTTAAATCAACAAACTAACTTGTAGCTTAGCTCCATTTATGTCTTAGTGGCTGCAGGCCCATACGAGTAGAACTATTTATGCTAAACTACTAATGTCCCTTGAATAACTCCCTTCATGGATTTGCTTCTAAGTGTATACCCATATTCTTTCTGAAGTGTCTAGATAAATTGTATATATGAAATGCAAATCACCTAGGTGTTTGAGAGTGAGATTATAAATTTACTGTAGACAAAGTCACTCGCCTCTCACCCACATGTGGGAGGTAGCAAAAGATGCCTCATTTAGATATTGTTTTGGGAAACTCATGATCACTTCTCATCAGTTGAAGATGCTGGAATTGTTAACATATTTAAAATACTTCCTACTCCATTCTAGAATATTGTGGACCAAGAGTCTTAATTTGTGTCTATACCAAGAAAATTGTATTTCTAAGACTTGGCTAAAAAGCATGCAAGTTCTGCCTAAAAAGTAATTTTGATTTTCTGAGTTCTTCCAGTTAATAAATGGTTTTGAGCAGGACAACTGGGTGGCTCAGTGGTTGAGTGTCTGCCTTTGGCTCAGGGTATCCAGGATAGAGTCCCACATTGGGCTTCCTGCGAGGAACCTGCTTTTCCGTCTGGCTATGTCTCTGCCTTCTCTCTGTGTCTCTCATGAATAAATAAATGAAATCTTTTAAAAATTCTCAAAATATAAATGGATTTGAGCACCTACCCTTAGCTCAGAAATGTAGATTAATATAACAATATTAATAATAATAGTAATATTACAAAAGGGGAAATAAAATACTTATTAAAAATGAATATATATTCAACTTCCTGATAAAGGAAAATACTGGTTCTGTTTTCCAGTACCAAATTGGCAGTTTCACTTTAATTTTGATTAAATTTTTAATGATGATTCTAGTATAGTTAACATATACAATATTATATTAGTTTCAGGTGTGTAATATAGTGATTCAACAAATCTGTACATTACTCAGTGCTCATCATGATAAGTATACTCTTTAATCCCCTTCATCCATTTCACCCATCCCCAAACACACCTCCCCTCTGGTAACCATCAGTTTGTTCTGTATAGTAAGTAAGGGTCTGTTTTTTTGTTCGACTCTCTCTTTTTTCCCTTTTGTTCATTTGTTTTGTTTCCTAAATTTCGCATACCAGTGAAATCACATGGTCTTTGTCTTTCTCTTACTTTGCTTAGCATTATACTCTCTAGCTCCATCCATGTTGTTACACATGGCAAAATTTCATTCTTTGTTCCTTCTGAATAATATTTCATTGTATATGTATACCACAAACTATTGGAACTAAACCAAGTAAAAATTGTCTGCACAGTGAAGGAAACAATCAACAAAACTAAAAGGCAGCCTACTGAATAGGGGAAGACATTGGCAAATGACATATCTGATAAAGGGTTAGTATTCAAAATATATAAAGAACTGATACAACTCAACAGCCAAAAAGCAAATAATCTAATTAAAAGTAGGCAGAAGACATGAACAGATATTTCTCCAGAGAAGACATCCAGATGTCCAGAAAATATATGAAATGATGCTCAACGTCATTTGTCAACAGGGAAATGCAAACCAAAACTACGATAGTACCTCATACCTGTGAGAATGACAAAAATCAAGAACACAAGGAAAAAGTATTGGCAAGAGTGTTAAGAAAAAGGAACCCTCACGTGTTGTTAGTGGAAATGCAAACTGGTGCAGCCACTTGTAGAAAACAATATGGAGGTTCCTCAAAAAAGTTAAAAATAGAACTACCCTATGATCCAGTAATCACACTGAGTATTTACCAAAAAAATATGAAAACACTAATTCAAAGGGATACATGCACTGCATGTTATTTCAGAATTATTTACAATAGCCAAATTATTGAGGCATCCCAAGTACCCAAATTGGCAGAGTTTTATTCAATTAAACCATCCAGTGTTGGGCATTCTCATGTACTGCAAGTGGGAAGGTAAATTAGTATAGCTTTTCTGGAAGGCAGTTTGACAGTACAGGTCAAGAACTTGAATACACTCAAAACCTTTGACTAATCTACTTCTAAGAATTTATATTAAGAAAATAACCAGTGGGATCCCTGGGTGGCGCAGCGGTTTGGCGCCTGCCTTTGGCCCAGGGCGCAATCCTGGAGACCCGGGATCGAATCCCACATCAGGCTCCCAGTGCATGGAGCCTGCTTCTCCCTCTGTCTGTGTCTCTGCCTCTCTCTCTCTCTCTCTCTCTCTCTCTCTCTGTGACTATCATAAATAAATAAAAATTAAAAAAAAAAAGAAAATAACCAGTGTTGCATATAGAACTTTATATTCTAAGATATTTATCATGGAGTTTGTTTTTTAAAAAGAGAATGAGGGGATCCCTGGGTGGCGCAGTGGTTTGGCGCCTGCCTTTGGCCCGGGGCGCGATCCTGGAGACCCGGGATCGAATCCCACGTCGGGCTCCCGGTGCATGGAGCCTGCTTCTCCCTCTGCCTGTGTCTCTGCCTCTCTCTCTCTCTCTCTCTCTCTGTGACTATCATAAAAATAAAAAAAATAAAAATAAAAAAATAAAAAGAGAATGAAACAACCTAATACCCCCAAATAGGGGATTCGTTAATAAATAAATCATGGTTCAATTATGTTGGTGTAGAGTCATGACACTAAGCAGGAAGTATAAGGGAATATTTAATGGCACAAAAATACTCATGTTAGTTTTAGAATATGGCTCACAAAAAATGCATTACTATATGCTGTTAATTTTGCGATAAAACCTTTTTACACAAAATGCACAGAAAATGAGCTTGTGGTTACTGGTCTGAAATGTAAAGGGCTTAGAAGTCATCATTCCCATTGTCACACAAAAAAAGCAGAAGGAACAACTTTTCATAAATCAATTACAACATTGACATCATAGGGCAAACTGCCCTGTTTTTTACTCTAAAATCTGAAAAGCCTGGTGAATGCAATCACCACTGCTGGATCCTAGTAGGAGGAAGGTGAAGGCTGATGTACTAGCTTGAGAGAAAAACTTTTTTGTGAGTTTCATCCAGGTTCTCAGGATGAAGACTGGAGAAGAATTCAGTGCTGCTCCAGACACAGGAGAGAAAAAGTAACCATTCTGAAATAAGCCCAAAGCTCTTAGTTCTCCTTAATTAATGCCTGCCCTCAAGGGAAATGATTTTACTAGAGTTTAACTGATTTGCATTTTGTTGGAGTCTAACCAGCTGGGGAGAAAGGAAATACCCAAGTCTACTAGCCTTCCTGTCTTATCTACACTAGTGGAGGAGAGCGGACATAATCAGCACTTTGGAGGTCACATCTCAGAAGCACAAACCCAGTAAAAGACTGAGAACTGATCATATGATTGTAGAATGTTTCTCCCTCCAACCCCTGCCACAATTTGCCACCACATCGATAGGCCCCTTGTACAGGAGATTATAGCTGAAAGAACTGCACACCTCAGACACTATTTAAGAAAGAGTATCTAGGGAAGCCAAAAACAACAAGAGGGAAACAAACAAGGACATTAGAGCAAGTTTTAGCTCTGATATCACAGCTATGACAAAGAGTAAAAGTACCCTAATTCCTAGCTAGGTTAACATAAAACCTCATGCCAAAGGCTTATTTAACTTAGTTTCTTTTATTCAGTACATCATGTCTGACTTTCAACAAAAAAGCAAAGGCAGGTTAGAAGGCAAAAGACACAGTGTGAAGATAGAAGTCAAGCATCAGAACCAGACTCAATTATAGAATTTACTTTGGAACTATCAGACTGGGAATTTGTAATAACTGAGTAATATGCCTAGGACTCTGATAGTGAAAGTGGATAATATGCAAAAATATATGGAGAATGGAAACAGGGAGATGGAAACACTTAAAAATGAATTAAAAGGAAATGTGAGAAATCCGAAAAGCTGTAGCAGGGGGTGCTTGGGTGGCTCAGTTGATTGAGTGTCCAACTCTTGTTCAGCTCAAGTCATGATCTCAAAGTTGTTAGATCAAGCCTTGTGTCGGGCTCCATACTCAGTGGGGAGTCTGCTTGAGATTCTCTCTCTCCCTCTGCCTCAGCCTCTCCCCTCCTCAGGTAAATAAATCTTTAAAAGAAATGTGGGGGTGCCTGGGTGGCTCAGTCAGTTGGGCAGCTGCCTTTAGATCATATCATGGTCTTAGGGTCCTGAGATGGAACCCCATATTGAGCTCCCTTCTCAGTGAGGAATCTGCTTCTCCCTCTCCCTCTGCCCCTCCCCCTGCTCATGCTCTTTCTCTCAAATAAATCAATAAAAATTAAAAAAAATAAAAAATATGAATGGTCTATACATATCAATTAAAAGAGACTAATGTAGTAGGTAAAAAAAAATAAATCAAGACTCAACTAAATGTTGTCTACAAGAAACCCACCTTAAATATAAAGGTCTATGTAAATTATTTTTTTTTGGTCTATGTAAATTAAAAGTAGAAAGATGGAGAAAGATATAGCATGCTGACACTAATCAAAAGTAAGTGGGAGTAGCTATATTAATTACAGATAAAGTAGGCTTTCAGAGCAAGGAAAATTACATGTATGCACTTAACAGGGCATCAAAGTATGTGTGGCAAAAAACAGAGCTTCAAGGAGAAACAGACAAATCCACTATTATAGTTGGAGATTTTTACATCTCTTTATTAATAATTAACAGATCCAGAAGACAGAAAATCAGTAAGGATATAATTAAACTGAACAGCACCATCAATCAACCAGATATCATTGACCTCTATAGAATATTTCATCCAACAACAGTAGAATACACATTATCCTTAAGCTTATGTGAATCATCCATCAAGATAGACCACATTCATGGGTCATAAAACACACCTTACTACATTAGATATAATAGACGTTATTGTACAAAGTAACCTCTCAGACCACACTGGAACTAAACTAGTACTCAGTAATAGAAAGATAGCTATAAAATCCCCAAATATTTAGAGATTAAATAATACAATTTAAAATAGCATATGGGTTGGGGTGCCTGGGTGGCTCAGTCAGTTGAGTTTCCAACTCTTGCATTCTGCTCAGGCCATGATTTCCTGGTTATGAGATTAAGGCCGAAGTCAGGCTCTGTGCTTATCAAAATTTACAGGATGCAACAAAAGCAGTGCTTAGGGGAAATTTGTAGCATAAAATCAATATATTAGAAAAAGAAAGATGTAATGTAAACAATTTGAGTTTCACCTACCTAGAAAAATAGGAGCAAATCAAATCCAAAGTAAGCAGAGAAAAATAAGTCAAAAAAATTAAAGCAGAAATCAATGAAAATGAAATGAGGAAACAATAGAGAAAAATCAATGAAACCAAAACTGGTTTTTGAAGAGATCCATATAATAAATCTCTAAGCAGGTTAATTAAGAAAAAAGGGAGAAGACAGAAATTACTAATATCAGAAATGAAAGAAAGGCCATCATCACTGTTGACCCATTGACATCAAAAGAATAATCAAGGAATATAATGAACAACTCTGTGTCCACAAATTTGATGATTTAGGAACTATGAACCAATACTTTGGAAGATACAATTCAACAAAACTCACACAAGAAGAAATACTCTGAATAGCTTATATCTATTAAATAAATTGAATCAACAATTTGTAACCTTCCAAAACAAAGTACCAGGCCCAGATGGTGAGCTGATGAAATTGACCAAATATCTAAGGAAGAAATAATCCTGACACTCTTCAGTCTGGTTTAAAAGATAGAAGCAGGAAGAATACCACTTAACACATTCTATGAGGCCAACATTAACCTAATACTCAAACCAGGAAGAGATGTCACAAGAAATGAAAACTACAGGTCAATATCTCTTATGCAAAAATCCTCAGCAAAACATTAGCAAATTGAATCCAACGATGTTTGAAAAATCCACAAGTTATGGAATTTATTTCAAGCATACTAGGCTGTTTCAGCATTCAAAACTCAATTAATGTAACCTATCACATCAACAGGCTAAAGAAGAAAAATCACATGATTATATCAATAGATGAATAAAAGGCATTTGATGAAATCCAGCACTATCCGGCAAACCAGGAATACAGGGAAATTTCTTCAACTTCATAAAGCACATCTATGAAAATAATCTATGACTAACACCACACACAATGGAGAAAAGTTAGGTGCTTTCCCCTTAAGATCAGGAACAAGGCAATGATGTCTCCTTTGACCACTCCAATTCAACATTGTACTTGAAATCCTAGCTAATGCAATAAGATGGGAAATGGAAACAAAGGGTGTAAAGGTTTAGAAGGAAGAAATAAATCTACCTTTGTTTATAGATGAAATGATCATCTATGTAAAAAGTCCTAAGGAATCAATAAAAAACCCTCCTTAATTTAATAAGCAATCATAGTAAAGTTGAAGGATACAAGGTTAATAAGGAAAAGTCAATTGCTTTCCTATATATCAGCAATGAACTATTGGAATTTGTAATTAAAAACACAATGCCATTTACATTAGCACCAAAAAAAAAAATACTTAGGTATAAATCTAGTAAAATGTTTACAAGATCTCTAAGGAAAACGATAAAATTATCAGGAAAGAAATCAAATAAATGGAAAGATATACCATATTCATGGATAGGAAGACCCAATATGGTCAAGATGCCAGTTCTTCCCAAGTTGATATGTAGATTCTATATAATACCAATCACAATCCCAGCAATTTACTTTGTGGAAATAAATGAAGTGATTGTAAAGTTTCAGCGAGAAGGCAAAAGACCCAGAGTTTCCTACACAATATTGAAACACAATGAGTTTGAGGACTGACACTACCCAACTCGTATGTAATAGCCAGAAATATACCCACACAAATATAGTGAACTGATTTCTGACAAAAGGAGCAGTGACATTTCATTGGAAAAAGGGTAATCTTTTCAACAAATGGTACCAGAAGAACTAGATACCCACATGCAAAAAAATGAATGTAGACACCGACCTTAAAACTTTCCCCAAAATCACTTGAAATAGATCAAATGTCTAAATATAAAATACATAAATATAAAACTTCTAAAAGATAACATGTGAGAAAATCTAGGTGACCTTGGGTTTGGTAGTGAGCTTTTAAACACAACACCAGAAGCACACTCCATGACAGAAAAAAATTGATAAATCAGACTTCATTAAAAGTAATAAGTTCTGCTCTGCAAAAAACACTGTTGAGCAAATGGAAATACAAGCCACAGACAGAGGGAAAATACTAGCAACACACGTATCTGGTAGAGGACTTGTGTCTAAAATATGCAAAGAACTCTTAAATCTCACACAAAAAAGAAAAGGAAATGACCAAGCCAATTAATAAATAAATGAAGAGCTAAACAGACACCTCACCAAAGAAGATATACAGGTGGTAAATAAGTATATGGAAAGATGCTCCCCATCATATGTCATTAGGAAATTACAAATTAAGTCACCACACCCATCAGAATGGCTGATACCAGAAATACAGAGAACACCAAAAATACTTGTAAGGATATGGAGCAGCAGGACCTGTCATTCATTGCTGGTGGGAATGTAAAATGGTATAATCACCTTGGAAGACAGTTTCAAAGTTTCCTACAAAGCAAAGCATTGCTTCACTATGTGATCTAGCAGCCATACTCCTAGGCATTATCCAAATGAGTTGAAACCATGTCCACATGAAACGTGTACACATATGTTTATAGCAGCTTTATTCATAGTTTCCAATAATTGGAAGCAACCAGGATGCCCTTCAGTAGGTGAATTGGTAAATAAGCTGTACGCCCATACAACAGAATATTACTCAGTGACAAAATAAATGAGCTGTTAAGTAATGCAAAGACAAGGAGGAACTGTAAATGCATATTTCTAAGTGCAAGAAGCAAGGTTAAAAAGACTTCACATCCTGTGATTCCAACCATATTACATCTTGAAAAGATGAGACTATAAAGACAGTAAAAAAAAAAATCACTGACTTTCAGGTGTTGGGGGGATGGGGGAGATGAACAGACAGAATACAGGGGATATTTAGGGCACTGAAGCTATTCTGTATGATACCATAAAGGTCACTATATATCATCATGCATCTGTCATAACACATACAACTACGCAAAACAAAGTGCATGCTCACATAAAGCACGTGCTTTAGTTAATATATCACTAGCGGTTCATTAATTGTAACAAAGGTACCACTGTCAATGTAAGATGTTAATAACAAGGGAGTTGGGGGTGGGGTCAAGAGAGGCCATATGGAAACCCTCTGTACTTTCTGCTTAATTTTTTTTGTAGACTTCAAACTGGTGTAAGAAATAAAGTCTATTAACTAAAAAAAAAAAAGAAAAAAGAGTAGGAGTGATCTTCTGAAAATGTTAAAAGTGGTGATCTTCTGGTAGTGGAATTAATATGTGATTTCTCATTCCTCTCTATATTTCTTTTGTTTTATTAAGGTATGACTTACATGCAACAAAATTCACCCTTTTTGTAGGGTGCAGTTTTCTGACTTTTGACAGAGGCATTCTGCCAGGTAGGCACCACCATAATCAAGATACAAAAATGGCTCCATCATCCACATTTCCTCTGCGCCCCTTTGTAGTTAAGATTCTTCCCCCCTCCCCGGGCCTAGATAACTATCGATCTGTTTTCTCTCTCTGCAGTTTTGCCTTTTCCAGAATCAAAAGAAGTGGAATCATACCACATGTGGACTTTCAGTCTGGCTTTATTCATTTAGCATAATGCCTTTGAGATTCATCTATGTTTGTGTGCTTCCGGCTTTCATTTCTTTTTATTGCTAATATTCCATTGTGTGGATGTTTATAAATTCATGAGTTGAAGGACATTCTAGTTGCTTTAGGTTTTGTGGATAATGAAAAGAGCCATTCTAAACACATAGGTATACGTTTTTGTGTTAATATATGGTTTTTTTTTCTGTTATGATGATCACTTTCTTGTTGTAGATTTTAACAGGATTTGGGGGGAATTTGCATACAGCTTAGTGACACTGTGTCAACAATATTTCACTAATCAGTTTTTAAAACCTGCATTAGCTGACTAAAGTGCCAGGGTTTTCATGAACTGCATATATGTTTTTATTTCACTCAGAAAAATACCTAGGAGTGACATTGTTGAGTTGTGTAATAAGTAAGTGTTATGTTTAATTTCATAAGAAACTGCCAGCTTGTTTCCAGTGTGGCTTTACAGTTTTGCATTTCCACCAGCAAATATGAGGAGAGTCCCAGTTGTTTCACATCCTCACCAGTACTTAGCATGGTTTAGGTTTTTTGAGTTTAGCCATTCTGATAGGTGGGTGATCGTGGCTTCAAGTTGCATTTCTCTGCTGATTAACTATATGTTTGATATCTGTATATACTCCTTGGTAAAATGCCTTCAAATTGTATTCCCATTTTAAAAATTGGATTGTTTCCTTATCCTTAAGTTTTGAGATTTCTTTACACATTCTAGATAAAAGCCTTTAATTAGAAATATGATTTGCAAATAATTTCTCTCAACCATGGATTTACTTTTTATTCTCTATGCTCTTTTTCTAAAAAGAAGATTTTATTTATTTTAGAGAGAGAGAGAGAGTGTGTGTGTGCACAAACAGGGGTAGGGGCAGAGGGAGAGAGAGAAGCAGATTCCCTGCTGAGCGGGGAGCCACTCAGGGCCCGATACCGGTACCCTAAGATCATGACCTGAGTGGAAGGCAGAGGCTTAACCAGCTGAGCCACCCCGGCGCCTCTCAACACTCTTTCAAAAACAGAAGTTCTTAATTTTAACAAGGTCCTATTTTCTATTTCTTTTATGTATTGTGGTTTTGGTGTCATATCTTAGAAATCTTTGCCTAACCCAATATCACAAAGATAGCCTTCAATAATTTCTTCTAGAAGTTTTATTTATTTTTTTTCTTTAAAGATTTTATTTATTCATGAGAGATACATATAGAGAGAGGCCGAGACACAGGCAGAGGGAGAAGCAGGGTCCCCGAAAGGAGCCCAATGTGGGACTCGATCCCAGACCTTGGGATCACACCCTGAGCCAAAGACAGACACTCAACCACTGAGCCACCCAGACATCCCTCTTCTAAAAGTTTTGAAATATGAAAATTTACATGAAAGTCTATCTATGATCCATCTTGAATTAATTTTTGTATATGGTTTGAGTTACAGATTCATTTTAGTTCATGTTTTGTACATGACTGTCCAAATGTTCCAGCAGCATTTGTTCAAGAAGACTGTTTCTCCGTTGAATGGTCTTTGCACCCTGGTTGAAAATCAATTGAATACATAAGTGTGGGTCTATATTTTGACTTATCATTCTGTTCTGTTGGTATATTTGTCTAACCTTTTGCCAAAAACACATGGCCTTGAAAACTATGATTTTACATTAAGTCTTGAAATCACATCATATATGTACTCCCAAATCTTTCTTGGTCAGAATTGTTTTGGCTATTCTAATTCTTTGCCTTTCGACATGAACTTTTGAATTAGTGTACCAATTTTTACAAAATATCCTGCTAATATTTGGTCTTAGGTTTCCTTGAATCTATAAATCACTGTGGGGGGAATTGACATCTTCACAGTATTGTGACTCCTGATTCACAAACAAGACATACCTATCCATTTTTAAGCCTTCTTTGATTTCTTTTATCATCGTCTTGTAGATTTCTGAGTACAGATCGCGGACACATTTTGTTGGATTAATAAATACCTCAGTGTTTCCATGTTTGGAGGGAGCTATTTCAAGTGGTAATTTTTAAAATTTCAATTTGTTTGTTCTTTATAGAATATATAAATGTGATCGGATTTTTTTCTGTTGGCCTTGTATTCTGTAGTCTTGCTGAATTCTCTTATGATTTATAGCAACTTTTTAATTTATTATTTATTGAAGTTTGATTTGCCAACATACAATATGACATCCAGTGCTCATCCCATCAAGTTCCCTCCTCAGTGCCCATCACCCAGTTACCCCATTGCCCTGCCCGCCTCCCCTTCCTACTTTTCCCACTTATTTTCCCTCCTTGCCCTTATAATCCGTTTTACTATTTCTTATATTCCCCGTATGAGTGAAACCATATGACGATTGTCCTTCTCCGATTGACTTACTTCACTCAGCATAATACCCTCCAGTTCCATCCATGTCGAAACAAATGATGGCTTTTTGTCCTTTCTAATGGTTGAGTAATATTCCATTGTATATATAGACCACATCTTTATCCATTCATCTGTCTAAGGACACCGAGGCTCCTTCCACAGTTTGGCTATTGTGGACATTGCTGCTATAAACATTGGGGTGCAGGTGTCTCGGTTTTTCATTGCATCTGTATCCTTGGGGTAAATCCCCAGCAGGGTAATTGCTGGGTCATAAGATAGTTCTATTTTTAACTCCTTGACAAACCTCCACACAGTTTTCCAGAGTGGCTGTACCACTTCACATTCCCACCAGCAGTGCAAGAGGGTTCCCCTTTCTCCACATCCTCTCCAACATTTGTGGTTTCCTGCCTTGTTAATTTTCCCCATTCTCACTGGTGTGACGTGGTATCTCATTGTGGTTTTGATTTGTATTTCCCTGATGGCCAGTGATGTGAAGCACTTTCTCATGTGCTTATTGGCCATGTGTAGATCTTCTTTGGTGAAATTTCTGTTCATATCTTTTTCCCGTTTCATGATTGGATTGTTTGTTTCTTGGGTATTGAGTTTAATAAGTTCTTTATAGATCTTGGATACTAGCCCTTTATCTGATATGTCGATTTGCAAATATGCTTTCCCATTCTGTAGGTTGTCTTTTAGTTTTGTTGACTGTTTCTTTTGCTGTGCAGAAGCTTTTTATCCTGATTAAGTCCCAGTAGTTCATTTTTCCTTTTGTTTCCCTTGCCTTCATAGATGTATCTTGTAAGAAGTTACTGTGGCCAAGTTCAAAAGAGGTGTTGCCTGTGTTCTCCTCTAGGATTTTGATGTAATATTGTCTCACATTTAGATCTTTCATCCATTTTGAGTTTATCTTTGTGTATGGTGTAACGGAATGGTCCAGTTTCATTCTTCTGCACGTGGCTGTCCAATATTCCCAGCACCATTTATTGAATATTCCCCTGGCTATTCGGGGCCTTTATGATTCCACACAAATCTTTTTTTTCGTATATTTTTTATTGGAGTTTGATTTGCCAACATATAGCATAACACTCAGTTCTCATCCCATCAAGTGCCTCCCTCAGTGCCCGTCACCTAGTCACCTCAACCCCCCGCCCACCTCCCTTTCCACCACCCCTTGTTCGTTTCCCAGAGTTAGGTGTCTCTCATGTTCTGCCACCCTCACTGATATTTCCCACTCATTTTCTCTCCTTTCCTCTTTATTCCATTTCACTATTAGATTCCACACAAATCTTAAGATTATTTGTTCCAACTGTCTGAAGAAAGTACATGGTATTTTGATAGGGATTGCATTGAATGTGTAAATTGCCCTAGGTAGTATAGACATGTCCATGATATGTATTCTTCCAATGCATGAGCACGGAATATTTTTCCATCTCTTTGTGTCTTCCTCAATTTCTTTCAGAAGTGTTCTGTAGTTTGTAGGGTATGGATCCTTTACCTCTTTGGTTAGGTTTATTACTAGGTGCTGTATGGCTTGGGGTGCAATTTTTAAAAATTTTTTTTATCTATTTATTCATGAGACAGAGAGACAGAGACACAAGCAGACTCCACGCAGGGAGCCCGACATGGGACTCGATCCCGGGTCTCCAGGATCAGGTCCTGGGCTGTAGGTGGTGCTAAACCGCTAAGCCACCAGGGCTGCCCTGGGGTGCAATTTTAAATGGGAATGATTCCTTAATTTCTCTTTCTTCAGTCTCATTGTTAGTGTATAGACATGCCACTGATTTCTGTGCATTGATTTTTTATCCTGCCACACTGCCGAATTGCTCTGGGAGTTCTAGCAATCTTGGAGTGGAGTCTTTCAGTTTTCTATGGACAGTATCATGTCATATGCAAAGAGGGAGAATTTGACTTCTTCTTTGCTAATTTGAATGCCTTTTCTTTCTTTTTGTTGCCTGTTTGCTGAGGCTAGGACTTCTAGTACTATGTTGAATACCAGTGGTGAGAGTGGACATCCCTGTCGTGTTCCTGACCTTAGGGGAAAGGCTCTCAGTGTTTCCCCATTGAGAATGATATTTGCTGTGGGCTTTTCATAAATAGCTTTTAGGATGCTGAGGAATGTTCCCTCTATCCCTACACTCTGAAGAGTTTTGATCAGGATTGGATGCTGTATTTTGTCAAATGCTTTCTCTGCATCTATTGAGATGATCATATGGTTCTTGTTTTTTCTCTTGTTGATGTGATCTATCACATTGATTGTTTTACGAGTGTTGAACCAGCCTTGCATCCTAGGGATAAATCCCACTTGGTCATAGTGAATAGTCTTCTTAATGTACTGTCAGATCCTATTGGCTAGTATCTTGTTAACAATTTTTGCATCCATGTTCATCAGGGATATTAGTCTATCATTCTCCTTTTTGGTGGGGTCTGGTTTTGGAGTTAAGGTGATGCTGGCCTCATACAACGAGTTTGGAAGTATTCCATCTCTTTCTATCTTTCCAAACAGCTTTAGTAGAATAGGTATGGTTTCTTCTTTAAATGTTTGATAGAATTCTCCTGAAAAGCCATCTGGCCCTGGACTTTTGTGTCTCAGGAAGTTTTTGATGACTGCTTCAATTTCCTCACTGGTTATTGGCCTATTCAGGTTTTCTATTTCTTCCTGTTCCAGTTTTGGTAATTTGTGGTTTTCAGAAATGCATCCATTTCTTCTAGATTGCTTAATTTGTTGGCAAATAGCTGCTTATAATACATTTTTAAAAATTGTATTTCCTTGGTATTGGTTGTGATCTCTTTCATTTATGATTCTATTAATTTGTCTTTTCTCTTTCTTTTTAATAATGCTGCTAGTGGTTTATTATATTTTATTAATCCTTTCAAAGAACCAACTCCTGGTTTTGTCAATCTGTTCTACAGTTCTTCTGGTCTCTATTTCATTGAGTTCTGCTTGAATCTTTATTATCTCCCTTCTTCTGCCTGGTGTAGATTTTACTTGCTGTTCTTTCTCCAATTCCTTTAGGTGCAAGGTTAGCTTGTGTATTTTTTTTTCCAGTTTTTTGAGGAAGGCTTGTATTGTGATGTATTTCCCTCTTAGGATTGCTTTTGCTGTATCCCAAAGATTTTGAACGGTTGTATCTTCATTTTCATTAGTTTCCATGAATCTTTTTAAATCTCTGATTTCCTGGTTGACCCATTCATCTGTTAGTAGGATTTTCTTGAACCTTCATGTGTTTGAGTTTCTTCCAAATTTCTTCTTGTGATTGAGTTCTAGTTTGAAAGCATTGTGGTCTGAAAATATTCAGGGGACAATCCCAATCTTTTGGTATCGGTTGAGACCTGATTTGTGACCCAGTACAGTGTGTGGTCTGTTCTGGAGAAAGTTCCATGTGCACTAGAGAGGAATGTATAGCAACTCTAAATCTTACTATTTATAGTAACTCTAAATCGATTATTTTGGGATTTTTCTTTGTAGACAGCCATACCATCTAATATTAGATCAGTTTTGTGTTTTATTCTCTAATATGTATGCCTTTTCCTTCTTTTTCTTATCTGATTTCACTGGCTATGCTCTCCAAAGTGGTGGAGCAGGCATCCTTGCATAACTCTCAATCTTAGGGAGAAAGCATTGTCTTTTTCCATTAAATATGATATTAGCTGTAGGTGTTTTGGAAGATGCTTTTATTAGGTTGACAAAGGTCCTTTTCTATTTTGCTGAGAGTTTCTGTCACAGGTTGATGTAGAATTGTTAAATGCTTTTTCAGCATCTATTGTGTTGATCACATGATTTTTCTTCTCCAGATTGGTGATGAATTATGGATGAATTATGTTGCCTGAATTGTGAATGTTGAATTAGCCTTTAATTTTCAGGATAAATACCACTTGCTCATAAAGTATTATCCTTTTTATATGTTGTTGGGTTTAAATTACTGAAGTTTTATTGAAAATGTTTGTATCTATGTTCAGGAGGGATATTGGTCTCTATTTTCCTTCTTTTTTTAAAAAAAAGATTTTATTTATTTATTCGTGAGAGACACAGAGAGAGAGAGGCAGAGACACAGGCAGAGGCAGAAGCAGGCACCCTTCAGGGAGCCTGGTGTGAGACTTGATCCCAGGGCCCCAGGATCACGACCTGAGTGGAAAGTAGATACTCAACCACTGAGCCACCCAGGTGCCCCTCTATTTTCATTCTTGTAATACCTTTAATCTTGTTTTCATGTCAGTGTCATGCTTACATCAGTGACTTAGTTGGGAAGCAATCTCTCCTCTTCATTTTTTCTGAAATATTTGATATAATGATAGAATTCACCACTGGGGGATCCCTGGGTGGCGCAGCGGTTTGGCGCCTGCCTTTGGCCCAGGGCGCGATCCTGGAGACCCGGGATCGAATCCCACATCGGGCTCCCGGTGCATGGAGCCTGCTTCTCCCTCTGCCTGTGTCTCTGCCTCTCTCTCTCTCTGTGTGTGACTATCATAAATAAATTAAAAAAAAAAAAAAAAAAAGAATTCACCACTGAAGCTATCTGGCCTTGGAGTTTTCTTTGTGACAGAGGTTTTTTTTTTTTTTTTTTTTTCTACTAATTCATGTTCTTTAAAAGATATAAGAGGCACTCCTGGGTGGCTTAGTCAGTTAAGCCTCTAACTCTTGATTTCAGCTCAGAACGTGATCTCAGGGTCTGAGATCCACCCCGTGTTTCAGGCTCTACACTCAGTGGGTCTGAGATTCTTTTCCTCCTTCTCTCTCTGCCCCTGCCCCTGCTCATGTGCTGGCTCTCTCTCAGAAATAAATAAATAAATAAATAAATAAATAAATAAATAAATAAATGGAATATTTCTGTTATATAGTTCTTCTAGATTGAGCTTTGGTAATTTGTGTCATTCAATGAATTCATCCGTTTCATCTAAGTTGCTAAACTAAGTGACATAAAGTTATTTGTAATACTCCTTTTTTATGCATTTTAAAAAATGCCCTCTGTTGTCCCTAATATTGAGAATTTGCGTCTTCTCTCTTTTTCTTTGCTTGTGTTGTAAGAAGCTTATCCATTTTATTAATTTTATTATAAAACAGGTTTGGTCTCACAGCTTTTTTTTTTCTGTTGATTTTCTGTCTTCAATTTCACTGGATTATTTTGCTCTAGTTTTTCTGGTTTCTTAAGGTGTTGGTTTGAGACTTTTCTCCTTTTCTAATATAGGTATTTTAGTGATATAAATTTCCCTTTAAGTACTTCTTTAGCCGAACCCCACTGATTTTGATATCCTGTGTTTTTATTTTCACTTAGTACAAACAGTTTTCTAATTTCCCTTTTGATTTTTTCTTCGACCCACAGGCTGTAAGATACCAGTATATTAGAAGTGGTTGTCTCCTGCAGGAATTTATGTCATGTTTTTCATATATATACATTGACGTTATTATTTTATTCTTTTTGGAACTTTGTGAATGTATTCCAGTTTTCTACATTAAGTATGCATCACTTTTCTAAAAAGAAAATAATCAGTTAACATAAAATAATGCTCTGCATTTTGTAGTACTTTATAATTTACAGAGAGTTTCATTTAATCCTGCAATCTCTGCTTGAGAAACAGATAATCTATATTCCACAGATGTGGAAAACTGAGATTGACAGTTTATTTTTTATTTTATATTTTAAAATTTTATTGTTTCTGAGGAGGGAGAGGAGAGGAGAGGGGGGAGTGGCAGAGGAAGAAAGAGAGAGAATATCAAGCAGACTCTGCACTGAGTGCAGACCCTGGCACGGGGCTCAATCTCATGACCCTGAGATAATGACCTGAGCCAAAATCAGGAGTTGGATGCTTAACTGACCAAGACACCCACGCACCCCTATTTTTAACTTTTTTTTGAGATTGACAGTTTCAATAATTTGCTCAATGCCACACAGCTAGAGCTAGTTAAAATGCAAACCCAGATTTTCTAACAGTTCATCATTCTGAAGAAGTTGAAAATCAAGATTTGAAAAGTAAATTGGAATTTATCTTGAGTAGCTGGAAAAAAAAAAAAACAACATTGAGCGTCTTTGAAGCAGTGATTGACCTGAGACAAGGATCTCAGTGTAGTTTTAATCTGCATCTCTCCTTACTAGTGAGGTTGAACATCTTTTATGTTTATTGCCTATTTTCCTTTTTTCTTTCCCCAAATTTTTATTCATGTCCTGGATAAATAGATCATCTTTTTACTGGATTGGTTGGTCCTTAACTTATTAATTTAAATGATCAGAAAAGGTTCCCGATACTAACATTTTATTTGTTGGAAATATCTTCTCCCAATTTCTTGCTTATCTGCCTTTCCTTTATTTTAAGATTTGGATCATCAGAGAAATGGTGTACTGGAGAGTGGGGGAAACTAATGTGTTTGCTACAAGATACAGTCTTGGTTTGCTTTGACCTTGTATGATGGGATGCAGGAGGTAGATGAGGATGGGATGCAAAGGTGAATCATGTGGTTTGGAAATTCATTTACCAGTCATTTGCTAATTGATTATATTTATCAGCCACAGTATGCTAGGCCTGCTAGCAGAGAGTGAAGAATAAATGCTGCCTGCTTTTAAGGAACTTTTACTTTAATGGAGAAATAAGACATGAAAAGTAATGCAAGTAACATAGTATGTGCTCAAGTAACTGTAGCACAAGATAAGCTGTGGCTATGAAAATCTCTGTTCATCAAAGAAGAAGGAGGCATTGCTTTTGAGTAAATTGGGAGTTGCTTATATAAAAAAAAAGTCTGTAAGTTGGAGGAAAGCAAGGACTATGGGTATTTTTGCTCACCATTTTATCCTCAGCAGTCATCAGAGTGCCTGATAATCAGTAAGTGTCCAAATATTGTTTAATGATTTAATGATATTAGCATGCATGGGCAAAGCCATTTACAGGAACTTAACATAATGTTTTTAGTTCATTACTCCTACACCACCTCTGGGCAACTCTGAGAAGGATTGACCAGCATTTCGGATGTTCGCTTGCATTTCAAAAGCAAAGGAGTACAACTTCTTTCAGGAAGGACACATGACAGGCTCCCTTATCCTACTGTTTTAACAGAGCAGTAACCAAGATCTGTGCTTCACTCGGGCAAAGCTGGGTCTGAATCTCCTGTCAGTTACTTACTGGTTATATGACTCTTGATTTCCCTCATCTATGAAATGATACTAACAGTGCTGCCAACCTTACTGGATCATGGTAGGATCAAATAAGCACAGCACTTAAAAGCCTGAGCCCATAGGAGAGCTTCTGTCAATATTCCCTATGCCTCTGCTCCTGATATACACTAAACCAGGTAGAATGTGTGATTGCCTTTGGGTTTAACGACTTTGTCCATGGTGTCTAACAGTCATATTCTCCATCTCCTTCCTTGCAGATTCAGAGACATATTGTGTGTTTCAAGACAAGAAGTACAGAGTGGGTGAGAGATGGCATCCTTACCTGGAACCTTATGGGTTGGTTTATTGTGTGAACTGCATCTGCTCAGAGGTACAGTGCCATACCCAATTTTGCTCCTCATCATGCATTGGGTACTTCCAATGCCCGGGTTGGCTAGGAAGCAGGCATGGTTAAAGCCTAAGAGGAGTTAGGAAGCAGCTTATAAGGAGAAATATACGTCTCCTGACTAATTTTTCCCTTGGTGCCTTTTGGTTGGATTTGTGTGTGTGTGTGGGGGGGGATCTCTGAGTATTTTCTAGGGACGTATATTTATGGTCTCTTAGGCAGATGATGTGGGACGTGGTGGGAGAATGTAGAATAGTTTGATAGTGGGAATGGGGAAACAAAGACCATTGTAGTGCCTGGATCATAAGACAAAATCGTTTTGAGGATCATTTTCAAGGCTGGCCTTTGGAGAAGAGATTAAGACAGATCATACACTGGTTCATTGGGAGAGAGTGTATTCTGTTGTCTCAGCTAGTAGGGGTAATTAGGATCGAGGCTGTGAAACCTTGGCCTGTACCTGCTGATGACTAGAGTTCTCTTGGCTTGGCCTTGGCCTCTGGCCAGTCATGCAGAGGGGCGTTTGGACACCTTAAATGCCATCTTTGCAATAGGCAATGCAGGAAGTCTCATCTTCTTTCCATGGCCTTGACTCAGGACCATAGCTACGGTCCATCTTTCTCAAGAAGCCCCCTACCATCTTACCCTAGGCCAGGGTTTCTCAACCTCTGGACTAGTGACATTCAGGGACAGATCATTCCTTTTTGGTAGTGGGGATGGGGGGTTGTCCCGTACATTGTAGGAAGTTTAGCAGCACACTTGGCCTCTACCCACTAGATGCCAATAGCACTGATCCTGGTTGTGACAACCCAGAATGTTCTGAGACAGGGCCAAAGTGGCTTGGGGATCAAAATGACCCCTGGTGGAAAACCAAGTAGGTAAGGCCTTGAGAATGGAGAACTCTGAGCATATGGAAAGAGTTTTTAGTACTGGCCTCTCACTTGAGACCTTGTGGAATTCCAAACTATAACTCCTCCTTAGTGCCCAGGTAGAACAGAAGCAGTCACTTGCAAGCCAGATTTCTTTTGCCATTTACACAGAATATTGGGCTCTGGAGTAAAGACAGACCATGTTTCCAACTCTGGCTCTGCCACCTGTGAGCCCTGTTACCTCGGACAAGTTACCTAAACTCTCTAAGTTCCCTTCAGCTTCTTTTTCTTCAAAACCCAATTTTGAAGGAGTTTTCATTATCATCACAAGATAATGATACTGTGTATTTCATATGACTGTGGTAAGGATTAAATTCACTAATACAATTCAGCTACTTGAAAATGGGCTTGGTCAGAGTCAACATTTAAGAGATGTCAACTGCTGTCAGTGTCATCATCCTCACTATCATTATGGCTATTATTTTTATTAATTTGTTAACTCTAGAGCAGAATTCAGTTTAAAGCCTTAAGGAGGCATTGGTGTAGGCCCCAGCCAGGAGTGGTTTCTGATGTGCTTTGTTGATTTCACTTGAAGATGATACTACTTGGCTCTGATGAGAGTGGCACATAAGGAGGCTCTGTGGTGTTTCCAAATGCAACAATCCAAAAAACGTGTTCTAGGAAGTCCATGAGAAAAGAAAGAGGTTTAGGGTATGGTAATTCAGATTTGTATAAAAGAAGCCTGCCTCTTTAAATGGCTAGGGTAGGTAGTAAATAGAGCATCTGGAGACAGATTAGCTGCCTGGTATGACATGATTGTGTCAGATTCTTGACCCAACATGTTGGAAATGGACAGCTAACCCTTGGGGGCTGAGCTTTGCTGTCTGCAGGGCTGTGAAAATGTTAATATGATCCCAGGGCCGACAGCTCAAGTGCTAGGCATCTTCTCTTTCCCTATCCTCTTTGTCACCCTCTTCCCCCACAAGCACATGATAGATGCAAGTCACCCTTGTTTGGAATGAATTATGGATGGAAATGCTAATGATAAATTTATTTCCAAAGGTTTCCTTTGATCTAGCAATGGTTGAGAGCTGTCAGAGCTGGGGATCTTGTAATTGTAAATCAGGCAGGGACCCAGTCAGTCACCCTGCCCAGGCATACTAGGTAATCAACCCAATTCCAAACCCTAACCTGTTCTCAGAAAGCTTATGACTGAAATGGAAAATGAGGAGAGAAGGCAGCCCAGCCTGCTGGACCAAGGCAGAGTTATATGGAATCCAGGACTCATGTGCCAGTGATGTCTCCTTGCCCAGGGGTGGCTAGCAGCTCAGAGGACCCACCACTCATTGTCCCTTCCTTCCCATGGCATCAGGCAAGTGATTGTGTAATTAGACTAGGCACCTGTCAATGTGCAGCTGGACCAGGAAATGGTGAAAACACTACATAAGCAGGCCAGGAGGTGCCTGCCACAATTGGTGAGAGGCTTTGATAACTGGAGCAAGAGTGACCCCAGCTTTAGAAAAATATGCCAGTAAACTATCAACCAATCCAGCAGAGGGACTAGTGATGCGAAAAGGGAAGAAAATGCTGATTTCATTCAGCTTCTTGGGAGTGCATCATTCATTGTCTGGGTGAGTCCCTGAATGACTATTTCCCAAACGGGCATGAGCACAGGTGACCTGTGAAAGACCTTAACGTTTTTTTCATGGTTTGCCCCTTCTCTTCCAGAATGGGAATGTACTCTGTAGCCGAGTCAGATGTCCAAGCCTTCATTGCCTGTCCCCCGTGCATATTCCTCATCTGTGCTGCCCACGCTGCCCAGGTAAACTGGATTTCCTCTTTCTTTCCCAGCTGTGGTTCTCCTTCCTCCCACTTCCACCCAACCCACTCCATCTGCCTAATTCCCCAGAACAGAAACTTCCAGACAGAAATTACAATAGGACACTTTTAGGCAGCCTGCGCTGGCCCCTAAATACTGTTTATAGCCCAAGTGGGGCATATTCTAGGCTCTAATAAGTTATTCGTCACCCAGTAACAGATTTTCATTGGGCTTTTAATCATTTGAAGGTGGATGTCAGCTGGGGGAAGGGAATTGTGGCCCAGAGAGTCTGTGCCATAAAGAGCCTCTTCCTGCCATAGGCAGCTGGCACCAGGGGAGTTGTAGCATGGTGGCACGTGTCTTAACTGTGCCATAAAGAGCCTCTTCCTGCCATAGGCAGCTGGCACCAGGGGAGTTGTAGCATGGTGGCACGTGTCTTAAGCAATTAGTACTGGGATTGCATAAATCAAAGGAGCTGAACCAGTAAGGTTTATGATAGTATAAAGCTGCTTGCCCGCTGAATTGTCACCTTCTCCAGACTTCACAGTTATTATGTACACATTGTTAAGAGCAAATCCCAGGGGAAGGCCGGCAGAGACTTTTTCACAAGGCTGTTAGGACATCTACTTTGCTGGTTTGCGGCTAGAGTGTGTGTCTGAGGCAGGGGCTCCCTCAATGACACTTTGTTCACGTCTGACTGGGGCCTGGCTCCCACACCAGAGGCATGCAAGCGTGGAATGATTAAGAGAATGTCTGAGGGCTGGACCATGGCCCTAGGAAAAGCTAAGTGACAGCCTCAGGATCTGGGTAGTAGAAGCCTTATACTCCTGTAAGTTGATCTTGTTTCCCTCTAGGATGAAGATTCTTGAGCTGAAGTCTGTGGGTGGATTTTATGGGGTCAGTGAACCCTTTAAAATTGTTTTGTTTTTGGTGTAACTATGTATACATGTAAATTCCTTTAGAGAAGTTCCATAGCTTTATCGGTATTTGTTAAGGGGGTGTACATGACCCTAAAAACATGAAGAACCACTAGTCTGGGGCATTGGTGGTACTTTTTTAAGTAGTAAGGAACCTCCAGAACTTAGAGAAACGAGAAGTGTCCAGGTAGCAATGATAGGAATGGGGCCAGGAATAAAATTCAGTGAAAATTTGGCTAACATTTCAGTTACAGAAATGGGGGTGTTTATTTTTTTATTTTTTAAGTATTTTATTTATTCATGAGAGACACAGAGAGAGAGGCAAAGATATAGGCAGAAGGAGAAGCAGGCTTCCTGTGGGGAGCCGGTTGCAGGACTTGATCCCAGGACCCCAGAATCATGAGCTGAGCCAAAGGCAGATGCTCAACCACTTGAGCCACCTTGGCATCCCAGGGAATGGAGGTGTTTAATGGAGAAGAAGACCCCAAACCATTTTGGTCACTACCTTTGTGAACTATACTCTCCTGCATCAATAAATACACTCTGCTGAACACAGGGGGTTCTTTTTCCCAGCTGGCAAAAGATCATGCCATGTCACATTTATCATTCTGAATATTGGTGATGATAGTATATGCTTTAAGATGTAAGAGACTGATTTGGCATAAGATCTACCTGAAAGTTGGCTTTTGGAATAAATCCCCAAATAAGGCTTACTATTTTTATATGTGTTTCTTTGTTTCTTCTAATTAAACTGGATTATGGGGATGCCCGGGTGGCTCAGCGGTTGAGCGTCTGCCTTTGGCTCAGGGCATGATCCCAGGCTGGGGATCGAGTCCCACATTGGGCCTCCTGTGAGGAGCCTGCTTCTCCCTCTGCCTTTGTCTCTGCCTCTCTCCTGAATAAATAAATAAAATCTTAAAAAAAATAAACGGGATTATGAAGGAAGGATTTGGTAGATGGGAGTGAAATTTCTGATTAAAAAGGCCAATCTGGAGATTTTTTTCTACCTTTTTTCCCCCATAAGTCGCCAAAAGTGCTCTAATGCCATAGAAATTTATCTAAACTATGAAGATATTGTTCTTTCCTGGGAAGGAAGTGACCCAGATGCGAATCACAGGGTAGAAGAGTGTACAGTGCATTATGGTTATCACCTACCCCAGCTACAGAATAGGAAGCAAATTTTAAGAAAAAGGAAAAGTATAAGCCAGCAGGTTTTCTGAGTGAAGAAGAAAGCGTTAAAGGAATTGAGGTCATAAATAGCAGAAAAAAGAGAGTTGCCTTTAAGAATTAAATAAAGCCAATTTTGTGAACTATAGAAAGGAGGTGTTCATTTTCTTTTCCTTCTTGTCCTTGCAGGTCACGTCCTTGTGAATTCACTTTCCTTCTTGTTAACTCTCTAACCTTTACCAGTTCTTTCTTTGAGCAGTGGTACCAAGGTTCCTTAATCCTTAATATGCAAAAATGTCTTTATTTTGCCCTCATCCTTGAGTGATAATTTGGCTGGGTATAAAATTATAGGTGCATGCTTGTTTTCCCTTAGCATTTTGAAGATACTAACAAATGGTCTGTTGACTTCCTCCATTTGTGGATAAGAAGTCTGCTGTTTGATTGTAGTTCTTTTGTAGGTAACTCATTTTCTCCTTCTTCTAGCTTTTACGGTTTCCTCTTTTTCTTTGGTGTACATGATGAGGTGTACAGACATGTCATTTATTTTTATGCCTGTTCAGTACATAATTTTTTCAGCCAAAGGACACAAATTTCTTTTCAATTTTTACTCACTGGTTTTCTGAAAATTACACCTTACCTTTTTTTTTCTCATTTTCAAAGTTGCCTTTGGCATATATTTTTGCAGCTCATTTAACTTATCCTCTGTGTGTGTCTCTCTCTCTTTTTAAAAAATGTATTTATTTTAGAAAGAGAGAGATCATTGCAGGGAGGGGCAGAGGAAGAGGGAAACTTAAGCAGACTCTGAGCTGAGCATGGGGCTCAATCTTATGACCCTGAGATCATGACCTGAGCTGAAACCAAGCATTGGAAACCTAACTATACCACCAAGATGTCCCTATCCTCTGTGTCTCTTAATGTGTCCTTTATTTTTTTTTTCATCCTGGTACACTCCCCATAATGAAATAATTCTTCAGTTCTGTCCTCCAATTCATGAATTCTTTCTCGAGCCTTTTCATGCCTACTTTTTAGGCAGTCTGGTTCTGTTTGTTCTTTTATTTTCAATAACTGTATTCCCCCCCCCCCCACGTTTTTGGATTACATTTTAAAATATCTACATATTGCTATTTAATAGACCCATGTTAGTATTTCTTGGGATCTTATTTTCTTTATTTCTTAAAGGTATTTAACTATCTAATTAGAGTCCATTTTAGATTGTTTCAATGTGTTTTTTCAGGTGTAAATTCTCACTCTAACTGGGTTTCTTGACTTTCCTGGGTTTCTTTTCTTACTTCCGAGTTTCTCCTTGCTTTCTAAAATCTTTGTTCAAAAGCTCATTGTCTGTGTGTAGAGGGATGGTTTCCCTTGCATATGTCCTTCCTTTCTGGTGGGAAGGTTATTCTAGGCCATGTAGTTCACTTAGCTCTGAATCAGGTCATATATTAGTGTCTTAGCTTGGGCTCCTTCATACCTGGATGGTTTATTTCTACCTCTATTTTCTTTTCTTTTCTTTTTTTAATATTTTATTTATTTATTAATGAGAGAAACGGTGAGGCAGAGACATAGTCAGAGGGAGAAGCAGGCTCCCTTTGGGGAGCCCGATCAGGACTTGATCCCAGGACCCCAGGATCATGACCTGAGCTGAAGGCAGACGCTCAACCACTGAGCCACCCAGGTGCCCCCTATCTCTATTTTCTTATACAGTGCTAGTCCCTGATGATGATCTTAGACTGGGACCTCAGCTCAGCTGCGTACCTTGGGCAAGTAGTCCATTTGAAGGAGCTACTCAGGTGGGAAGAGCTATGTCAGCCCCTGGTTACATGTGAGGAGTGTGTCCCTCATCCCCATCTTTACATGAGAAGCCACTTGGAGGCCATAGTTCTTGCCTGGCCTTCTGGCCCAACTGTCTGTATCCAGTCCCAGGCGCCAGTGGACCATATGATTTTGGCCCTCCGTTCTTTGCTCTGCTTTTCCTTCTGTGTTTTATTCCACAAGGAATCTTCTTTTGTTTCTGAGCATGGTTTTGCAGTTTTATTCATTCATTTTTTTATTTACTCACCCTTTTAATTACTTATTTTTTTATAAAAGTGTAAGTTTTACATTTTATCCTTCACTCTTTGGTGAGAAAAGAGCAGGGCATTCTCTCCTGTGTTCAGCCTGCCATATTGACCTGGAATGCAAACTGGCTATTCTTTCTGTTGAAGATCAAACAAGAGTAAACAGGTTTAAACCTTAAACCATAGCAGAGAAGAGTGGAGTTTGGTAAGAGGATGAACTGTGGGACACAGTAGCTGTTAAATCCTAGTATAAATGTCTAAAGAGAATTTTAGTCTCTGTACAGGCATATTTCTGTAAGGAAAAAGATGCCCACCCATCTGAGATAGAGTTGTCACAATTCTGCTTTGAGACAGGGCAATGGCTGTGATGACTCCTCTGTACTCCTTCCACCCCAGTGGTTATTAGGCATGAGGAAACTCATGCCTTCAGGGCCACAGGAATGTTTGGTCAAAGGAAGGGGCTCCAATTTTCTGTCTTAACCCAAAGGGGAAGGCACCGTGATGAAAATGTCCTCATTTAACAATAGGAGCTTTATAGCCAGAATGATGAGCGAGTCCTGTATTAAAAAGAGAAGACAAGCAAGGAAGCCATATACCCAAGGTTTGGGCTCTACACACTGTCCGACAGCAGCGTGGGCTTCAGGGAGCATTTATATGGACAGAGATGGATTCTGTAGGAGGATCCTGCTGGACATGTCTAGAGCTCATCTTCCACGAAGGAGACAGAGGAACCAGCACCCCCCATTTGTTTCTATGTTTCTCCTGGTTCTTGCTCTCTAAACTCTGTACCCTAGACATTTCCAAGGTTCCCACTTGCATTCGAGGTTGTCTCCTGCAGCTCCTGCTGAACCGTGGGAATCAAAGTTTGCAGACTGCTTTTCCAGAATTCCCAGAGAGAAATCCACACTGATCCCCATTAAGAGAAAATGAAAATTTTTTCATCAGTACTTCCTCAAGTGTCCATGGCAGAGGTCAGGTCTTGGTTACATACAACAGGGTGCTCTACTGAGCCCAAGGAGGCTGGTACTGCATGGAGGTTGGAACATTCTTAATGGAAAAGTCAAGACTGCACAGAAGTCAGAAGGGTCACTAAATCTATCCCAGTCTATAAGCAGGACTCTCTATAGACCCTGATAATGGGAGATTTATAGGAATGAAATTCTATATCTTCTCTTTTGGAGAAGTGGAGTGGTAAAGGGGGAAGGAGAAGAGAAAGATTATGACTTCTTTCATTTTGTTCTTTATATACAATTTTATGAAAAGACTCATAGTGACCAGGAGCCTAAGTCCTGATATTACATAAGATTTTTTTTTAAGTAGGCTCCACTCCCAGCATGGACCCCAACGTGGGGTTCAAACTCACAACCCTGAGATCTAGACCTGAGCTGAAATCAAGAGTAAGAATCTCAGCTGACAGAGCCACCCAGAAACCCCTACCTAAGTTTTTTTTTTAAATGGCCATTCCTAATGAATTTGCCACTCAGAATTCATAAATTTGGGTTCCTTTGGGGGTATTCGGACATTCTTGAGTCATTATAGAGCTGTTTTAAAGTTGCGAAAATATCTGATTTGATCTCTTACCAGCAACCTAATCCACAGCATTCCCTTTTTGCTGGGTGTGAAAAATGTAGTTCTGTGAAATGGTTTTAAGGACAGTGATGGTGTGGTTTTGCCAAGAGAGGCAACCCTCACCACAGACTTTTAAATTCAAGGGAGATTAAAGAAATGACCTCTCCAGTGATGCTTTCTAATCTGTGTGTTTGTGTAAGGAGAATCTGGAAGCCCCATGTCACTTGTCTCCTGACAGTAGTTGGGTTGTGAGCTAGCTGGCAAATATAGGCATTTCTGCTATAATATGATCTATTCATTTCTTAATTTTTAAAAAATATTTTATTTATTTATTCATGAGAGACACAGAAAGAGAGAGAGAGAGGCAGAGACACAGGCAGAGGGAGAAGCAGGCACAGGCTCCATGCAGGGAGCCTGACACGGGACTCGATCTTGGGTCTCCAGGATCACGCCTTGGGCTGAAGACAGGCACTAAACCACTGAGCCACCCGGGCTGCCCGCATTTCTTCATTTTAAAGAAGCTTTTTATAAGTTTTAAATTCCAGTTAGTTAACATGGAGTGTAATATTAGTTTCAGGTGTACAATTTAGTGATTTAACACTTATGTGCAACATCCCATGCTTGTCACAAGCCATCCTTAATCCCCATCACCCATTTAACCAGTCTTCCCACCCACCTCTCGTCTGGTGACTTATCAGTTTGTTCTTTATAGTTAAGGGTCTATTTTCTGGTTTGCCTCTCTTCCCTCATCCCATGTTTGTTTGTTTTGTTTCTTAAATTCCACACGAGTGAAATCATATGGTATTTGTCTTTCTCTGACTTATTTTGCTTAGCATAATACTCTCTAGCTCTATCCACATTGTTGCAATGTACAATATTGCCCTGTGCAACATATAATATAATATATTACATATATATACATATGTGTGTGTGTATCCCCCAAATCTTCTTTATTCATCCATAAGTCAGTGGCCATTTAGGCTCTTTCCATAATTTGGCTATTGTTGATGAGGCTGCTATGAACATCAGGGTGCATGTATCTCTTTGAATTGCATTTTTATAGTATCCTTTTGGGTAAATACCTAGTAGTGCAATTGTTGGATGGTAAGGTAGTTCTATTTTTAACCTTTAAAAAAATATTGTATTTATGTATTTGGGAAAGAGAGAAAGAGACTGAGTGAGAGCACAAGAGCAGGGGGAGGGAGAAGCAGACTCCCTGCTGTGCAGGCAATCCGATGTGGGACTCGATCCCAGGATGCTGTGATCATGACCTGAGCTGAAAAGCAGATGCTTGACCGACTGAACTACCCAGGCACCACTATTTTTAATTTTTTGAGGAACCCCCATACTGTTTTCCAGAGTGGCTGCAATATATGCATTTCTGAAAATCCTCACATTCTGCAAAATCACACACTGAAACGTAACAAGGCTTAAGGAACAAACAAGATTGGAGAAATAACTGGAAATTTATACAACTTTGTAAAGAAGTAGGGAGCCTACTTCTCACTCTCCCTCTGCCTCTCTCCCCATTTGTGCTCTTTTTCACTCAGCACTCAGGGCTGGTGGAGGAAGGGAATATACTGCTTAATTGGCACAGGGTTTCCCTTTGGGGTGGTGAAAATTTTCAGGAACTACATCACTGGTGATAGCTGCACAACATTTTGATTGTTCCTAAGGCCACTGAGTCATATACTCTGAAATCATGTTAGGTCATGCACTCAGGTCATTCAGTGAATGCACTTGCTCTACTCTCTCTCTCTCTCTCAAATAAATAATAAAATCTTTAAAAATGAACTATACTAATAAAAAGCTAGCATGATTTAAGAATGTATCTTAGATATCTAATAAATAAAATAAAATTACATTAAGTGCAGACTTCACCTTTTCAAATGGTGATACACCTCATCTTCTTTTTTAGCGGCACCTGGGTGTCAGTGGTTGAGCATCTGCCTTTGGCTCAGGTCGTGATCCCGGGATCCTGGGATCAAGTCCCGCATCAGGGTCCCTGCAGGGAGCCTGCTTCTCCTTCTGCCTTTGTTTCTGCCTCTCTCTGTGTGTCTCTCATGAGTAAATCAATAAAATCTTTTTAAAAAATAAAATAAGATGGCAACACTAGCTTGATGGAAGAGGGAATCAGGAAGGGTTGAAGCTGCTGAGTTGTAAAGATAGGAGAGAAATGCCCAGAGATCAGAAAGAATCACATTATCAGCACTTATAGAACAGAGCGTATGGCCAAACTCAGCCAAGACAAAGAATGGGGGGTGGGGTGTGAATGGGAATTAGAGAGAGTACTGTATCTTTTCATGGTTTGCCAGTTTCAGTTGAGTTCATGTACGTGGCCTTCAGCTGCTATCCCTCAATAGAGTAATGTACTGGGATAAATAATAATGTGCTGGGAAAAATCATGTATGAACCAATGCAGTTTCTACTTTATACCAATAGTGTTCTCTTATTTACCACTTGAGTTTGGACAAGTTAGGATGACACAAATCTATACCATAGGGGAAATCGCCTCCATAAGATGAGGTAGATATACATCATTTAGCCTTCGACAATTTCCAGTGAGGCTTGCTGGTCACTCGACCACTCTGATTCTGGTTTTTGGCCTTTAATCACTGACCTAACTACACAGTATGTTCCCCTTCTTGTTCTATGACTGTGTCCATGTCTGTGACTTTTACTGTTACAACAATCAAGTAAACAGGCCTGTTTTGCTCTCTCCAGTGGTTAAAAAAAAAAAACAAGGGGGGATTTCTTTAATTTCTGTTGTGGTAAGGTAGTAAGGTACGCATGACCTAACATGATTTCAGAGTATATGACTCAGTGGCCTTAGGAACAATCAAAATGTTGTGCAGCTATCACCAGTGATGTAGTTCCTGAAAATTTTCACCACCCCAAAGGGAAACCCTGTGCCAATTAAGCAGTATATTCCCTTCCTCCACCAGCCCTGAGTAACCACTAATCTGCTTTCTGCTTCTATGGATTTGTCCTTTTCTGGACATTTTATGTAAATAAAATCATGGAGTATGTATGTATCCTTTTGCCTTTGGCTTCTTTCACTCAGCATAATATTTTCAAGATTTATTCATGTCACATGTATCTGCATTTCATTCTTTTTAAGGGCTACATAATATTCCACTGTATGGACATGCCACATTAATTCAGTAGCTCATGGACATTTGGGTTGTTTGCACTTTTTGGCTATTGTGACTAGCGCTGCTTCTGTTAACATTTGTGTGCAGGTTTTTCTGTGGCATGTTTTAAATTATTTGGGGTATCTCCCTAGGAGTCGGATTTCTGTGTCATATGGTAATTATCTTTGTACCTTACCGAGGAATCTTGTCTGATTTTCAGCCACCTCATCTTCTTTTGGTTCATCTCTTTGAGTATCTGTGATGGCCATCTTCATGGCTGCTAAGTGCTGCTGTTGCCATCCTCTGTGTCTGATCTCCATTGCTCTCTCCTGTCTTCTTTTGTTCTTTTCTGAATTCTCTATTCACCTCCCCCTTGGATTTTATTGAAAAGAGTAAATTCCTTTTAAACAGTAAAATAACAGCCAACTATCATACTCTTCTTCCTTTAAGGCAACTACAATAATTATAGTATGCAAGATGATCGTTGGGGGCCATTTCCTTACCTGCAAAAGATTGATGTATTTTCAAAAAACCCTTTTCTGACTCCAGAGCTATCCAAAATCCTCAGGATTTTAAAATATTAGTCTTCAGATAGCAGGAGTTTTACTTTATTATTATTACTGTTGTTGTTAGTTTTCTTATACCAATTGTTGAGAGGTATCCACAGAGATATGCACTGCTAATCACTAGCCCCTCCATGTCTATGCTGCCTGCTCTCTTACATCTTAAACCCTTTCACTGTCTTCCATGCTTTATTTCTATTATCTTTCTCATGCACTCAGTCCTTGAACACTGTGCAGAGTACAAAGTGTTACAGCCTTCTTCAGAAAAGTGGCACCCAGCTTGCCTCCTGCCAAGTGAGGTTATCATTGTCTCTGGTAAACCCTGGGGATTTAGTGGTTTTTGAAAAAGAATGTGGGGATGCCTGGGTGGCTCAGTCAGTTAAGCACTCGGCTCTTGATTTTGGCTTAGGTCATGATCTCAAGGTCGTGAGCTCCAGTCCCATGTCAGACTCTGTGCTTGTTTCAGTCTGCTTCTCTTTCTCCCACTGCTCCTCCCTGTTCTCTCTCTCTCTCTCTCTCTCTCTCTCTCTCTCTCTCCTTCTCTAAGAAGTAAATAACTAGAAAAAGAATTTGATTTCCTGCCAGCATGTTAGAAGCCCCTATGTCATATAAGAACAAGACTTTTCGGATAACTATGCCTTTGCTTCATGGTAGAGTAGAACCCCTCTATTTCAGTGGACATTAAGCAAAGCTTGCCCCAGAGAAAGGTAAAGAAGGTGACACTTTGTTGAGGGATACTGAGAAGCTCCATTTGTCCCAAAGAAATCTTTCATTTGTTTTCTGTATTTAGGAAACCTCCACCATTACAGTCACTCTTCTGGGTTAAAGTTTGTCTCCAGGAGCACAATTTTATGGGATGATAATAGAATCTACTAAGGAAGCATTTATATAGGCAGGTAAACTTGAAAGTTTCTGGGCAAATAAACTTTCTGGATAAGACAAAGTTAAATAGGTAGCTTTTAATGCAGGACTTCTCAGAGCCTTTAATATATTAATATACATTATGAATCTATGAGACAGGTGTATGGGATGCAATCTTTTTCAAACTTATTCAGCTGAGGTTTTTTTGTAAGGCACTTTGAAAGATTAGTGTGCTTTAGTATGTATTTTAAGAACTCTTGGATTATGCCATTCAGTTTCTAGAAGTTGTTTATATAATAGCAATAAGTTATTAGTATATAGAGTATCTTAGTTTGGAGAAGTTCATTAGGGTGTCAGGCCCTTTTAAAACAAGTCCCCAGACTAATGTGGCTCAAACTTTTGTGTGTTTAAGGACTACCTTGGGAGATTTGATAAAATGCACTCTCAGGCCTTACACTAAACATTCTGATTCAGGTGAGCTGCAGTGGGTATTCTGCACTTGAAACAAGCACCTCAGTTAATTCTGATGCAGTTGGACTGGGATGGCACTTAGGTCCCAGGGAAGATCTTGGTAAAGGAGATCAAGAGCGCTGCCTACCGAGAGCGGTGCTGGGCAGGGTCTTGGAGGAGAGGACCCTGTGCACACGCCAAGGGCAACAAAACAGCATAGTTTCTCTGATAATGGGGAGCATAGATACAGCATGACTGCATGACACTTTCCCAGGACCAGCCCTAAAGTGACATGTGCATAGTGTTCCGTCTGGCCAGGCAGCTTTCCCAGAGTTCCCACCTAAAGCCTTCCTCTTCTGCTACTTTCCACATTCAGAGCCTCTAGCCGTCATGTCCAGAAAGAAGGACCCTCCGTGGGGGAGCTCCCTGCTCCTCCCCGCCCATTGTCCGTGACTTGTTGTTGGCAAGAAATGAATGGCATTTCTCGGAATTCGCCCAGGAATTTCTGCTGATAAACAAATGAAACTCTCAAAGGGAAAAGCAATCAACATAGTTTGAAATAAAATCAGTGTTTTCAGCTTAGTCTGTTTTCAACTGCATCTGAATTAAGAGTCACATCTAGGGTATTTTAAGGAAAGGCTTAGTAAAATGCCCTTTAGTGAGGGTTCTTCCTGGTTGCGGGGCTGCCTCTTAAAGCAGGACCTGCTTTCAGAGGAAGCAGAGCAGGTGATTATCGCCTCAATTTCCCATCACCTGTGCCTGTCCGGCCAGCAGGGCGACAGCCCCCATTCTCTTCCCTGTGTCCCTGCCAAGCTGCCTGACCCCTAAAATGCTATCATTATTACGGCTTCGTTGTCTTTATTTTTTAAATATTTTAAAAAAGATACTTGTATTTATTTGGGAGAGAGAGAGAAAGAGAAGGGGGAGAGGCAGAGGGAGAGGGAGAGAGAGAATCTAAAGCAGACTGCACACCCCATTGTGGGGCTCGATCTGTGACTCTGAGATCACGACCTGCACCGAAACCAAGACGCTTAATGGACAGAGCCACCCAGTTTTATCTTCTTAATTCAGGCATTGGTCTATCTTTGAAAGTGATGACTTATCTAGAGAGCAGGAGTTGATGGTAGAACATGGAGATGGATGGGGGGGGATACCCCAGGGCCACTAGCCTGGGTACCCAGAGGAGTTTTGGGGGATGGGGGCTTAAGGGGGAGGCTGGAGAGTCAGGCTCTATGTTTTCCATGCTCTTGTGGGGCACCAAACCTCTCGGTAATATCAAGGATAAATTCTTTATTTGTGGCAGAGGACACAATAGTTTCTAGGATGAGTTGCCAACTCTCAAGTTTTTTACTTTGGGGTTGTTAATTTAAAACCAATATGTTCTAGAAGGAACCAAATATCCTTGCTATCTGTTGCCTAGAGCTAAAAGGTTTCACTCCAGGTTTTGGATGCAAAATCACTATGACCCAAAGGTTTACCAGATTATTTGCAGCCACTAAGATAAATAACAGTCTTTATTAGAATGATTTTCATCTGATTTTTGCGTTTGGAGTTTTACACTGTCAGCTATTCCCTAAAAGTGATTTTAGAAACTGGCAGACATAGGGTGTCAGTTGTTGCAATCTGTTCCAAAATCTACCTCCTCACAGGACTCTTTTTTTGGCCATCAAAATAGGCTATTGTATAAATGTCTTGATGTGTTGTCGCTTATCTTTGCCACATACATGCTAAGACCCAGAGAGTGGGAGGTGGTTCAGCAGTGCGTGTGTGGCTCCTGAAATAGTTTTTTTTCCTAGGGCTATGCTCCCTGAATAGGAGAGAAGCTATGAAGGATATGTACTGTATCTTTAAAGAAAGGAATAAATCAAAGTTGTGGGCAGGACGGGGAAGAAGAAGGTTGGTTGGATTTTTTTTTTTTAAATTGGAGAGAATGGTTAAGACCTCAAACTTGGGAGTAGAGGTTACTTTTAAAACATCAAGATAAGGTACGTGTCCTTGCAAGCTCGATTTTTCTTTCCTTTAGCAAATTCCTGCAGCTTTGATTTGTTTTTTCCCACATTTGCAAAATCATGCCCTCAAAGAATCTAGGGCCAAATCAGAGTCCACAGTCACCATCATATCCTCTGTATGGCATATTCTATTATGACTGATCGGACAGAAATGGGGGTTGAGAAGGAGGGGCAAGGAAATTTGGCTTGCTTTTTTCCTTGCTTTTTCTTTGTTTCCCTTTTTATCTCTTCCCTGCCTCTCTTCCTCCCTTCTTTCCATTCTTCTTTTTAAATGTCTTTTAGTTTTTTATTTTTATTTTTGTTAAAGATTTTATTTATTTATTCATGAGATACACACACACACACACACACACACACAGAGAGAGAGAGAGAGAGAGAGAGGCAGAGACACAGGCAGAGGGAGAAGCAGGCTCCATGCAGGGAGCCTAACGTGGGACTTGATCCTGGTTCTCCAGGATCAGGCCCTGGGCTGAAGGCGGCGCTAAACCGCTGAGCCACTTGGGCTGCCGTCCTAAATGTCTTTTTATTTAATTTTTTTTTCTGTAGCCTGGGTGGCTCAGTCAGCTAAGCGACCGACTCCTGATTTCCACTCAGGTCATGATCTCAGGGTCCTGAGATCAAGCCCCATGTTGGGGTCTACGCTTGGATCAGAGTCCTCTTGGGATTCTCTCTCCCTCTCCCTCAGATCCTGAGATCATGACCTGAGCTGAAATCCAGAGTTGGATGCTTAACTGAATGAGCCACCCAGGTGTCCCTATCATTTTAACCACTTTTAAGTATACAGTTTTGTAGCATAATGTACATTTGTATTGTTATGCAACCATCACCACTATCGATCTCAAGGATGTTTTTCGTCTTCCTGTACTGAAACCCTATTCCCATGAAACAAATCTGCATTTTCCCCTCCCTCAGCCCCTGGCGACCATCTCTTTCCTTTATGTCTCTATGAAGTGGACTGCTGTAGGTACCTCCTGTAAGTGGAATCAAACAGTATATTTCCTCCTGGGACTGCCGCCTTTCACTTAGGGCAATATCATCAAGATGCAGCCTAATTGTGGTGTGTCTGTTTCTTTCCCATTGGGGAAGTGAGCAGAGAAGAAATTTCAGAAGGGGATGGTGGTACAGAGGAACAGCTGAAGTTGGAGACAACCAAGGGCTCCTAGAAGAATCTAGCAAATGTCAATTTTCAGAGCACACTTTTCATAGGCTGAGGAAGACTCCAAAAACCACTCTGTCTTGAGCAGTGACAGCCATGACTGGTGGTAACTGGTGCAAATGACTGTGTGAAGTCCTGGCTTTTGAAAGACATTTTCATTATTAACGTTTCCTGGGGAACTTCAGACCGTGTCATCTATTAGCAGCTGATGACCAGCAGGTCTTGTCATTTTTTGGAGAAATACATAGAGGTAGAATGGTGTCCTTGTTTCTCTTTATCTGGAGAAGTTACATTTCCAAAAGGGCCTCCTCTGAGATTTCTTTCTGAGGGGAAGGACATCTGGGCCATTCAGTATGGTTCGAGGAGAAAGATTATTAAAGGATCAGAGTAGCAAACCTAAGAGGCAATGTTGGAAGAAAAAGATAATTAATGAGCCCCGTGAAAGGAAGATTGAAGAGATTTCAACAATTTTCTGAAAAATAAATGGACCCTCGAGGATGCTGATCAGCTTTCTCCTTCCACCACCAAAGATGGGGAAAGGGAAGAAATGGACTTTAGCACAGTTGACATGGAACAATGGACTTGGGCAGGGCTTAAGGAAGCTGATGCCCCACAGTTTAAAATCTGTGTATAACTTTTCGACTCCCCCAAAAACTTAACGACAAATACCCCACTGTCGACTAGAAGCCTTACTGATAACATGAATAGTCAATGGATACATATTTGTGTGTTACATGTATTATATACTGGATCTTACAATAAAGGAAACTAGAGAAAAAATGTTATTATGAAAATCCTTGTAAGAGGGACTCCTGGTAGGCTCAGTCAGTTAAGCATCCAACTCTTGGTCTCAGCTCAGGCCTTGATCTCAGGGTCATGAGTTCAAACCCCATGTTGTATTCCATTCTGGGTGTAGAGCCTACTTAAAATCATAAGGAAGAGAAAATACATGTATGGTACTGCACCGTATTTACTGGAAAAATAGCCTATAAGTGGACCTCACAGTTTAAAGCCGGGGTTGTTCAAAGGTCAGCTCTACTTCTAGGCATGGATAAGGGGAGCAGGAGTCTTTTAAAAGTCAACATATAACAACTCAAACTTAATGCTGAGTAAAACCCAGACACATGTATATGCACAAGTGCATACAATGCATTTCGAGTAATATGAAGTTCAAAACAGGCAAAATTAAACTATATTGTTTACAGAGGCACATAAATGTGATAAAACTATAATAAACAACAAGGCAATGGTTATCCCAGGCAAGATTGTGGGTCCTTCCAAGGGGAGAGAACAGGCCCCCTAGGGTGTCGGCAATACTGACACATTTTCATTTGTTTTTGGATGGTAATGATTGGAGACAAATGTTGACCTGAAAACCTTTAAATGTTACAGTTAAGCATAGGATTGTGTTTACACATATGGCTGTTTAGGACATGTTATTTTTGTGTAATTGTTTACATTATATTGATCTTTTTGGTGTTTGGTTTGGTTTCCTTTGGTCTGGTCTGGTCTCACCCCCCCCCCCCCCGCTCCCCACTCCCACATGCGCTGATCAGTACCAAAGCCTGGACAAAGGCTGTGCCCTCCGTCCTCCGGGTATGCCTTTGGAATTAATAAGAAGGCATCTGAGGGCATTTGGCCTTTGTCCTCTGAACCGCAGAGCCCAGCAGTATATGGGCTTTTTAGATGAAGCCATCTGGCTCAGGTCTGTATCACTGACCAGAGGGCCCATTTGGCTTTTGGAATCTAGGCAAAATTTGGGAAGAAGAGAAAGCTTTGGTTCTATGGGTTCCACATTCCCTCCCCACATCCCTTGAGGCTGTATTGTGCTATCATATGTTGGGGGGAGGCACAGGGCCAGAAAGGATATGGGGTCTTACCCTGCTTCTTCCCCCCAATTCACTGTGGAACGTGCATAGAGCTGGCTGGCCTCTTTGCGCCTGTTTTCTCAACTTGTAAAATGAGAGTGATAATTCCTCCCTTCCACTAAGGTTCGCATTGGCAGGGAAAACAAAGTTGATGTGGGAAATTGCTTTGAAAAGTATAAAGAGGTGTGTATATAAGCAAGGCAGTATCTGGCAAGGGAAAGAAGGAATTTGAACCCCAAGTCCCCCGATTACATCATTAGTAGGGAATGTGGGCAAAGCCTGAAACTCAGGCATTTTCGTTCTCATAGATCCCAGTGACAGCAGGCCCATAAACAGGCACTGGCCATATGTCTCCAGCCTTAGGGAAAAGTTGTGGGAGGCCTAAAGGTGACAGGTTTAATGAGTGTCATCTCTGCCTTTTTACAAAAGATTTATTTATTTATTTATTAGAGAGCGAGAGTGGGCATGCATTAGCAGGGGGAAGAGCAGAGGGAGAAGGAGAGAGTCCTCAAGCCCCAACATGGGGCTCCATCCTAGTACTCTAAGACCATGACCTAAGGCAAAATCCAAAATCAGCCACTTAACTGACTGAGCCACCCACACGCTGCTCTGCCCTTCCTTTCTATTTCACTCTGAGTTGATATTTAGAGGTGCCCCAAGTGAGCACGCTGCTCAGTAATGCTCATGTTCCCAAAGCCGAGTGAGCACTTAGCAGAGACATGGTAATGCCCAGAATTGCATTGGGAGACAAGGTAGCAATCTTTGGGGTTGCCTTGAAAGCTTGACTGATTTTTTTTTTGTTTTTTGATTTCCTTTTGGCTAGGCCTGCTCCTGCCCCTTGCCTCCAGTCATAAAGAACGTTGAGCAGGATTCTTTGCTCTGCACTGTCAAGTGGTGATTAGGCTGCCATAATCCCGTTAACAGGCCAGGAGTGCTCCAGTCCCTAATGTCTTACAAATTCATGTTCTGGCTGGAGCCTGTCATCCTGCACCTTGTCTAGGCACACAGCATGACCCTGTTGCAGGAGGTCTATCAGACCACCAGGATCAGGCAAAAGAGCTATTGCCATAGTGCTGCCTCCAAACCTGGGCAGATCAGGGCCTCCCTACCTTTCTCCCAGGGCTTTGGAAATGTTGGGGGAACTCTTTTGGTCATCACAGTGATTGGGGAATGTCCTTGACCTTTACTGGGCAGGAACCAGGGATGCTAAATGTTCCACAGGGGGCAGGAACACAGTGCTGTGAAGAAGTGTCCCATCTGAATTCTGGCAGTGACCCTATCGAGAAACACTGGACAGCGGCCTTATTCAGAGAAGCCTAGGGAAGGGAGTCTCCTCCCAACCAGAAGTTGGTGGTTCGTGTCCATTCACTCACTCACTCACTCACTTGTTCGTTCTTCTCACAAATGTTTACTGAGTACAGGCTTTGGGCCAGGTCCCATAAATAGTGCTGAGGGCTCAGTCCGTGCCTCAGAGAGCCCACAGGCTAGTTGGGGAGACAGGCCTAATGAGATGACTAGACATAATGTGATGAGTTCTTCAGTAGAGGTGTGGACAGGGATAGGCAGAGAAGGGAGGAAGGGAAACACTCTTCAAGAACCAGGAGCCAGGCTCTTCAAGAAATCAATACTCAAGCTGAGTTCTAACAGACAAATGGAGCTTTTCCAGGTGGAGGAGGAGGGAGGGGGAGGGCACGTGCAAAGGCAGGATGGGGCCTGGAGTGGGTGTGGGCCGTGAGGGAGGCGGTTTGGAAGGTTCGTTGGCAGGCACCCAGTCTCAAAGGGCCTCGTGTGTCCTACAGTCAGACTTTATTTTGTAGAGCCAGCCTGCTGCAGACATCGGAAATAGATGAAGTTTGTCTGTCATGCCCCCAGACATCTTTTTGCACCTCCTTTCCTGTGTCTCGGTTCCCCCACAGCCTCACACCCATCCCCGCCCCTCAGCTGTCATGCAGTCACTTAGCATCTGAGGAAAGGAAGGCTGGGTGACCCCTACCAGGGGCGTTCAGCCTGCAGCAGCACAAAGGCCCACCCTTCCCCAAAAGAACCCACTACAGATAGAATTCTAGACACCAGGGGGAGCGACTTCTGGGAAGACTTGGAAGCTGAGCCCTGAGGAGATAGTGCAGAGGGGGCTTCCCTTTAGTGGACACACACTCCATGAGAGCCTGAGCGTACTTAAGGTGTGTGTGAGAGCTGGTGAGCTCCTGTGCATGGGAGCAGCTGCGAAGGGGAGGGGCGGGCAGTGATGGTTCCCCACTCAAAGGACCAGTGTGAGGATTCAGTGAATTAATACACTGAACGGGCTTAGCCCCAAGCCAGACCGCAGCCCACCCTCAAACAAATGCAAAAGCTCCTTTTATTATTTTCTTTTTAAAAAAATATTTTATTTATTTATTCATGATAAACACACAGAGAGAGAGGCAGAGACATAGGCAGAGGGAAAAACAGGCTCCTCATGGGGAGCCCAATGCGGGACTCGATCCCAGGACCCCGGGATCACGCCTTGAGCCAAAGGCAGATGCTCCACCACTGAGCCACCCAGGCGTCCCTCCTTTTATTATTTTCGAGGGTGGGGCCTCACAGTTGGGTCTGAGGGAGGCAAGAATGTGCCAGCCAGGAGGGAGATGAGGACTTGATGCAGAGACCTCATGGCAATCTCTGGCTGGTTCTGAGTCTGTGTGTTAGCGGGGCCACGTCATTGCCTCCCCACCAAACAATATGGTGCTTTAGGACACGGCTTATCAGAATGGAAATCTCCAGTGGAGTCAGAGCATTATTCAGTGTATGTTGGGGTTTGCCTTCTTACTCCCCACCCCGCCCCCTTGCAGAGCACATGTAGGTGGGAAGCTGCAGTTTCCCAAACAGTGCAGACTTGCCTCTGCCATCTGCCCCACCACCATGGGAACACCAAGATGGGAGAATCACAGCACCTAAGGCCAGAGCCTGGGAGAGACGCATTAAAAGATATTAACTTGAGAGGGGCTGGATGAGGGAATGAAAGTGTTAGCTAGAGAAGGGAAGCAGCAAAAGGGGGAAGAAAAAAAAAACTGGGACAGGATACATAAAGATCATCCAGCTGCCCCCCAACTGAACTTAGAATGTTTTCTGTGTTCTCTTTAGAAGGCAGCTTGGCTTGTCCAGCATTCAGTGAAAATTTGTTGATTGACACTGCGTTGGGCACAGGTTCAATAGGAGTGTGCCTTCAGCTATTTATTTGATTTTCATACAATTGCACCCTTTGCAGTAAGATCATTCTGATTCTCCTGGCACTCCGGGGGCAGCAAATTTGATTGTGCAAATAGGTCCCTGTAATGACACTGTCCTCCCTGCCCCCCTTCGGAAGAATGGGGCATGAGGTTGCATGACAAAAGTTAAACTCTCCTCTCGCCACCAAGGGAAGCAGAGACTCCTCCTCTGAGTCAGAGGTTTGCCAGAGCGCCCTTGCTCTGCAAGCCTCCCAAGTCAGCCCCCACCCGGCCCCCACCATCCCCGCTCACATGCATGTGACCCTCACAGTCTCACCACCCTCGCACTCACACCCACACCCATCCCATGAGCTAGAGGAACCCTGGGGAGCCCTTGTGCCTGTCTTGCTCTTCTTTTGTTTTGCTTTCCTTCATTTGCTTTGTTTTGATTTGAAATCAGTCTTTGGGATTACATTGGATGATCTTTTTTTCATGTTATTAGTAGTGCTGTGAAGAGAGCATGTAAGGACTTTATCCTCAGTCCTGGCCATGCCTGCTTCTCCCAAATAATAAATACGGCGCTGACTGATCAAACTGGTCCTCGTCAGACTTTGCCCACCATACCTCTTGGAAAAATCACCCGAGGGAGCTCTGAAAGATGCATGTGTTGTTGGATTATCTAGATTATTCACATTTCTATTTAAAAGGGAAGTTTTCATGAGATGACTTCTATTGGCTTTTCTGAAGGCCCTGGGAAAAGATCAAAGGAGAAGAGTCAGTGGAAGAAGTGGTAATGGGGGCCAGAGCACAGCCCCGCCATCTGGGAACATCAGCATTGGTCACAGCTGGACAGCCATGATGAGCCCAGGCCTAGAGGGCATGGAGGGGGAAAGTTGTGTGTTCTCTGGTTAGCTTTGGTGCAGGTTGTCTCAACAGGTGCTGCCCAATGGAACTTTTTGCAACAATGGAACTCTCCTATATTCACACTGTCCAATATGGCAGCCACTAGCTCATATGGCTCTTGGGCTTTTGAAATGTGACTACTGTGATTAAGGAACTGCATTTAAAATTTATTTAATGTCAGTAATTTTGAACATACACAGATACACGTAATTAGCGCCTACCATTGTGGATAGCATGGCTCGGTATCATTCGTTGGATACTTTCCTGTTGCATTGAATTTAATTTTGTCTCTTCCAACCCGTCTCCTTAGTGTCTTGCAATTAGACTGTAAACTTCTTGAGGACAGGAATGATATATCCTACAACCACAGAAAATCATGTCTTAAAGGGATTTTTTTTTTGTCCATTTCTCTCCCTCACATTTTTGTGAACTGGGGAGATGGAGGAAGACTCTACAATTAGCCTGAAACCACAGGGCGCATTACAAGTAGCTAAGCCTGGAGCCCAGGTCTCCCAGCCACCTAGACTGTGCTTCTGCCACATCTCTCTCGCGGATGAGTTTCAAAAATAGTAAATACCCTCTTCCTTCTCTTCACGGTTTATGACTGAGATTAATGTCCTGATATTTGGAAATAATTTGGATCCCAAGTCTGTCTTTATCTCCTCATGAGCCAAGGCACAATGTAGGCTCTGGACAAATCGAATGTTCGTGGAACGGATTAATTCGCTAAGTCCTTTCTGGTGTCTCTTCTTTTTTAGGTTATATTTTCCAAGAAAATGGGGAGCCCAATGTGGGACTCGATCCCAAGACCCCGGGATCACGCCTTGAGCCAAAGGCAGATGCTCCATCACTGAGCCACCCAGGCGTCCCCCCTTTTATTATTTTCGAGGGTGAGGCCTCACAGTTGGGTCTGAGGGAGGCAAGAATGTGCCAGCCAGGAGGGAGATGGGGACTTGATGCAGAAACCTCATGGCAATCTCTGGCTGGTTCTGAGTCTGGGTTAGCACAGACTGTCTCATTCAGGGTGTTTGAGTCGGCTGGCACTCATGCTGTCTTAGCCTGGGGAGGCAGGGGCTCTGCTCTGTGGACGTGGCTGTGGCCCGGGCAGGTACTCACGTATAAACTAGAGAACCTCCGGAAGCTGCCTGGCAGGCTGATGAAAATGTTGTAGCGCTTTGTGCCCTAAGGACCTATCTGCATTTCGAATTCTCTAGAATTGATGGTAACCAGGAACAGCAAGCATAACTCTCTCCCTTCTCCACTTTTCTCCGGCAAAACATAATCACCTAGGACAAAGGTACCACAGGCAGGGCATAGGAGCCAGAGCTTACTAGTCACCCTGGAAATTGAGAGGAAACACCTGATCCACAGTGCTCACTTGAAAACCAACTGCTACAAGAGCCAAATCAACTCATAGGTCCAAGTAAAGTATGCATTTTCATCTTTCTTTTCCTCTCTCCATTTCCTACCCCGGGCCTTTGTCCCCACCCCAGAGCCAAGCAACAGTAACTCACAAATAGCTGAATTGAAGCAAAACCTGTTAACAGCCACTGAAGGCTGAGTTTTAGCCAAGCAGCTGGCTCCTCCAGGCGGCCCTGCCAAAAGCCAGGCTGAAGCAAGGAAGCAAATGGCCTGCATCCCATCTGCAGTGGAATGGCCAGCTCGTTTGTTGGTACCACCTAATGAAGGAGCGATCTGGTTCTGAGATAGAAGGCTTCCAGGGACCCACCCAGTCCTAAAATCTTAAGCCCAAGTATAGTCATTGGATGCCAAGGACACTGGAGAAAATCTTTGGAACATGTAGTACACCAAGCCAATTGGAGTGCCTGCTAAGCCAGTCCAGGATTCCTAGCATTCCAGCCACGCCATATACACCCCCACCCCCAGAGGGCAGCCAGTGGCCACAGCGGAGGTTAAGGTCCATCCAGCAGGCTGAGACCCTCATGGGACCCTCCGAGAGTCTGCTCCCTTGCTTAGGGTCTGCCTGCTTGCTTTATGCTGAGTTCGGGGAGGTGGACAAACTGTACCACCCAGTTTAGCCTAAGAATCTCATTTGCCATGGAATCTCTAGGCAGTGAATCATTTCGAGCAAGTACTTAAGCAACTTTCCACTGAGTCATCCTGAGAACTGTCAGGTTCACTAATCCTGACATATACGGTGTATATCCTTTGTTCAGATTCTGTCCCCATCCTGATAATGGGAGAGAGGGGTTGGTAAACAACAGAGCTTTAAAGATGTACTTTATTGGAACTCACTTGTAGCAGAGCTCCCTTTGCCTATCTCTGAAAAGGCCTGAAGCACTAATTAAAATCCTGCTGGTGCCGACTCTTGATTGGTGTGTGCCCTTTCTTGGCTACATGGCTACCAAGAGTGTGTACTCTTTACTCTGGTGGAAGCATGTGTTGGATTTCTTTTCCAGACACTCCATGGATCTCTTTTCACTTGGCTTCTTCTAGACCAGGGGTCAGTACTTTTCTTTTTGCTGTAAAGGTCCAGAGAGTAAATATTCTAGGTGTTGCAGGCCATACAATCTCTGTTACAAAGACTCTTCCACTGTAGTGTTGAAGCAGCCATAGACAAGATGTAAACAAACGATCATGTCTGTGTCCCAGTAAAACTTTATTTACAAAAACAAACTGCAGGTCAAATTTGGCCCATGACTGCTCTTCTAGACATAATGTACTGATTCAAATTAGCTGGCAGGACCTGTTTTCAGCTGCTACTGTGTTTATGAGTATCTCTTTGGGGAAGAGATGTAAAAATTGTGGGAGTATTTTTCATCTTTCCCATTTTGAATGTGAAAGCCCATTCTTCATTAAATGTTGGATACCCTATAATAATCCGAATAGGCTAAATTATGATTCAGTCACTACTTACAAATCTCAGTGGCTTCAAACAAAGATTTATTCCTTACTCATGCTGCCTGTACTCCTCAGACTGGCACATGTCTTTCTCATGCAGGGACCCTGGCATTGGGACAATACTTATTCCTTAAAATGCTATATTGACCAGCCATGAAAATAAAGCCAGGCCTTCGAGCTGGGTCCTCCATGCCATTGGATCCAAGGATTGATTATTGCTGGGCAGCAAGCCTGAGAACAGTTGGACATCTCATGCCTCTGGGTTTGATTTCACTTTGGTTTGCTTTTAATGGGAATTTGAATCATAGGGGAAGTTCTAAGCATATTGATTCTAGGCAATTCCTGCCCTTAGAGCTATGGAGGGCAGTTGTCCAAATGGAAGCAAGAGGTCAAAATGAATGGTGGAAAGTGATGTTAATGCAATGTTACAGGCTACAGAGAAATTTATGGCCCATGATTTTGGAGGAGGGAACATATTTGTGGGGACAAAGGAATAAGCTAATTGCTCCTAATGTCTCAGTGACTCAACACCATGGATGGGGGGCTCTGTTCCTTGTAGTCACTCAGGGATCCAGGCCCTGTCCAGGATGGTGGCTTCACCATCCTCTGGGGCCTTGGCGTCCTCCATGCACATGGCCCTCAGTTTAGGGAAAAGAAAGGAGGGTTGTGAATTAGGTTTTGCCAGTCAGGCTTCTGATACATGTATATCACTTCTCACCACACTCCATTGACCTGATTGCATTCCTATAGCCCCACCCAATTGCACACAAGACTTTGAAATGCGGTGTAGCTGGGTGTTGGGGTGGGGGTGAGGTAGAGAGGAGGAAAGTGGGTTTAAGGACCACACACCATTGTGTATATTACTGAATAGCTGCCTTTAGCAAGTGTGACTTTTCCTAGTAAGAGCTTCAGCTTCTGAGTGTCCAACTGAAGTTTTTACTTACATCCTTTCAATCCTTCAATATTGAAATGTTTGCCACTCACAGAGCATCGTAGGCTTTGGTGAAGTAAGAGTCTAGTCTTGCCTTCAGAGAACTTGCATTATAAATAAATATAAAGGCAATCCCCGCCCCCGCCCCCACCCCCGCCAAATCTCACATTTTGCATTGTACTTCACATGGCCTCAACTCGTAGGTAAAAGCAGTTATATTCTTGCTGGTACAGAGGCTTGGAATGTGTGTCCTAGGGGCAGAAAAGTAAAAAAATAAGATGACATTCAGTGAAATGATGATCAGTGACCATGGGCAACTCCTTCTGAATCCTAGACTGTTCACAAATCATTCTAAGAAACTAAAAGGCAGGCATTAAAAGGAGAACTTTTTGCCCTGGCTACCAGGGTACTCAGTCAATAATTATATTAACTCTATAGGTTGGTATTTATTTTTTTAAAAAGATGTTTTATATTTATTTGAGAAAGAGAGTGAGCAAGAGGAAAAGCATGAACAGGGGAAGGGGCAGAGAAAGAGAGAGAAGCAGACTCCCCACTGAGCAGGGAGCCTAATGCATGACTAGATCCCAGGAGTCTGAGATCACAACCTGAGCCGAAGGCAGACACTTCACTTACTGAGCCACGCAGGTGCCCCTGGTTGGTATTTCTTACAACTACTTCTTCCTTCATGATTTTTCAATTTACTTTGTAATTATTTCATGGTATTTGCCTTTTCTTGTAGGAATAAAGAGGGAAAAGGTCTTTTTTTTTTTGTTTTATTTAATGCTGAGTTGAAGATTAATATTTGTGAAAGAGATTTTTTGGTATGTATTGTGGCTTCTGTGCAGTTGATTTTACATGGTGTAGTTTTGGAGAAGAACCTCATGTTGAAGAAAGTCTCAACTCTCTAAACCAAAGGGGTGTATCGCTACTCTGAGGGCAGCTAGAGCTTCTGTGACTAGCCCATAGCTGTTGGTCAGAATGGAGAAAGCCCTTTCAAGTTCCTTTTCTCTGTAGCTTTATGTTGAATATTTATGGGTCAGATCATTTGTTTTTATTATTTCCTCTACTCCAGAGTTTCTCAACCTCTTTGGGAGCCAGGGAATTCTTTCTGGTCAGTTGCTGTCCTGTGCACTGAAGGATGGTTAGTGGCATATCTGACCTTTACCTGCTAGATGCCAGTAGCATCGCACCCTCCTCTACTTGCAATGATAAAAAAAAATATGCCTCCAGACATTGCCAAATGTCCTCTGGGGGAAGCATTGCCCTCAGTTGAGAACCATTGCTTTAGTCTGAAAATATTTATGATCTTGCATAGATACCCTCACATCCCCTCAGGATCCCAGTCTTTAATTCAATGTATTTTGCCATTTCTCATAGAGATGGCAGTTGGAGACAGAGGTTAGGGGTGGCAGGGAACAAAGTTCTAAGATTGCCTGCATTTCTACTCCCATGGGGCAGAGGATGAGGCAATATGGAAGAAACATCACGTGTGTATGTCCAGAACTGGGAATTAAAAAAAGGCCTTCTCAATACTCATGAACCTGTAAAAAGCTGACTCCATTTCTAGGGTATTGTCAAAAGTTTGGAAGAAGATGAGCTCTAGAATCTGAAGCCCTAAAGCAGTACCTCTCAAACTTTCATATGCCCATTAATCACTAGGACCCTTGTTGAACTGCACATGCTGAGTTGGTAGGTCTGGTTGGGGGTCCAAGATTCTGCATTTCTAACTGGCTCTCAAGTTGACACTAACACTGCTGGTCCCCTACCACACTTTGAGTAGAGGGTATGTGGTCCCGGAGAAGTGGAGCTGGCTGATTGATTCAATTTTCTGGCTCTGTAGAGGGAATGGTTCTGTTCCAGATTGTCATTGGCCCAGTAACTAAGAAGGTAATCTGCAATTTTTAAACATTCCTTCCTTCTTTTATAAAAATACTTTATTCATTTATTCATGAGACACACACACACACACAGAGAAAGAGAGAGAGAGAGGCAGAGAGAGAGAGAGAGAGAGAGAGAGAGAGGCAGAGACACAGCAGAGGGAGAAGCAGGCTCCATGCAGGGAGCCTGATGTGGGACTCGATTTCAGGTCTCCAGGATCACGCCCTGGGCTGAAGGTGGCACTTAACCGCTGAGCCACCCAGGCTGCCCACATTCCCTTCTTTCTACCCCTCTTAAGAAACCACAGACCTAGGACGCCTGGGTGGCTCAGCAGTTGAGCGTCTGCCTCTGGCTCCAGGCATGATCCCAGGGTCCTGGGATCAAGTCCTGAATGGGGTTCCCTGCAGGAAGCCTGCTTCTCCCTCTGCCTGTCTCTGCCTCTCTCTGTGTGTCGCTCATGAATAAATAAATAAAATCTTAAAAAAAAAAAGGAAAGAAAGCACAGCCCTAGGTTATAGCCTCCCCTACCCACTTTCGCACACTCACCCTAACCATTTGGGGCTCATAGGAAGTGAGGTGATCATGTGCTTCCTTTCGATCCCTGTATCTTTTTAGACCACCTCTGTGAGAGAGAGACAGAGACAGAGACAGAGACAGAGACAGAGAAAGCACAAGTGAGGCAGGAGGTTCTTTTCAGAGTGGGGAACTTAGGAAAAGCAGTTCAGACAGGATTTTGTGTGAGTGGCTATGTTAACCAAGCTGTGCTTTCAAATAATGCAGTGTTGATCTTGACAGCAATAGAGTGTAGCTCTACTTCCAGGACCAGACACCACCGTGGTTCTTGTTCTGGCTCACTTCCTTGCTTTAGTGTCCTCCCCTGAGGAGGGAGATAATGATGACCCCTACCTCCTGGGGTGGCTCGGGAGAACAGAGCTAAAGCCTATGACATACACATACTGTGCTGAACAGGGCCTGCTCAGCAGAAGCATGAGTCAGTAAATCCCAGTTGCTAATGATACTGATGCTGTCTCTGTAATTATCAGAACCTGGGCTGTCAGATCTGTTTCTGCCTCTGGAGTATCTGTGCAGACCATGCTCCCACAGGTGACATCTGGCATTATGCTCAGTGTTTCCCAGTTTGAACTGGGCCAGTGTGTGAACTTTGAAACCACTCCTGCCAGAGACCCTAGTCCTTTTGAGAATGAAGAGACCCCCCCCACACACACACACCCTGCTTTTGAGAATGACTGGCCTAGAGCAATGATTGAATCTTGTATTAGATTTCCAGTCCTGGTAAATCCAAAAATGGCAGCACACCTTATCTACCTGCTTAATCTCTGGCCCCTGCAACCACTGCTGCCCATAATCATTTCACTTGGAAGTGGGGAGAAGGGCCATCCTGTGAGCATCAGGCTGCTGAAAGAAGAGTCCCAGTTTCAGGAAATCAATATTTTTTTTACTATTCATGCCTCCATTTCCTGAGGGATAGTCGCAGTCCCATGGCAATCAGTGGTAGGATTCTTTTGAATCCACATTCCCTAACCCAACTTGCTTTTCATTCTCTGTAATGTATGCTCTTACCTGTGTTACCCTTTGCCCAGCAGGGACTTCGGCTTCCATACTTAAAGGTTCTCCTATCATGGGAAACACGATATTTGTTGGTATCCATATTCTATGCTCACAGTATCCCTTTTGGCGGGTTAAAGGATATCCGAAGTCCATGAGAAGGCAGAGGAACTGCCTCTTTTGGTCTCCGGGAAGAAGTGGACTGACTTTTCCTAACAGCACTTGGACTGGGGCAGCAGCCTGGAACCTTTGTCTGCCATCGCCTTCGATCAGCCTCTACCAGTGGCCTCCAGGGACCACTTTCTGAAGCCTGCCACTAACACTTTTCCAAACACAACAAAACGCTGTGTTGGGGGATATGTTTTCTCAATTAATCCTTAAGTCCTGAATGCCTCTTTTCTTCCTTGAGTATGTAATGTGGTAACAATGGGTTCTTTCTCTAGCCTCCTGACAGATCCTGCCTCCCACCCCACGGCTTCTCGTCCAGTCATCTTAGACCAGCCTCTCCGAAATATTCATCTCACCAAATAACTTCATTGCTGAAATCATTTCACTGGCTTCTCCTCCTCTGCAGGAAAAATCCAAACTCCTGGGCTGGACTTCTTTCCTCCCTACAGCCTGATGTCACTGGGCCGCTGTTGTTGCGAGTGCCAAACTGTATGGTTCAAGTTAACAATGTTTTATGGGGGATGTTTTCTCTTGTTTTACAGGGCTGGCTAATGAGACAAAGAAAAGAAGGGAAAGGAGAAAGAAAAGGTTCAGGAAATGCCCACAGCTACCTAGGGATAGAAACACGTTAGGTCTTAGTAGAAGCTCGAGTGATTGAGGGTGGAAACAGGGTCCTGAATTCAGTAGTGTCTAGTGTCCACGAGATGGCAGATATCCAGATCCTCAAGGTATCTAGTTAGGAGTCATATTCCTAATATCCAGGGATGTTCATAGCTATCACATCAATGGGAAAAAAAGTGCAGTGGTTTAGTAAAATTAGTCAGGGGAAATGCAGGATTTTAGTTAAACAGGACTATTTACTATGGGACTTTGGATATCCGTTAACCCGCCGAAAGGGATATTGTGAGCATAGAACATGGATCTTTTCCCAACTTTAGTTGAAGCACAGCATTTTGTTTGAACAAGGCATCTTGTGGACTAGGAGTGCTCTGCCTAGCGGACTTGGGAAATGCTGGTGTAGGCAATACAAAGGAATGCTTGACTACACTCCCCACTGTCTCAGCCAGATGCCTTGCATTGTTTCTGTAAATGCTGCTTGAGGGTAGTGACTAATTTGTCCATTTCAAAGGGTCGTTGACCTTCAAAAAAAAAAAAAAAGGCCAAGTTCCCAAAGGATTAGAACTGAGTAATAGAACTCATTCTTTATTTAGGGGAGAAGGGGAATGACAGTGAGTGACACATGTTACTACAAAACCTGTCTATTAACAATCAGGTGTTATGCAGAATACTTGATTTCGCATTCCCATTTCAACTACAAATGCATTTGTTATTACACCATTGGGTAATTAGAAAATTTTAAAAACCCATTGTGTAGTAGTTTAGGAATGAGAGAATTGGTGCCACTGCAGAAGGGGATTCTTGTTGTTGGGCTGCATAATACAAGTTCGGATGGAGACTTGGGATTCTGAACTTGGCCCATGAAAACAGAAGGATTTGTTTTATCTTTTCCCCAGCTGTTGGACTGGATTTTAGTGGGCTTCCCTAGCCCTCACGTTTTGTAGCTCCGGGTAAAATTAAGTTTGAGTCCTTGCTTTGGCACTAAATTAACAGAGCCCTCTTGGCAACTCTGGCCTCACCTGCACCTGTCAAGAGAGGGAGGCCATTTCCAGTTTCCTCTTGGAGATATACACAGGAAACTCTAGAAGGCTTATGTGACCAGAGTGGAATGGTCCATGAGCTGAATAATGGAGCTGATGATAAAGCTATTCAATAAAGTGGAAGAAGACATTTTGACAGAACGGAACATAGAGGTTCCCTCTAAAGACTGGATTATGGGAAGTTTTCGCCAGTGCACAGAAAGCTGAAAATGAGCATGAGGGATCCTGGAACCCTAGAACATAGACTGAATTGCCAGCAAAATCCCCATGGTGCTAAGGTGAAACCCACAAGCTCTTCACTTTATATTAAACGAGTGGAGGCACCTCTTTGGGTTCATGGAACATTTTGAGAAGCTGGACCCTCTTCTCAGAAGAATGCACCTACCCTCATGCACTCAAAATTCTGTAACTCACTTCAGAATCCCTTTCAAGAGTCATGCTTCTAGCACCCCAGCTCTCTGGAACTTCAGTGAAGAGCAACCTTGCCCCTGGTTGTGCACATAACTCTTCATGGAATTAATAATAAACTCTCAACGTTTGAGCTTGTATTACTATGTGAATGTTTCTTCCTCTGCTCCAGTGCTAGAGCCAGCAGAAGATGGAGAAGTCAAGACATAAGCCTTGCCTCCTTTACACTTATGGGTTCCTTAGAAAACAGTACACTTGTCATCAGGTGTTAGACTGGACAAACAGACCATTAGAGCTGCCACAGGAAATCAGAGCATGTGGGATGGACAGTGAGGGCTGGATAAAATATGAGTAAGCAAAGGATAGTCTGTGGGAGTGGTTGGGTCAAGCATGAGCCAAGGCAGACTTGCCAAGGAGCACAGTGAGGCCAAGGACCCGCTGGTCTGAAGTGGAACATTCTTTAGCCAAGGGATGTCTCTTTGAGGTGTGCTTCATTACCCTGGCTGGGCCATGCCACGAAGGTGCTCCCCACCTAGAGCTTCAAGCCTTGGATGCTTGCCCACAGGCAGGCGACTGACACCACAAGGCTAGAATGGGCATCTGAAAGGCAGCAGGTCACAAACTGAGGGGACTATTTTGAGTTGGCAGAACCATCATGAGATGTAGTAAGCTCTGGATCCTGGACCTCTGGAGCAGACTCAGTGATCATTCTCCTTCTACCTTTGGATGAAGTGCACTTGGTAAGCCGGAGATAATCATAATCAATGGGCTCTGTTGGGTATAGCTTCTTTGTTCCCAGAGCCTTTTCCAAAACTGGGATCTTGGGCATTCTCACCACATCCCCGTGAAGTAGAATCAAATGAAATGATGGTGCCTGACCGATACTTACTACCTGCTTGCAAACACAGAACATTCTTTAGAAACCGAAGCACAGAGATGCAGACTGACAGAGCAAATCGGTGGCACAACCCAATCCCCATCCCCAGATCTAGTGCTGGGGCTGCCAACAGCGCTTGTCTGCAGAGAGACGGTCTTTTCTCTGGCTCAGACTCTCTCCTCAAGCCATCCTTCCCGGCATCTGTCTGACAAGAGGGCATATCCAGGCAGGGTCAGCTACTGACTGCCAACAGCTGAAACATTAAGGGAAGTGGGATGAAAAACAGTCCACAGATGGGTTCCGGGTGAGGAGGGAAGAAGCAGGATTATACCAGGGTGTGAGCTTTCAGCACTTTCTTGCACTCTGCACTCCAGCTGGACGGGCAGATGACTGTTTTCTCTCACTCAGCACCTTCTTGCTTTGGGACAGAGTGTTGTGTCTGTCTGTGGAACTGCAGAGTGATCTGAACCTGCTGCAGGAATTTCCTGGCCCAGGTCCCCACCAGGGAGTTAGGCTGGGGTGCGAGTTGGGAGGCCACGAGTCTTGTGGAAGGTGTGGGCCTGAACACAGTCTGGAAGATTCCGAGCAGGAAAATACTCCCTTGCCATCAGCCCCCTCTTTCAGCTCAGCTGTCTGGCAGACCTACCCCATCTCCCAAGTGGGGGTACCCCGTGGCATGGCCACAGAACACCAGATAAAACTATGACTTGGGATTGACCACCCCACCCTACCTTACCTCCCACCCCTTTGTGGGTTCTCCTTTCCTTTTTCATCTACCTTTCCTTCTTTGCCTGCCTCCCTATCACCTTACACAGCACCTTCATTTTGCCCAGGCCTGCCCCACTCTGATACTCAGCCCCTGTGTCTGCATTTTAGGATGTTGAAGTTGTTTAGTTTAATTGGTAACAGTTTTATTGAGATATAATTCACATATCATTTACTCTTTTGAAGTGTGCCATTTATTTGGATTTAGTGCCATCACAAGATACTACCGCCATCACCACTGGCCACTTCCAGAATATTTTCCTCAACCTCAAAAGAAGCCTCATAGCCACTGGCAGTCACTCCAGCTCTCCTCCCCACAGGTCCTGGCATCTGCTGATCTACTGTCTGCCTCTATGGATTTGTCGATTCTGGACATTTCATACAAATAGAATCATAACATTATGTGACCTTTTGTGTCTGGCTTTCTTCCTTAGCCTAATGTTTTCAAGGTGGATCTAGGCTAACTGAATAATATTGCTACTATGTGGATATACCACCTTTTGTTTATCCTTTAATCCATTGATGGACACTTGGTCCATAATGGACCTTTTGGCCATTATGAATCATGCCGCTCTGAAGATGCGTGTACCGCATCTGTTTGAATCCCTGCTTTGACTTCTCTGGGTACATGCCCCACAGTGGAATTACTGGTTCATATGGTAACTCTGTATTTACCTTGGACGAACTGCCAGACTGTTTTCCAAAGCAGCTGTACCATTTTACATTTTTACACTCCCACCAGCAGTGGAGGAGGGTTCCATTTTCTCTACATCCTCGCCAACACTTGGTGTTACTGACTTTTTTATTATAGCCATCCTAGGTGGGTACAAAGTGGTCCCACACTGTGGTTTTTTCTCCCCTACACCAATGCCCTGCTCTTTATTGGGGGACTCTTTTCCAGTCTTTGGGACTCACTAGTGTGAATTTATTAAACCTCTGGGAAAGGTAAAGCCCCTAACTAATGTTGGAACCTGGGGCTATGCCAGGCACTCTGGCAGAGCAGAAGAAGAGAGTTTAGGGACAGAGTGGACTTGCCACCTTTGGAAGCTCTATTGTAGCAGGAACAGTCTGCCCTAGCAGTCAGCTGAGAACAAAGGCATAAAAGGATTCTTGGTGAATGTGATGGCTCAGATGTGACTTTCTAGTCACCACTCAGAATCTGGCAATTTTTAAGTTCTACGGAGCAGTGGAATACATTTGTTTCAGCGTGGTCTGCTAGAACAAAAATACCATAGATTGAGTGGCTTCAACAACAAATATTTATTTCTCACAGTTCTGGTGGCTGGGAAGTCCAAGATCAAAGTGTCAGCAAATATTGTGTCTGGTGAGACTCCACCTCTTGGCTTGCAGACAACCACCTTCATGTGTTTCCTCACATGCTGAGAACAGAGATCATTTTCCCCCTGTCTCTTCTGATAAGGGTACTAATCCCATTCATGAGAGCTGTGCTGTCTTCACCTAATCACCTTCCAAAGGTTCCATCTCCCTTTTTTCTTTTTCACATTTTTATTTAAATTCGAGCTAGTTAACATACAGTGTAGTATTAGCTTCAGGTGTACGATATAGTGATTCAACACTTCCACGTGACACCTGGTTGCTCATCACAACAAGGGCCCCTTTTAATCCCCATCACAAATTCCCCCCATCCCCCCACCCACCTCCCCTCTGGTGATCATCAGTGTGTTCTCTAGAGTTGAGTCTGTTTCTTGGTTTGCTTCTCTCACTCTTTTTCCCCCCTATGCTCATTTGTTTTGTTTCTTAAATTCCACATAGGAGTGAGATCATATAGTATTGGTCTTTCTCTGACTAACTTATTTCATTTAGCATTGTATTTTCATGTTGTTGCAAATGGCAAGCTTTTGTTCATTTTTATAGCTGAGTTATATTCCGTTGTACACATGTACCATTTCTTCTTTTTTTAAATGATTTTATTTATTTATTCATGAGAGACACAGGGAGAGAGAGATAGAGAGAGTCAGAGACACAGGCGGAGTTTGGAGAAGCAGGCTCCATGCAGGGAGCCTAACGTGGGACTCCATCCTGGGTCTTTAGGATTAGGCCCTGGGCTGAAGGCAGCGCTAAACCGCTGAGCCACCTGGGCTGCCCCCACTTCTTCTTTATCCATTCATCAGTTGATGGACATTGGGGCTCTTTCCATAATTTAGCTATTGTTGATAATGCTGTTAGAAACATCAGGGTGCATGTGTCCCTTTGAATCAGTATTTTTGTAGCCTTTGGGTAATACCTAGTAGTGCAATTGGTAGGGTAGTTCTATTTTTAACTTTTTGAGGAACTTCCATACAGTTTCCCAGAGTGACTGTACCAGTTTGTATTCCCACCAACAGCACATTCCCCTCTCTCCACATCTTTGCCAACACCTGTTGTTTCCTGTGTTGTTCATTTTAACCATTCTGACAGGTGTGAGGTGATTATCTGTTCATAGTTTTGATTTGTATTTCCCTGATAAATGATGTTGAGCATCTTTTCATGCATCTGTTATCCATCTATATGTCTTCTTTTTAAAAATTTTTATTTATTTATTTATTTATTTATTTATTTATTTATGAGAGAGAATGCACATGAGCAGGGGGAGGGGCAGAGGGAGAGGGAGAAGCAGGCTCCCCGATGAGTAAGGAGCCCAATATGGGGCTTGATCCCGGGACTCTTGGATCATGACCTGAGCCGAAGGCAGACACTTAACCAACTGAGCCACCCAGGCAACTCTGTCTTCTTTTTTTAAAAGATTTTATTTATTTATTTATTTATTTATTTATTTATTTATTTATTTATTTATGAGAGAGATGGGGTGGGGAGAATGCAAGCAGGAAAAGGGGCAGAGGGAGAGAGAATCCCAAGCAGACTCTATGCTGAGAATGGAGCCTAATTGGGGGCTCAATCTAACGACCCTAGCATCATGGTCTGAGTCGAAATCAAGAGTCACATGCTTAACTGACTGAGCCATGCAGGCACCCCAACCATCTGTAAGTCTTCTTTGGAAAAATGTCTATTCATGTCTTCCACAAAGGCCCCACCTCCTAATAGCATCTCATTGGAGATTAGTTTTTTAATATATGAATTCGTGGGGGAGAGAGGACACAAACTCAGGTGTACTGCAGGCACTATAAAGATTAGGCAGGCCCACATCTCTTCCCTCACCAGCCTACTTTCTACCTTCCAGAAGTTCTGTCATTTATAGCTAATAGTAACACAATGTTAGTAACAGCAGTTACTAAGCATTAATATGTACCCAGTAGTATGGCAAGCACATTATTATGCATCTCAAATTGTTGGTTCCTCACAACAGCCTATGAGGTAGGTCCTGTTATCTGCTCCATTTTTTGGGTGGGGGAACTGAGGCTCAGTAGTGTAAAGTGATTTGCTCAGCTAATAATGGTAACTAATTAATAGTGGAGCTGGAATTTGGACCCGAATGGGAAACTCTTCTCTCTCTTCTCAGTTGGACAGATCTTAGAGGCTGTATTTTCAGTAATCTCCTCCACATAAGCCCTAAATTCTGGAAAGTTCCACACCCCTTGCCTCTTGCTCTACAGCTTCATTATGGTTAAAGCATCAAAGGCCCCTGTAACAATTTAATTATCTAGAAAAATAACCTGTTTGCAAACATTGTCTTCCATTGGTACCTGGGTATGAATGGAGATGAATCCCAAGCCTCCCTACCAGGACCTCAGTGTGGTGGGCCAGAGAGTTCAGCTTTTATGGAGGAGGACAGTTTGGGAAAGATCTGGAAGTCTTATGCACTGAAAGGAAGAAATCTAAATGGTAGGAATCCCTGATGTGGCTGCTGCACCCTTCTGAAGCAGTACCCTTGCTCTTAGTGAGCATCCCAAAGAAAAAAAGATGTGGGCTCATCTGAGCCCACATGGCCTCAGAGGCTGAGCACTGTTCCTTTTTGGAAGTGGGCTATAGGCGGCCACTGTTCAGGATACATTTATTCTGCAGGATTTTTTGCATCCTTGCTTTATGCAGCACCCAGCTGTCCCACTGCAGCTGCGCTCCTTGGAGGAGCCTAAGTGGTTTCCCACGAGCACCCTCAGGCGTCCGCTTTCTTGCTGTCCGGCCAAGACCTAAAAGTGGCCGGAATTTGCATTCTTTAAAACAGTTTGTTTTAGAAAGCAGAAAGCTTTAGAAAGCTCCCACTTTCTGCGGAGGTGTTGAATGGTGTCAGGAAGAAAGAACCATCTCACTGTGGTCGGACTGGGGATAGAGTTCTAACTAGGGTCTGTTCCATGAGTGGAGTAGAGCTGTGACCAGCTTTGTAGGATTGATTTTCTATTGTTGGAAAGGACCTGAAATAGTCACCTAGTCTAGCCTTTGGCCTTCAAGTAGAATTTTTTTCCTCCAACAGAAACTCTTCAAACTGAATTTTGAGAATTTTTTTCCAACCGAAACTCTTCATACAATTTTAGAATGAGAAATACAGTTAAGAATTGCCTTCTAGTGTCTAACCTAAAATTGTTCACGATGCAGGTGACATTTCTTCCCGTTGCCATAGTTCGGCAGTTTGCAGTAATCTGACCTCTCTTCCAACCTTAACCCATACGAGTTATCTAAACATGTTATTATTTAACATCTTTTAATGCCAGCCCCTCCAACAAGAGTAGGATTTTCCTTGAAATCAGGGACATGTCTTATTTACCTCTGTAGCTCTAACCTAGCATGGTGCCAACTATTATCAAGATACAGTCGAGGACCTGTTTGTTCTAGGTATAGTCAGAGACCCCCATAAGTAGAAGTTGAATGAAGAAGGGAAAAAAAGTAAAATAGTCTCTTAACTGTCTTTATTCCCAGAGTACCAAGGTACACATAAGCACAAAGCAAACAACATTTAATTTTTAAAGATTTTTTTAAAAATCTATTCATTCACGAGAAACACAGAGAGGCAGAGACAGAGGCAGAGGGAGAAGCAGGCTCCCTGCAGGGAGCCTGATGTGGACTTGATCCCAGGACCCCGGGATCACACCCCTAGCCAAAGGCAGATGCTCAGCCACTGAGCCACCCTGGTGCCCCCAATGCCATTTAATTAACTGCCCAGTTATCCATGGAAACAAGGAAATCCCTCTATGTTTTTCAGGTTTAATAGCATTCCTCTGTGGGCCTTCTTTCTATACCATTTACTGTGCACTGTTGTTACATACCAGATACTTGGGGGCTTTTTCAAATAAATGATCTCTAAACCTCACAGCCATGGAAGGTAGATGACATAGTCACTTTGAAGATGAGGAAACCAAGATGCAAAGAGATTAAGTAGCCTTCCCAAGGTCACTGCTCAAAGAAAGGCCAAAACTGGGATTTGTACCTAATGTTCACAGACCTCAGAGACCAGGCTCAATTCTGTTTGTTTGCATCAATGTGAGACAGGGCTGAAAACACTGCCTATAAGCAGCTCCCTATCTCAGGACTTCGTTCCTTGACCCTTTGGCCTTTTCCTTTTCGGGTTTCTGAGATCTAGGGTCAAAATCTTTGGACTGTACAGTTGTGTGTGTGTGTGTGTGTGTGTGTGTGTGTGTGTGTATCTCATCATAATTAAATTACTCCAAGCCTTCTGTCTTCATCTCTAAATTCCCCTCTGCCACACCTCCAGCATGGTCTGCAGATGTGCTGGGATCACACCAATAGAATGACAGAGAACCAGACTGGAAACATTAGCACCAGGCTAAGCCATCAAGAGTAAAGTAGGAACCCAAGTAACAGTAGCAATGGGCAAGAGAAGGGAGGGACTTGGAGTCCAGGAGATTGGCAACTGATCCCTGGGAGCTCTGGGGAGGTTTCCATTTCTCTCATAAACACTGGGAGTTGATTGGTCTCCTGACATGCAAGCAGCCTTTCTGACTTGCCAAGAAGTGGCCCACCAAGAAAATAGAAATTTGAGGGTAGGGGGAGCAACCAGCATGAGGACATTGGGTTCTGGAGGGTGGGAAGGAGGCCAGTGCCAGGAGGGGAGAGAATGGTGTACCAAAGGAAGTGGATTGGACCACAGACTTCTTGGTAGGATTTGCCTGTTTCTCTGAAGAGAAAAAAAAGAAAGCAAACTTGTGGCAAAGTTATTCGTACTGAGATGTTCTTGACAATGTATAACCTCTCACAGAAATACTAGGATTATAAAACCTGACGGCAGAAAGGCAACCTTTTACCCCAAAGGAGTAGACTTGTAGGGATGGCATTTTAGGCACCAGTGAGATCAAAGAAAGAGATATTTAGGCTAGGAGAGCATTTTTCTGAGCCCCCCTCCAGAAGTCATGGTTCTGTTGCATATAAGACCATCCCTAATGTGGGGAGGGCTGGAAGAACAGCTTCTTTTCTAGGCACAACTATAGTCTACACAGCTTCGTGCTTGTCGGCTACCCCATGATCCTCCTCAGAATAGCATTCCTCTGAGGGGCCATGAGACCAGCTCTGCTTTGGACTATTTTTTTTCTGCCAGTTTCTGGCCAGGAACACTGAATGTGTTCCCAGGACCGTTGGTTTAGAAGCCCAGTCACCTTGGAAAATCTAGGAAGGGAGAGGGCAGAGAACCAGGTGGCCTTCTAAAGATGCAAGAGGAGATTTGAATCCCATGTCCCATTTTTTTATGCTACAACTACCCATTTTCATTTGATAAAACTGCAGATTACAAGTCACTTCTCCCACTTATTTATTTCTGAGACTGTGCACCCTTTACTTCACGTTATAAATTCGGAATGTAAGGACCCTGCTGTTCCACTGTACTATGAAGCTAGCATTTGCATCCATGCCCTAAATAAACTAATTTATTATGATGATGAGTTTTGATTTTTATGGTTTTTAACCATGAAGTTTGGGGGTGGCTTTTTCCCCATATATATATTTATTTACATATTAAGATAAATATATATATTTAAAATAAATGTATTTATAACATATAAATATAAATAAATATATTTTTTAATTCTAGTATAAGTAACATACAGTGCTGTGTGAAGTTCAGATGTACAATATGGTGATTCAATACCTCCATACATCTCATTCTTAGAAAGAAAAATGGAGGCCAAGAGGGGTGAAGTGGCTTGTGCAATGTTATGGAGAGTACCCCAAGCTGGCATTTCTGACTCAGTGATCCTACCTCCCAGTTTAAAAAAAATATTTTCTTTAGTAGAAATTGGTGTGCAACATCCTGCTTTGATATATATATATATGACTACTACAGCCACGTTAATTAGCATCATCTCTTCACATAGTAACCATTTACCCTGTGGTGAGAACACTTGACATCTGCTCTCTGAGCAAATGTCCGGTATACAACCTAGTATGATTAATTACAGTCATCATGCTCTCTATCCATTAGATCTCTAGGCATAATTCATCTTACGGAACCTCAACTTTGTGCCCTTTCACCAACATCACCCCATTGCCCCCGCCCCTGAGCCCAGGTAACCACCGTTCTACTCAGTGCTCCTATAGATTTGACGGGTTTTTACATTTCACAAAAAGTGAGGCCATACAAGTTTTTTTTTTCTTTCTGTATCTGGCTCATTTCACTTAGCGTGTTCATCCATGTTGTTGCAAGTTGGGGAAATGTCTTTTTTTGGGTCAAATACTATTCCATTGTATATGTACGTGTGCCACAGTTGCTTTATCCGTTCGTTGACTGACAGGATGTTTCCATACCTTGGCTATTGTGAATAATGCTGTAAAGAGCATGGAATGCAAGTAACATGGGAGCCCAGATCTCTTCCAGGTACAGATTTCATTTCCTTTCCACACGCCAGTATTAACACCCACTCTGTAAAAAGAGCACAAATTGTGAGATGGGAAAACTCTATTTTTGAGTCGGCTTTCCTGTTAAATAGCTAGGTGTTGTGGGCGGAATCTTTTTGGATGTCAGTAGCCTCGTTTCCGTAATTCTCCCATCACTCCATTAAGGCTATTAAAAGAATGAAATAAGAATAAGTGGAAAGATATTTAGATAAATTTGTCGTGTAAAACAAGCAGTAAGCATGTTTATAATCGTTTTTTTTTTCTTTGATTCTCTTTTGTCTTTTTCTCTTTTGCTTCCTCCTCCATCTCCCGTTGAGCTGATTAATAGATTCAATGCTAGGCAACTCTGAAGACCCTTGCAAGAAAGACTCTCAAGGAAAAAAAAAAAAAAACCTCACCCTGCAGTTGCTTCCCCATTGACCTTTTAGCAGCAGACTCAATTTGAAAGAAAATCAATCCACATTATTTTGAAGCAAAATAATTCCAACCTTCTTTTTCCTTTTTTGGCATTCCAAAGATCTGTCAACTCCTGTAAGAGTCATGGTAGATATTCTTTTGTAGGTCATCCCAGTTTTCTTTCACCACAAAATACTGAGATTTGGTATAATTAGAGCCCAGGGGGGTGAAGGGGCTGGCCTCTGTCCTTTCTCCAGTGAGTTTCACTCCTGTCTACCAGCTGCAGCTCTCTGGTTGCGTGTATTTGTGGGCAGGAGCAGGGGCTTAGGGTCAAATGGTATGAGTTAAACATTCTCTAGGAGCTAAGGTTTCTTCTTTCTTTTTTCTTTTTTGAAAGATTTATTTTACAGGGAGCATGTAAGCAGGGGGAGGGGCGGGGGGAGGGAGAGAGAATCTCAGACTCCTGCTGAGTGTGGAACCTTAGTTGGGGCTCAATCCCTGGATCTTGAGATCATAACCTGAGCCAAAATGAAAAGAGTTGGATGCTTAAGCAACAGAGCCATCCAGGTGTCCCTAAGGCTTCTTCTTGTTAAGGTACTACTTTTGTATCCTGTACAGAGTCGTTAATAAGTAGTGAGTTACTCAGAAATTGCAGCCAGATCAATTTATAAAGCAAAGTGTAGAGTTCAGTTAGTTATGCAAATTGCTGAAGCCAAAGTAAGTGTAATAGCAGTTTTCTGGTTAATGTAGGCCAAAACATTGTAGAGAGACAACATAGCCTTCCTGTTCCATTGGTTTTGGTTTTAAAATTAAATGGTCCCTTCCTTGTTACAGGTTTGATGTGATTGACACCGCCCTTGGTGTAGTGGTAAGGTTGGAAGATTCTAAAATCAGTCCGACATCAGTTCAAATTTTGGTGCTACCACTTGCAAATTGTGTGACCTGGAGCAAGTCAGTTAATTTCTTAAGCTTTACTTTCCCTGTCAGCAAAATGGGCATAATCATGTCCATTTTAGAATATTATTGGTAAAAGCCAATGTGAGCATGTATGGAAAAGCACTCACCACTGTGCCTTGCATATTAATTAGGGCTCAGTAAATGTTAGCTATTATTTTATTATTATTATTACTATTACCATTAGCCTTTATCATTTTCACCTACATCCTAAGGAAAATTTCTTTTTTTTAAGATTTTATTTATTTATTCATGAGAGACACACAGAGAGAGGCAGAGACATAGGCGAGGGAGAAGCAGGCTCCTTGCAGTGAGCCCAATATGGGATTTGATCCCCGGATCCTGGGATTACGTTGAGTCAAAGGCAGACGCTCAACCACTGAGCCACCCAGGAGTCCCTCTAAGAAGAATTTTATTCTGTTTTTTCAAAGGGTGAAAGATTTATTCGATCTGAAGGGATAACAGAGTATCATTCTGTTTTTTTAAACAGTTGTATTTATACTGAGGTATAATTAACCCATAAGATGAACTCATTTGCGTTATACTTTTGACTCATAGGAAGGAAGGGATGACAGTCTAATGTCTAAGCCTTCCCCTAGTGAAACACACAACTACCCTGATTTCTCTTCTTCCACTGTTCTACAGAGGGCACTTTCCAAGCCCTATTTAGTTCTATTGTTAATTTGTACATCAGTGATGAGTTTAATCTGGGGGCTTGTTCATTGTTGGGTGTGTGTATGCACGAGTGCGTGAGTATGTACACACAGGCACATACACCATGCATTTTAAGGAAGCCCGGTAAAAAGAGTTCTTGAGACCATTCACTTAGAGCCAAGTCCCCAGGTGCATTGGTACATTGACTTTTTGCTACATGGCCACCCTGCACTAAATGCCACAGAGAAAAGAGACCTGTAAGGTAGAGTCCTGGTCCTTAAAAAGCAATACATCTGCATGTATACAGAGGTTGACAGAAAAAAGGTGGAGTTTAGGGTCATCACATACTACATCTGGGACTTCAGAGAAGTCAACCTCAAGTGAAAAATGAAGTTAAGCCTTACTTGATTGATAGGGTTGTTATGAGGCTCCCTGGTAATAATTTATATGAAATCTCTTAAATTTTTTGCTAGGTGACTATAATTCACAAATGGGAGTTAAAGTAACATTCAGGTGCCGGTTTGTGCACTTTGGAAATGACATGTCTTTCAAGGTCCAGATTATGGGCTGGAGCTATGCGGGGATGCTTCCTAGAGGAAAAGGAACTTTTCCCAAGCCTTTAAAATCAGGACTGCAGTAGGTGGAAAAGAGTGGGAGGAGGGGGGTGATCTTGGTGGTGGTATTTAAAATAAGCAAAGACTCTCTGTCAACTATATATTAAAAAAAAAAAAAAAAAAGCAAGGACTCCAGAGGCCGGAATAAGCATACAAACACATGCCAAGTGATACAAAACATGGGAGGAGGTAAGGTTACCAAGGTAGTTGTAATAGATGATTCTTCTTCTGAAAGAACTCCCTCCTTCCAGCCAAGTTAACACGTTATTCGCCTGGTCTCTTAGCTCAGTGCGGGCAGGGGTCTTGTCCTTCTCCGATTTCTCTCTAGCGCCCATCACAGAACCTGGCACATAGTAAGCATTCAATAAACCCTCAACAAATGAAAGAATAGATGGATGGTCATGTCCCTTGCCATTCTTGTCTGGTTGCTTTCATATTATCTAAAGTCAGCAGCCACTGAATCGGGGGTTATCTTGAACTCCCTCTATGTGGTATAGCCCCCTCTGCTGTTGGGATTTATGAAATTCTCTGCAGTGATGCCTATACTCGGTGTGGTTTTTCTCCGCTCTGTCCCAGAAGACTCCCTACCCCCAGCGAACAATAAGGTGACCAGCAAGTCCTGTGAATACAACGGGACTACTTACCAACATGGTGAGCTGTTCGTGGCTGAAGGGCTCTTTCAGAACCGGCAACCCAATCAGTGTACGCAGTGCAGCTGTTCGGTAAGACCCAGTGTCTTCTCATTCCTGCTGGCCCCTACCCCAATACCAGAGCTTCTCCAGTGCTTACACCTCTGCTTTGAGCCTACACAGTGAGTTGTTTGAAAGGAAGACAAATTGCATTTATTTTTTTAAAAGATTTATTTATTTGAGAGAGAGCATGAGTGTGTGCACAAGTAGGGGGAGGGGCAGAGAGAATCTCAAGCAGACTCCCTGCTGAGCGTGGAGCCCCACATGGGGCTCAATCTGACAAGCCATGAGATGACGACCTGAGCTGAAACCAAGAGTTAGACACTCAACCAACTGAGCCACCCAGGTGTCCCAAGACGAATTGCATTGAAATCCTCAGCCTCCCTGTTAATCTAGACTCCCTGAATTTCACAAACCCTGAACAACCCTGACCTCTGTTAAAGAAATCAGACCCTAAAAAAAAAAAAAAAAAAAAAAAGAAATCAGACCCTGTCATATCCTGGTCTTAAAGCTTTAGGACTGTTTAAATGGATAGACATGACCTGATGGTCTTGGTCTGCCATCCTTTTAACAATAGTCACCCCAGCAAAGCCTTCATCAGAGGGACTCAATTATTCGAAGCTTTGGGGATGCTGTGGCTAGAAAAGCCATTGGCACCATCGAAGGCCACTCAGTCCAATTCACAAGAAAATGGGGGATCTTTTGGTTCCCATCTCTGATGTCTTCTCCCAGCCAGTTTGCTCTGGATAACTTGCAGTGAGAACGCTCTCAGCGAAACATGATTGTTCCTGTGATATCACTTGTCAGAAGAACCGTATATACCTTAGGAATAAGGTGTACTGATTATATCTTCATGGAATTGTGCAGTTCAAAGAATGTAATAGGTAGGACCAGAAAATGGAATAAAATGGTTGTTTCAACTGAAGTGTGAAGCAATGAAGTTAGAATTAGGATTTTTTTTTTTCTGTAAAGGCATTAAACACTGGATTGCCAAGGAAAGTTCTAGAATCCCTTCCCTTGGGGACTTACAGTAAAAATATGGTATCTTGGTGGTTTGGGAGAATTTGTTTGTGGCCTTGCCCTCCTAATGACTTTTCAGGGAGCCTCCTAGCCCCAGAATGATATGCTTATAAGAACAAGTTTTAAGGAAGGATGTTTGGAACATAGAACTTTAGGGAGTGGAAACTATGTCAAGACAGACATAATAGCAGGTAAATTTGATCCTCTCCCTTGCCTGGTGCTGAACTGGGGAATCCATTCACATCGTCTTGTGTAGTTTTGTATTACCCCAGACAGCCAGTCTCCCTGGTTTGGAGTGTTATAAAAGATGGCTGTCATACAAATCTGCATTCCCTGGAATCCCAATATCCAGCTGGGGTGTGATGTGGACCAGGGAATACAGTGAACAGAGAAGACAGGAGCAAGACCATATTTTGGGGTTTGGCAGGCCAGTGGCAGCCCTAACACTGACTGCTTTGTACCATCTTAGATCAGGATGTCCAACAAGGATTGCCAATTCTTTGGTAACATAGTCTCTGATGTGGAGAAATAGTAAACAGAAAAAAAAATAAAGCATCATAACATTTAGGAAGCTCTAGAACTAACTATGGGAGAGTTCTGGGAATGGGTGGCATGTTTTGGATTCCTACTCATCCCAGGTCCTGAGCTAAGAAGACTTTATGCTTCTACCCAGATCCTTCTGACCTTAAATTCTGTTTCTCCTTGGCAGGAGGGGAATGTGTACTGTGGTCTCAAGACTTGTCCCAAGTTAACCTGTGCATTCCCAGTCTCTGTTCCGGATTCCTGCTGCCGGGTATGCAGAGGTATGTGTCCCATATCACAAGACATAGGGGTGCTGCCATCCTGGATAGCTGTCCAATGTCATAAGAAAGGGAATTTTTTGTGGAAACGTTAGGTTTTAGCTGGGTGGAGAGGAGGGCAATCCATTCAAAAAAGGGAGGAAAGAAACACTGATTTTAAGGGCCACCACCTGAAAGAAACTGCCCTAGCATGTGGCAGAAGAATAAGAGTGAGTGTCATCTACTGAGAAAGTGAGTGCCTGTATCTTTTCTCCCTTGATCACTTTTAGCTGGGCCTCTGTGTTATTGAATTGTGAAACATAGGCCATTTCCATGAATAGCCTTAACAGGAAGAATGGGCCTTGCAGAGCCCTGATGTGACCATTTTGAAGACTCTGCAGGGAAAATCTAGGTATATTCTTTAAAGCCCCACAGTCAAATGGTGACAAACTCAGTAAAAGCAAAATGGAAGGCAGAAGGTGTCATCTTCTTAGATTATAGCCAAAATGGCATCATTGTTCTCAAGCCAGTGTTTTTTTGTTTGGTTTCCATTTCTTTGATAATGACGCCATTTCTATCCTCTCAGATCGAGCGTAATCACCTTTAATTTCTCCTTTATTGCCTCTTCTCAAATTATTAAATCTTCAGCTGTCTTCTCTATCCCTTTCCTTTCTGGCTTTCCCTCTAGCAGTATTCTGATTTTGTCTTCTTTCCTTCCACCCAATCGACATATTTATTGAGCATCTACTGTAAGCTCAGCCCAGTGCTAGAAGCTAGATACTTATCGGTAAGTAGAGTAACCTACAGGGCACTGCTAGACTCTAAGGCATCTTTATGCAAATTACAAAGAGAATTATTTTTTACTTAAGATACTTTACTGCCATTTTCCAGAAAGTCCTTGTTAATGCACCCCTTCTGTGCAGCACATTTATGCAGTACATACCCTCTACAACCAGATGTGGCATACATAGCAGCAAAAACCCATTCTTCACTCTTGTGGAACTCACATTCTACCAGAGAAGACAAATGATAAACAAATAAATAAAGATTGAAACAGTGTACTTACATTTTTCTTCTCTGGACTGTAGTAATTGTAGTCCACACTGGCTGGAGATGAGGCTGAAGAAGTGAGCGGGGGTCAGACCATGCAGGACCTTCAAGGCCATGGGATGGAGTTTGCATTTCAGTTTCTAAATACCTTGGGAAGCCACTGGAAGGTTGTGAGCAGGGCATGACATGAACCAGTTGATGTCTTAAAAGATCTCATTGGCTGTTGTATCCATACTAGATTGGAGGGAGGCTACAAAGCAAGGGGAGAGCCCAGGAAGAAGGCGAGTGTAGTAGCCTGTCTCGTGTGAAAGGGCAGGTGTCTGGTTTGGGGACACAGTACAAACTAGTGGTTCACACTGGAGCCTCTGGAACCAGCTGCCTCGGCTCTGAGCCCAGTCTTGCTACTTTCCAGCTGGATCATGAGCAGTGCATTCAGCCTTTCTAACAATCTCTAAAGGGAGGATAATGTTGGTACTTACTTCCAAATGCCTGTGAGGTGTAAATGAGATCTTGCAGGAAAAGGACCATTTAGAATATACATCAATCCCCTGCCTCATACAGTGAAGGCCTCTCACACTGTAGCTTCAACTTACCTTTCTAGCCCATATTCTTCCATTCCCGCACCTTAGGTTCTTCTCTCAGTGTTCCTGTGCTGTCTTATCTTTGTGCTTTCACTACCCGCCCCCCCCCCACCAGCAAGATTTCTCCAACATTAGTGTGCTTCAGAATCACCTGGAGAACTTTCAGATACTCAGACAACAATTGCAAGATTGTGATTCAATGGCTTTGGGGTGGGGTCCCGGCATGTACATGTGGGCAGGCCCCATTGTCCACTTGGAGGCAGGTGGCCCGTAGACTCTGCTTTAAGAACCTATTCCTAAGACCATGTAGATGACTGGAGGCAGCCCTAACAATGGTTCATATTTGGGTTTAGTGCACTTAAACTGAGCACATTAAAAATCTGAAAACTGAAAGCAGTAGAAAAGTAACAAATGTCATTCTGACTGGCCGGAGGATCTAATTCCAACTATATGGCAACTGACTTTGGGATGAATGAGTCACAGCCATTTCATGATAGGGAACTAGGAGGTCAAGGGAACAAAATGGATGCCTAGGTACAAACTGACATGTACAGCAAGATCTTGGAGGAGGGAAACTTGCCTTTTTTCTGGAAAATCCTTTTCCTTTCATCTCTGCCTATGGAAATCCTACAAGTTTCCCAAGACGTAGCTCAGGTACAACCTCCTCAGATTCCGATGCAGGCAATCCTCTGGCCACATCTCGATAAATACTAGACAGAAGGCCTTTCTCTCTCCTCTGCCTTCCCCCTGCCATCCTTAATTTCTCCATCCTGAATTCCCACTTATCCAAAGGCCAGCCCAACTGCCACTTCCTCCATGAAGCATTTTTTTTAATCTATAAGTGAGTAAACCATCTTCCTTTCTGAGACTCCACAGCACTTCCTGGGTGCTTCTCTAGTAGCATTTATCACTTCATTACCTTTTGTTTTTTATTATGTGTGCCCATGTCCTATCCTCCCTATCAATTATGAGCTTCTTTTTAAAGATTTTACTTATTTATTTATGACAAACAGAGAAAGAGAGGCAGAGACCTAGGCAGAGAGAGAAGCAGGCACCCTGAGAGGAGCCCGACGTGGGACTCGATACCAGGACCCCAGGATCATGACCTGAGCCAAAGGCAGATGCTCAACCACTGAGCCACCCAGGTGTCCCCAGTTATGAGCTTCTTAGAACAAAAGCTATTTCTGGTTCATCTTCTTCCCCCTGCCCCCCTGCACTGCTCTAGGTACAAAGTAGGTGCTCTTTGAATGAATGCACACTAGCTTGGAAGTACTGCCAGAAAGTGATAGTTTGAATTAGATGCACCTGACATACGATATTATTGCTGTGTTTTCTGCCTCTGAATTACTGACAGGCTGTGGTAGGGGTGGTAATGGCTGTACATTGATTCATGGTCGGTAAGAAATCATTTGGTGTCATTTCTGATGACCAGGTACTTTTCCAACCCCATCACACTTCAGGAAATGACCTCGTTCTGAGTATCAGTTTATGCTCATCCCTTTTCTTATGCCCTTTCTAGTGGTCCTCACAAGTCAGCGTGGATTTCATGACAGCCTCATTTGGTTTGCCTTGTATCTTTCTATGACGCTTTCTCACAGTGAGGGTGTACATCCATACAGCTATGACATTTAAGCCAGAAAAGATGAGCATTTTGTTCCTCATCTCCCTACCTATCTTTGCCCCCACCTTAATTTGAGTCTGCTCCAAAGGGAAGAGAATCCGCACAGAGTACACGTGCTTGCTCACATCACCAGCTAGTTGCTATAATCCACTTGTCAGATTGAGATTATATTGTTTGAAGCAAAGGAAACCGTGAGAAATCTAAACTGAAGAACAATGAATAAAAGAAAGGCAGCTGCCAAAAGACATACTATTGCTCCTGAGAAAAGGCGTGGTGCCACGGACATAGGCTCTGAAGCCAGAAGGACGCAGATTTGATGTAACTGAGCTTCCGCCTACTAGTGATACCTCTGGCAAGCTGCTTACCTACATGGAACCTCATTTTTTTTTTCAGCTCTGAAAATGGAGCTTATAATACCTAACACCTATGGAAAGGTAAAAATTAACCAAGGTGATGTAGAGAGCTAGGAAAGTCTTTTTCTTTTCCTTTTTAATTTAAAGATTTTATTTATTCATGAGAGACACAGAGAGAGAGAGGCAGAGACATGGGCAGAGGGAGAAGCAAGCTCCCTGTGGGGAGCCCAATACGGGACTCAATCCCAGGAGTCCTGGGATCATGACCTGAGCCGAAGGCACACATTTCAAACACTAAGCCACCTCAGCTTCCCTAAGAGAAATTCTGATACAGAGTTATTGCTTCATATGAAATAATTATTATATTTCACACAATATTATTATATTTATTGGCCGGAGTTAAGTATGATTGCACCCTCTCCTCTATGTCTGATAGTCTTGCCTTTTTCTTTACTTAATATCCACACACAGAACTTAATTTCTCATCCCTCTTGTGGTAACAGATCCTGGGGCTCACCATCTTCTCAGCGATTCTCTTGTCACAATTTAAATTTCCTTTCTTTTATCATGTCCTCAAAAGCAATGCATAAAAGCGAGCTGTGACGGATCCTGTGTTGTCCCTTCATACACTTGACAATTCCCGAAGTTCTTTCTCCACCATCTCTCCTCCAGCCTAAATAAACCCTTCTCTTTCATCTTTCCCTATGAAGACTAAATCCCACACTTTCATAAAATTGATGCTTTTCTCTCTGCCTCAAATTTCTTTCCATCTTTCAGTTGCATATAATGTGATTGAATCTCCTTTGAAGTGCTAATGTTGGAAGCACCTTATTTTTTTTTTTCCTGCTGAGATGGTGTTTTTACAAAGGTATATCTTGCATAAGCGTATTACTCATACAGCTGGGAATGCAGACACACTTCTCCCCTATGCTGACCACCCTAATTGCAGACAAATACTGCAGAAGAAATACCCTTTTAAGTGCTGAACTCACAAACGTTAATATAAAGGGCCCTATTTGAACAGGTTCTTTCTCTGCGCTGTCACCCAACACAGGTGTGCGCTCTCTTCCTGGGTCACACGGCAGTATTAGCCACAGACTGGATCTCAACCCCAGCTCCAGGGCTTTCGACTGTCCCTGAGGCTAGGAGTCAGGAGAGCATTGGCATGTCATTGCTGGCACTTCAACAAACCTCATCTGGACTGGAAATGGAGTGCAAACAGCCACTGGAACCTTTAGAGAAACTTGATCAGAACAAAAATCTCATACGACTACCACATTCTGGGCAGGCAGGCCTCAAACCTATACCCATTCCCAGCTTCCCTCTCCCACTTATCATTTCTGCTTCCTGTCTCCTGCCTATCTTGCCAAAGCAAAGGGGAAGGCTCTGTACTTGGACTCTAGACAAGAGAGAGGTTTGGTGTTGTTGACTGTATCGAGAGGCATACTCGACAGAGTACGTATGTGGCACTTACTATGTGCCAGGCAGTGGTGTAAGCACATATGTGTGTAATACCTCATTTAATCCTCATTACAGGGATGCCTGGGTGGCTCAGTGGTTGAGCATCTGTCTTTGGCTCAGGGTGTGATCCCAGGGTCCTGGGATCGAGTCTCACATCAGGCTCCCCGCAGGGAGCCTGCTTCTCTCTCTGCCTATGTCTCTGCCTCTCTCTGTGTGTCTCTCATGAATACATAAATAAAATCTTACTCTGTGTGTCTCTCATGAATAAATAAATAAAATCTTTTTTTAAAGTTAGGGCATAGCAATGGCAGTCTTACACTCCCAGGATCTCACCAGGGAGTGGAACTGGCCACCTGATGCTGTAGGAGCGTCTATAACGGTCCTTCCTCTGTTTTATGTGTGCATAATACCCTAGTCCAGGCTTTTCTTCTTACAGAAATACTTGATCCTGTTGGTCAGTGCCTACCATATCTTACCACATTATACAGTGTCAGTTCTTCAGATGGTTTTAAAAGGTGCTTTATAAAGCAATCTTCCCCTTCTTTAACCTACTACTCATCCTCATTCCTCTGACGCCAACATGCACACCTTATACTCTGGGCTGGCTGTTCCCTTTGTCCTAAAATATGCTCTGTTCCTTCCCACTTTTGTCGCCTGCTATGTGCCTCTCTTAGCTCTCACTCCCCACAAGCTTAGAATAGCTTTCCTCCTCTCTCCTACAGATTACGATCCTAACCCATCTTTCAAGAGCCCAGCTCGTGTCCCACCCTTTCTAAAGAGCCCCACCTGATAACTCTAGTCCTCCTTGAGCTCCTTGGACCACACTTGGGGCTTAGTCTGGCTTGTAGAGTCCAGTATTTAAAACATTTTCTTGTATTGTTCATCATTTCATTGGTCTCAGCTCCTTACCTGGGGAAGGGCCACCCTTTTCCTCTGTTTACCCTAGCATAGAATTACGCATATCTTGTGGTGGATATATTAAAAAGAAAGAGCTACAGCTATGAAAATCTCTTTTTCTCCAATTTATTTTTTTTATTTTAATAAATTAATTTTTATTGGTGTTTAATTTACCAACATACAGAATAACACCCAGTGCTCATCCCGTCAAGTGTCCCCCTCAGTGCCCGTCACCCATTCCCCCCACCCCCTTCCCTCCTTCCCTTCCACCACCCCTAGTTCGTTTCCCAGAGTTAGGAGTCTTTATGTTCTGTCTCCCTTCCTGATATTTCCCACACATTTCTTCTCCCTTCCTTTATATTCCCTTTCACTATTATTTATATTCCCCAAATGAATGAGAACATACACTGTATGAAAATCTCTTGACAGCATTCTAAGTGAGTCCTAGGTAGGGAGGCCAGAGAGATGACTGAACTTACAACTTAATCAATCCAAGCTCATTTATCCAATACATTTCCAAAGAGCCAAAGGAGAAAATTGAATCTTGCTTTATGAAATTGGAACTATTTCTACAAACTTCCACAAGTGACCAAAAACCAGAAGCAACTGTCTAAAAGCAATTTGTCAGTATTCAAGACAGCTACCATTTTACCTAAGGCTTTTTATTTCTCTTTCAAAAACAAAAACAAAAACAAGCAGCAAAATTACACGTGAGGTGCCGTCTTGGCTGGAACCCAGAGGTCTTGAGGGAAGTGGTGAGCAAGGTAGTTCATTTTTGTAATAATGTCAAAAAAATCTCCCCAAGTTTTCAAACTTCTCAAAATCAAACAGAACTGGGGAAAATAACAGCAACTCCAAATATAGATCCTCGTGTATTGGCCTAGCATCGTTTTGGGTTTTGTCCACATTTTCTGCAGAAACACCACCATCACCAGGTCATGATGAGGAAGAAGACATCATTAATGAGACACACTGCTCAAAAAAGATAAAAATGAATTCAGTCATTTATGGTTTTTGAGTTGCTGTGCTCTAACTGAAACTTCAAAATGTGCTGAAACACTCTGACCTCTTCAGTGACAGAAGAGTCTGACAACCATTAATAAGCCCTGTTCTCAGGTGAACCATTCATGTTCATGAAGATGGGGACCATCTGACAGCCCACCCTTGGCCTTCCTCTTTCCTTCTAAATCTCCACTGGAAGCTTCCTTTTTCCATGGAAACTTTCCAGCTTGTTTTTGTTCTCTCTCCGGCCCTTGTGCTCAGATTTCATGTTCAGGTACTTACTGACACTCCCAGGACTCTCACTCCTCTCTGGTCATTGTGTTCCTACTTGGGATGTCTCTTATGTCTAGAATGTTTCTTTTGTATTTTAAAGATTTTATTTTTATTTTATTAGAATGAGAGAGAGAGAGAGAGAGAACAAGCAGGGGAGAGAGAGAGAAGCAGACTCCCCACCGAACAGGGAGCCCAGGATCCCAGGATCATGGCCTGAGCCAAAGGCAGACACTTCACCGACTGAGCCACCCAGGTGCCACTTAGAATGTTTCTTCTTAGACAGAAAGCCCTTCAGACGGTGGATGAGACAGCATTAACATTGACTTTCATTCTGAGCTTAACAAATGAATAACACCGATTCCTAATTGGCCATGTCGAATAAACACCCCCATCCTGCTCTGGGATTGAGGGGTTTCTCATATGTATAGGGATCTGGTTCTATAATAAAAATAAGGAATTTCCAGTGAAGTATTTCAGAGCAAGTACTTCTTCACAGATTAAAGCTACTCTTCCTTCAGCCCTGTCCTTCTGACTGCTTCAAGGGATGCCATGACTGCCCAGAAACACACCACCACATGTGTGCATTATTCTCATTGGAATAATCTTCGTGAGCCTAGACCCCAGTATTTCTAGAAATTGGTCTGATTTGTTGACTGACAGCATGAACAAGAAAATGAAATGTGAGCAAGACAAGCAGTGTCAGGCAGGGGGAGTCATATTTGAATATTATCTATGTTACAACAAAGTCCAAGTCTCTTGTAGCCAAGGCAAAGTGGACAGTGAATACCACTTATTCAAGCAAATCACTAGAATGACTACATCCACTTACCCCTTAGATTTAGTCATGAAAACCAGCCCCATGTCCCCTACTCCCACCAGACATCCCAGTCCTCTTTGGATAAGGCCGGGGAGCTAATGCAGTATTTGTGAATTGAAGGACTTTTAAATGGACTGCTCCAGGTTGACCAGCAGTAAACATTGATAGATCTCTGAGCTTCCCTTCTCCATCTATCTGCTTGTTATTTTCCCTGTATGGATGTGGTATCATAGGACTCTCTTTATTTGGGTCCTTGGACTGTTATCACTCTGCTTTATGACTACAAGATTGCACTCTCTCCCAATGAAGCAGGTATCTGCCCTCTTCAGCCTCATCTTAAGTCAAGAGAGAATAAGGGATGGCATTAAAACTCAAATGCCTCTTTGACAAAGATGACAATTAGGAGAGGACTAGCATAATTATGAGAGAATCTAAGCCAGTTGAGAAGGAATGGGGCTAAAAGAATCTCTGTGGCCTTTTTTCTTTCTTTTTTTCTTTTCCTGCATCCAGGATCCTGGCTTTCAAAATGGAATGAACAAGGGGTAGTGGAAGGGGAGGTGGGCGGGAGGATGGGGTGACTGGGTGACGGGCACTGAGGGGGGCACTTGGCGGGATGAGCACTGGGTGTTATGATATGTGTTGGCAAATTGAACTCCAATAAAAAATAAAATAAAAATGAAATAAATAAAAAAGAAAGGGAAAAATATCTATACAAAAAAATCGAAATGGAATGATTTTAAAATGAGATAATTTCCTTTCTATGAGCAGGCATAAATGTTTTTCTTATTCTTGGGCTTCATTTTTTGTTTAATCTAGAGCCTTTCCTTGTTAGATACTTCAAATGCTCACGGGAGTTCTTAAGTTGGGTTTTCCCCATGGGTAAGCTACTCTTGAGGGGAAGGAGGGAAGAAGAGGAGGGAAAGGATGGGAGGAATAGGAAGAATAACACTTGCTGTGCCAGACACTGCTCTGAGCTCTTTGCTCACACTAATCCATTTCATCCCCCACTACTCTCTGGGCTGGATTTGATTGTCTCCATTTTAGCCATAAGGAAGCTGACACTCAGAGAGGTTCATCACTTGCCCAGAGTCACACGGGTGAAAAGGGGCAGAGCCAGGACTTGGACCCAGGTAGTCTGGCTGGCGTGGGTGGTTCTCTTAGCCGTGACTGCTATGTTGCCTCTCAACTTGGAGATGTGGAGCAACTTTGAGGACTCTGAACTCTGAGGCTACTGGGAGGAACAGACTTTGTGACAACTTTGCTCCCCGGGGCTGGACATGGTAATTCTTCCAGCCAAGTTATTGGGATGAGACTCAAAGGCCCCATTTCTAAGTATCAACTTGGATCTGCAAAACCACAATGCCATTGGAAGAGCAGACTGTGGGTTGTGGGTACCATCTAGCTAATAACTTCTCTGTGCCCTCTCCCATAATTCCGTCTCACAAGCACACGCAACTTTCACAATGCCCTTTTTAAAAAGTATGTATTTCTGATTTTTCTGGATAAATGCTTTTGTATTCTTCAGATTTGGCTTGCTCCTCTTGGCAGGATTCCCCCTTGTCTGTGCCTTTGTGTGTCTCAAGCAGATATTGTGTTTAAAATGCTAAGAGCTTGTATTGACAGCCCAAACAATAAAGTGCTTTGACAGTGAAGTATTTTCTAGAAAACATGACTGTCTACAAAATACTGGAGGGCTTCCTGTGGTACTGTATATCGTTGTTAGCTCCAAGGTCTAACAACAGTGGAGAATCCTTGTGACCCGGGTTCTTTAAAGCTTCACTTAAATTTCAGCATGCTTGCTCCCTCTCAACAGAATTTGTAGAATTAGATGTTTGGCAGAGGCCCCTGAGTCATCTGCTTCCACTCTCTCATCTCCAGCTTGGGTATTATCTGCTGGCCATCAAGTGGCTCACCCCAGAACCTGGCACGTAGTAGGTGGAGATGTCATGATCGATCACTTTCTTCCTCTCCGCCCTCTTCCGGTTTCCCCTCACAAAAGCCCTTTAATAATTTGCCCTGGTTCTGCTGATTTTGACATGTTGCTCTGAAAGTACAGAGATCCCTTTCCCTTGTCACAGAGATCACCATACAGCCCCCACCCAGTCTCGGGGATTCATTTCATTTCCATGTGCCTTATGATTAGAGCGACTACATATCTTATCATCCAAACCAAGACACTTTTGAAAGGGAGAGGGCTCAGTAATTATGCCTGTAGAAAAAGAGGCATGAAACTGGGTTGTCTCAGATCCATCAGGACCTATAGGCACGCTCTTTATGATGTGTGTGGTTCAGAAATGGCCACATGCTGGCGTAGTTTTGCTTTCTGAGGCTTATCTTCATGGGTATCTAATAATCTCATTGTACACTTAGTCCTTTTGAGAGGACAGGGTTTACTTCTGTGACCTACTCAAGCTAACCAGAGATTAATGGAAGCCACGGGAGTTATAAACAGTCCGAATTGTAGCCCAGCTCTTGACTGTATTTCAAATGCTTGTTCTCCATTTCTCCCATTACCAGAAAGCCAAGCCATTTTAGCTCTATAGGGTACCACTCAGATTATAATTGAGGTTTGAATAAACAACACATGTGGCTTTTAAGGTTAAATGAATATTGTTTGACATACAGTACACTAGAGTTGTTTTTCATTTTGGTTTTAAAAATTGGTTAAAATTACATCTTGTTGCTTCTCAGAATTAACTAGAATCCATCTGTCTCCATTAGAATCACTGGGGGGTTTTTTGTTTGTTTTAAGTAAAGCCTTGGCTGAAAAAAGAAGCTCCCTCTCACTCAAGATAATTTACCAGTGAATAGGATGGGGGAGGGAGGAGGGAAAGGAACAGGTTTTAGAGTATTGGTGCTTGCTTTTTTCTTTTATGCATTTTGTCTCTTAGATATATCTAAAGTGTAGTATCTAAAGTAGTAAATGGATAACTATTATCATCTCTCCAGACAGATTTGGCCCAAGTCTAAGAGAATCACTCACAGCTGAACAAAATGTGAACGTCTGAGAAGATTCTTCCAATTTAACTATGGTTCAAATTATATCGAATGACTCCTCACTTATAGAACATTCCAACTTAGAGAATGCCATTTTGATGATGTCAAAAGCTCAAAAGCAACCAAAATAGTAGTCATTCCTACTTGAGATCTATACAGAAGTAATGACTCCAGTAGTTTTTAATGAGGTGAAAGGATTCCAATTGAGGCACACATGCCTGTCTGCAAATGCTTAGGTGTTGCAACACGTTGGTGTTACAGGATATTAATAGTCCACTCCCATGCTTGATCCCGACTTGCCTCCTCATTGTCTTGCTATCTTACCTATCGGCTCACTTAACAGAGACTACTTGCTTCGAGATTCTGCCTGGACGCTAAGTATTTCAAGACACTATCTAAAAGCCCTTTGAAGACTCTAGAGTCTAAATGCAATAAATTGACCTTCTCAGAAGGTCATGCTAAGTAAACATTGCATGCCAGTACCAACCATTAAATCTACATTTGCAAAGGGCATTTGGGGAAGAGAGCTCTTCTCTCATTTTTCTTTTTTTTTATTTTTTAAAGATTTTATTTATTCATGAGAGACAGAGAGAGAGGCAGAGACACAGGCAGAGGGAGAAGCAGGCTCCATGCAGGGAGCCCGATGTGGGACTCGATCCCGAGTCTCCAGGATCATGCCCTGGGCTGAAGGCAGGCACTAAACTACTGAGCCACCCAGGGATCCCCTCATTTTTCTTTTAAAATTTGTTCTCTTTGGGCTACTTAGATTAGGAAACATATCCTATAGCTTTGACATTCTGTTCTGCCATTTGCTCATGAATCTCTTCTGGTTTCCAGTCTTCTCTCCGGTCCCACATTTTCATCTGGCTCACGACAAAGCTTAGACCTGCCACTGCCAGTGAAAACACAATGAGTACATTTAAGTTCATCCCACCTTACTGTCAAGGGCAGTTCCATTTCCCAGCTGGCCATACTTGCAACCCTTAGCATCCTTTTATGTAAAAAAAAATTTTTTAAGATTGAATTATTTATTTGAGAGTGAGATCATGAGAGCAGCAGGGAGGGGCTGAGGGAAAAGGAAAGGGAGAATCCTCAAGCAGACTCCCCGACGGACATGGGGCCTGATCCCAGGACCCCAAGATCACGACCTGAACCGAAATCAAGAGTGGGCTGCTTAACTGATGGAGCCCCCCAGGTGCCCTCCAATCCTAACATCCTTTTATACTGTTTTTTCCCTTACCACCATTCTCTGTCAGCAAATATCCCCAAGGGATCTTATCATTTCCTTTTTATCTGGAGTAGTCTGGTTTGTCCCTCTTTCATTGTTTCATTGTTTTCGAGATTCTCGGGACCTGTCACATGTTAGTACAACAGCCTCTTGGTTGGCCTCCCAAGATTCCACTTACTCCCCAGCTAAGTGACACTCAATTGCCAGGCAAAGCTGCCACAAGTCACCTCTTTCTTTTACTGTAGGAACTCTACATAAAAATCAGTAACAGGATAAAATGTGAATTCTTTAGCCTCTTTCTGAAGTCTACACAGCAATTATTTACTACCCTTACTTAAGACTCCCTCCCCTCTTCCCCCTGTTCCCCTTTCCCTCTTCCTTTCTTCCTCTCCACCATCTCTCTTGTTTCACATCTGAACTTTCTACTACAGCCACAGCCACATCCTGTTGGCTGTTTCCAGCATGTTCCTTACTGTTTCAAAGCTCTGCTCCTTGCAGTTACTTATGTTAAATCATATCACCATGATGCCTACTTCTAAAAACAAGACTGATTATTTTGGGAAGCTTTCCATGATTCTGTCTTACTGATCACTTACTCCTTCAATCTCTCCCAAGCACCTCTTGACGAATCCTAATTTTTTCCCCATGAGATGATCTTTAAATCATGAAGGGCTAAGTCATAACTTTGTTATATGTCACTGCCAGATAATATTGCTTTCAAAGGAATTTCGAGGTCTTTGGCACATCCTAAAAGCCAATGATATTATCTAATTTTCCCTCACAGGACTACCACATCCTTGAACCAGTAACATGTTACTATCTCCATGTGGGCTTTGAAAGCTCGAGGGATAAATTCAAACAGAAAATCCATAAATGCTGATACTTTTTGGTATTTCCTGTTACCCTGCCAAATACATGGTTGAATTGATACTGAGTGTAAGACCAAGCTCTTCCCAGTGACTTGGTTGGTCATAGATAACATGAGGTAAAATCCTTGGAAATTGTCCTGTGGTTGCTGATCTTTAATCAGTAGAGGAATATCACTGTCTGTAGTGTGTTGTTCTCAAGACTAAAAGTCGGATCTTCCTCCTCAAACCAGTTACTCTGGCAGTGAGGCAATTATAAGTAGTTCACTGTTCAAAGAATGGACATACAAACCAGGGGGAAGTGATCTCAGGCAAAAAAAGAGGAGTAAATCTTGGATATCTGTTATGTAAATATTCCAGCCACCACAAGTCTTACCTTAACTTTCAGACCAGGGCCTAACTTTCCAGAGACATAATGGTGATTTTAACAAATTATAACAGCCCAAATCCTCGAATCTCTTATTTTGTAAGGGTAGTTTAAACACAGGTTAAATATGACCTGCAAAATACTTAACTGTCACTGGATAAGATAAGCAAAAATGAGGCTGACAGCTCTATTACAGTGGAAAGTGATTATTTTGTCTTTTGTTTCCCAAATTTTGTGCAATGTGAATCGATCGGCTCTTTTGAAAAGTGGCAGCTTTCTTCAGAGTTGTTTTGAAAAATGAGGCAGGCCCAGAGAGGAATCTTTCAGGGTCACTTTATGAAGGAGAGCCATTTTTTTTTGAGAGAGAGAGAGAGAAGGGGGGGCAGAGAGAATCTTAAGCAGGCTCTGCACCCATCACAGAGCCCAATACAGGGCTCGATCTCATGACCCTGAGATCATGACATGAGCCGAAATCGAGTCCAACGCCCAACCAGCCGAGCCCCCCAGCACACAGAAGGATAGCCATCTTAACAACAGTTAAAATGTCTGGAGAAATTTGGGATCATAGAATCAAAAATGTTGCTAGGTCACAAGGGTGACGGTTTTCCCTTCTATGTTTGTATGACTCTTTCTTTATTTTGCAATAAACAGGGGATGGAGAATTGTCGTGGGAACATTCTGATGGTGATATCTTCCGGCAACCTGCCAACAGAGAAGCAGTAAGTGTGAATAGCTCAAATAATTCAACACCCCGCAGCACCAGGCCAAACTTTTCTCCTTCCATGGCTGTTATCCTAGGAACTCCATAAAAAGGCCCATTTATAACACCATTTCTCTTTCCCTTGCCTTAGAAAATTAAATGATATTATCACCAATCTCAAAACATGTAAGTCCACTGTATATTTGGTAACTAGGGCCAGGACACGGGCACAAAAAAAATCACAGCCCCAGCACTAAGTACCCCTTATCTAGATTGGAAGTTGATAGCCTTTTGGGCTAGCTTGCCAAATCTTTGCCTTCTGGATGGAAGGCAGGTCACTGCCTCTGTCCTCAATAGTCCTTAACAGAGGAGCTTCTATGGGATTATAAGGTGGATCTGTCCATTCTTTAGGCAGAGGTACTGTGGACATGTCTCCATAAAGCCTCTCCTAAGCCTTAGGCTCTCAGTCATACAGCAGCAAGAGAAAAAAAGGTAGCAGCTACACACTCCTTCCCCACCCTGCAATATCCCATTTCTATGTTCAGTGTATAGCAACAGCATCTCTTGTTCCTGTGTATTTCAAAGTAATTGGCAAAATGCAATCCCTCTCTCCAAAACATATGTCTAAGTACAGCAATACCTTGAACTTCTTAAAATCTGAAAAGGAGATGTTCCAATTCAAAGAATCTCATCATACTGATGGATTATAAAAATACACAAAATGTATGAAGGCATTCATGGTACATAAATGGGTATTGATTGAACCCCTATACAAAAAAGTATACAGGGCATTCAGTGCAACATTATTTTTATAAGAGCAAAGCCAGTGGAAGGAACCCAAACGTAAGTAATAGGGGCTTGGTTGAACACACCCAATCTGTGGGACATGGTGCTGTTGTTAAGTAGAATGCAAGATATCAAAAGTGTACTCAAGTGGAGGGATCCCCAAGATAAAGATTTTATTTATTTATTTAAAAGACACACAGAGAGAGGCAGAGACATAGACAGAGGGAGAAGCAGGCTCCTCAGAGGGAGCCTGATGCAGGACTCGATCCCAGGACCCTGGGATCATGCCCTGAGCCAAAGGCAGATACTCAACCACTGAGCCACCCAGGTGTCCTGATCCCCAAGATATATTATGTAAACAAACCAAGGTGCAGGGTGCAACTCATACTGTCATTTCCTGTGTGCCTGCACAAATTGAATGCATATGAAAAGATCTGGAAGGTCAGATACCAATAGGTTATGAGTGATAATCTCAGAGAGGTAGAAGCAGCAGGGGGAAAGGGAGAGCGTGATTTTTTTCTTTATCTCTTCTGTATCATTGGATGTTTTTCAATGAGCATCAATTTGTTGTGCAGTATATAACGTTTAAATGATTGTTTAGGGATCCCTGGGTGGCGCAGCGGTTTGGCGCCTGCCTTTGGCCCAGGGCGCGATCCTGGAGACCCGGGATCGAATCCCACATCAGGCTCCCAGCGCATGGAGCCTGCTTCTCCCTCTGCCTGTGTCTCTGCCTCTCTCTTTCTCTCTGTATGACTATCATAAATAAATAAAATTAAAAAAAATTAAAAAAAAATGATTGTTTAAAACCTGTGGAATTAGTTCTCAACAAGCATTGTATAGAAGGCCAGAGTCTAGGGAATTATATGGCAAGCCTGAGGATGGGGAGGGGGGCAGGTGTGAGGAAAGTGTTGATAGGAATGTAATAAAATAGCCAGTCTAAACATCCCGGCGTTGCTTAGTCCATGTGTCCTGGTTGTCTCATGTGCCACTTCTGACCTGCATATACCCAGCTCACCAGCACACCCTCAGCAGGGAGTTGAAATGATGTCTGCTTTATTCTCTGCTCCTACTATTTTCTAGACCTTGCTGTTTCTGAATGAGTGTGGAAGGATTGTGGGTTGGGGGAATGTGAAGAACAATACTCTGGATATCTCAAAAAAAAAAAAAAAAGCAGCATTCCTGCAAGAGAGAATGGGCTTCCCAGTTTCCCAGTGATTCTGGATCCTCAGGATGGGTGAAACAGGAGATGGAGATGAAGGAGGGCATTTGTGATCATTGTGATGAGCTCTGGGCGTTGTAGGGAAGTGTTGAATCACTATATTGTACACCTGAAACTCATATTGGGCTGAAAGTTCACTAACTGGAACTTAAAAAAAAGTTTAAAAAATTTAAAAAGATTTTCTCCACCTAGCTCTATCTGCTAAGCGTTGAGGCCAGGTTGGTGGTCCTGCTGATAAGGCCTTAATTTGCCTTTCTTCCTGAATTCATTTTATGCTGCCTCCAGCTCCACCCTTGTCTTGCAGTCTTGTCTGTCCTTCTTCCGAAACTGCCAGTGATGGGACTGAGCTTAATCCCATACTTCCTGTAGCAGAAAGAGGTCAGGTATAGAATGCAGGGCCTTGAAATATTGATTTTCAAAGGAGTTTGAGACCTATCTTTAGAAACAAACATTGGGGCCCGGTAGAACAAAATGTCCAGATGGTTCCACTTTATTATAAATAAATATTTTCCTTTGTTCTAAAAGGGGGTAGATACTGTGGGATATGATTTGAATAATAAAGAGCATCTGTAGTACTAGAAAAATACGTACCTGGCACACAGTAGGCCCCCCAAAAATTTATTTTGAATGAATGGGTATGGAAGGCAGGGTGAAATGTATGTGAGGGGCTTTTCATGAATGTGAATGCACAGAAATTTGTCCCAAATCAGAGAGAGAGCCTTCTAACTTGTTGCTGGCTCTTGACCAGCCGAAAATTAGAAGGTAGGAGAACCCATTCTGAATATCCTTTGCAGGCCTAATGCTCTCTATGGGATCAAGAAATGCAGCGCTGGGACACCTGGGTGACTCAGTGGTTGAGCAGCTGCTTTTGGCTCAGGAGCCTGCTTCTCCCTCTGCCTATGACTCTGCCTCTCTCTGTGTCTCTCATAAATAAAATCTTAAAAAATTAAAAAAAAATTTAATGCAGCACTAACAGCACATTGCCAATTCAGTAGACTGTCACTTTAATAGACCATTCATATTTACAGGAAACCATCAAAAACCTTAGTTTGACAGAAACACAGAGGATTGCTTTATTTTGCCAAGTGGGCTGAAAACCATCAGTTTACCAAGTTTTATGAAGTCCACAGGAAGGAGAACCCGTCACCAGTGGCTCAATTACAACTCTTTTGTAAAAACCTGAAGTGGTTTCTGTTTGGTTTCTGGATCATAATTTCATATGCACTGGTCCTAATACCATGGGTGTGTGTGTGTGTGTGTGCATGTGTTTCTGTGTGTGTTACAGGGAGGGAGAAGTAGACACAGGTCATAAAGCCAAAACATGAAAGCAAGCCGAATTTTGTTTTGGACAAAGGCCAAACTCTGACTTTGCCCCCAATAGATTACTCAGAGATTTACCATTAGAAAAAGGAAAGATTTAGCGATAGAAACAATATGAAACAGATAGAAATCCATGTCTCACTCACATTGTCAGAACAATGGTTTGGGAAGGAAACTGGCCCAAGGGTCTCTCAGGTGGGGATGGTCCTAGAGTGCCAGTGATGAAGATATAATGTGCTCATGGCTGTGTGAATCATGACACATTCTGAAGACATTTTTAAAGAGTTACTTATTTATGACAGACAGCACAGGGTGGGGGTTGCAGGGGCAGAGGGAGAGGGAGAAGCAGACTCTCTGCTGAGCAGGAAGCCCAAAGCAGGGCTCGATCACAGGACCCTGGGATCATGACTTGAGCCTGAGCTGAAGGCAGACTCATAATCTACTGAGCCACCTGGATGCCCCGAAGACCTTTTTTTAAAATTAAACTTTTTATTTTATGGTAACTTTAGATTCATAGCCCTGAAGTCCCTTTGAAGGCTTTTCCTGAACTGTCCTATTTTCCTATCTCTGCCAATAAAACCCTCCCATCTTAGACCTAGGACAAGTAAGGAAAAAGTTCCTGGGGAACTTTCTATAATGGGATTTTCCACCACCAGAAAAGAAGTGTGTGAGAACTACTTCAAAACCCTGAGATAGAGGTACCTGGCTGGTTGGTAGAGCTCAGTCAGTGGAGCATGTGGCTCTTGATCTCTGGGTTGTGAGTTTGAGCCTCGTGTTGGGTATAGAAATTACTTCAATCAATCAATCAGTCAGTCAATCAATCTTTTAAAAAAATGCCTGAGAGAGTTACCAGCACTGAAGTCAGGAAATCAAATAATACCAAAATATTGAACAGAATAAAACAAAGCATAGGTATATGGCCATTTCTACCTTGACCTGCTCTCTCAAAGCCAGATCTTCACAGCTGTGTTTGAAGATAAGCTCCAGTTTCACTTAGAACTCCAAGGCCTTAATGTCTTTTTTCTCCCTTGCATTAAGTTACAAGGTCAGAATGGTCAGAATGGTAAGCCTCTTTCATTCCTTTGTTTAGGGGAGCAACTCTAAAAGAGCCATTACCCTTAAATCAAAAACCCCCACCCCCAGGTTGTGAACACTGTATTTTATTTTTTATTTTTTATTTTTTTCTTTCTTTTTTTTTTAATTAATTTTTATTGGTGTTCAATTTACCAACATACAGAAAAACACCCAGTGCTCATCCCGTCAAGTGTCCACCTCAGTGCCCGTCACCCATTCCCCTCCAACACCCGCCCTCCTCGCCCCTTCCACCACCCCTAGTTCGTTTCCCCGAGTTAGGAGTCTTTATGTTCTGAACACTGTATTTTAGCAGACTTTTTTCTTTTTAAGATTTATTGATTTATTTGGGTGGGAGAGGGCAGGGACAGCAGGAGAGAATCTCAAGCAGACTCCCCACTGAGCACAGAGACCGACATGGGGCTCAATCTCACAACCCCGAGTTCATGATCAGAGCTGAAACCAAGAGTTGGATACTTTATCCGACTACACCCACAGGCGCCTCTCTCTTAGCAGACTTTGATATTTTCTTCGGAGAAGCTTTTAGCCAACCATCTGCAGGCCGCTGAGCTTGACCACAACATTCCCTCTCCCACTTTCTCTTTCCTTTCTTCCTGTCTTCTCCCCCAATCTCACTCTCCTGCCATCTCCAAAATCTCAATCTTCACTGTCACCCTGAATAAAAAACCCCACTCCTCTCTGGCCTCGGTTTCCCCATCTGTAAAATAAAAGACTTGAATAGGGGGATGTTCTGGAGAGCTAATCAAAATCTTTAAGGTTTTTTGTGTTGTGTTTCTTGTGGTGTTTTTTTTTTAATTTGTTTTGTTTTGTTTCTTGGTTTTGAATTTTTTTTTTTTTCTGCCCTTACCCAATGTCCAGGGTCTGAGTGCCTGGTACCGAAGAACAGCTTTTCACTTTGTTTTCACCCTCATGAATCAGAGAACTTCTTGTACTTGCAGCTCATTTTGGGTCAGCGACCTTTTCTCTCTCAAGTTCTAGCCCCGGTGAACTCCCTTCCTTCAGCATCATTGGTAGGACACCCACTAGCCAAACTGTCCTCTCTGTGTTCCTTTGGCAAAACTTTGCTAAACTCCAGAAAGGACAGAACAATCTGTAACGGTCTTGGTGGAATGTGAGTGAAAAAGACACATGAGCCATTGTGGGAATGAAAAATATTTGCACTAAGAATCCCATCTGTGTACATGATAATCAATTGATGCAAATTCTTATTTGTGTGAGATTTCATAGCAATGCACCAGCATGGACTCTTCCTAGATTGACAGAATTATGTTCTCTTTCTCTTATGCCAGCTCCTGTTCTCTCCCCCCTTCTCCCACCAGTGCCTCCCTCCACAAGAGAGTAATAATAATTCCCAAAGCTACATTTGCGACATGTGTGTCTATGGGACATAACTGTAATACATGTTTTCTGGGATGGTGGGGTCAGAGGATCTTATAACTACCTTCTCAAGGCCCCTTGCCATTTCTAACACTGAATATAAGCATCTTTCTAATTGCCTGTGGAAGATTTTTAGTGGGTCTCCTGTCCCACTAGTGTTACCCCTAACACTTGCCCCTAAAACAAAATGTTATATGGTTTTTTGCTTGAGGGTCCAGTCTTCATCCATTCCATCCTCCTCTCCCTTCATGCTCCCTTAGCTCCTGGGAAAGGGGTGGGTAGCAGAATAGTGGGCTCATCATGTGTTGAACCCTCGCTAAGAGAGCAATGGTTGCATCATTTGGACTATAAGATTTTCAGCTTTCATTAGGGACCATGGCATTCATTCAGCAAGTGTTTAATGAGCCCCTTCTAAATGCTGGACACTGTTTGGGGCCCTGGAGATATAGCAGTGAGCAAAACAAAGTTCTCACCTCTGGCTCACATCCTGGTACTGTCATATACCGTCAATTCTACAACATGTCTAGGGTATCTCTACTCTGCCATGTAATCTCATGCCATTGGCTGCATTTAGTGTCAGTGCATCTAATCTGGACTATCCTAGGGTCCCATCTCTTCCTCCTGCTCAGTTTACCCTATACATGATCCGGAATCAATGCTTGGAAACACAATTCTGAGGATTTCCCTACCTTAAAAAAAATCCCATAAAGGCTCCCACACCATCACCTCTGTTGCCTACCACATAAAGTCTTCACCCCTTCGCCTGTCATGTAAAGTCCTCCCTGATCTGGCTGCAGCCCATGTTTTGGAATGTTATCCTTCAACTGTTCCCTTTTATGGACTCTATGTTCTCTGCTACACCTTCTCAACTTGGAATCACTGCCTGGAATATTCCTCACCAGCTCTGCCTGCAAAAAGTCTGTCCAGCCTTCATGGTCCAGGTCACAAACCGTCCCCAACCAGTTCTCTTTCTCTTCCTACTTTGCACAGCAATTCCTACTTCTGTGGCCTGTGTCCCATTCTGCCCTTGTGTTGCAGGCTGCTACTTTAATTCTTACGTATGAGATTCTCGGGAGCGGGAAGGACATTTTATTGACCGTTCTTTGGCTCTTTGCTCCCTCTGAGGTTTGTCTATGAAGCTAGCCCAGTCTTCGGCAAGAAGAGAGGGAAATCTCAGTCCGTTCTCAAGGCTGCTCTTATTTCACATCCCTGTGTTGCTACCAGTGTGGGTGGATGTGTAGTTCATTTAAGATCAGAGCTAAGCTCATTGCTAGAAGTCATCAGATGGACTCTAGCTGTGTATAAGTCTATTCCTGCCTTCCCTCTGGCAGATTTGGGGAGCTGAATGTGCCCTGTCATTTTACAGAGACATTCTTACCACCGTTCCCACTACGACCCTCCACCAAGCCGACAGGCTGGAGGTCTGCCCCGCTTTCCTGGGGCCAGAAGTCACCGAGGAGCTCTTATGGATTCCCAGCAAGCGTCGGGCACCATTGTGCAGATTGTCATCAACAACAAACACAAGCATGGCCAAGGTAAGGAGCATGCTCCTTTTGTACCACATCCACAGCAGTTCTACCACAGCGCACCCCCTCCCCTGCCCTGTATTTGGAGGGCTGGACCTGGAAAGGGCCTTGTCTCCCATGCATATCAGAAAGTTACACAAGCATCAATTACCATCAAGTTTCAAAGCGAGTCTGTCTTTATTTAGGACAAAAGGCAAAAAAGCAGGGAACTAATGCAGTGCCCAGCGTTTTCTCAGTTGCCCTAGGGGGTCGCAGGGCACTGGGGGAAAGTGTGTTGGATTGGATTGGCTGGTTAATAGAATGAGAGGTTGGTTGTTTTTCCAGTTGGGCACTTGATATTCACAGATACTCAGTGCCAGACACTTCTGAAGCTCTTAACCCTGTGCCTTAGAAGCAGTAATTCTCATACCTCTCTGTGCCCAGGATTCTCCCCCAGCCTCTTGCTCATGAGACATATTCTGGGCCCTAGGCTCAGAGATTCTAATTCATATGAGGAGATTGTCGTTAGAAATGAGTAATCCAGTAAGAAATCCAGAAACATCCTGGCCAAGCACCAGGAGAACTGACATTAGGTTAACAGGGACACGCAGCCCACTCAGCCGACCAGGTGGCTGCAGCAGGCACCCACACACGTCCGTGGCCCAGACCTTCCTGAGCCTAGTTCCCCAGTCTCCACTTCCACCCCAGTAGTGGGGGTAGGGGGAGGAGAAATTCAATCAAACAATTGACTGCTTCTTACTTTTTTAGGCTCTTTAGAGCAAGAGCTCAGCTGGTTCCTTTTTATGAAACCACAAACATGTTTTGTTTCCTTTAAAGGAGAAACAAATCAAAGCTGGTTCTCTGAACGGGTTAAAAGTAATAAATTATTAAACCAAATGATTGAATAACACGGGTGAAAACCAATCCGTTACAAAGAACCCCTACTATAAATCTCAACAAAGCTGGTCAAACCAAAGCTAGTTGATCACATCTGTTACGAGTTAGATGTAAATTTCAGATTACAGATAAAAAACATTGAATCGCTTTGGAAACTAACAGGCTTAAAAGAAGAACATGCAAAATAAAACTCTTAATAAAAAATGGTGATGTATTAGAAGAATTGGAAGTATTTATTATCGATCTGGGTTTGATTTGAAGTGTATTATTTTTAAATTCTGAGGCATTCTGATACAAATTTATGAAATGCGGAGGAGTAGGAGGTAAAGATGCAGTTTGATTTTCAATCCTAAATTGCCTCCAGTAGATTCCATTTGCCCTGAAAGTATTTCAAAGCCTTAAAAAAAAAAACCTGTGGGCAAATGGACTTTGAAAATCCTAAATCCCATAATTTCCAGAGGCCTCTTCATTTCAGGCAAAGGCTCATCCCTTGATTTTCTGTGTGTCCTACCAAAGGCCCAGCTGGTTTACATTTTTTTATTGCTCTCATTGATTTGGATGCATTGGTTCTTTCCTGACCTATTATAGGTTACTGGAGAATCACTTGCCCCCACTCCCAACCCTCAGTGCCCCAGCTGGATGATTCAAAACCATCTCGAGAGTTTGTTGGTGGGGAGAAGCCATCCTTTCCCACTAGAGCATTGACCTCCCACTCTTAAATCTCAGAGTGTAGGCTCTCACCCAGTCTATATTGTTTCCTTAGCCCAAATGTTTAGAGGAGAGTGATCCTGGCTATATAACACCGGAGGTCCTACCTGCCCTTCTCCGTAGCTTTCGTGTTAACAGACATGCTCCACTGAGACATATCTGCTTGGTCCCTTGCTTGAGTCAAAGAGAAGTAATAGGACTCTGCCATTTTGAACTTGACCCCTGCCTAAATTTGCTTGAAGCAGACTAGGTACCCACTTGGTCACATGGTCTAGAAGGGAGTGTCACTATCTTTGGAGGAGAGAGAAGGGGTAGGGGCAGGAGAGAGAACACATCTGGCCTGTCTTGTCACGTGATTCCATCCATGGCCCTGAGCCTCAAAGTCCACGTGTCAAGTCCCTGTTCTAGCTCCCTGTATGGTTGGGAGCTTCACTGGTTTAGGTTCTTGGTTCTTGGAAATCTTTGCATGGATTGACCTGTGAGAGTGCCTAGTACTCTAGCAGTACTTGCAAAGGACAGGAAAAGGCAGCCGACATCATCCATATTTCCAAATGGGACCCAGTGGACTTGATGAGAAAGAACTAGCCCAATGATTCATCATTCTGAGGCCATTGTCTCACAGCCAGATCAGTTCCTAGAAACGCCCCAAGTGGGGCTGTTTCTCCCACCCTAGCCCTGCCTTAAGTGATACAACCCACCCTAGAGACATTGTTGATCAGGATGCTGACAGGTCTCCCTGGGTATGATGAGGTGATGGGAATAATGAGAAACACACCCAGTCCCAGCCATGGCTTAAAATCTCCAGAATGTCTCAGCACTTTCAAAAAGGGAGAGAACTTATTCTCAGCCCTCCCCATTTGCAGCCCAATATAGTTCTTATCCTGGAGCCTAGCCCCATGCCTTACAGTGGGAGCTGGATATGTTTTGGTTAGTTTGCATTGGCAGATGTTCCTATGGCCCCTTCCCTTCATAGGCCTCTTTGCCTGCAGCTCTTAGGATACTTGCTCTCGCAAGGCCCCTTAGAAAACATGGCACCAGTGACTTCACCTCCCACCCAACGAATGTGAGACCACCAAAGTCTACCTGTAGGACAGGTAGTGATTCACTGTAGTGGAATCTATAGCCACTGAGGTGGGCAACAGAGGATATTGCCTGGAGATTAGAGGCATGAAAGGCTCCTTCATGATCCTTTCCCTCTTGATCCCATTTTAGTGCCTTCCTTCCCATGCCAGACAGAAGGCCATCTCCATTAACTCCATATCCATCTGTGTTGGTGGATCAGATTCTCATAACATTTGATATTTTGAAAGGATTTGCTTCAGGATCTGCAAATACTGGCCCTTTGGGAAGAGCAATAGTTTCTGCAACTGGCCTCCCTGGCAGCCAATATCTCTGGGAAATTTTTATACCAAGAAGCATATCCACTTGGGCCATACAGATCTTTTATGAAATTGCAGGTATTGACACTACATTCTACTAGAGGTTCCTTTGCAGATAACCAGGGCAGATGGAACTCTGTTTTCATGCATTGTTTCACTCCTCCACTTTCAGAGCATTTAGTGACTGCTCACCATGTGCTGGGCACTTGTGAGCACCCAGAGGCTGCTCCTGAAGGACCTGAATGGTTGCTAATGATAAAACAGGAACTGAGCTGGGTTTTTTTGTTTTGTGGGGAGGTTGTTTTTGTGTTTGTTTTTGGTTACAGAGGCTGATCTGTAAACATACATCCACAGCCATGAAAAGGACAAAGGATACTTGATGTCTTGAGGGGTTCAGGGCTTACATTCTGAGCACAGGGGCCCGTCTCAGCTCCCCAGCCCTTAATTTCCAGTCCTATGTTCTCTTCCAGTGTGTGTTTCCAATGGAAAGACCTACTCCCACGGCGAGTCCTGGCACCCAAACCTCCGGGCATTTGGCATTGTGGAGTGTGTGCTGTGCACTTGTAATGTCACCAAGCAAGAGTGTAAGAAAATCCACTGCCCCAATCGATACCCCTGCAAGTATCCTCAAAAAATAGATGGAAAATGCTGCAAGGTGTGTCCAGGTAAAAAGGCAAAAGGTGCGTTGGTTGGAAGCCCTGCCTTTGGTTGACTGAGATCCCCACAGAGTCCTTCTCAGTATTCATTAAGCATCAGAAACCTAATCAACCTGACACATCATCTCAATGTTACTAGTTCTAACAATGAACTTCATTCCCCCCCTCTTTTGAAGGGCTGATAAGATTGTTGCTTAGAAGAAATTTACTACTCAGAAATAGACCGGGAGGGGTGCCTATGTCTGCTAAACGTTTGGCCCCATGTAGCCCTAAGCGCCAGACTTAAGCCTGGCTTTTCTAAATTGCAGAGAAATTGGGTTATGAGGATTATACAGAAGAGCAGTAGCACCTGACATTGATGTCACTATCTAACTGATCAAGCACAATCACATCCGTGACCCTTTTGAGACAGGATGGGAGGCAGGTGAGGTAGAGTGGAAGGAGAGTGGGTTCTGGGCCTGAGTGAAGTTGTTGTGTGACCTTGGAAATGTGACAGATCTGCTCTGGCCTCCATCAGCTTTTCCTTAAAATGGTATGCTTAGAACAATTAATCTCCAAGCACCTGTCCTAACGCTACAGTTTTATAATGATACTATTATTGCTCTATAAAAGTTAAAACTGAAGCATATTGAGTGACCTGCCCTGAGTCCACAAATCGATAATAAAAATCAAGGTTTGGATGTCAGGTCACCTACAGCCCATTGTCTTTTCCAGGACAGTAGAAGATATGAACTGATAACAAAAAAAGCAAGTGGATTAAATAGTGGTTTTAACGCATACGATATAGATAAAAACATAGTCTGTAGTGTTGGAGTTGACAGCATAGGGAATTGGTGATCCATCATTCTAATCCTGGCTCTGCCACTGGTTTCCTGTGTGATGTAGAAAAAGTCACTGCACCTCTCTGAGCTTCAATTTCCTTATCTGCAAAATGAGAGGGTTAGAATGGATGATTTCTTAGGGTCTTTCCAGCTCCCAGCATTCTAGGAGTGAATGAATTCCATGTACATGAATTAATCTATCATTTATTATGCCTACCTGCATTTTTGTAAACACAGGTGAAAAACCAAAAACTTTTTCAAGGTAGGCAGAGAACTAAATCGTATATTCCTTCAACTTAGGCAATTCCTTATGATCAGCAGGCCAACATGAACTTAGTCAATGCATATTTTTTTGAGCATCTTCATGTAGGCCAGTCATTCCCAAACTTGTATGCACATTGGAACCCCCAGGAAAGCTTCTAAAAATACCTGTGTCCCATTCCCAGAGATTATGATTTCATTGATTTCAGGTGTGGGCTGGGAGGGAGCCCTTTGAAAACATCCCCAGGTGATCCTAATGTGCAGACAGGTTTGGGAAGTTCTGACATAGGTAGTTTATGGCCTTGCTCAAGATTTGGTTTGTGTACCAGAAGAACTTGGAAGCTAGTGAGAAATGCAGACTCAGGTCTCACCCCAAACCGACTGCACCAGAAATCAGCATTTTAACAAGATCCCCCAGTTGATCCCCATGCACGTTAAAGTATGAGATCTATTTGTGGCACAAACAAAATCTTTCTTAGTGGAATGGCCCTCATCTTCCACAGTAAACAGTGGGTAAGATGTAGATAGGGAAGACAGGACCTATCTGATCTGGAGTAGAGAATTGGGGCATTAGATCTGATGAGGAACTATACTCATTAGGGGTAGGGAGAGAGTACAGTCTGAGCATGATACAGACATGAGGGCTACCAAGCCACAGTAACCTATCACGACCTCCAAGTGTGCAATCTTACTGGATCCTCAAACCTTTTAGTGCCCCTTAGGAGTAATTCCACCAACACAGTTTTCTCTTTGGTCAAGAGTGGAACATCTACAGTCATATAAGTAATACAGCATGATAATTTCAGACAAAAGCTAATCATTATCTAAACTACCACAGGGAAGGTAAATCCTTCCCACTATACAGTACTGCAATTTCGACCTCAGACCTTCAGACCAAATCCCATTTCATCGTATGCTTAGGCCTTTAGGGATGCGGGTGATTCAAACAAGAAGTGAACACATCAACTGAATATAGAAAAAGAATTGTTAAATAAATACTGTGCTGTATACTACGACCAGCAAAAATCATTGTAGGCCAAGATTTAATTGCATGGAAAGATGTTTGTGACATATCTGATAAGTACAAAGAGCATGCTACAAAACAATATTATGATTCCACTTGCGTTAAAAAAGCAAGCCTGTATAATACACTTAGACAAAAAAGGCTGGAAGGGCATATCACAGACTGTTAACAGTAGCTGTCTTTGGATGATTAAAGTTCTCATTTTCTTCTTTTGGTTTATCCATATTTTCCAAAATTTTCGACAATGTCTATTACCTTTGTAGGTAGAAGAATAAGTTATTATTTAAAAAACTGCCCTTCAGAATCCCAGTCCACAATATGTCAAAGAGTCTGGTTGACCCAACCTTTCTCTCTAGAAGAGCTACTTTCCCACCCTGCTCAGGGGGTAGAGATAGATACAGGACTTAGAGAGCAACATGGAAAGTGAGAATCTCTGTCCCATTCTGTGTGCCTGTCTCTCAGTGAGCAAGGCAGGAGTATCGGCAAACTGAGTGACACCTGATAGTCACATTGCCTAATGGAGTCATTATCCACAGATGCCAGGGCACCTGCTCCAGCTACTCAGAAACCTCGGAGCATTAGGGAACATGCATTCACTTGTGCCTTCAATCTGAAAATACATATTATGTGCCTACTATCTGCAAGTAGAGAGAGAGATGAACAAGCCAGACAAAGGCCCTTTGCCAGCCTGATCCTTACATCCTATAGGGAAAAGAAAGACAACACAAACAAGGTGATTTTACATTGTGATGGGTACTGTGAAAAAGACCAAGCAGGATCAGGTAACAGTAAATGGGGGTGGGTGGTGACAATGAATGGCACTTTCTTTTAAAAAAAAATATTTATTTATTTGAGAGAGAGACAGTGAGCCAGCACAGGTGGGGGAGAAGCAGAGGGAGAGGGAAAAGCAGACTCCCTGCGGAACAGGGAGCCCGACATGGGGCTTGATCCCAGGACCCCTAGATCACGCCCAACCAACTGAGCCACCCAGATGTCCCTGAATGGCACTTTCAAAAGAATGGTCAGGTGAGGCTTCTCTGAAGAAGGGATACTTGACTGAAGTCCCGAGCAGTATAAGCAACGAGAAAGGGAAAGATCACAACATCACCAGCCTCTTAGAAAACAACACATGACAGAGAAAAGGGGACAAAGGGTGAAGAGGGAGGAAGATAGATGGAAAAAAGAACAGTAAAGTCAGTTATTTGTGTTGAGAAGGGAAAAGAGAGAAATAGAATTCACTGATGACCCATCCAAAAGCTTCATTATAACAAATGATCACAAGCTCCTCCAGTCACAAGCAAAGGCCAAAATAAAGGATGTGAGGTTTTTTCTCTTTTGCCCTTGCTCTGGTAGAGGCCAGCCTGGCATTGCACAGCAGTGGTCACCTACAGTGTTGTGTAGGACTTCTACTCCTTGAAGGCTCTCCAACTTCTCTCCCGCCCTCACTACACCTCCCTGATGTCTGGAATACCCAAAATTACACACTTCTTTTGGTTTATAGCAGAAAACACCTCTTTGAGACTTAAAAGTTACCTAGGTGGGGATAATACATCGCCAGTCCTCTCCACTTCCATAAGGAAATGCTTTCTCAGTTTCTTAGTTCTGGAGTGCTCGGGATACAAGCATTCTTCAGGGAAGCGGAAATGGATGGAAATGACTTGAGACATAGCAGGCTTCCTTGGAAGGAAATGAAACGAGGTGAACATGAAGCAATTAGAAAACACATTGAAGTGAAGGGTGTGGAATGAGGAGGATGTTGCCCACTGGGTAGCTTGAAAGACACATTTGGTTTACTCAATATTTTCAAATGCCAACTAAGGTTGAGTCACTGATGGGGTTTCTTGTTTGTAGAGCCCTTCTCCTGAACAAACTAAGCTCTTGGTGGGGTGTGTAAGATGACTCTTCAGGACACTGGGAGAATTTTCAGTACATTATGGGTATTTACAGTGCCATCAAGGATATCACTTAGCAGTTATAGCTGTAGCCAATATTAAGCTGGTGCAAAACTTTTTTTTAAGGTTTTATTTATTTGAGAGAGAGCACATGAGCGCGGGGAAGGAGCAGAGGGAGAGGGACAAGCAGACTCCATGCTGAACGCAGAGCCTGACGCCGGGCTCTATCCCATGACCCTGAGATCAAGACCTGAGCCAAAATCAAGAGTCGGATGCTCAACCGACTGAGCCACCTAGGCACCCCATGGTGTAAAAAAATTAAAAACTGAATGCAGCTCTCATTCTTTGTTATGATAGTCACACACAGAGAGAGAGAGAGGGGCAGAGACACAGGCAGAGGGAGAGAAGCAGGCTGCATGCACCAGGAGCCCTACGTGGGATTTGATCCTGGGTTTCCAGGATCACGCCCTGGGCCAAAGGCAAGCGCTAAACCGCTGCGCCACCCAGGGATCCCCTCAGCTCTCATTCTAAGTGTGATACATACATAGAGGTCCCTGTATACCCAGAGACCCACTTCTCCCACGTTATGAAAAGTGCCAGCACACATCCCTTAATTACCTAATACATCAAAAAAGGCTGGCCCATTGAGCAATTAAATAATTAAAAATGACAAAAGGAGAAAGGAAGCTTGGCTCTAAGATGACCTGCAAACGGAGTAGTCCAACTTGGAATCATCAAGAGAAGACTGATTTTGTCCTAAACACTGCCAGAATACTGGTGAGGGTGGGAAAGCTAATCAGGTCAGTGAGAGATGCACGATAGCAATTTGATTCCAGCGTCTGGTTCAAATGCATCCAATTGGCTATTAACAAGTCTCCCTAATTGAAGTCACAGATCCAAAGCGCCCAGCTCTCAGTGGTTTCCTCAGATAATCTTACAGGTGACTTCTGCACATACTCAAAGTTTTCAGGCTGTCCATGGCTTCTCTTTGTTGTTCTGACTTGAGTATACTTTAAAGACACAGCTGAAGAGGGTGCTGACCATGAAGCCAGCAAGGAAATTGAACTCATGGATAATCCAACTAGGAGAGAAACTTTTTATTTTTGGTTGGGGGCTGAGGAAAGAGGAGGGTGGAGCAGAATGGGAAGGATGAGGGGGCTGGTATCTTTATGCCTGGAAGCTGAAATACAGCAGTTTAGTTTATACTTTAAATGATCCATAGTTGAGGGATTTGACCAGTCTTTGTGCGTGTGTGTGTGTGTGTGTGTGTCCCAACCATTCATTTGGCATAGCATACATATGACTAATCTGACATCTAGGTTTTGGCACTGGTGTTGATCTGGTATTATCTTTCCCCTTACAAACAAATCAAAGAGCATTCACAAATGTCAAGCCAATTTGAATAGATCCTTTGGGCAAGTATATGCACATAAATGAGTGTCATTTTTTCTAAGTATACCTAAGTGATGTCAGGGAAGTTAACCAAAGCGCTCTGTCAGCCCATTCCCTGGGTCTCTGTTGGTAACACCGAGCTAAACAGACCATGACCTGGACCCAGCATGGAAAATCCTATATACCCTGAAATGCCTAAGAGATTTGTACCTGGCCACATTCTTCCTCCTCATGAAGGCCTACTCCTCTGTGGCGGGCAGGGGAGCAGTGGCAGGGGGTGGATCCAGTACACTTTGTGGGTCAGTGTTCTGCCGAGCTCTGGATTCTGTCACCATATGGCCTTAAATGGAAGGTCATGTGTTCCTTTGTGATTTGGTGGCTGTTACAGGGTGGCCTAAACTGAGCCAAGGAAATATAGGTGGGATTTCTATCCCCGTGAGAAGGCTCTTGTTGACTGTCCACGTTTGACAAGTGCCAGGTGTTCTGAACAACGAGATACCTGAATGCAGATGTTTGCTTCTAGTTTTGGAAGCCATTGTGAACCTCTGCTTGCTTCCTGATTTCAGAAGACCTTCCAGGCCAAAACTTTGACAGCAAGGGCTACTTTTGTGGAGAAGAAACGATGCCTGTGTATGAGTCTGTGTTCATGGAGGATGGGGAGATCACCAGAAAAATAGCCCTGGAGACAGAGAGACCACCTCAGGTAGAGGTCCACGTTTGGACCATTCGAAAAGGTGAGCAAGACAATATTAATTCCTTGTCATTTTTTGTAAGGGGTTGGAGGAACAGGAAAAGAGGGGAAGACTTACCTTGATTTTTGCTTCAAACTATTCTTCTGTTTGGCTCAGTTCTCCTGATTGCTCAGAAACTAACACATGACTAACACGTTTGTGATTATGACCTTTCGTTTCAACTAGGACCTGTCCAAAAAGTAAAGTATCGACCCTTAGGGTTTATTGTCTTTCTCATACCAACAAAGGCTGGAGGAGTCTTCCTCCTCTCGGAGTGCACATCGGAATCTTCTGGGAGAGGTTTTTGTAAATACCAAATGCCTGAGCCCTATCCCCAGAGATGCCAATTGATCGGCCAGGAATGGGGCCTTGGCATAAGCATTTGTTCATAAGGCTCCACAGGTGATTCTAATGTGTAGCTAAGATCACAACCTACCAGACTATAGCCTACCATTCTTTCCGACACGAAGCTCAACCAACACGTAAATCCATTCATGTGGTGCGAGGCTAATCTCTCAAAGCATGCTGTGTTCTCTGGAGTAAGACACATTGAAAACATCATCCCCACCCTCAAGAAGATTTAGTCTCACCAAAGGGACAATCCCAGTCTTTATGTCCCTCCAATTCCTTTTCTGCTTACTCAGCTGACTGCCATAGCAAGCTCTTCAAACCATCCCACAGATATGAGGCTAGTGTTGATCTAGTCTGGTCAAGTTTTCTAGAAATCTAAGAGGTAAGATTTCAGTTGGGAAATAAAGCACATCCTTTTTCTCCTGGCTCCTGCATAAGGCTTGAGAGTGCTCAAACTTTACTGTGCTTCGAAATCATACAAGGGAGCTGGTTTACAACATGTTCACCTGGCCCCATCCAAGAGCTGTGAATTCAGTAGGCCTTGGGTAGTGCCCCAACATGTCACAAACAGCCAGTGATTCTAATTCAGGTGGCACCTGGACCATACTTTGAGCAACAACTGCTCGAGTGTTAGTAGGGCTTCTTTGGCTCCCTTTCCCCAACTTTTCTTACCTAAAAGAGCGAGTTCCTCCACACCCCTTAAAAATATGCTAGAATGCACCTGTGTTTCTCATCCGTGTTTATTTTTGCTCTATACCTAGGAATGTTGGTTTTCTGTCTCTGATTCCCTAGCTCCTCTGTAACTGGTCACCTAGGACTAAGCCCTCTTCTGTTGGCTTCCCTAGCAATGGACCTGGTATTTTTTGCTTCACATCGCTCACCTCCTTGAAGCATGCGGGTGTCTTTCAGCTTGCTAGCATAGCACCTAGATGACCTCTTGTTCAGTGTTTGGCTAGCAGAAAAAAATCCAGGCTTCAGTTATGTTGCCCTCTCTAGACATGAGGATGAAGTAGGCTGGTAGCTTGTTGCTCCTTAACTGCAAGGCCATTTTTCCAGCTTGTGTGTTACGCCGATAAAAGCTTTTCAGGCAAAGTTGAGACCGGGTGCCCTCCCCGCCCCCTTATTTTAACTTTCCCCATTTTCTGTAAGGGAACACTGAAGGAGCTGTGAATATTTCCCAAAGGGAAATACGCTTTTCGGTAAATTTGGGAACAGGGATGGCTTCTCCATTTACACAAACAACCTGTCTGCAGTTCCACTGCTGGCTCTCACTGCTGGCCAGAAGGGCAGCCCAGTGGTTGGCAAGAACATCATCTACCTGGACTTGGGGTGAGGGCAGAATTTCCAATCCTGCCTTTGGCTCTAGAAGCTCCCACCAGCACCCATGCTCGATTCTGTGTGGCTCTTCCCAGGAGGGGGATCCCATGGTCAGCAACACTATCTTCCATATCTCTATCCTCCGGAGAACCAGAGGGGGAGGCCAATGAGCCAAGGAAACAGATGGAGTCAATTATAACCCTGGAGTCATCCAAGTTCCTGGTTAAGCACATTACACAGCCTAGCTCGATGCTCCTAAGCCCCTGTAATGAGATGATATGCTCAACCCAAGCAGAAAAAGGGGGGGGGGGTGGTTCCAGTTAGAGAGGGCCTGACCACCTGCCGCACTTTTCACTTGGCCCCAGGCATCCTCCAGCACTTCCATATTGAGAAGATCTCCAAAAGGATGTTTGAGGAACTCCATCACTTCAAGCTGGTGACCAGAACAACCCTGAGTAAGTGGTACCTGCCTTTCTTTACTCCTCCCCAGAAAACGCCTCCAGCCTTTGATGTAGTGTAGCCCTAAAGAAAGTCCCTTTGCCTTCTCCATTAATGTTCTCTCTCTTCTCTGGAGGACCCAGCAGCAGAGGGGGTGCCTGAACGTGAACTGAAAAGCTTAGACCTGAGGAATACAAATCCAGATGCAGTCTGAGCATAAGCTACCTCGAGTCAAGGTTCCCCTGATTATCTTTAATGAAAACTGTTAACCCTAGAGTCTCAAAAGGATCAGAGAAAGTTCACAGGATTCCTGGGTTGGTAACATTTGTAGAGACTTCACATCCAGAAGGCTACATCCTTCTGTGGTGGGGATAAGAGACAGAGAGAAGTTGAACGCATCCCAATTCGTCAAAGCTCTGGTCAACTCTTTGGAACTGCCTCCTGAGCGGTCATGTTTCTCTAAAAGCATCTGGCCACTCAAGCATACATGCAGGGCTCCCTCTTTCTACACAGGATGCAGCCTAAGGACTAGATACTTCTAGGCCCTGGGGGGTGGGGAGCACTTGTGAAGGAATACAAGGCCCAGAATTTCTATCCACAGGGATTGCCAGTGGGCAAGAAAGAACACGAAGATGCCTTCTCTATGAATCAATCTAGGTCGGAAGAGTTAAATACCTAAGCACTCAGAGGAAATCTGCAAGGAACAATGAGATGAGAGCCAGGTGGGCTTAGGCAAGGAAGGCTTCCTGGAGGAGGTATATTTTGAAAGAGAAGGGTGTGATAGGGCAACAGGTCAGGGCATCCATTCAGGGAGAGGGAGCAACTTAACTCAGGAGCAAACAAATGTGGGAGTGGGTGGCCCTGGAAGAAACTGGAGAGACGTTCATGTAGAAGGCAAGTGGCATTGATAGTTGATACAGACTTACAAATGGCCTCATAATATGAAAATGGTGCTTTGGAAAGAAGTCTCTTGGCTATCATATAGATTTAATACAAATTTACTTTGGTGAAGCCATATTCCAAAGAGCCCAGTATGCCATGCTGAGAAGTTCAGCTTGCTTTCCAGACCAGAGAACCCCAAGGTAGTGTTTTAAGCAAGTGCAGGATGCATGCAGATCTGTTTTTTTTTAGAAAGGAGTCCCGCTGTGCAGAGTGAAAAGTGAACTCCCATGGTGAGTAGCTGGTGGTACTCTGAATTAGGAAGCTCTTATACCATTAAAAAAGAAAAAGAAAAAAAAAAGGAAAAAAAAAAAAGAAAGAAAAAAAAAAGAAAAAGAACTGAGCACTGGGTGTTTTTCTGTATGTTGGTAAATTGAACACCAATAAAAATTAATTTATAAAAAAAAAGAAAAAGCTCTTAACACTGTATTAGGTCAGTGAGACAGGGAACAGAGGTCACTATGAGGGACAACTCTGGGGCTAAATCATCAGGATCATTACAAAGAGAGAAAGGAGTTTGGAATGACTCCAGGAATAACAACTTTACAGACCTGGTGAATAGTGGTAATTAGCTAATGGGAAACTGGAGAATAAGCAGGTACTGGTGGGGGGGGGAATGCGTTTCACTCGGAACATGTTTAGATGAAAATACTTAAAGGCCATCTGAGCAGAATTTATCCTATGGGCAGCTGAAAATAGGGTTGATGAGGTCACTTGTTTATTCTGTAGGGGACAGAAGACCATAAACTGAATGGGAGGAGAATCCAAATGAGGTGGGGGTGGGGGTTGGGAGTCCTTACATGTGAGTAAGGAATAAAGGGGTCAGAATCTAGGATTTGGTACCAATGATGTGACTTTTGAAATTACCAAGTAATTTCACAGAACACGTTTTTGTTTGTCCCATGAGCAAGGCACTGTGCTGGGCACCAGGAGGGAAGGCGGCTCAAAAGATGATTGAAATAAATTCTCTGTCCATAATAGAATTTGGGGTATATAACGAATGTAGATGGCGTGTACCTCCACCTGTGTGCAGCTGAAGGAAGTGGGGAATGAGATGATCCTGTGGGGTCACCTAGGGACAAAGCAAAATAAGCCTGATCCTTCCTCCCATGTAGCTATCAGATCCTGACACACAGCAGGGCTTCCGTGGAAGCCAGTGCCTTGTTCAACCCTTCTTTCCTGTTGAGTTGGAGAGAACAGAGAAAAGTGAAGGATCCCAGGAAGAAGGGAAGGAGCAGAGGAATTGAGTCTGTAAGGGAAGAGGGTCATGATCTCCTGTGGCCTGGGAAAGAAAAGAGGTTCGAAATAGGTTCTGGATTAAGAGGAGCTCGCTGACCTTGGACCAGGAGCTCCCCAGCTTGTAACACCATGAGAGCAGAAATAAAAAGACCACAGAGGATATCCAGGGTGGGCAGTTTGTTACAAAGATTATTTGCCGTGGCAAGATGACAGCAGGACCTTGCCACCCAAGACCTTGCCACCCAAGGATCAGGAAAGTCAGAAAAGGGATGGTCCAGAAGAGAGAGGATCTAGAGTAGTTTCCAATGCTCAGCACAGGGTGTGCACTCCAAAATGTTTGCTCAACTAGCATGACGGAATGGGGAAGAGGCAAGTTGGTAAGGACATGCTGGATGCATAGACACATCCATGGAGGAAGAGGAGAAAACAGGGAATGGAAGAGAGAGCCACTGGGGGGAGGAGTGAAGTGAGAGGTGCAAAAGGGGTTGTAAAGACAGCATCTGAGCATGGAGGAAAACAGGTGGACAGTTTTTAGCCAGGGGTGGCACAAATAGAGAAAAGAGTGGTAAATAATCAGGTCCCCTAAACTAGTATCTGGCCCCAAAAAAGTAAGCAGAGCCTCAGTAACACGCAGGTACTGCTTTATTTGACCTGAGGCCAAATCAGCTACCTAAATAGCTAATGACCTGATAGAGGAGCATTTTGCAAATGCTAAACATACTGGAAAAATTCCAAGAATACTATTTCGGTTCAACTTGTGAGGAAGTTATGTATTATTCGTGGCGTTCTTAAAAATACTGAGTGTTGAACACTCCTCGGCCTGTTGTCCGTATCTGTTCCCCAAAAAGTGTTTTGGGGGCTGTTCTGCTTGAAACCACATGACATTTGCAAGGATGGGGTAGATTGGTTACACTCCTCATTGGCTCTGCTCTCTCCTCTTTCATCTCTGGGCTGCTTTGTGTTTGCTTTGTAGGCCAGTGGAAGATATTCACCGAAGGAGAAGCTCAGATCAGCCAGATGTGTTCAAGTCGTGTGTGCAGAACAGAGCTTGAAGATTTGGTCAAGGTTTTGTACCTGGAGAGGTCTGAAAAAGGCCACTGTTAAACGAGACAGATGGTGTTGGAGAGGGTGAAGCAAAAAAACTGAAGCTGCAGCTGGACTGCGGGCTTATTTTGCTTAAGTCACCAGTGCCCTAAAACCCCAAACTCAAATGCAGTTCATTATCCACGCCATGCACAGTATAACTTGCTCCTTTATGTGGAGTGGTGTGTCAGTCCTTAAACATCTCCTCCAAAGAGACTAGAAGAGTCTCGAATTATTTGTGGGAGGAAGCAGGATAGAACACCACAGCACTGCTCTAGTTTCTGGGAGAATCACATTTCTTTACAGGTTAAAGAGTAAACAAAACCCTAGGGTTTCTATCTAGAAAGTCACTCCAGTGAAAGAAAAAGACAAGAATTTGCTTAGTAGGATTTGTGTAGTACAGAGAAAATATGTGTATGAAATTATACTCTTCGACTTTTAGGATGTCTTGTGTTTTTAAGAAAAAAATAATTCCCCCTCCACATCCACCCAGAGACGCATGCATACGTGCACACTCACGCACACATGCACGCACACACACACACATACACCAGACACTAAACTGCAACCTTCCTTCTGAGGCAAAGCCAGCACAGGCTCTCCCCTCCTTGCCTGGCTCCCAGGTAGCTTGGAAGTTGTGGGTACCCAGGAGGAGAAAGAAGGAATTGTGAGCAAAAGGCTCTGCCCTTGGGTCAGTGGTGTGGTTGCCACCATCACCAACTATGGTGGCAAGGTGAAGAATAAGAACACCATCTCATGGCCACATTCACTTTGAAGCCCTAAATAACTTTTCCCTAGTGCTACACTTCTCTTTTTTCCCTGAGCCCGTGAGGCCCCCATAAAGAAGTTAGAACTGGGATAGAATCTTCTGAAACTGAGTCCACACAAGACAAAATAAATGTTGAAGAAAATGGTGGCTCAGGGTCCACAAGGTAACCTTCTGTGTTTTCAAGTCCATAGAAATCACCGACGAATAGCTCAATATTCATTCATTTTCTTGATGCCAGAGTCTGTAGTCCAAAACTTTAGGTTAAATGATTACATTCTAGAATCTCCTTAAAAGGGCAGGGTTCCTTCTTCTCCAGTTACAGGAGTTCATTTTGACTTTGCAAAAGGGCTCAGTCCCCCACAAGCTTCTGATTATTGGCTCTTCAGTTAGAAGAATTATTGCTCATTAGGGGAGGTGGACATTCTGGTTAGGATCTTTGTTCTAAACTTTAATACCATTCTCATCTCATCCACCAAGCAGGGGTTTGAATCATGAATCCTAGGGAAGGCTGCTCCAAAAATGTCAATTTGCAGCTGGATACCAGAGTGGAACTTATCCATTCTGAGGCCTGGCTTTTAGAAATCATTTTTGTGGCAAAACTCTAAACTCCACCTGGCTCTCAAGTGGGCCTTCTAGATTCATCCCTTCTGAGAGGCACGAATGAACTCTAATGAGTACTCAGAAGTATTAAGGAAGCAGACATCCCATATTCCCACTCCATGACTGCAGGAAAGAGGAACAGTGTTTTCCTTACTGTAGTTGACACCAAGAGGGAAAAATGCAGAGGTCTTTATGGCAACCTGGCATAAAGGAATCTGTTCTCATAAGAGACGGGGGTGCCTCATGGCCAGGCCTTCAGGAGACAAGCCTCTTACCAACCTTTCCTACATAGTCTCTGTGGGAAAGGGAGGGAGGACACCCAGGGCTGAGAGGCCACAGAGCATTATTGCAGAGGCTGCTTAGTAGCTGCTGCCTCCCTCCCAGAGGTGGCAGTATTTCCATAGTGTGGAAACAAGTGACTGGATCCCGAAGCAAAGTGGTGATTTCCCCTTCTGGATGACTCACCCCAAAGCCTTCCCACCCAGGTGTTCTCTGAAATCTCAACCATAAGGGAACACCCAGAGAGCTTCCCTAGATAGACTTCTGCCCCCAGGGGCTGGGACACACCTTTACAAAGTACTGTGGGAAGCAGGAGCTGGGGAGCTGTACTAGGCCAACGGAGAAACCTTCCAGCGTTTGGTGTAGGCAGTAGGACAGTAGGGAGAAGAGGCCGAGCCACCTGTAGCTAGGAAAGGAATGGATGTGGTTCTTCTTGTATTTATTTGTATCATAAACACTTGGAACAATAAAGACCATAAGCACAATTTAGCAGTCGTAGCCATTTTCTAGTTAACTCGTGTAAACCAGAGTAACATAACAGTATTAGCCTTTCGCTCTTCTCACAGGACAGGTACCTAAATAGGGTACTTATTTATGTAGTCGCTGTATTTCTGGATTTTTAAATTAATAAAAAAGTTAATTTTGAAAAATCATCTGCAGGAATGCCATGTGAGTGATTGTCTCTCTGGCTTGGTATTGACCTTGGACTGGGTAGCAAGTGATGGGTGGGCCTGACCGTTTTGCACGCAGCTCGACACCCTCTCTCTCCCACTGTAGCATCCTCTGGTAAGAGTGAGGACTCTGGGGTCAGCACGCCAGCAGTTTTAATCCCAGCTCTGGGGGCGCCTGGGTGGCTTAGTGGCTCAGGTCATGATCCCGGGGTCCTGGGATCGAGTCCCGAATCAGGCTCCCCCCGGGGAGCCTGCTTCTCCCTGTACCTATGTCTCTGCCTTTCTCTATGTGTCTCTCATGGATAAATAGGGGTGGTGGAAGGGGAGGAGGGCGGGTGTTGGAGGGGAATGGGTGACGGGCACTGAGGCGGACACTTGACGGGATGAGCACTGGGTGTTTTTCTGTATGTTGGTAAATTGAACACCAATAAAAATTAATTTAAAAAAAATAAAAAAATAAAATCTTTTTAAAAAATTAAAAATCTCAACTTTGTGCTTCCCAGCCATGTCAGTCTCCCCGTCTATAAAATGGGGATAATTATAGTACTATCTTTCGCCTGCAATTGCATGGTGAGGCTTAGTTTAGCCAGAGCACATCCAGTGAGTAGCCTATGTTCATTTATGACCGTGGATGAGTTCAAGAAGGGCATCGCATTGAAAATGGCCATTGATTTCTGGCATCCCCTTTAGGCAAAGACATTTAAGGGACTGGGGACAGAAAGCCACTGACTTGGGTTTCAGGAGGGCCTCAGTTTCAGTCTGCTGCTCCGTAGCAGAATTGTATAGGGAGCAGGTTAAGAGTTTTGCCATCTATGTTGATCCAAAGTTCCCTCAAACCCCTAATACCGATTATATGTGTGCTATCACAGAAACCAAGAGCACTAAAATGTCAGATAATGGGACAGAAAAGTGTGCACTGGTGTGAGCCAACACAGAAGTCACTGGTGGTGACATGTTGGGGGACTGATGGGGGCAGAAACCAGAAGTGAGTGGGGAGATGAGGAATTGGAGACAGAAGTTAGAGCCACTCTTTGGAGAAGCTTCATTACAGAGAGTAGAGAGATTACATGGAAGAAGTAGCTGGAGGATTATGGGGTCAAAGGAAAGTTTTTGGGTTTTCTTTTTAGTTTTTATTTTATTTTAAAGATTTTATTTATTTATTCATGAGAGACAGAGAGAGAGAGGCAAAGACACAGGCAGAGGGAGAAGCAGGCTCCATGCAGGTCCCCAATGTGGGACTCGATCCCAAACCCTGGGATCACTCCCTGAGTCAAAGGCAGATGCTCAACCGCTGAGCCACCCAGGCTTCTCTCGTTTTTGTTTTAAAGACTTATGTATTTATTTCAGAGAGAGGGAGGGAGTGTGCGTGTGTGCAAGCAGGGGGAGGGGCAGAGAAAGGGGATAAGCAGACTCGCCCCTGAGCAGGGAGCCCAAGGCAGGGCTGTATCCCACAACCCTGAGATCAGGACCTGAGTGGAAACCAAGAGTCAGATGCTTAAACGACTGAGCCACCCAGGCACCCCTGGAAAGTTTTTGTTTTAAATACGGGAGATACTTGACCATGTCTGAGCACTGAAGGGTGGGACCCTATAGAAAGAGAAAGATGAAAGGTAACAGGGAAAGGAGTATACCCTGGTGTGGGTGGGAGGTACATGAGAAGCCATTTCCCCGTGCTGAGCCTCGAAGCCCCCAATTCTTGACCTACAACCTGGACCGAATTTTGGCCAGTGGTTGCCAACCCCTTACTGTGCATTAGCTGTTACTCTTCATCTCTGTTAGCTTGTCCTGCCCCACCCTTATACCCAGCAGAGTTTCTTCTAGAATGAAAGGCTCTAGATCCTACCATTACCTGACCTCCAGTGGGATAACCACATAGAACTCATACAAGACACTCTGGCTCCCTCTGGCACTCTGCTCTCTTTCCATTATCACCCACATTCCAAATTTCACTGAGCCCTAGCAATTTGGTCTCCTAGATGTGGCCCATGTTTGCTGCTGTTTGCACATCTCTCCTTCTGCAGGATCTTTTTCTTTGTAGTCTCCACTTCCAGGTGATTCCCAGGAAGTCCCAAAGGTCATCTCATGTAGGCTCAAGGACCAGTCCTGCCTACGACCACGTGGTACCCACCCTTTCCATTCCCTTCTTCCTCTGGCCTCCCTCTGTGATGGGTACTGCTGGAGAACATGGCCACCAAATGCTTCCATCACCACCCATCTTCTGACACTCACCACCATTGCCCGCTGTGACATGGCAGGCAGGGGCTCCTTCTGCAGGCCCAGATTTGCCAGCATGGTGGTGGCACTCTGGGATCCTCAGTCATCTTCCCTGGTGGCACCTTATCCTGTGCGCCAGTGGAGAGAATGCCTCCTTCCCTACCTGTGTTTTGTTTTGTTTTGTTTTAAGATTTTATGTATTTATTCATGAGACACACACACACACACACACACACACACACACACACACACACACACACTCACAGAGGCAAAGACACAGGCAGAGGGAGAAGCAGGTTCCATGCAGGGAACCTGATGTGGGACTCGATCCCGGGACTCCAGGATCATGCCCTGGGTCGAAGGCAGGCACTAAACTGCTGAGCCACCCAGGGATCCCCCCTACCTGTGTTGTTAATTAATACTTTGCCACCTTACGTGAAACCAATTTAACATATAGCTATTGGTGGTGTATTACGTGGACCAAGGCAGAGGTCTTCTTGTGTCTCAGAGTCTCCTGGACTTCTGTAAGGAAACAAATCCTTCATTCTCCACTTCCAGCCCTTTTGACCAGAGTGCAGAGACTGTGCTGAGTATAAGCCTCCAAGACAGACAGACATTCCGGTCTGTCCTCCTAATCCCTCTTCCTTATGATTCACATGTACAGCCTCTTTTCCCCACTGACTCCCTTAGGAGATCAGTCATGCAGATTGATTTTAGGAGGCCCACACCACCAGTCAGCCAAACAAGCTCAGATTCCTCTGAAACATCTATGTGGGAGACCATGAGTCCTTAAATGCAGAGCTCCAGCTCCAGTACATGGTCTCCCAAATATTTCATACACATTTACAAAGTTGTGCCTTTGTATATGCTCTTCCCATGGGCTAGAATGTTTCTTCCCTCTCCTTCACCCAGCAAACTCCTATTTATCCTTCAAGGCCCAGTGGAAATGTCACCTCCTCTGTGGAACCTTACCTGCTCCCTTCCTAGTTGACTACCATTTATCCTTTCTCCCTATGTACTATATCCTCCCACCATGCCAACTCCATTCTCTTGGAACTTATTGTGTAGTACAAAGTCCTTAGTACTAGGAAGTACTAAGAACAACTTAATACTTAGAAGTCCTTAATACTTATGTGCCTTTGCACACAGCTCCCTTTGCCTGAAATATTCATCCCCTGGTGTCTCTACTTAACACCTACTCATCTTTTAAAACTCATGTTGCTCATCTCAGACCTTGTCCACCTCTTTCAGGCATGGTTATTAGTTCCTTCCCCCGTGCTCCTAAACAACCAAAGCACTTAGCTCATGCCAGTCTCTGTAGTACAATCTAATGACATGCATGTTTTCTTGGCTAATCCTCAACCACAGCCCTGTGTGGTAGGTCCCATTACTAGCCCTATTTCAGAGACGAGGACATTGAAAGCATTCACATTATATGCCATTACAGTGGACCCTTGAATATCTCGGGGGTTACAGGTTTCAGCCCCCCACCATGGTAAAAAATTTGCATATAATTTTTGACTCCCCGCAAACTTAACTACTAACAGACTACTATTGACCAGAAGCCTTGCCAATAACGTAGAGTTGATTAACTAATATTTTGTATGTTATATGTAGCAGATACTGGATTCTTACAATTAAGTTAAAGAAAAGGAAATATTATTAAGAAATGCACGAGGAAGAGAAAATACATTTACAGTACTGTACTGTGCAAAATTTTCATGTTTAAGTCGACCTGCCCAATTCAAACCTGTATTCTTTGAGGGTCAATCATGTGCATAAAAATGACGTATTTGCCCAGCCCCAGTCTCCATGATTAGACTGGAGTGTTCTGAGAGGGCAGAGACCTACTGGCTAGCCCTTTAGGCATTCAATAAATATTTGCCAAGTGCATGGTCAATCTAATAAGATTCTTTCTCTGGTTGAGAAAGAAAGCAGTCCAGAGATTACTATATCCAGGGGCTATGCAGCCCTTAGAACAGCTTTTTTGTCAACCTCTCTTAGGAAAAACTAATAAAATCCTGGTTAACAAATAGAAATGAAAAAGTGCTTGTTTGCCTCACAAAATGATTTACCATAAGGCATCTTCTAAAATAACTCACAGATACCAGATTTACGTAGCGACTTTCTTTTGCAGTGCTTAAAGCAAGATGTCCACATTTGTGGCATAGGCCTCACAGCTGTGAAGGATTCTTGGTAAGACTTCAATATCGTGTATGACAAGTAGTAGCTATATTTCTGTATAGACTATCTGTGTTGTAATATTTGGAATAGCTGTAGTGCATATTACAATAGTTACATCTCTATCCGTGTGCACGTGTGAGCATGTGTGTGTGTGAATAATTAGATTCTGACATGGTGTGTTGTTGTGCCCAAGATTGCGAATCCCAGAAACCACCAAGGAGCCGACACCAATGCAAGCGCACGAGGGTTTATTTAGCAAGCTCGAGCTTGGGCTCAAGTATACTCCATACAGCGGAGCAGGGACTTGGACCCCGAAATGGGTTACAGCTGTTTTTTTTTTTATATATATAGGCTGGTCTAGGGGATTTTCAGAAGGGGTGGAGGAATTTCTCAAGTTCTGTTTACATTCTGATGTGGGGCTTTCAAGGGCATTGCGCTCTGTTCTCATTCTTATATGGGACTTTCTACCACGGGCGTGGGCTCTGTTGTCTTTCTGATATGGGATTCTCTGCTGAGGGCAATTCTGAGTTCTGTTGTCTTTCTGATATGGGATTACCTGCCGAGGACATTGAGGACATTCTGCAGTTTTTCCCATAAAGTTCAGCTCTTATTCACAGGGGCCTAAGATGGCTGTGCTTGTGCTAATGCTAAACTTGAGGTGAATGGCTTTGATTTTTCTCGGCCTCCACAGTGTATGGAGCTTTCACAAAATGGACAATACAAGATACCCAAAGCCTGGTTTCAAGTTAACATAGACAGGAGTTCTGAGCTGCCTCCAAGTACAAGCAGTCTCCAATCTGGGAATGAAGTGTTGGCCTGCAAATTAGAATCCAGCATGCATTTTCTTATAGAAACATCATTTTAGGGACACCTGGGTGGCTCAGTGGTTGAGTGTCTGCCTTTGGCTCGGGTCATGATCTTGGGGTCCTGTGATTGAGTCCTGCATCAGGCTCCCTGTGAGGAGCCTGCTTCTCCCTCTGCCTATGTCTCTGCCTCTCTCTCTGTCGCTTAGGAATAAATAAATAAAATCTTTAAAAAATATCATTTTATTTGGTGCTTGAATTCCTAGGCCAGTCCCCACAAGCCTCTTGAATCCTGAACATAACCAAGTAATAATATATATATATATATATATATATATATATATATATATATAGTCCCTGCTTAAGCTCAGTCCCAGGGGCAAGGGTGGGTGGTGAGGAGAGAAGAGTGAGCAGAAAGTTTCACCTTTCTGGGCGGGGCGGCTGAGAGGTGGGTGAAGAGCAGGCTGTAGGCAAAATGGCAAAGGCAGCATTTGTACTTGACAGCCTCCTGTTTGATCACACATGCTGCTATCCACTGCTGCCACTCCACCCTTCACACCCAGTTGTCTCAGACCTAGTCCTGCCTGGCCTGGATGACGGATGACCACAGGTGGCAGGCTCCACGGTTAGGGACCTCACGGGACACTCAGAGCCTGAGGTCCCCACCTCGGGACTGCTGTCTGGGCCTTAGAGAGGAAGCGCATTTAGTGAAGTGAGTGAGAGATAACCCTCAGATCCTTTTTCATCTTGAAAGACTTCATTACTCTTGATTACTCTCACAATGAATTCCCCAATTACAAAATTACAGGCAGAGGGCTGGAGGGAGTGAAAACCTTCTGGCAATGGAGACAATAGGAGGGAGGTGTGTGTGTGTGTGTGTGTGTGTGTGTGTGTATGTTGGGGTGGGGGGCTGGGGGTGAAGTTTAATATGGGGGGGCAGGGGAAGTAGGCAGCATCAAGTAAGGAAGCCATGCTCACCTTTCCATCTGAGTCTCTGCTGATCCACCTCTACCCTTTGGAAAGATCGTTTACGCTATTCCTCTTTTCCAGCTTTCTCCTTTTACTTCTTTTAGTAGTAGTAGTAGTAGTAGTAGTTTCAGGGGTAGGATTTAGTGATTCATCAGCTGCATATAATACCCAGTGCTCATCCCATCAAATGCCCTCCTTAATGCCCATCACCCAGTTACCCAACCCCTCCTCCCCTCCAGCTACTCTCAATTTGTTTCCGAGAATTAAGAGGCTCTTATGGTTTGTCTCCCTCTCTACTTTCATCTCCCTTTATTTCTGAACCTGCTACTTCTTTAAAATGCCCAGATTTGGGTTTGTTTATAGTGGGAAATAGCAACTTGAGAGGGTGCAGTGTGTGGAGGCCTGATGAGGAGGGAGGGGCTGCTCCTCTACTAGCTTTGTTGACAACTGTCTGCGCTGTGTGGGCTGTCCAGCAGCACTCAGAAGGCTGTGGCCATGTGTTAGCCCTAGGAGGGGGCGCTTAGAAGTGAATCCTGAAATTCAGGAATGTATCCATGGAGAGAGATGGCTTCATCAGGAGGGAGTCTCAGAAAAAGAAAACACTGCACAAAGGCTCTAACCATTTTCAATCTGGTTGTCAAGATATTCACCTTTGTTCAAAGTATTACTGCAATTTATAATAAAATCACATAATAAGTTTGGAGTCAGGGCACCTGGGTGGCTCAGTGGTTGAGCCTCTGCCTTTGGCTCAGGTCATGATCCTGGTGTCCGGGATTGAGTCCTGTATCATGCTTCCCGCAGGGAACCTGCTTCTCCCTCTGCCTATGCCTCTGCCTCTTCTGTGTCTCTCTAGTGAATGATAAATAAAATCTAGAAGAAGAAGAAGAAGAAGAAGAAGAAGAAGAAGAAGAAGAAGAAGAAAGAAGAAGAAGAAAGAAGAAGAAAGAAGAAGAAAGAAGAAGAAGTATTAGTAGTAGTTTGGAGCCAAACCTAGCAAAGAGTCCGGTCCTATAAGGAAACCCAGAAAAGGCAAGGAATTAACACATGCAAACAATTCACATTTCTCTCCCTTTCTCTCTCTTCCCTACATATCTCTCTCTCTCTCTCTCTCTCTCTCTCTCTCTCTCTCTCTCTCCCCCCCCCCCTCTCTCTCTCTTTTTAAAAGATTTATGTTAGAGAGAGAGAGGGTGGGCAGAGGGAGAGAAGCAGATTCCTCACTAAGTGTGGAGCCCGAGACAGGGCTTGATCTCACAACCCATTAGATCATGACCTGAGCCAAAATCAAGAGTTGGACACTTAACCACTTACCAACTGAGCCACCCAAATGCCCCCCCACCCCATCTCTTAATCTCTGATTCCCTGTCTGTAAAATTCTATAAAAATAGTCTGCTTCTGGTGCTGGGTGGCTCAGTGTTTGAGCATCTGCATTTGGCTCAGGGCATGATTCTGGGATCCTGGGATCAAGTCCCATATCAGACTCCCCTCAGGGAGCCTGCTTCTCCCTCTGCCTATGTCTCTGCCTCTCTCTGTGTGTCTCTCATAAATAAATAAATAAAATCTTTTTTTAAAAAAAGAATAGTCCCTGCTTAAAGGGTTGATGTGGGACTTAAGTGAGATAACATACTGTGTTCGTGATATTGACAGGTACATTAGCAAATACACAATAAATTCCATTTTTAAAAATTTGGTGAGCCATTTGTCCTCGAGCTCCCATAGTTCAAAGAAAGGGGAAAGCAGCCAAGTCTTGGCTTCTTTTAAGCAAAACAGTAGAACCTGAGCCTGGTTTTAAGGGAAGTACCAACCTGGGACAACTAAAAAGGAGAAGGCTTCTGGGGGGTCCTGATATAGAAAAGGAGAGCGTATGTCCCCATAGGACTTCAGCCAGGCTTTTGTAAGAGCAAGAATCTGATTTCAGTGCCAAGGAGAGAAGGAATAAATCTCCCCACCAGAATCTGGGAATTGTGGCAACTGCCGTCTGTTTTGAAATGTAACCACATGACTACAAGGTAGGAAACTCTGACTGACCACTTTTGTTCTGAAAAAAAAAAAATGACCTGGAGGTGGTTGTTGACCATAATTTCCATAAAAGCCCCCTAGTGTGACATGTGACATGGCTATTTCCAATGTTCTTTTACTTATAGGCTGTAAGAATAGAAACACTTCCATTTATTCATTCACATGTGGAATGCCCAGAGAGGGCCACATACTAGACTTGGTTTTGGGGTTCTAGTGGCAGACAAGATAGAGATGGCATTTGCCTGCATGGAGGTCATTGTCTACCAGAGAATAATCCTAAGAGTGGTAGGAAAGGGCAAGATGAAAGGGGCTATGACAGTGTAGGTCAGAAGCTCTTGTCCTTAGCATTCAAGGACAAGGAAGATGTCCCCGAGGAAATGACATTGAAGGGGAGGCTTGCAGAAGGCTTAGGGGTTGGGGTTCCACACCATATTTTGCTTGCAAACAGGGTGTCCTTGTTTTGAAAGAGTTCAAACAAGCATGAGACGGAAACTCGGATTTTACGAGTGACTCCCATGACCACGCAGGTGCACCTGGGAGAGATAGAGAGCTGGGCATCCCCTGTACGAGCTCTCCTGTAAAGAAATCGCACCAACGAAAGTAGACAGCAGAGTCCTAAGGGGATGGAACACAAGATGGAAATGTCAATGGAGAAAAGGGCTATGAATCTGAAGTCTTGCCTGAAAGCTCAGCCTGAAGGGTGACCCTCCCAAGGGGATGAGGGACCCACAGAGGTGCTGCTGCAGAGGCAGTGAGGCACCCAAGCGAGTAGTGTTCAACACTGCCACTGTTTAGAATTACTGGAACATGGTGATTATCCAGGTATGACTAGTTTTTATAGTTAGTCCTACTGTGGTTTTACATTCTCTATGAACACCATACCTGCTTAACTGACCACAGCCTGTGGACCACTCTGGCCCTCCGCCCCAGCCCCATCCTTCCACCCCTGCTCTTCTCACCCTCACCCCCCACATCTGCCATTAGGTGGCAGTCAGAAAGAGGTTGGAGAGAGGCAGATGCGAAATTTTCAGCCCAGTTCTCAAGAGCCTTTCCCCCTGCAATTCTAAGAAAAATCACTCTAAGAAAATAAGCTGTCTCTTGGGATATGGCCTCCTCTCAAGCAACTGAAGTCATCATGCACTGGCCTTATTAGTGCCAAAGAAAGTAGTTACTTATGGCTCTGAGGTCATGTCAGGTAGAGAGGAGGATTGAGGCAATTGGGTGGTTTTCAGGCAGCCCCGAATCCCCTTCTGTGGGGACTGGCCAATTGTTTCTTCAAATGTCTCTTTTGCTTTGGCTAGTGGAGACCCAGTCTGAGTGTGATTACTCTCCTGGATCTGAAACAAAGACACAATCACATGGGGTGGGATTGGAAAGGACCAGATATTAACCCCAAGCCACAGGCAGGGGGATGCCTGGAGCAAGACAACAGGCTTGAGAAGGCTCTGATGCAATGCAATGGGGACAGAAGAGGGTGTTTGGTTGAAATGAAAAGGTCAATGTGCATTTGAAGTCAGAACTGTGGTTGATGGGACGCCCTAAAGTTTTGGAAACTGAGGACAAGCTCCAAGAATATTGAGACATTCTGGCAACTTTGGAGAGGGAACCCCTCCAGAAAAACACAAGACAATTCAAGCTGATTGAATGGCTTTGGATAGAAAGTGAGACTCCGGGTTGGATGGGATCGGGAGGGTTTGCAAGCAAGTATGGGGTGGGGGAGTTTCTGGGAAGAAACAACAGGAAGAGAGAAGCTCCAAAGAAAAGGAAGCCTGAAGTCATCTAACGTTTGGGGGATAGATGTTACTGTCTCTTTGCCCTCCCAACAAATGAAGAAGTGGGCAGATTTGGTCTTGATCGCAAATTTGGCAGCCCCCTCCTTCCTTTCAGACTCCATCCCTGATGCTCGGCACCCTCTTTTCCCCCCTCGAGTGTCTTCCAACACTCAAGAACATTCAGGGTTTGGCTCTTTGGAGTGGTACCAGCCAAACAATAATCCATCAGACACTGACTACTGACATCAGTACAAAAACCATCGATTTCCCCAAGTCCACGTGGCACTCCAAATGCTGGAGGTCCTTAGCCCACTAGACCTGCTCGGGGCCATTTCTGATCCCCACTCTGGTTTTAGGATGGAATTATTTAATGGCCTACACAGAAGCAATCCAGTTAAACAAGACCATTGTGTTAATGACTGCTGATAAGTTGACACCCTCCCAAGTGAAAATTTTATACCCTGTGAAGAAGTCTTGTACTTAACTCAGTGGTCGCTCCACTTTTTTGAGTCCACATGACCTCTTTTGTCAATCAAAATGTTCTCTGAACTTAAAAGTGGCATGTAATTATAATTAGGGCACTGTTAGATTTGTTGAAAGCATATTTGACATTTGTATAAAAGAATTTCTGATAAAGTTAATATATCCAGGTGCTCACCAAAGAAATATCAAATGATTAAGGTTTTGGTTTCTTTTGTTTTTGGTAACTGGTCAGTTTTCACTCATTTATAATCAGTAGGAGAGACTCTCTAGATATTGGGCCAGCTCTATGATTTGGGTCTGTAACATGTAATAACTGAATTCAGTACCCTAGATTTATGTTAAGCTATTAGTATTTTCTTTTTTTTAATTTTTTTATTTATTTACTTATGATAGTCACAGAGAGAGATAGAGAGGCAGAGACATAGGCAGAGGGAGAAGCAGGCTCCATGCACCGGGAGCCCGACGTGGGACTCGATCCCGGGTCTCCAGGATCGCGCCCTGGGCCAAAGGCAGGCGCTAAACCGCTGCGCCACCCAGGGATCCCCTATTAGTATTTTCTTGATGAAAATTACCCTACCTGTATTTCTCCTAATTTCTGGATCCTGGGCTCCTTGTGCAGTCTGAGGAAGGTATTGCAGTCAGAACCGTGTACTGATGATAAAAGCCTCTGGTAGCAATAAAGTTGTCCTTAACCTTTAAAAAAAAAAAATGTTCTCTGATTATCCCATAAGAGTAGTTGGACTTCTTGTATCTGCTGATTGAGAAAATATATAATGAGAAAAAGTTACTAGGAATTCAGCCACATTTAGAAGGCATTGTGCTTTTAATCACACCAGCCATGTGTGTTTTAGAAGTAGTAGTGAATATATGTGTAAAACAAAATGCCTCATTCATAATAATTAACTGGTTAACCTGGTTGTGACCTCAGATTAAGAACCGCTCTTTTAACCAGAAGAAATGATTGAAACAGAAAGTTTAATCTCTTTGAAAGGTTCATAATGAAGATACTTTTGTGCCTGCAGGGTAGGGTGGAGCCTCTCCCATGTACCTCCCAGAAGTATTTTCTGTAGGAAATCTGGGCAGGGTTAGTTAATAGCTGACAAAAGAAAAATGAAAAAATGCTCATGTTTCAGGGAGCCACCCTAACTGCTCCTTTGAATGACTTCCACAAAGACCAGTGCTGGAGGAAGCTGGTGGAACACTCAGGGTTTGACTTGTTGGAGCGGAGATAGCCAAACAATAGGCTATTAATCAAAATTTGACCAATGTCACAAATACAAAAGAATCAATTTCCCCAACCAGGGCTAACAGAGAAGCATTGCACAACTCTGAATATACTAAAAACCACCTAATTGTACATTTAAAAGATTGAGTTTTATGGTATGCAAATTATATATCAATAAAGGGGTTATGACAAAAAAACCTCAACCACAGGTGGTGTCAGGAATATTGAGGTCAACATAGTTACCATATTAAGCTCTCCATAACTGAGCCCCCTGGTATCCCTACTATCCAGGGACTATAAATTTAGCCTGTCCTTAGCTCTGCAGAAGGCTGATTCCTATTGATATTATCTGACTTTGTATATTCCAAGGAGATTATTAAGAACATCAGGCAGTGGGGGGCACCTGGGTGGCTCAATTGGTTGAACATTCAACTCTTGGTTTCAGCTCAGATCATGACCTCAGGGTCGGGAGATTTAGCCCCACTTTGGGCTCCATGCTCAGCACAGCCTCTGCTTGTCTCCCTCTCATTCTGCCCCTCCCTCTGCTCTCTCTCTCAAATAAATAAATAAAATCTTTAAAAAAAAAACCAGCAGGTAGTGGAATAGAGTGGAGTGGTTAAAACACCAGCACAGAAACCAGACAGTCCTGGTAACTTGACCTTGCTGTGTAACTCTGGATAAGTCATTTCATCTCTCTGAGCCCCACCTTACTCACCTTATTGTTTTATCATATGACTTTGTTTCTGTCCCCTAATACTGCTTTGAAAAATAAATGAGTTAATGAGCACAAAATTCTTAGCATAATACCTAGCTAATGCAAACTGACCTAAGTCACTTGATCATGTACAATTATGATTTGATACATAGTGATAGCGGGCAAAGAAGTTTGAGGTGGTGAGAGATCTAGCTAAACCTCTGTGTTCTCCCTACAAGGTTACAATAAAAACAAGGGCTTCTATAAAATTCTGCCTCATACAGACATTATTCATTAGCAAAGTAAGTATAGCTCATCATAAAACCTCTTCTATATGCTTGTTGAAGTTCTAGATCTCTGTCCTTTTTTTTTTTTTTAATTAATTTTTATTGGTGTTCAATTTACCAACATACAAAAAAACACCCAGTGCTCATCCCGTCAAGTGTCCACCTCAGTGCCCGTCACCCATTCCCCTCCAACACCCGCCCTCCTCCCCCTCCACCACCCCTAGTTCGTTTCCCCGAGTTAGGAGTCTTTATGTTCTGTCTCCCTTCCTGATATTTCCCAACATTTCTTCTCCCTTCCTTTATATTCCCTTTCACTATTATTCATATTCCCCAAATGAATGAGAACATACACTGTTTGTCCTTCTCCGATTGACTTATTTCACTCAGCATAATACCCTCCAGTTCCATCCACGTTGAAGCAAATGGTGGGTATTTGTCGTTTCTAATGGCTGAGTAATATTCCATTGTATACATAAACCACATCTTCTTTATCCATTCATCTTTCGATGGACACCGAGGCTCCTTCCACAGTTTGGCTATTGTGGCCATTGCTGATAGAAACATCGGGGTGCAGGTGTCCCGACGTTTCATTGCATCTGAATCTTTGGGGTAAATCCCCAACAGTGCAATTGCTGGGTCGTAGGGCAGGTCTATTTTTAACTCTTTGAGGAACCTCCACACAGTTTTCCAGAGTGGCTGCACCAGTTCACATTCCCACCAACAGTGTAAGAGGGTTCCCTTTTCTCCGCATCCTCTCCAACATTTGTGGTTTCCTGCCTTGTTAATTTTCCCCATTCTCACTGGTGTGAGGTGGTATCTCATTGTGGTTTTGATTTGTATTTCCCTGATGGCAAGTGATGCAAAGCATTTTCTCACGTGCTTGTTGGCCATGGCCATGTCTTCCTCTGTGAGATTTCTCTTCATGTCTTTTGCCCATTTCATAGCTGGGGGCATCACAATGCCAGATTTCAGGTTGTACTACAAAGCTGTGGTCATCAAGACAGTGTGGTACTGGCACAAAAACAGACACATAGATCAATGGAACAGAATAGAGAACCCAGAAGTGGACCCTGAAATGTACGGTCATCTAATATTCAATAAAGGAGGAAAGACTATCCATTGGAAGAAAGACAGTCTCTCCAATAAATGGTGCTGGGAAAATTGGACATCCACATGCAGAAGAATGAAACTGGACCACTCTCTTTCACCATACACAAAGATAAACTCAAAATGGATGAGAGATCTAAATGTGAGACAAGATTCCATCAAAATCCTAGAGGAGAACACAGGCAACACCCTTTTTGAACTTGGCCAAAGTAATTTCTTGCAAGATACATCCACAAAGGCAAAAGAAACAAAAGCAAAAATGAACTATTGGGACTTCATCAAGATAAGAAGCTTTTGCACAGCAAAGGATACAGTCAACAAAACTAAAAGACAACCTACAGAATGGGAGAAGATATTTGCAAATGACATATCAGATAAAGGGCTAGTTTCCAAAATCTATAAAGAACTTATTAAACTCAACAGCAAAGAAACAAACAATCCAATCATGAAATAGATCTCTGTCCTTTTAAGTGCTCTGAGCACATGCCTCCATGAAAGATACAGTACATAGTTTTCTCGTTAGCTTCATAGCATCAGAAATCCTCCGAAACTAATGGCAGAACACAGGAACAGTTGGGGATCAAATCACTAGTGTTATTCTATAGAGTATAGAGTAAAATGTTGGAGTGTTCTTACACCCTGTTCATGTGAAGCTATTCAGTGTCTTATATTTAACTAATATACATATATTGAATACTTTTTTTTTTTTTCAGAGAGAGCATACAAGCAGTGGTGGTGGGGAGGAGCAGAGGGAGAGGGAGAGAAAGAATCCTAAGCAGGCTTCACACCCAGCACAGAGCCCAACATGGGTCTCAATCTCATGAGATCACAACCTGGACCGAGATCAAGAGTCTGATAATTAACTACTGAACCATCCAGGTGCCCTTATATTGAATACTTTTAATTTTACAAATAAGATCCCATTTCTAGTATTCATAACAACAGTATGGCATTAGTTTCACCAATAAAAAAGGTTTGATGTACAACCTGCCAGTTAGCAAAATATCAGTTCTTGAGAGGGATGGCAAAAGGACTTGTAGTAGCCATTTCTGTAGTATAATCCTTTCTTTCTTTTTTTTTTTTTTTTTTGGTATAATCCTTTCTAATAAATTCTCTCTGACCACCCTGGATTATGCACTAATTGTATACTCAATTCTTTAATGAATATAGGACTATTCGAGGTCCATTTTATCTAAGTTGCAGAATTAAAGGCATGGAGTCCTTTTTAGTATTCTTTAATTTTCTTTTTCACGCTTATAGGTCCTGTGGTAAGAGTCCATTGTTCATGACTGATATTGATAATTTGTGTCTTTCCTCTTTCTGTGTTGGTCAATCTGGCCAGAGATTTGTTAATTTTATTGATCTTGTCAATAAACTACTTTGGTTTAATTGATTTTCTCATGCTTTTCTGTTAATTTCATTGATTTCAGGTCTTCTCTTTTCAATAATTTCTTATGCTTCCTTTGGGTTTAATTTTGATCTTCCTAGTTTCATGAATTAGAAGTTGAGATTACTGATTTTAGACCATCCCTAATTCTAGTATAGGCATTAACTGCTATGAATTTCCCACTGAGGGATGCTTCAAATGCATCATACAGCTATGACATGTTGTATTTTTATTTTCATTCATTCAGTTCAGAATATTTTTTAAAATTTACCTTGAGAGTTCCTTTTTCACTCCTCAATTATTTAGAAGTATTTTCTGTCATTTCTGAGTATTTGGAGATTTTCTAGGTATCTTTGTTATTGAATTTTAGCTTGATTCTGTTGGGATTGTTGTATTATTTCTATTCTGTTAAATTTCTTAAGGTTTGTTTTGTGTTACATAATATGTTTTCTCTTGGCGTCGTTCCATATGCACTTGAAAAGGATGTATTCCCCTGTGTTGGATGAAGTATTCTATAAATGGAAATTAGATCAAATTGTTGAAAGTGTATTCTGGTCTTCTCTGTCCTTACTGATTCTCTGTATAACTGCTCTATCGATTGCTGAGAGAGGAGTGTTGAAGTGTTCAACAGTAATTGTGGATTTGTCTATTTCTTCTAATTTTTATCAATTTTTGCTCAAATATTTGAAGCTCTTTGCTAGATAAATTACACACTTTAAAATATCATATCTTCAGGGAGAATTGTTGCCTGCATAATTATGGAATGTCTTTTAGTGTCTGATAATATACTTTATCTGATATTAATATTACTATTCCAGCTTTCTTTTTAGTGTTTTCATGGTATATCATATTCCATGGTTTTTCTTTTAACATATGTGTCTCTTTATACTTAAAGTGGTTTCATATAGATAGTATAGAGTTGATGTATAAGTCAGGCTTCTCCAGAGAAACAAATCCGATAGGATATAGAGATATGTCTCTCTGTGTGTGCTATACACACAATAATTTATAGTATATAATAAATATATATTTATTATGAGGAATTGGCTTATGTAATTATAGAGGTTGAAAAGTCCCACAATCTGCCATTTGCAAGCTGGACACCTAATAAAGCTAAAGGTGTAATTCAGTCTTGAGTCCAAAGTCCTGAGCACCAAAGCAGCCAATGGTATAAAACCTGGTTTTAGGATCAGACAGATGAGATGAGATAAAACGTCCCAGCTCAGGAACAAGACAAGGATGTCCACTCTCACCACTTTTATTCAACATGGTATTGGATGGCCTAGCCATAGCAATCCAACAATAAAAAGAAATAGGCATCCAAATTGGCCAGGAAGAAGTTGACACAGAAGTTGATGCAGATAACATGATACTATATGTAGAAAATCATAAAGACTACACACACACACACACACACACACACACATAAATATATATATATGTAATAATTAAAGAAGTAATAAAGTTGCAGGGCAGAAAATTAATACTTAGAAATCAGTTGCATTTCTATACACTAATACTGAAGTAGGAGAAAGCGAAATTAAGAAAACAATTTCATTTATAATTGCACCAAGATGAATAAAATATGCAGGAATTAATTTAACCAAGCAGGTGAAAGACCTATGTTCTGAAAACTATAAAACACTGAAGAAAGAAACTGAAGACAACACAAACAAATGGAAAGACATTCCATGCTCATGGATTGGAAGAATTAATATTGCTAAAATGTTCATACTACCCAAGTCAACCTACAGATTCAGTGCAATCCCTATCAAAATACCAATAGAACTTTTCACAGAACTAGAACAAATCATCATAAAATTTGTCTAGAAACACAAAAGACCCTTAGTAGCCAAAGTAATCTTGAGACAGAAGACCGATGCCGGAGGTATCACAATCACAGATAACAACATATCTATAAATCTGTAGTAATTCAAGTAGTGTGGTACTGGCACAAAAATAGACACAAACATCAATGAAACAAAATAGAGAGCCCAGAAATAAGCCTACATTTATTTGGTCAATTAATCTGCAACAAAGGAGGCAAGAATATAAAAGAGAAAAAGATAATCTCTTCAATAAATGATTCTGGGGAAATGGACAGCTACATGTAAAAAAATGAATTGGATCACTTTCTTACATCATACACAAAAACAAACTCAAACTGGATTAATGACCCAAATGTAAGATCTGAAACCTTAAAACTCCTAGAAGAAAATATAGGCAATAATTTATTTGACATCAGCCATAGAAACATTTTTTCTAGATATGTCTCCTGAGGCAAGGGAAACAAAAGCAAAAATAAACTATTGGGTCTACATCAAAATAAAAAGCTTTTGCACAGTGAGGGAAAATATCAGGAAAACAAAAAAGGTAACCTGCTGAATGGGAGAAGATATTTGGAATGATAAGGGGTTAATATCCAAAATAAAGAACTTATATAATTCAACACCAAGAAAACAAAAAAAAAATCCAATTAAAAAACATGCAGAGGACCTGAATAGATATTTTTTCAAAATAGACATACAGATGGCCAACAGGCACATGAAAATATGCCTAACATCACTAATCATCAGGGAAATGCAAATCAAAACCACAATGAGATATCATCTTACACCTGTCAGAATGGCTAAAATCAGAGACAAGAGATAACAGGTGTTGGAAAGGATGTGGAGAAAAAGGAACCCTTATGCAATATCAGTGGGAATGTAAATTTGGTGCAGTCACTGTTTAAAACTGTATAGAGGTTCCTCAAAAAATTGAAAATAGAAACACCATATGATCCAGTAATTCCACTATTAAGGATTTACCAAAAGAAAACAAATACACTAATTCCAAAAGATGTATGCACTTGTATATTTATTGCAGCATTATTTACAATAGCCAAGATATGGCAGCAACCCAAGTGTACATCAATAGATGAATGGATAAAGAAGTTGTGCTACACACACACACACACACACACACACACACACACTGGAATATAACTCAGCCATTTAAAGGGATGAGATCTTGTCATTTACAACAACATGGATGGACCTAGAGGGCATTACACTAAGTGAAATAAGTCAGAGAAAGACAAATACCATATGATTTCACTTATATGTGAAATCTAAACAAAACAAATGAATAAATAAACAAAAAGCAGAAACATACCCAAAAATACAGAGAACAAACTGATGACTGCCAAAGGGGAGGGAAGTGGGAGACATAAAATGAGTGAAGGGAAATGGGAGATTCAGGCTTCCAGTTATGGAATGGATAAGTCACAGGGATAAAAGATACAGCATAATGAATATAGTCAATGGTATCGTAATAGTGTTTTATGGTGAAAGAGTTTATCTACACTTGTGGTGAGCATAATGTAATATACAGAGTTGTTGAGTCACCTTGTTGTATACCAGAAATTAACGTATCCTTGTGTGTCAACTGTACTTCAGTAGAAAAATAAATAAGTAAAATAAAATGTCCCAGCTCAAGCAGTAAGGCAAGAAAAAAAAAGAAAGAAAAAAGAAAACTACTCCTTCTTCTACGTTTTGTTCTATTCAGGTCCTTAGATTGGATGATGCCTACCCACGTTGGGGAGGGCAATTTACCTTACTGAGTCCACGGATTGAAACACTAATCTCAAGTGGAAACACTCTCACAGACATATCCAGAACGAATGTTTAATCTGGGCACCCTAGGGTTAATAAGATTAATCATCACGGTTGAGTTTTGTGTTTCTATGTAATCTGTTAATCTCTGTCTTTTGGACCATTTTAATTTAATTTAATTATTGGTATGCATGGATTTAAGTCTGCAATCTTATTTTTTTTATGTTTTTTCCCTTTTTTTAATCTTGTCCTGCTTTCTTTTGTGTCATTTGAGTATTTTTAGTGTTACATTTTAACTTACCTATTGAATTTTAAGTAGATCTCTAAATAATTTTAGTGGTTGCTCTAGGGATTAAAATATACACCCTTGATTTTCAACAGCTCTAGGGTTATAATTAATCTTTTATCACTTTTACTAGAATGTAGAAACCTTACAGCCATGTGAATTGAGTCCCTATGCACTCTCTGCTGTTACGTTGTAGTCATTATTATATATATTACGTTTACATATAGTGGAGTCTCCATCAAATAATGTTATAATTTTTACTTTCAATCATCATAACAGATTTTTTTTAATTTAAAAGGGAATAGTCCATTATATTTACATATAGATATTTATCATTTCTCTTGATCTTTTTTCATTCTTGTAGATCCCAGTTTCCATCTGGTGTCATTTCCTATTTGCCTCAAGATTTTACACTTGGTTTTTAGAAATATTACTATGATGTGCCTGTGCACGGTTTTATTCGTATTTATCCTAGTTAAAGTTCACTAAACTGCTCAAAATTTTCAACAAATTTTGGACATGTTTAGCCATTATATTAATTTTTTCAGATTTTATTTATTTATTTGAGAGAGAGAGAGAAAGTAGGAGAGCACAAGCGTTGGAGAGGGAGAAGCAGGCTGCCCATTCAGCAGGGAGCCTGATGTAGGACTTGATCCCAAGACCCTGGGATCATGACCTGAGCCAACGGCAGCTGCTTAACCAACTGAGCCACCCAAGTGCCCCTATCTTTAATTTTTTTGCCCCTCTCTTCTCTCTTTCTAGGATTCCAATGACATTTAAGCTAGAACTTTAGTTGTCATTCTATAAGTGTCTAAAACTTTATAGTTTTTTCCCAATATTATTTCTCTCTTTGTTTCAGATTAGATAGATATAATTATTTTATCTTCAAGTTTACAGATTCTTTCTCCTCTCATTTCCATTCTGCTATTAAACCTATTCAGTGAATTTTTATTTCATATGTTGTATTTTTTGATTCTGGTATTTCCATTATGTTTTTTAAAAGATAACAATGTATTTTTTCTACTCACATTTTCTATCATATCATTGATCACAAGCATAGTTTTCTTCGTTTCATTAAACATAGTTATAATACCTGTTTCATAATCCTTGTCTACTCTTTCTGACATTATGGTAATCTCTTGGCCACTTTTCTATGTCTTTTTTTCTTGTAATTAGGTGATACTTTCTTGTTTCTTCATGTGTTAAGCAGTTTTGTATTATAACCTGGATATTCAGAATGCCTGGTTGTGTAGGTTCCAAGATTCTGATAAGATTCTGAATACCCTGAAGAGTATTGATATTTTTGCGTTGGTACCAAATAAACTTAAACTGCCAACTCTTATTATTTAGCTGTGCTGGTTTGCATCTGTCTCATATATGCATGGTTTAGCAGTAAGTTAGAAACTTAGGCAAAATTTAATGCTCCTCTTCTCCAGCTCTGTACTTTCTGGAATTTCTCCCTCAATTCCCAGTGGCTGTGGTTGCCAAAAACTGTCCTCCAATTCTTCAGGTCAGAAGGACTGCTAACTTTCTAGCAGAATATTAACTACTTCACATTCTTGGGGAAGATGGTGAAGTAGGAAAATCATAATCTCACCTCTTCCCATAAATATAGATAGATAACACTCACATCAGTGTAAATAACACAGAAAAGGAACCAAGATTGTCAGAACAGACTCTCCACAGCTAAATATAGAGAAGAATCCACATCAAAGTGGGTAGGAAAGGCAGAGACACACTTGGAGTTAAGCAGACCAGTGAGAATATCCTCAGGAGGAAGAGACCCCATGAACACGGAGAGAGCCGAGAAACAGCCAGGTACCCAAGGCACAGAGAACTCACATGGGGAAGACAAATCCCTATAACATTTGACTTTGAAAACCAGGGCCTAATTTCAAAAGTTCTTAAAATGAGCATGGCTTAACACCTGGAACTTTAAAAATCATCAGCCTTGGCCCTGCGAGAGCCATGAGGACTGTAAGAAACTGAACCCTACCTTTAAAAAGACATCACAACAAACAGCCCCATGGAGATAGAGCATAGAAACAGCAGTTTGAAAAACACCCGGGGTATACAGGAGACAGATTTGTTTACTAGTCTCAGAGCATGTACTGGAGGGGCAGGGATCTTTGGGAGACTTCTCCATGAACAAAAGAACTGAAAGGTGCCATTTTCTTCCCCCACCATCCAGCCTAGATACATGGACACCCGTGGGGACAAGCACAGTGCCAACACTCTCCACCTAACTTGCTAAAAACAGTCCTCCCCCACGTTCTCGTATGGAAGTGTTGAATCACTATGTAGTACGCCTAAAATTAATATCACATTGTATGTTAACTAACTAGAATTTAAATAAGAACTTGAAAAATTACTTTGAATATAAATGGATGAAATGCTCAAATCAAAAGACATAGGATGATGAAATGGATTAAAAAGGGGCAAGATCCATCTATATTCCGTCTATAAGAGACTCATTTCAGACCTAAAAGCACACGCATGTTGAAAGTGAAGTGATGGAAAAGCATTTATCATGCAAATGGAAGGAAAACGAAAATCAGGGTAGCAATTCTTATATTATATAAAATAGACTTTAAAACAAAGACTGTAAAAAAAAATAAAAAAAAAATAAAACAAAGACTGTAGCAACAGATATAGAAAGACACCATATTATCATAAAGGGAACAAAGAACAAGATATAACAATTATAAATATTTATGCACCCAACATGGAAGCATCCATATACACAAAGCAGCTAATAATAAACATAAAGGAAGTAATAGATGGTAATACAATAACAGTAGGACTTTAGCACCCCATTTACATCAGTGAACAGATCATTCAAATGGAAAATCAACAAGAAAACGATGGTTCTGAATGACACACTGGAACAAATGGACTTAGCAGATATATTCAGAACATTCTATCCGAAAACAGCAGAATACACATTCTTTTCAAGTGCACATGGACTATTCTCCAGAATAGATCACAGATTAGCCCATAAAACAAGTCTCAACAAATTCAAAAAGACTGAAGTGATACCTTGCATCTTTTCTGATCACAATGCTATGAAACTAGAAACTAGCCACAAGAAGAAATCTGGAAAAAACACAAAAACATTGACGTAAAATAACATGCTACTAAACAATAAATGGGTCAACCAAGAAATCAAAGAAGAAATTTTAAAAATTCTTGGAGACAAAGGAATATGAAAACAAAATTCTCCAAAATCTTTGGGATATAGCAAAAGCTGTTCTAAGAGGGAAGTTTATAGTAATACAGGCTTACTTCAAGAAACAACAAAAAAATCAAATAAACAACCTAATCTTATACCTAAAGCAGCTATAAAAGGAACAACAAACACAAAAAACCAGTAGGAGGAAGGATATAATAAAGATTAGAGCAGAAGTAAACAAAAAAGAATCTTAAAAAAAAACAATGGAACAGATGAATGAAACCAGGAGCTGGTTCATTGAAGAGATGAACAAAATTGATAGAAATCTAGCCAGACACATTAAGAAAAAGAGAGAGAGGACCCAAATAAATGAAATCAAGTCAATGAAAAGAGATAACAACCAACATCACAGAAATACAAAGGATTAAAAGAGACTATTACGAAAAATTTTATGTGAACAAATTGGACAAACTAGAAGAAATGAGTAAATTCCTAGAAACATATAACCATCTAAAACTCAATCAGAGAGAAATAGAAAATTTGAACAGACCAAGTACCACCAATGAAGTTGAATCCATAATCAAAAAACTCACAACAAACAAAAGTCCGGGACCAGACAGTTTCACAGTTGAATTCTACCAAAGTTTTAAAGAAGAATAAATATCTGTTCTTCTCAAATTATTACAAAAAATAGAAAAGGAAGTAAAATTTCAAAATTCATTCTATGAGTCCAACATTGCCTTTATACCAAAACCAGATAAAGACACTACAAAAAGAGAACTATAGGACAATCTATCTGATGAACATAGATGCAAAAATACTCAGCAAAACATTTGCAAACTGAATCCAATGATACATTTTAAAAAATCATTAACCATGATCAAGTGGGAATTACTCCTGGTTTACAAAGGTGGTTTAATAGTCACAAAGCAATCAGTGTGATACATAACATCAATAAAATAAAGGATAAGAAACATATGATCCTTTTAATAGATGCAGAAAAAGACCTTGACAAAGTATAACATCCATCATGATAAAAACCCTCAGCAAAGTAGGTTTAGACAGAATATACCTCAACATTATAAAGGCCATCTATGAAAATCCCACAGCTAACATCATATTCAATGGTGAAAAACGGAGAGCTTTTTCTCTAAGATCAGCAACAAGACAGGGATATCCGCTCTCATCACTTTTATTCAACATAGTACTAAAAGCCCTAGCCACAGCAATCAGACCACAAAAAGGAATAGAAAGCATTCAATTGGTAAGTAAAAGTAAAACTTTCACTACTTGCAGGTGACACAATACTACATATAGAAAACCTGAAAGACTCCACCAAAAAAAAAAACTACTAGAACTGATAAATGAATTCAGTAAGGTTGCAGAATACAAAATCAATATGCAGAAATCCGTTGCATTTCTATACATCAATAATGAAGCAGTAAAGAGAAAACAATCCTCCCTACAATTGCACCCAAAATAATAAAATACCTAGGAATAAATTTAACCAAGAAGGTGGAAGAACTATACTCTTAAAAGTATAAAACACTGATGAAAGATATTGAAGACAACAATAACATATGGAAATATATTCCATGCTCATGGATTGGAGGAACAAATATAGTTAAAATATTCATACTACCCAAAGCACTCCACAGATTTAATGCAATCTCTATCAAAATACAAATAGTACTTTTCACAGAATTAGAACGAATAATCCTAAAATTTGTACAGAACCAAAAAAGACCCTGAAGATCCAAAACAATCTTGAAAAAGAAGAACAAAACTGGAGGTATCACAATTCCAGATTTCAAGATATACTACAGAGCTGTAGTAATCAAACCAATATGGTACTGGCACAAAAATAGACACAGAGATCAATAGAACAGAATGGAGAACTCAGAAATAAACCCATGATTATAGGGTCAATTATTCTTCCACAAATGATGCAAGAATATGCAATGGAAAAAAGTCACTTCAACAAATGGCGTTGGGAAAACTGAACAGCAACATGCAAAAGAATGAAAGTGAACCACTTTCTGACACCATATTTATTTTTTAAATTTTTTTATTGGAGTTCAATAGCCAACATATAGCATAACACCCAGAGTTCATCCCGCCAAGTGCCCCCCTCAGTGCCCATCACCCAGTCACCCCAACCCCCACCCACCTCCCCTTCCAGTACCCCTTGTTCATTTCCCAGAGTTAGATGTCTCTCATGTTTTGTCACCCTCACTGACATTTTCACTCATTTTCCCTCCTTTCCCTTTATTCCCTTTCACTATTTTTTATATTCCCCAAATGAATGAGACCATATAATGTTTGTCCTTCTCCGAATGACTTATTTCACTGAGCATAATACCCTCCAGGTCCATCCACGTCAAAGCAAATGGTGGGTATTTTCATTTCTAATAGCTGAGTAATATTCCATTGTATACATAAACCACATCTTCTTTATCCATTCATCTTTCGATGGACACCGAAGCACCTTCCACAGTTTAGCTATTGTGGACATTGCTGCTAGAAACATCGGGGTACAGGTGTCCCCGCATTTCACTGCATCTGTATCTTTGGGGTAAATCCCCAGCAGTGCAATTGCTGGCTCATAGGGCAGGTCTATTTTTAACTCTTTGACGAACCTCCACACAGTTTTCCAGAGTGGTTGCACCAGTTCACATTCCCACCAACAGTGCAAGAGGGTTCCCCTTTCTCCACATCCTCTCCAAAATTTGTTGTTTTCTGTCTTGTTAATCTTCACCATTCTCACTGGTGTGAGGTGGTATCTCATTGAGGTTTTGATTTGTATTTCCCTGATGGCAAGTGATGCGGAGCATTTTCTCATGTGCTTGTTGCCCATGTGATGTCTTCCTCTGTGAAATGCCTGTTCATGTCTTTGGCCCATTTCATGATTGGATTGTTTGTTTCTTTGGTGTTGAGTTTAATAAGTTCTTTATAGATCTTGGAAAATAGCCCTTTATCTGATACGTCATTTGCAAATATCTTCTCCCATTCTGTAGGTGGTCTTTTAGTTTTGTTGACTGTATCCTTTGCTGTGCAAAAGCTTCTTACTTGATGAAGTCCCAATAGTTCATTTTTGCTTTTGTTTCTTTGCCTTCATGGATATATCTTGCAAGAAGCTACTGTGGCTGAGTTCAAAAAGGGTGTTGCCTGTGTTCTCCACTAGGATTTTGATGGAATTTTGTCTCACATTTAGATCTTTCATCCATTTTGACTTTATCTTTGTGTATGGTGTAAGGAAATGGTCTAGTTTCATTCTTCTGCATGTGGCTGTCCAATTTTCCCAGCACCATTTATTGAAGAGACTGTCTTTTTTTGCAGTGGATAGTCTTTCCTGCTTTGTCAAATATTATTTGACCATAAAGTTCAGGGTCCACTTCTGGGTTCTCTATTCTGTTCCATTGATCTATGTGTCTGTTTTTGTGCCAGTACCACACCGTCTTGATGACCACAGCTTTGTAGTACAACCTGAAATCTGGCATTGTGATGCCCCCAGCTATGGTTTTCTTTTTTAAAATTCCCCTGGTTATTCGGGGTCTTTTCTGATTCCACACAAATCTTAGAATAATTTGTTCTAATTCTCTGAAGAAAGTCCATGGTATTTTGATAGGGATTGCATTAAACGTGTAAATTGTCCTGGGTAACATTGACATTTTCACAATATTAATTTTTAGGGCATAAATCCTTTACCTCTTTGATTAGGTTTATTCCTAGGTATCTTATGCTTTTGGGTGCAATTGTAAATGGGATTGACTCCTTAATTTCTCTTTCTTCAGTCTCATTGTTAGTGTATAGAAATGCCATTGATTTCTGGGCATTGATTTTGTATCCTGCCACGCTACCAAATTGCTGTATGAGTTCTAGCAATCTTGGGGTGGAGACTTTTGGGTTTTCTATGTAGAGTATCATGTCATCGGCGAAGAGGGAGAGTTTGACTTCTTTGCCAATTTGAATGTCTTTAATGTCTTTTTGTTGTCTGATTGCTGAGGCTAGGACTTCCAATACTATGTTGAATAGCAGTGGTGAGAGTGGACATCCCTGTCTAGTTCTCTGATCTTAGGGGAAAGGCTCCCAGTGCTTCCCCATTGAGAATGATATTTGCTGTGGGCTTTTCATAGATGGCTTTTAAGATGTCGAGGAAAGTTCCCTCTATCCCTACACTCTGAAGAGTTTTGATCAGGAATGGATGCTGTATTTTGTCAAATGCTTTCTCTGCATCTAATGAGAGGATCATATCATTCTTGGTTTTTCTCTTGCTGATATGATGAATCACATTGATGGTTTTACGAGTGTTGAACCATCCTTGTGTCCCAGGGATAAATCCAACTTGGTCATGGTGAATAATTTTCTTAATGTGTTTTTGGATCCTATTGGCTAGTATCTTGTTGAGAATTTTTGCATCCATGTTCATCAGGGATATTGGTCTGTAATTCTCCTTTTTGGTGGGGTCTTTGTCTGGTTTTGGAATTAAGGTGATGCTGGCCTCATAGAACAAATTTGGAAGTACTCCATCTCTTTCTATCTTTCCAAACAGCTTTAGTAGAATAGGTATGATTTCTTCTTTAAACGTTTGATAGAATTCCCCTGGGAAGCCATCTGGCCCTGGACTCTTGTGTCTTGGGAGGTTTTTGATGACTGCTTCAATTTCCTCCCTGGTTATTGGCCTGTTCAGGTTTTCTATTTCTTCCTGTTCCAGTTTTGGTAGTTTGTGGCTTTCCAGGAATGCGTCCATTTCTTCTAGATTGCCTAATTTATTGGCGTAGAGCTGTTCATAATATGTTTTTAAAATCGTTTGTATTTCCTTGGTGTTGGTAGTGATCTCTCCTTTCTCATTCATGATTTTATTAATTTGAGTCTTCTCTCTCTTCTTTTTAACAAGGTTGGCTAATGGTTTATCTATCTTATTAATTCTTTCAAAGAACCAACTTCTGGTTCTGTTGATCTGTTCCACAGTTCTTCTGGTCTCGATTTCATTGAGTTCTGCTCGAATTTTAATTAACTCTCTTCTTCTGCGGGGCGTAGGTTCCATTTGCTGTTTTTTCTCTAGCTCCTTTATGTGTAAGGTTAGCTTTTGTATTTGAGTTCTTTCCAGTTTTTGAATGGATGCTTGTATTGCAATGTATTTCCCCCTCAGGACTGCTTTTGCTGCATCCCAAAGATTTTGAATGGTTGTATCTTCATTCTCATTAGTTTCCATGAATCTTTTTAATTCTTCCTTAATTTCCTGGTTGACCCTTTCATCTTTTAGCAGGATGGTCCTTAACCTCCACGTGTTTGAGGTCCTTCCAAACTTCTTGTTGTGATTTAGTTCTAATTTCAAGGCATTATGGTCTGACAATATGCAGGGGATGATCCCAATCTTTTGGTATCGGTTCAGACCCGATTTGTGACTCAGTATGTGGTCTATTCTGGAGAAAGTTCCATGTGCACTTGAGAAGAATGTGTATTCAGTTGAGTTTGGATGTAAAGTTCTGTAGATATCTGTGAAATCCATCTGGTCCAGTAATCATTTAAAGCTCTCGTTTCTTTGGAGATGTTGTGCTTAGAAGACCTATCGAGTATAGAAAGAGCTAGATTGAAGTCATCGAGTATAAGTGTATTATTATCTAAGGATTTCTTCACTTTGGTTATTAATTGGTTTAAATATTTGGCAGCTCCCACATTCGGGGCATATATATTGAGGATTGTTAAGTCCTCTTGTTGGATAGATCCTTTAAGTATGAGATAGTGTCCCTCTTCATCTCTCACTATAGTCTTCGGGGTAAATTTTAGTTTATCTGATATAAGGATGGCTACCCCTGCTTTCTTTTGAGGACCATTTGAATGGCAAATGGTTCTCCAACCTTTTATTTTCAGGTTGTAGGTGTCCTTCTGTCTAAAATGAGTCTCTTGTAGACAGCAAATAGATGGGTCCTGCTTTTTTATCCACTCTGAAACCCTGCGCCTTTTGATGGGGTCATTAAGCCCGTTCACGTTCAGAGTTACTATTGACAGATATGAGTTGAGTGTCATCATGATATCTATTCAGTCTTTGTTTTTGTGGATTGTTCCACTGAACTTATTCTTAAAGGGACTTTTAAGAGTCCCCCTTAAAATTTCTTGCAGAGCTGGTTTGGAGGTCACATATTCTTTCCGTTCCTGCCTGTCTTGGAAGCTCTTTATCTCTCCTTCCATTTTGAATGAGAGCCTTGCTGGATAAAGTATTCTTGGTTGCATGTTCTTCTCATTTAGGACCCTGAATATATCCTGTCAGCCCTTTCTGGCCTGCCAGGTCTCTGTTGATCCAATAATTCTACTGCTGGGTATTTACCCAAAAAAATACAAACACACGCACACAAATACAAAAACACTAATTCAAAGGGATACATGCACCCCTGTATTTATTGCAGCATTATTTACAATAGCCAAATTATGGAAGTGGCCCCAATCTCCTTCGACAGGTGAATGCACAAAGAAGATGATATAAATATAATGGAATATATATATTTATATATATGAATATAAATGTTACATATGTAATGGAATATTACTCAGCCATAAAGAGAGTGAACTCTTGCCATTTGCAGCAACATGGGTAGATCTGGAGGGTAAGGGAAATAAGTCAGAGAAAGAGAAATAGCATATAATTTCACTCATATGTGGAATTCAAGAAACAAAACAAATGAACAAAGGAAAAAAGAGACAAAGCAAGAAACAGCCTCTTAACTATAGAGAACAAACTGATGGTACCAGAGGGGATAGGGATGGGTGATGGGTGAAGTAGATTATATGAATTAAAAGAACACTTATCATTATTAGCACTGAGTAACGTATATAATAGTTGAGTCACTATATTGTACACCTGAAAGTAACTTAACACTGTATGTTAACTGTTTTGGAATTAAAATTTTTCTAAATAAAATAAAAATTAGAAAAAGAACATTAACTGCCTCACATAATCCCATCTTTCATCTACCCTCAAGTTAAAAGGAATAAAAATAGGAAATATATTCTTTACTTTCCTTTTTTTCATGTGTCAACATTCTTTGTTCACTCATCAATGCCCTCGTGTCATCATTTGTTCTGTTTTGCCTTGAGCAGATGATGGCAAGCTTTTTCTATAAAGGGCCAGATAATAACTATGTTAAGCTTTGTGGGTCATATAGTCTGACACAAGTAATCAATTCTGCCATTATAGCATGAAAACAGCAATAGAGACTATATAAACCAATTGCTGTGGCTGTGCTCCAATAAAACTTTATCTACAAAGACAGATGGCTGGCTAGATTTGACCTATGGCCCATAGTTTGCCAAACCCTAGGCTCCAATTTACAAGAGGGTCAAATCTAATAGGAGCTTACTTGACTACAGCAGTAGCTGAAACTTATCTATATAATATTTTCTGTTTTAGCTAATTCACTTTAGGATACTTCCATGTTAATTGACTAAATAGAAGGAAATTCAAATTAATAAAATTTAAAGTGGGGGGTGAGTGTGAGTGACATGGTTCAAATAGTCAAAAGGTATAAACATCCAGCTATAAAATAAATAAGTCACGAGGAAGGAATATACAGATAATAACTATTAACCACAGTTAATAATACCGTATCATATATCTGAAAGTTGCTAAAATAGTAGATGTTAAAACTTTTTGTTACAGAGAAAAAATTGTAAATAGTTTTGGTGATGGACATTAACTAAACTTACTGTAGTGAATATTCTGCAATATATATAGATATAGATACATTGATATATCATTTTGTTGTACACCTGAAACCAATATAATGTTATAAGTCAATTACATCTCAGTTTAAACAGTTAAAGTAGAAGAATATGAAAAAATACAAAAATGTCAAAAAAAATTACAAGAAGGATTATAACAATCTTACTATAAATGATCTGTAAATTTAATGAATTGGATTTACAAGTCAATGCTAATTAAATTTTTTGGTTGTCTGACTTAGCATTAGAAAGGACAAGATCCATTGATTCATCCAAAAAACCTTTACTGAGCATAAATTTATTATGTGTCAGGCATTGTGGTAGGTACTGGTGATGCAATGGTGAGCAAAACATCATAGAATAATATTTGAGAGCATGGACAGGAACCAGCTTCCATGGGTTTGAATCCTGGCTAAGTCATTTATTTAGTTTTCTGAACTTCAGCAAGCTATTCTGCCTCTTTGGGTCTCACTTTCCTCTATGTGGATGATAATGATAATGCCTCATGGAGTAGCTATGAGAATTAGGTGAATTAATATTTATAAACTGCTAAGAAAATTGCCTAACACATAGTGAGTGTTTGTTAAACAACAAAGACTTTTTTTTTAAAGATTTTATTTATTTATTCATGAAAGACAGAGAGAGAGAGAGAGGCAGAGACCCAGGCAGAGGGAGAAGCAGGCTCCATGCCGGGAGGCCAATGTGGGACTCGATCCCGGGTCTCCAGGATCACACCCTGGGCCGAAGGCAGGCGCTAAACCGCTGAGCCACCCAGGGATCCCCCAACAACAAAGACTTTGATGATCTCTGCTCCTAAGGAACCTGGAGCCTAGTGGGAGAACTGACTTGAATTTAAAAACCACACCAGTAAATGTTAAATTCAAGTGTGGTCAGTGCTACAAAGAAGACTTACACTTGCTTTATGGTGATTTGACCAGAGAAGGCATTTCTGAGGAAGTGATATTTGAGCTGAGGATAAGTAGGAGTAAATTAGGCAAAAACCATATTTTTGGACAAGCAAGATGAGTGATTCTGTTTCCTGTCTTACTAAGTACTCTGTTAGATGAAAGCACAACCCGAGTCTCAAACCTCTGTAGACTCCATCATGCCCAGTAAGCATGATTGGCATCCCAGACAAGTCTGATGATGTTTATGACAAGTAAGAGCCACCATTCTGGAGGCTGATTCTTCCCTCTTACCTGGCAGCCCTCAATCTGGAAAAATCTTCACAAACCAACTGTGCAAAGAATGTTTGGGGATGTTAAAGCATTCTTTCTAGAAAAAGTCAAGGCCGGTGAGGGGAAGGAGCAGTTTGGATGCTGAATGTTAACTCCCTTAGTATTTTGGCTGCTGTATTATTATGGAGCATTTGCTCCATTGACTCAGCCCTGGGAATCTAAGAAGTGCTAATCAAAGGACACTGTAGGCTGAGTTTCCTCTTGCCTCCCTATGGCATTCACTTCTGAACCCATGATCCTCTGGGGGGGGGTGCATTCTTTACAAGCTAAAGTCTCCATTCTATCACATGTGGCCAAAGAATCAGAATCATCAGGCACCTGCAACAATTTTATTTCCAGGATTCTTTCTCTTGTCAACTACAGACCAGGAAACAAATGTATGAAAGCAGATATCTTTTTTCCTCATCCAAAATTGGAGCAGATGACATAATTTGCAGTCTGGAACTGCTGAAAACCTTGAACAATCCATTTTAGGGCACTTTGAGGAGAATATTTCCATCCGGTGTAAAGATTGTACCAATCTAACTTCAGGATCCACCCATTTTGCTTACAGCTTTGCAGTATTTTAAGAGGTTTTGTGTCTACTTGTAAAAATAAAAAACAGATAACAATAAACAACAACAATACATCAGTTAGGATTGGACTCTGTTTGCAAGCCACTGAAGACCCAATCTGAATGGTCTTAATCACCCCAAAAGGGAAATTATTGGCCAATGTCACTGTATAGTTCATGGATAAATTCAGTTTTAGGTGAGTTTTATTCTGTTCAGTTGCTTTCTCTCTCTCCATCTCTCAGCTCCACTTCCTTGGTTAGATCTCTATTCTCAGGTAGACTCTCCCTTCGTGGTCTGAAGATGGACTTAGCTGCTATTTCCAGGGCTGCATATTACTTACCCCATTTATGTCAAACAAGGAAGGAGCTTACTTTCCTCAGTATTCCCAGCCAAAGTCTTAAGATTAGGTCTCATCTGAATAGCTTGGATGATATGCCCATCCCAAAATAATCACTATTGAGACTGTGGATCAAATGAATGGCTTATCCTAGGTCATGTGTTCCACCTGGGATAGAGTTGGCTGTCTCAAAATTGCCTGTATCCCTAAATGGGAATCAGAATTGGTGGGAATGGACAAAATGGAAATGCATGGTGGGAAGGCAAACAAGAAACTGCCACTCTGTGCAACAATAATTGTTGCTTATATTAGATAAGTGTTTTCACTTTAAACTTCTGGAAGTCCTTTTCTGTTCATTAGCATATGGGAGCCTTGCAACAATCCTTGAAGGGAGCTAACGCTGGATATAGTAGAGGAAACTGATATGTCAGATATATCAAGTGAATTGGATAAGTCTGCACAATTGCAGAGTGTTAGAGACACTTGACTCTCAGGCTGTAGAAATCTGGATTTTAGGAACATCAAATCCATATGTTGGGTTGTTTTTATTTCATCTTATTTTTTAACTTCATAACCCATTCTTATTCCCCTCTTACTCCACATCCCCAATGCCATTTTAGTATGTTTAACATGTAGGGTTTTTTTTGTTAGACTATGTTTTCAAACTCTGTATGGTTGTTTTGTGTGCATGTATCCTTGATCTATATAAGTAGTTCTATGCTACCTGTTTCAATGTTTCTTATTTTTTTCATGCCACACTGTTCTTAGATCATTCTATGTTGCCATGTGTATTTTTAATCTGTTACTTCCAGTTGTTGTGTAATATTTTATGGCACACATCCACGTTTTATCTATCCACTCTCTCAAGTCAAGAATTCCCACTGGAATTATGCTAAACTGCCACCAGCACAAGTAACAGCTCCATGAACATCTTTATACATGTCTCCTTATGAGCTTCGTTTGGGAATATTCTCAAATATTCAGTAGCAGAATTGTTAGGTGAGAGGACATGTGTATATTTAATGTGACTACATTAACTATGTAACCCTCAGGCCAGTGGGGCTTTCCTTGGCCACTCTTTCTTCAATTTCAACCTCTCTGTCAATTTCATAGTTCCCTTTCCTGCTTTAGTTTCTCTGCTTGCACTTACCATTATTGAATAAATGAAATATTTGTATGTTATCTTTATTATCTTATAACAATTATCATAATAAGATTCCAACAGATTTGTGTCTGTTTCATTCACTGCTTATATCCCAAGCACTTAGAAAAGTTCTTGACACATGAATGGTGCTTTATAAACATTCATTGAGTGAATGGAGTAGTGCCAAATTGTTCTCCAGAATAGCTGATCCAGTCTACATCATGCAGAATGTAAGACTTCTTATATCCCCATGTCCTTATCAACACATTATCCACTTTTTAAATTTTTGCCAGCCTGAGAGCTGCTTAGTTAAACTTGTGTTTCTGTAATTACTAGTGAGCTTTAGCACTTTCTCATGGATGTCATTCTATCTAAGTGCTGCCTTTGGTAGTAAGCTCTTTGTTACCAAAATGGCAAATCAAGTACTAGTAGATTCCCAGAGAAATGCCCTGGGCTATACATCCACATCCCTAGCTAAAAACAAGCATAGTCAGAATGTCTAACATCCAATTTACAAAAAGCACTCTAAAACCCAAAACAAGTATTCAGAACATCAATTTCAACTCTACCTCCTAAATCATGAACCTTTTGGTTGCTACAAGCACATCAATAGAACCTGTGGAAGAAGTAGAATTCCATGGCATGCTTCACTTAATGGACATAAAATTATTGGAATAGCCATTTTTTTCCTTCATTAAGGGAAATGCCACTCACCCCCCACTTCTAGACCTTTTCTAGATTGTCTCAGTCCACAGGAGAGAGCAGGTTTTAGCTTCATCTTCTGCTCTGATCTAAGCAGCTTGGTGTGCCAAATGGGCAAAGACTTAGGGTCAAGGAGACAAAGTTCTAAGCATTCACTCATTCCATCTTTATTAAGACTCTATGATGTGCCAGAAAGCATTCTAGGCCCTGGGGATACAGTCCCTGACCTCAGGCAATTGCAATCTTGTGGGCAAAGAGTCACACTGTATAAGCAATTATATTCAGGGACTATGATAAGGTTTATGCTGGAAGGAAGAGCAGAATGTTGGTGTGCACAACAGAAGGTCATTTGACCTGGCCAGGGAAAGGAGAAACAAAGGGATGAAACAGAAGGAAGGCATATTGCTTGAACTGAAACTAGAAGATCAAGTAGAAGCTTACCAGAAGGATTAGAGCAGGGGGCAAAAAGAAAAGCATGTGCACATTCCAAAAATATACAGACAGCTCACTGTGGCTTAAAATGAGGGGAGGAAGGTGTGGTAGATGTTACCAATTTTTGTCAAATATTCCAGTTCTCTGCCACCCCATCTTTCTGAGTACATTGTAGATAGCAATTCCTGCCCCCTCCTTGTGCCCAGGGAAGGTCGATGAATTAGAACAGAAGTGATGACTGTCATTTCTAGGTTGATCATTTCACTACCAGAGTGAGAGCCACCAGGTTATCTTTCTTTTGCCTCGGCGATAGGCAATGGGCCAGGTGCTGGAAACTCCATGAGCCTTTGTCCCAGAATGGAGAGGAGGTGGCCCAGAGTCCCTGTTGACTTGCAATTGGCAAGTAGCTGAGAAATAAATGACTGTCACTTTCTTTCACTAAGATTTGGTGTTTGGTTGTTATTGCAACGTAACCTAGCCTATCCTGATTAATATGGAAGACAAGGGAAGCAGGAGTGAGGAATGGAGCCACAGAGGTAAACACAGACCTCATCATGATTTCACTTCTTCTTAAGCCATGTTAAGAAGCTTTACTTAGGGATGCCTGGGTGGCTCAGTGGTTGAGCAGCTGCCTTCAGCTCAGGGCATGATCCCCAGGTTTTAGGATCAAGTACCTCATCAGGCTTCCCACAGGAAGCCTGCTTCTCCCTCTGCCTGTGTCTTTGCCTCTCTCTCTGTTCCTTTCATGAATAAATAAAATCTTTAATAAGGAAGCTTTACCTTGTGGGATTAGTGGTTGCTATTTCCTGGTCTGCAGAACCCTTAGTGCCTCAGGGAGTATTCAGTGATCTAGGCCTCTGACCCTCACTTCCATAAGACACTTCTGCTTTTATCCATTATCTATTAGGACTTATTCAAAATTCCATTTTTAAAATAAGGCTTCACTAGCAACAACAAAAAAATGAACTAAAAGCCCAAATGAATCATGATCAGACTAGATTTTAGAAAGATTGTTGTAGATCTGGAGATAGGATTGCTAACAGGCAAGACTGGAGGGAAAGAGATCACTTTGGAGGTTGCTACAAGAATCCAGATAAGAGATGATGGCCAACTGAACTACGGAGGTGGCAGTGGGGTGTGGAAAGTAGTGAATATATTTAAGAAAATATTTGGGAAATAGAATCTATAGACTTGGTGGCAGATGGACTCTGAGGGTGAGTGAGAGAGAGAACGGCGTCAGGGATGACTCTAGGATTTCTGCCATGGACTGAATGTCAGTGCCATTCGCTGAGATGGGAATCACAAGAGGAGAAGCAGGTTAGGGAAGAAGCTGATGAGCCCGCTCCTCAATATGTTGATGACTACATGCCCCGAAAACAGTCAGGTTGGGAGTACTCTCAGGAGAGAGGTCTTCGTTCAAAAAGTTCCAGTTCGGGATCCCTGGGTGGCGCAGCGGTTTGGCGCCTGCCTTTGGCCCAGGGCACGATCCTGGAGACCCGGGATCGAATCCCACATCAGGCTCCCGGTGCATGGAGCCTGCTTCTCCCTCTGCCTGTGTCTCTGCCTCTCTCTCTATCTCTCTGTGACTATCGTAAATAAATAAATAAAAAAAAAATAAAAAAAAAAACAAAAAAAAAAAAAAACAAAAAGTTCCAGTTCTACAGTCAACAGAAAAAAAAAATGAAATCTGGGACTCCTGAGTGGCTCAGTGGTTGAACGTCTGCTTTCTGATTATCGTGATCTTGGAGTCCTGGGATAGAGTCCGCATTGCACTCTCCTGCTTCTCCCTCTGCTTACATCTCTGCTGCTCTCTGTGTCTCTAGGAATGAATAAATAAATAAATCTTTTTAAAAAGGAAAGAAAGAAATGAAATCTGACCATCTGCAAAGACCTGGATGGAACTAGAGGGTTTTATGCTAAGCAAAGTAAGTCAGAGAAAGACAAATATGATTTCACTCATGTGTGTAATTTAAGAAACCAAACAGATGAACATAGGTCAAGGGAGGGAAAACTGAAATAAGATAAAATCAGAGAGAGAGGCAAACCATAAGAGACTCTGAACTCTAGGGAACAAACTGAGGGTTGCTGGAGGGGAAGTAGGGTGGGAGGATGGGTAACTGGGTGGTGGGCATTAAGGAGGGCACTTGATGTAATGAGCACTGGGTGTTCTATGCAACTGATGAATCACTAAACTCTGTCTCTGAAACTAATAATACACTATATGTTAATTATTATATTTAAAAAAAAAGAAGTCTGGGACGTCTGGGTGGCTCAGTGGTTAAGCATCTGTCTTCGGCTCAAGGTGTGATCCTGGAGTCCCAGGATCGAGTCCCACATCGGGCTCCATGCGTGGAACCTGCTTCTCCCTCTGCCTATGTCTCTGCCTCTCACTTTCTGTGTCTCTCATGAATAAAGAAATAAAATCTTAAAAATTAATTAATTAATTAATTAATTAATTAATTAATAAAAAAAAGAAGTCCCAGTTCCACTACTTAGTAGCTATGAGAACTTGGGCAGTTCCAACCCTCTGAGCCTGTTTTCTCATCTGTAAAATGTGCTGAAAATATCCAGCTTCATCATGTTGTTAGTTTTATTAAACGTAAGAGTTTGTGCAAGAAGGCACTATGGAAATTCTAAAATGCCAGGTAGATGGTAACATATTGGCCATATCCATGCCTCCAGTGTGGTGTGCCTTCTTTCTGGCAGAGGTGTGAGCTCTGGCTCTGACATTGGCTGCACTCCCTGAGGGGTGGTGAGACCACCTAATTGCAGATATGACTGAGCCTGAAGTAAACCCGAGGATCTACCCCCTCACAAATGCCCTCCCCACCAAGAAACTACTGGCCCTTGTTCAGCAGTCATGAAACTATAAGCAGCTTCGGCAAGGGACCAGTGAGGCACAAAACCCCCAACAGGGCATCTCTGAGTTCATGAAAATGGCTGCAGACCCTGAGTCCCTAGAGATCACTCTGCACCTCCCACTGCTGTGTGAAGAGAAGAATGTGTCCTACATGTTTGTGAGCTCCAAGCAGGCCCTGGGGTGGGCTTGTGGGGTTGCCGGGCCTGTCATCGCCTGTTCTGTCACCACCAGAGAAGGCTCCCAGCTGCAACAGCAGACGTAGGTCAGTTCAGCCATCCATTGAGAGGCTCTCAGGCTAACCCAGTGGCCTCTGCCCCACTTGGCACAAAGTTCTCCCCCTGGGGTTGTGTACCATATTGTTCACATGTAGAGTCTCCAGCTACCTTCTCGATGTATGTTCTAGTACTAGATCTGGTTTCTGCATTTTTGTACTGTTTTCATTTGGTTTTACAGGTTGTTATCCATACATGACTCCTGCACCTCACCCCAGTCTCCCATTCTACTCTCCCTGGGGCATCTTGTCCTCTCTTTTGAAAATAAACTAATGCCAAAACAGATGGAAGCCGAGTGGGGACACCATTCAAAGGCAGGGGAGAGCTAGGATAGAGATCTGCTTCTGGCTTTCAGTTGCTAACTTCCTGTTTGTGCGAAGGACATGATGGAAGTAAACAGCATTCGTTGTCACCCTTGTGCCTGGCAGACATAATCGCTCTGTGCATGTTTTCTCTCTAAGGGATTATGTATCATTTGGGGAGAAAGCACATATTCTGTGAGGTCGTCGGGTATATGTCCAAGTGTCATTTGCTACTTGCTTTGATAATGTGATCTTATTCCCTCTGCTCCCTAACTCCCAGTCATGCCCCTGAGGGTGGCAGGGCAGCAGCATTCCAGAGATGTGCTGCAGAATTCTAGAGGCTGCCTGGGTGAGTTAGACATGGGGTAGCTGATCTAGGTTATGAAGGAGTCCAGAGTGGCCAGAAAGGGTGCCAGCTGATGCTGGAATGAAGAAGTCTGGGCAAGTCATGGAGACCTGACTGGAAGCTACATTTTAGAGATGTTGGAATCTAGGAAACATCCTCCCTGGTGAATGGAGATGTCTTCAGTGGACACTTGGTACCAGCTCTGAGAGCCCTTACCCCTGTTTCCTGCCACGATGTGGGTATATATTTTTATCACATCATAAGGACAGTGTTAGCATGTTATTCTTGTGAGCATCCTAATAAATAAATATATTCATATCCCTCCCAAATGGTAATAAGTATTTTCATGGGGAACAAAATAAATGTAAAGAGGAGGGGGGAGTTTTCAGGGAACATTCAGGAATTCTTTGGCCTGAAGAGAAACTACAGAGTTTTGTCTGATTCATGGTGGCATCACCAGGGACTTTCCAATTTCTGGGAAGCTTATCCCTACAAATAAATTATTTCCAGTGGCTTGGTGTTGTGGCGATTTAGCTCACTTGAGCCAGAAGTAGGGGATTTGGAGGAAGTCTGCCTAACCACGGGCAGTGGGAAATTGGGATGGAGCCAATGTAAATGTGGCAGGCTGGGAAACATTTTTGCAGACAGAAAGCATTTAAACAACTTTTTATTGTGGTGAAATATACATAACATAAAATTTACCATTTTAACCATTTTTAAGTATACATTTCAGTGGCACTAAGTACAGTCATATTACTGCACAATCATAACCAATATCCATCTCCAGAACTTTTTCATTATCCTAAACTGAAACTCTGTATTCATTAAGCAATTAACTCTTCATTGCCTCCTCTCCCCCACCCCTGGAAACCACTATCCTACTTTCTGTCTCTGAATTTCATGATTCCAGGAACCTCATATAAGTGGAATCAAATAACATTTGTCCTTCTGTATCTTGTTTATTTCACTCAGTATAATGTCTTCAAGGTTCATCAATTTCATAGCATGTGTCCAACTCTTATTCCCTTTTAAGGCTGAAAAATATCCCATTGTATGTATCTACCACATTTTGTTTATCCATTCATCCATTGATGGACACTTGAGCAGTTTCCATCTTTTGGCTGTTGTGAATAATGCTGCTATGAACACTGACATACAAATATCTGTTCAGGTTCTTGCTTTCAATTCTTTTGGGTATATACTTAGAAGTGGAATTGCTGGATCATATGATAATTCTATTTTTTTGAGGAACCACTATACTATTTTCCATGATGGCTGCCATTTTATATTTTCACCAGCTATACACAATGGTTTCACTCTCACCACATCCTTGCTGACACTTGTCATTTTCTGTTTATTTTCTTTTTAAAATCGTCATTCTAATGAATGCAAAGTGGCATCTCATTATGATTTGGTTCATAATTCCTTAATGATTGATGATGTTGAGAATCTTTTTATGTGCTTATTGGGCATCTATATAACTTCTTTAGAGAAATGCCCATTGAAGTCTTTTGTCTATCTTTTAAAGACTTATGTTATTTATTTGACACACAGAGAGAGAGTGCAAATGGGAGGTACAGATGGAGAGGGAGGGAGAATCTCAAGTAGATTCCTCACTGAGTGTGGAGCCTGACAGAGGTACATTCACAATCCTGAGATCATGACCTGAGTTGAAACCAAGAGTCAGATGCTTAACCCACTGCACCACCCAGGTGCTCCCCACACCCTGCCTATTTTTTAATTGGGTTATTTTTTGTAGTTGAGTTGGAGGACTTCTTTATATATGCTGGATAATAATCCATTTTCAGAAAAAATAATCCATTTTCAGATATAGAATTCTCAAATATTTTCTCTCTTTTCATAGTTTGCTTTCTTACTCATTAGTATCCTCTGTAGCACAAAATTTTTAATTTTGGTGAAGTCCATTTTTTTCTTTTGTTGCCTATGCTTTTGGTGTTATATACAAGAAATCATTGCCGTATCCAGTGTCATTAAGCTTTTTCCCTATGTATTCTTCTAAGAGTTTTATATGTTTTAGCTCATATGTTTAGGTCTTTTGATACATTTCATTTTTATGTATGGTATAAGGTAAAACTCCATCTTCATTTTGTTTTGCATGCAGATGTCCAGTTTTCCCAGAACCATTAGTTGAAGAGACTGTCCTTTCCCCATTAAATGGTCTTGGTATGTTTGTCAAAAATCATTTGATCACATATATTAGAGTTTATTTCTGGGCTCTCTATTATATGCCATTGGTCTATATGCCTGCCCTTGTGCTAGTACCATAGTTTAATTACCATCACTTTGTAATAAGTTCTGAAATCAAATATGAGACATCCAGCTTTGTCTTTTTCAAAATTATTTTGTCTGTTTGGGATCTCTTGAGATTCTATATGAATTTTAGGATGAGATTTCCTATCTATACACACACACACACACACACACACACACACAACATAATTGGGGTTGCATTGAATCTGTAGATTGCTTTGGAAGAAAGTATTTTTTAAACTTATTTTCACAGGGCACCTGGGTGGCTCATCAGTTAAGTGTATGCTTTTGGCTCAGGTCATGATCCCAGGGACCTGGGATCAAGTCTCACATTGGGCTCTTTGCTCAGCAGGGAGCCTGTTTCTCTCTCTCCCTCTGCCTGCCGCTCCCCCTGCTTGTGTTCTCTCTCTCTCTCTCTGTGTCAAATAAGATAAATAAGATCTTTAAAAAAAGATTTTCACAGTGATTTTGTATTGTTAAACCAAATTTGTGTTTTATTTGCTGCTTATTTAAAGCACATTTTAATTTTTTTCATTTATTTTAATTGAAATATAGCTGACATACAATATTATATTAGTTTCAGATGTACAACGTAGTGATTTGACATTTACATACATTTTGTAGTGCTTGCAATGAATGTAGTTACCATCTGTCACCATACAAAATTATTAGAATTATTGAATATATTCCCTATGCTGTACTTGCCATCACTGTGACTTATTTTATAACTGGAAGTTTGTATTTCTTAATCCACTTTACCTATTCCACCCATCCCTCCAACACCCTACTTTCTGGCAACCACCAGTTTGTTCCTTGTATTTATGAGTCTTTTCTTTTTTGTTTGCTTATTGTTTTATTTTTTAGATTTCACATATAAATGAAATCATATGGTATTTGTCTTTTTCTATCTGGCTTATTTCACTTAGCATAACACCCTCCCAGTCTATCCATGTTGTCACAAATGGCAAGATTTCCTTTTTTTATGGCCAAGTAATATATATAGTATATATAATATATATTTATAAATATATATTTATAAAATTATATATAGTACATACTTATCATTTTCTTTATCCGTTCATTTATTAATAGACACTGAGATTGCTTCCATATCTTGGATATTGTAGATAATGCTGCAATAAACATAGGGATGCACATATCTTTTTGAATTAGTGTTTTTGTTTTCTTTGGGTAAATACTCAAAAGTGGAACTACTGGATCATATGGTATTTCTTTTTTTAATTTTTTAAGGAACTTCCATATTGTTTTCCAGAGTGGCTGCAACAATTTACATTCCTACCAGTGGTACACAAGGATTCTCTTTTCTCCACATCCTCACCAACACTTGTAGTTTCCTGTATTTTTGATACTAGCCATTCTGACAGGTGTGAGGTGACACCACATTGTGGTTTTTATCTTGATTTCCCTGACGATGAGTGGTGTTGAGCATCTTTTCATGTCTGTTGGCCATCTACGTGTCTTAAAGTATACTCTTCAGTAAAGAATTTAGAAGAAGCAAATAAAATAATAATGATAAAAATATGAAGAACAGAGTTCAGGGAAGAGAGAGCATTTCAGTTCTGCAATATGGTGTGGATGTAGCCTGCGTCCTTTTGCAAGCCATTTGCATTCTGTGCCTTGGTTTCCATCTGATCTCAGACCCAAAGGACATTAAAATTATCTCCAAATTGCCTAAATCAAGAATCTTGATATCAGATGTACAGCTATAGGGTATACACAGATTTCATAGAAAAGCTTTACTAATGATATAGTTATTGTTAAATTAATTACTCTAGTTGAAATCAAAGGAAATCAAGTAATCATATGTTTATTGAAATTATATATCTGTCTTGGATGATGAAGGTATCTACAAGACCTTCAGGATTATCCAGAAGGAATAGCTTAAAAGGCTGAGAAGAAGTTTGGAACAAATATGCTGCCCCCCAAAACCTAACTCACCTATTCCAAGCTTCCTGTGCCTAGACAAGCTATTTCCTCCTGACCATATTACTTCCTAGTGGCACTACAAACATTTATAACACCAACCTAAAGTCAAGTGGAGCCAAAAGGCAGACGATACCTCCACCTTACTACCAGTCAAATATGGACATTCCCTACTTATGGGCAGAGGAAAGGCCAAAACCCTTATCTGTAGATAACTTCTTATTATTACCTATATGAGTCTTTGCCTGTCCAATTCCTGTATTAGTTATCTATTGCTATGTAACAAGTTATTACAAAACTTTGTGGCTACAAACAAACATTTATTACATCACAGTTTCTCAGGGCCAGGAATCTAGGAGAAGCTTATCTGGGTGATTCTGGTTCAGGGTCTTTTATGAGGCAACAATCAGAATGGGAGAAAATATTTGCAAGTCATATATCTGACAAGGGATTTATAGCCAAAATATATAAGGAAGTCATACAACTCAGAAGTGAAAAACAAATAATCCAATTTTAAAATGGGCAAATGATCTGAATAGACATTTTTCCAAAGACAATATCCAGATGGCCAACAGGCACATGAAAATGTGCTTCACATCACTCGTCATCAGGAAAATGCACCTCAAAACAATGAGGTATCACCTCACCCCTGTTTGAATGGCTGTCATCAAAAGATAAGAGGTAAGTGTTGGAGAGGATGTGGAGAAAAGGGAACCCTTATACAGTATTGATGGGAATGTAAATAAGTGCAGCCTTTCTGGACAACAGTATAGAGGATCCTCAAAAAATATTAAAAAGAGAACTACCGTGTGATCTGGCAATTCCATTTCTGGGTATACATCCAAAGGAAACTAAATCACTGCCTTAAAGATATCTGCACCTTTGTGTTCATAGAGGCATTATGTATGATAGCCAAGACATGGAAACAACCTAAATGTCCATCAACAGATGAATGGATAAACAAAATGGGATGTATACATTATATAAATATGAATATTATTCAGTCATAAAAAGAAAGGAATCTTGCCATTTGTAATAACATGGATGAACTCTAAGAGCATCGTGCTAAATAAAACAAGTCAGAAAAAGACAAATAGTGTATTATATCACTTACATGTAGAATCTTAAAAAAACAGACTCATAGAAACAGAGAAGAGATTAGTGGTTGGCAGAGGTGGCAGAAGGAGGATGGGGAAAATAGGCGAAGTTGGTCAAAGGGTAAAAACTCCAGTTAGAAGATAAATAAGTTCTTGGGATATAACGTACACCATGGGGATTATGGTAAAAAAATACTGTATTGTATATTTGAAAGTTGCTAAGAGTAGATCTTTATAAGTTTTCATCACAGGAAAAAAGTGTATAGCCGTGTGAGGTGATAGATATTAAATAAACATGGGTGGTGATCATTTTGTAATATATATGTATATCAAATAATTATGGTGTATACCTTCAATTTGTACAATGTTACATGTCAATTCTATGTCAATTAAACTGGGGAGAAATAAAGAAATAAGTATATTTGAAAAAAATATGTTCACATGCTCGAAAAGTGACCTCACATCTGACTCTGTTTGTGAAGCATGGACAGTGGAATTGGCAACCTTATGGAATGAACCTGAAATTCTTTTCCTTGGAGAGAAATGTCACTCTGATGCTGAACACAGGTGTAGGTTGTACAGTCACTACTGTCAAACCATTTTCTCTTTAATGATACTAAATAGCAGACATTCTAACCCCTCTGGCTTGCCTAGGCTAGAGTGAGAGAATGGTCAGCATGGCATCTTGGTGTCTCTTTTGGTTCCCAGGTTTCTAAAATATCAGTCTTCCTAACCTATCTCTAGGGCAAGTAGCAGCAATGAAGTTGGGGTGAGAAGAGCTCAGTGGAGAGAAACCAGTTCCTGTGGAGCATCTCCTCAGCAGAGCCTCTAAATGTTGAAATCGATCATTCCCAAAGGGCGAGGCCAGCTCTGAGGTGGAAAAAGGCAAGTGCACCCTTTGTATCCATATGGCCTACTCATTCTCTGAGGAGCCTTGTAAAGGGAGGAAATGGTGAAAGGGCCCACTCGCCACAGCATAATTATCCAGGCTGATAAGGAACAAAGAGACTACTGTCAGTGGGGTTGGCAACCATCAAGCAGGGACTTGGAGTTGGATTTCCTCCAGCGTCCCAGGGCTGCTGAGAGATGGGATCATTAAGAGTTTATGGCTTCATGGAGCTATTTTAAGCCTGTTCCATTGCTTGATGCTGGCCTCGAATTCAAGCTGCTACAGACTCTTTTATCCCCCAGGAACTGTGGCTGGGGCTAAACAAAAGAGAGGCTGCTCCTTTGGAGGGAGGAGGGCATGGGGCCAAGAGATGGGCCTGTTGGGCCTAATGAGCTGCCTGTGGTGCTGCTGTCCCTGCTGCGGCTACCACAGCTGCTCCTATGCTGTTCCCGTTCTCAAGCAGCTGACTGGATAGGGCGTGCTCACATGGAATCAAAGACAACGAGAGCCCTCACTACTCTGAGGAAGGCAAAATAAGAAATCTATGTCCTAACCTCCTTGTTTGGAGGGAAGATGAGTGGAGAATGAGAAAGATAAGGCCTCTCCAGGGGCTAATTGGTCATTCCAGAAGCAAAGTGTCACATTTGACCTGAGGTATCTAATAGGAGACCATTGTGCCTTATGCTCAGAGACCTCAAGTTCTAGGCTTTTTTGCTCGGATGCTCCCTTTTCAAGGTGTGTAGAACAAGTAGCTATCTTGGGGGAAAAAACCATGGTAATTACGTTAGTGAGATTTCCCAGAGATTTTCAAGATCCGTGAGTCCCCACTAAAACCTAGCTTCCAATAAGTCACTCAACAAAAAAATTTTTAAATTCATACTATATGCCAGGAACTGTCCTAGATCAATTTAATATAATGGTGAACAAAGCAGACAAACATCTTTACTCTCACAGAGCTTATCTCCTAATAGAGGGTGACAGGCCATAAGCAAGATAATTATATAAATATGGTGTCAAATGGTGATGAATGTTATGAAGAAAAGAAAACCAGAGTTGGAAAGGATGGGAAGTACAGGCTGGCAGTGTGGGTTCACAACTTTAGATAGGTCAGGGATGATCTCATAGAGATGGGGATATTTGAACAGAGATTTAATGGAAACGAAGGATCAGGATAAAAAGCTTCTGCATGGCAAAGGAAACAATGAACAAAACTAAAAGGGAACCTATAGGATAGGAGAAGATATTCACAAATGACATTTCAGATAAAGGGCTAATATGCAAAATCTATAAGGGACTTATAAAACTCAACAAGCAAAAAAACAAAAAATCCAGTCAAGAAGGGGGCAGAAGACATGAACAGACATTTCTCCAAAGAAGACATACAAATGGCCAACAGACACATGAAAAAATGCTCATCACTCAGCATCAGGGAAATACAAATCAAAACCACAATGAGATACTACTTCACACCAGCCAGATGGTTAAAAATTAACAACTTGGGAAACAACAGATGTTGGTGAGATTGCAGAGAAAGGAAGATGCGGAGAAAAGGGAACCCTCTTACACTGTTGGTGGGAATGTGAACTGGTGCAGCCACTCTGGAAAACTGTGTGGAGGTTCCTCAAAGAGTTAAAAATAGACCTGCCCTACGACCCAGCAATTGCACTGTTGGGGATTTACCCCAAAGATACAAATGCAATGAAACGCCGGGACACCTGCACCCCGATGTTTATAGCAGCAATGTCCACAATAGCCAAACTGTGGAAGGAGCCTCGGTGTCCATTGAAAGATGAATGGATAAAGAAGATGTGGTTTATGTATACAATGGAATATTACTCAGCCATTAGAAATGACAAATACCCACCATTTGCTTCTTGTCAATAATAATCTTGTCAATAGTAATGACATGGATAGAACTAGAGGGTATTATGCCAAGCAAAAATAAATCAGTCAGAGAAAGACAAATATATGTCTTTAAATGTCTCAAATATGACTTTAAGGAACAAAACAAAGGGAAAGGGAAGGGAAAGGGAAGGAAAAATAAAATAAGATAAAAACAGAGAGAGAGGCAAACCATAACAGACTCTTAACTCTAGGAAACAAACAGGGTTGCTGGAGGGGAGGTGTGGGGGAAGGTGAAACTGGGTGATGGACATTAAGGAGGGACCTTGATGTAATGAGCACTGAGTCTTATATGTAACTGATGAATCACTAAATTCAAAGGCTAAAACTAATACACTAAATGTTCAATTTAGTTAATTGAATTTAAATAAAAAATTTTTTTAAAAAAAGGAAGTGAAGAAGACACTCATGTGAATATCTGTGGGAAGATTGTCCCAGGCAGAGGGAAGATCATGGGCTAAGAGGTCTGGCATAATTGAAGAGAACAAGGAAGCTAGTGTGGCTGAACTGATAAAAGAGTGGTGTGAAATGATAAGAGCTGAGGTTGAAGAGATAACAAAGCCAAATAGTGGAGTGCCTTATATATTATGGATTTTAATTTTATTATAAAATGGGAGGCCACTGGCAGGTTTTCAGGAAAGGAGGAGTAACATAATCTTATTTATGGTTAAAAAATCATTTTGGCTGCTGTTTGGAGGATAGACTATAATGAAGAATGGGTGGAAGTGGGAAGGCCTTTAGGAAGGAGCTGTAGTAATCTGGGCAAAAGAGTATGGTGATTTGGGCCAGTGAGGCAGTTATAGAAAGATAAGAAGTGGTTAAACTCTGATATACTTGAAAAGTAGAACTGATTGAATTTGCTGATGGATTGGATATGGGTGATGTAAAGACAGAAAGATGAGGTCAAGAATGACTGCAAGGCTTTGGCCTCAGCAATTGGAAGGATCAGATTGCCGGCAGCAAGTTGGGAAGGACAACTAGAGGAATAGCTGTGAGAGGTGAAAGAGCATCAGAGTTTGATAATTAATGGACTTGGGTTTGCCCAAATCTGGAGGCACTAGAAAAAAAGATAGTAGCTGGTGGCCACACTGGATGGGTCATGATGGAAAATGGATTGAAACAAACCTCGGTATAACTGCAGATGAAGCTAGTTGGTGGTGGTTTGGGGAACTGGACCCAGTTGGACATGAGCTGCTCTTCCTCTGCCTCTCCTTTCTCCTGCCTGGAATCCGGTGCCTCTACAGCCTTGCTGAGCTCCATCCTGCTTGGTCAATCCCTCATGTCCTGTTTTGGGGATGATAAGTTTTCTAAAGATCCAAATAAAGATTTTAAGCTTTGTGGGCCAGTTGGGCACTGTTGTAGTTACTCAACTCTGCCATGTAGTGCAAAAGCAGTCATTGACAATAGGTAAAACGAGTATGGCTGTGGTCCAATAAAAATCCTATTTTTAAAAGCAGACCATGACCTGATTTGGCCTGTGCATGGGTTGTAGTTTGTCATTCCCTGCTCTAGATGTGTGAGGAGCTACCCACAGAAAGGCAAGTCTCACATGGCCAATGGACCTTGTAACACACTTATAATCAAACTCCAAGATGAAATGTTAGAGAGGTATCTCTGGGTAGCTATCTCTCAAATACAGCTATATATTAATATTTTAGTGGCTGAACAAGTAGTCTCATTGGCATTCTTTTTTTAAAAGAATTTATTCTTTATTCTTTTAAAAGAATAAAATTTATTTTAAATTTTATTTATTTATTCATGAGAGACACACAGAGAAAGGCAGAGACACAGGCAGAGGGAGAAGCAGGCTTCCTGAAGGGAGCCCAATGTGGGACTCGATCCCAGGACCCCAGAATCACAACCTGAGCCAAAGGCAGATGCTCAACCACTGAGCCACCCAGGTGCCCCTCACTGACATTCTTTTACTCTATAAAGTGACTAATCCAAGTTGGAACTCAAAACTCCCTTCATTTGGAATAAGGAGAAACAAAGGTGGCTGGTAAGCATTTTAATTTTTCCTGACTTTACCCTTATTACATTTAAAAAACAAAGTTTCTGGCCACTGCTCTAAAACTGTCTCTGTTCTCCCCAAGCCAGCCAACATATCCCAGGCCCTATCCTTCTCAGGGTCTTACCAGGTGACAATCTAATCCAGTTCTAAATTATTAATGGCTTCCACCTCCCAGACAATTTAATCCAAAGCGTACTTTTGAGGATGGGGCACCAAATGGCCTGCCCTTTCTGAGGTCTGTACAAGGGTACTGGTACAATTTTCAGTCTATAGAACAGTTCAGCTCACATATGCATGATCTTTGGAATTTAGTGGACCTCTGTCAGATGGGCTATAGCAATGAGCATATTTGGAAGAAGCTTTTTATTTATGAAAAAATTTTGGATATATTTAAAAGAAGTAAAGAAAAAATGTAATGAATACATGTATATACTCAACACCCAGCTTAATAAATAAAATATTATAGATCTAGTCAAAACCCTTTGTATACACCTCCTTGGTGTCATTTTCTTCCCTTTTTTCCCCAAAGTAACCTCTATATTGAAGACGGTTGTGTCCTTTCTTTGTACTTTTACTACATATGAAGGGATACATGTGAAAACATCCCTAAACAATATATAGTATTGCTTTGAATGATAGTAACCTTTGTATTAGTGATATAATACCATAAAGGTGTTTTCAAGTTGGATCCATAATTGATAATACACTTCTAGTTCATTCATTTGCACTACTTCTATTATAAGAATATACCATTCACCCATCAATGATTTCTTTTTTTAAAAGATTTTATTTATTTATTCATGAGAGACACAGAGAGGCAGAGACATAGGCAGAGGGAGAAACAGACTCCTGTAGGGAGGCCGTGTGGGACCCGATCCCAGGACCCCAGGTTCACGCCCTGAGTCAAAGGCAGATGCTCAACCACTGAGCCACCCAGGCGTCCCCCATCAATGATTTCTTAGGCTGATTCCAATTTTATACTATTTCAAAAAATACCGCAGTGAACATTTTGGTTTAATCTCCTGGTACCATATTTGAGGAATGAAGTGCTGCTATTTTTCTGAGCTCTCCTCCCAATGTCCTTGGAGACTTAATCTATATAACAGCAGCCTATGTAGAAAGATAAAGTCCCCTCTTGGACCAAAACACTAAAAGGCCTTCAGAACCTCTTATCTCACTGTAGTTGGGTAAAGAGTTTCAATCTAAACCAAAATGACCAAGCCAGGAGAAGCTAAAGTGACAAGGTCACGGTCACCTTCTCCCTTGATTCTCAATTCGGTATCTTGGTTCCTGAGAATCAAAGCAAAATATTTTTGTTTGGCCACAGACTCTTCTGGCCTGGATTCACATGTATCCATGATGGAGGGAAATTTTTTTAAGATTTTATTTATTTATTCATGAGAGACACACAGAGAGAGGCAGAGACACCGGCAGAGGGAGAAGCAGGCTCTCCATGGGGAGCCCAGTGCAAGACTTGATCCAGGGACCCCAGGATCACGCCCTGAGCTGAAAGCAGACATTCCACCACTGAGCCACCCAGGTGCCCCATGGAGGGAGATTTTAGTGGTCAGTAAGAATCAGGTTACAATGTCATTCTGTCAAGTATCACATGTAGTGGAAGGCTTCCAGATTGTGGAGTCAAACCCAGAATGTACTATGGCACAAAGGCAAAAGGTAACTGAATAGCCAGCCACCCCCTGAATTTCCAAATTGTTCTCCAGGTGTTTCCTGCTATTGCTCTGTAGAGCTGGACAAAAGAGTATCTGAAGTTTATGGATTTCTACCAAGAAAACTCACATTATAAGTCAGTGAGAGACTCAACAGTTTGGACATTAATGTGAACTGTTGCTGTTTTGTTTTTTTCCATAGAAGAGTTCCTGAAGATTTTTTGTTCCTCACTGTGTTCACATTTACCCCCTTTATAGAGCTGCCTGTAGAGATTGTCAATTGTCAGGATCTGACAGAAACAGGAAAAAAAGTTTTGAAGCATCAATGGAGATATCATTTGACATCATTTAGCATATCACTTAGAATCAATGGATATTATCATTATATTATCAGGTTATAATAGAAATACTTTCTACCTTTTTGTCTCTGTTCATTACATCCATTATTTTATAAGTATCTGATGCCACTGTCCTTAAAGACCCGAAGAATCACCGCAATTCTTTTATCTACATAGCATCCCTGCATTGAGGTTGGTCTGGAAAAACTAGTTTAAAAAAAAGATTTTATTTATTTATTCATGAGAGACACACAGAGAGAGGCAGAGACATAGGCAGAGGAAGAAGCAGGCTCCCCATAGGGAGCCCAACAGGGAACTCGAACCCAGGACCCCAGGATCACGACCTGAGCCAAAGGCAAATGCTCAGCCACTGAGCCACCCAGATGTCCCTGGGAAAAGTAGTTTAAACACTTACAGACATGTTTACTTTCTTAGATTAAGTCTTTCACTGCTACCACCTACTTTCTCTGTGAATTCTTTCTAGCTACGTAGCCTGAAGCCAAGTCAGCAACCTCAGTGATCCTAACGACTTATATGCCCCATTCTACATGCAAAATCTTTTTCCCACTCCACATTCCAATTCTTTCTCCAAAAAAGTTAAGATGTTTCTACGTGATACAAAATCAAGATGTAAATCAGAGTAGCTCAGTATTGCTTGTAAAAACTGTCATGTAATCATACAAAACCAAACCAAAAGAAAAGAAAACTCATGGTTCAAGGATTTCTTTGGATTGTGGTCAACAATTTTGGTAAGTGTGATATTTATTACCAACAGCAAATGCAAAATGAAAGCCGGTAAACAGACTCACTTTGGGTTTTTTAATTTAAAAAATGTATTTATTTTAACACATGTTAGAAAAACATAACTATTACATCAGATTCGTGATTTCAGAAATATTATTGCTTAGGATGAGGACACTTTTTTTTAAGTGAGTCAATTTGATGAAAAATATTAAGTGAAAAACACGAAGTGAATAGGGCAGGTAGTGTGTAGCTACAGCAAAAATAGTGAAGGACATATGTAAATGAGCACTACTTGGACAATACTGATGCAAGCAGATGTTTTTGTTTCCTTCCAAGGTCATTTCTTGATAAATGACCCAGGAGTTCTAAAGCTAATTAGAGTATTATTTAAAGATATTTGGAAATAGCTCAAAGTTTATAACTAAAAAAAAGTAACTAAAAGCAGTGCATACACTAAAGAATGTTATATATGCCAAATTTTTACATATTGAAGGCCAACAATGCATTAAGCTTAAGCTGCTCTGTAGATTCATTTATCATGCAGAAGTCAAGATAAACTTCATTTGCCATTCAGTTTAATCGAAGAATATAATGTAACTCAACAACATGCAGTTGGTTAAGAGAACAAAAGCAATTACCATTTGTGGACACCCGGCTGGCTCAATCCATAGAGTATCAAACTTTTGATCTCTGGGTCGTTGTGTTTGAGCCTCACGTTAGGTGTAGAGATTACCTAAAAATAAAATCTTTAAAAAATACTATCACTTTTTGCAAATACTTATCTTTGTGGGTCAGAATATTCTTACTACTGTGCAACCAAAATCAATTACAGATATGGATTGATACCACTGCATTATAACTCCCAATTTCAAGTGTTTGTGTTTATCAGAACAGTTTTAGTTTGATTAATTGTTCCTTTTAATAAGTAATTATGTGTTCGGGTTATCAAATACCTTTATATGAATAAAATACTGCTTTTAGCTGTTTTAATGTATTATAGAGTGTATAGAACTTTATTTGTAAAGGCTGCTTTATTTTTAAAAAATTTGTTATTTAATTTAATTAACATATATTGTATTATTAGTTTCAGAAGGGCAGCTTCATTAATAAACAGGCTTGAAAACTATTGAAGATGAAGCAGTCAGTTGAATTACTAAATTTGTCAATATCACAATGTACTAAGATTTTATATAAAATGAGAGAGAGGAAAAAAATAAAAACAATAAAATAAATAAAATAAAATAAGAGAGAGGAAGATTCTGCTTAATAATGAGTTAATATTTATTTAGCACCTTTTATATCAGCCAGAATAGAGGAGATTTGCTACAGTAACAAATAATTCCAAAATCTTAGTTGTGAACCACAAAGGGTTATTTCTCATTCATACTATGTGTCCATCATGGCTTGGTTGAGCCTCCGTTCCATATTATTTTCACTCTGGGACCCAGTCAAATAGATTAGCCTCTACCTGGAGCATTGCAGTTAACATAGCATAGGGGAAAGGAAATATGATAAAGCATACCCTGGCTCTTAAAACCTCTGCCTGTATGTTACTCATGCCATTTTTGCTCATATTTTATTGACCAAAGCTAATCATTAATTCAAGCAATGCCTGAATTCAACAGGACAGAGATATACATATAATCATTCAACAAAGAGAGGCCCTTCAAAAAGGGTTAAGAAATATAGACAAACAGTACTAAAATCTACCATTCGTATTATACACAAGGCTCTCTTCATCTATATTTACAACAATCTTATAGGACAGGTGCTATAATTACCCCATTTTAGAGATGAAGAAATGGAGACTCAGAGATTCACGACTTTTTTGAAAGTCACAGTTGAATAGTAGCCAAGCTGGGATTTAGAACCCAACCAGTGTGACTCCAGAGCTTGTGCTCTTAAACACCATACTATTGCCATTTACTTTGGGCTTCTCATCAAACCCTAGGTACTACTCTTTAACCCTAGCCCCAAATGGGTATTTTAAATAGGTCATGAAAAAATTGGTTATGCCAAATCCTATGACTCCAGAGGAGACTTCAGTATAATTCCAATGTATTGGGACGCCTGGGTGGCTCAGTGGTTGAGCGTCTGCCTTCAGCTCATGTCATGATCCTGGGGTCCTGGGATTGTGTCCCACATCATGCTCCCTGCAAGGAGCCTGCTTCTCCCTCTGCCTATGTCTCTACCTCTCTCTGTGTGTCTCTCATGAATAAATAAATAAAATCTTAAAAAAAAAAACAATTCCAATGCACTAATGTGAATTCCACAAAAACAACAGTTCCGGTCATATTTCAACATAAAAGTCAAACACATTCAAAATAGTGATAGTTCATTGCCACTCAGGTTTTGTAACCAAAAAAAATATATATATATATATATATATATATATATATATATATTCACACACACATACATATACATACCTCTGTGTATTTATAAAGATCACTGCCAGTCTTGGAATTAAGCATGTGCTTAATCTACTTTTCCCCTTTCCTAGGATAGAAATGAGCCATCAATTACCTGGGGTCACTTAAGCCTGCCTTCAGGGTTTGTTCTATTTAAACTCAAAAGAAAGGGGACCCCAAAATCAAGGATGCTCACCAGGAAGACCCTAGAACTAAACGCTAATGAAAGAAGGCTCCATAGGTCTTAGGATCAAAAGATCCATGCTTTTCGGAACAATACCACTAATATTGCAGCTTCTTGAGAGGGCCAGGACCTGAGTTTTTATTAGATAGGATGCCCCCAAAGACCCTAGTCAATCAGGAAGCAAACAACTAAGAGGGAAAAGGTAGCTGGAGTTGTGAAACTGTGAAATTCCCTAACCAACCAGGGCAATAAATTACTGGTCACAGTCTCACCAAATTCACGGGTAAATTCCTATGGATGGATTCCATATTCATGTGTTTTCCTAGAACATTTATAAACTTTTAAGCAGGTAAGCGAACAGAGAAATATCTGGTCTTAATTTAAATCTGCAAAGTATTTCAGTGGAGCATGTCTGAGCTTTAATTCATTTTGTCCTTGTAACATCCCCATGAGGCAGCTACTCCAATGAACTGGACTTTATAAATGAGTGAACCAATACTTGCTAAGCTATGGTAACTTGTCCGTGCTCCAATAAGGCAGAATTTGTCTGTGTCTCTGCATTTCCAGCACCTTACACAGTACCTGATGTGCAGTGGGTGCTGAGGAAGTAGTTGAATGAATGAAAAACGGAGCGAGCAATAGCCTCTTTGCACAAGACATGTAAGCCATTGTGATTCACCCCGGTCACATGGTCACCTTTCTCATCCTTTACCACTTAGATGGGGCCACCATCACTGTCTGACCTTTTCCAAGGCTTGAGGTGGGATGGCAGTGGAAGGAAGAGGTTGCTTAGCCAATCACATTCAAATTCTTTGTCCCCACATTTGCCTTGAAGAGCAAACAAACTAATGCAATCCTGAAGGAGGTAGCTTTTGGGAAAGTGTTTTGCCTCAAATATTTCCAAACACAGTCTCCACAGACCCCATACATTTTTTCTAATGCAATTTGCACTCCCCATCCAAACAAGGCAGTCTAAAAAGGGCACCATTATGTATTAAAATTTTTGGTCTTGATTTTCAGCCATCAATGGAATGAACCACATTTTGAACTTGAAAAAGTTTCATTTCTGATACTCTCTGCCATCTCACTTATAAAGGCAGAGAAGGGAAGTGGGGTGCCAGGCAGAAGGCATCAGCCTGGTGTCTGTGGCATGAACACTCCAGAAATTCCATTCTCTGCAAAATCCACATCTCCTTCCTGTTCATCTTGTAGCTGGGGCCCACAACTTGGGACAGAGGCCACACAGCTGCTGTACTTTTATCCCTTTCCCTACCCTTATCAAAGACAGAAAGGTGCCGAGGTCCAGATAGTCAAGGGGACAGAGACCTAGAATCTCCTTTCCTGAAGACTTTAAGGGTGAGAGGCATTTCGATTGACTGGGGCAGTGGTTTTCAAATATTTCTTGGCTATGAAATGGCTTCTAAAAGTGAACCTCAATGTATGAAATAGACCCAAAGTGTAGTTACTCTGGACAACATAGGGAAGGGGCCCTAGACCTCTGACAGCTTTGTCCCCCCCTGCATCAGGCTCTGAGGACTACCCATGAAACCAAGAGGGTGTAGAACACAATTCAAAGGTTACTGCCCTAAACTGTAAGCTCCATGGCAGAGGAGTGTGGACCGCATCTGGCTTACTAGCCTCTCTATCCCCAGCTATGTGATCCATAGCTGGAGCATAGTAATAGCATCATAATCAGATATGGAATATGAACCTCAGTGATCAAGACACAAGTACTTGTGTCTTGTGGGGATTGTTGGCAGTTAGCGAGTGACTCCGCCTCCTATGATGTGTGTGTGTGTGTGTGTGTGCCTGTGCCTGTACAGTGAAGGGAAGACAGAAGAGCTGAGTGTTGAAGTGCACTGGAATTGAAATGAATGACCAAGTCTTTGATGATGAGCTTGCAACAGTTGCAGTGTGAAGAGGAGCTGCATAGTGAGTGATGAATGGCTAAGCAGGCTACTATGTCCTGCATATTTGCCAGCAATGCTTGTCGGTTTGCTCCTTCATGTGTTAGTGATCTCCTGCCATGTGTTGGGTTAGTTCCTCAGAGACAACACTAACTAAAACACAGTCCCTGCCCTCCCAGGACTTACAGTCCTGGTGAAGGATATATGGAAACAAATCAGTGCTGACAAAATAGTGTAATGACTATAGCCATTTGAAAAGTGTTACACTGACATATCTTTCATTCTCTGCAAATCTTGATGCCCCAAGAGTCACCAAATCTGTGAGTGAGAGTGGATATCAGCTAGAACAAGAAGTCATTACTTAGCTCTGACTTAGGCTTTGGGTTTTTAGCCTGTAGCCACATTGTTTTTATTTTTATTATTTTTATTTTTTGTACTTTTATGGTTTTATTAACGCAAATATGACATGCACATAAGCTGTCTATTCATTTTCTTTGCTACGCAGCCTGGCATTGGGATTGGTGACTCTGATGGCCAGCTGGGCTGCTCTTTCCACAGCGGTTCTTGGAGGATACATTATGAGCAATCTCTGCACAATAAAATTTGTTGCACATCAGCAGCACTTCAAGCTCCTTGACGTTGTGGACTAGGAACTTCCAGAAGCCACTGGGCAGCATGTGCTTTGTTTTCTTGTTGCTCCCGTAACCAATGTTGGGCATCAAGATCTGGCCCTTGAATCTTCTGCGTATCCTATTGTCAATGCCTCTGGGTTTCCACCAGTTGCGCTTAATTTTGACATATCGGTCTGACTGGTGCCGGATGAACTTCTTGGTCCTCTTTTTAATGATCTTGGGCTTCACCAGAGGTCTGAGGGCAGCCATGATGCCCAGCAATCGATGGCTGCCACCTCCGCAGGCAGCACTGAGGAAGAGAACCGCACTGTTTTTAAACATGAGATCCCCAGCTAAATAAAGTAGACAAAGGACAAAGTTCATCTTGATGTTTATTAATCTCTTGCCAAAAATTAGCTTTGACTTTCATTATAGATGTAGGCAAAAGACCATATTAGCCATAGCTGTGACTTGGCCATCAGTAGCTATCACAGACACTTTCCTGTCATATTAATAATGTAATAGTTCTTTCAAAATATTAATGACCCTCATTATTAGTTTGAAATTGTGGTGGTTACTCGATCTGACACTAGATCTTATCATTTAGCCATTCACAAAGAGGCACAGGTGCTATTCTATCACGATTTTTAAAAATATATTTTGATAATTGTGTTTTAGTATCATTGGCTTTCTTTGTAATCCTATGCACTTTATTTTACCTATTTAAGCATATTATTGAGAGAAGGGACCCATAAGGGGCCATCAGAGTGATGAAGGAGGTCACTGTGTTCTGGCGAAGAACCTCAGTTAGATAATAATTTTAGGAGTGAGGTTTCATCAGGGAAAAAAAGAATTTGCAAACACCAACAGGTCCCTTTACATATTCAAAGCAAAGCATGGGGTTTTACTATATATAAGATGTGATTATGTAAGATGTGATTAACTCAGTCTGGGATGCAAAGGAAGGTTCCACCTGCTTAAGAAGTGAAGAGATGTGGAACTGTAAAAGACAGTAGAGAAGGAGAGTAGCAAGTGGACAGATGCCAGAGGGACTGGGTAGAAACCCCCAAAGCAGTGAGGGGAGTTCCTCAGCCAGAACAAACTGGGAAGATGTGAATCCCCCTTGGAGACAACCTGCATTTACCTTGGTGCTGGAGCAATCTGGCATCCGGATGGTAGGACAGCAACAGGTGTGGCAAGTCTCTAAGTTCATGGGCCTGATGTAACACTTGTTTCTTCATAGCTGGCCATGTGGCATGTAGAACATCCAAGGTTCGAAGGAGTAGGGAGCCCCTAGTGGGCCACCAGAGGCCTATGTTTGGGATGAAGAGGTTACAAAATCAGGGGGCTTTGCAAACAGAAACAAATAGCTAGGGCTATGGATTTAACAACAGGTACAACCAATGAAGTCCCTAAAAGGCCAGAAGGGATCCACTGCACTTCAGTAGACATATTAGCACAGGGGTGTAGTGACTGTTCCACACCAGACATTCCATAGCCGAAAATAGTGAGTACCCAGAAGAAGGAGCGTGGATCCAAGGCCCTCTTGTCTTCAACCCACTGCTTCCACACCCAGTGTTTTGTAAGGGAGGAAAAATGAAGTTAAAATATGCAAGACTCAGCATTTATCCAGATTCTTTCTAGCAGATTCTTTCAACTGACACAATGAATTGTGTGTCTGCATTTCCTCCCCTCTCTGCCCAGCAGGATGGGAAGCTCCTGGGGGTAGTTTAGCTCAGCTCTAGAGAGCATTTTTGCACATCTGAGTTGCTGGGTATACATTCCAACTCTGCTGTATGTGTTTTGGCACTATGATATAGAAGTCAGTTCAAAGTCAAGAAGAGGACAAAGGGAGAAGTGTTCAGTTCCAGGAGGGTGGGGTGGTGGGATAGGTGGGTCAGAAAAGGTTGCACTGAGGAAGAAATGCTTGAACTGTGCCTTGAAAGATGAGCAAATTTTCCACACCAGGGGTACCAGGAAACACATAGCCTCTATCTATTCTTTTGGTCTTGAATGTCTTCTAAACTAGTGTTTCTCGAACTGTCATGTGCATATGAATCACCTGTGGATATTGTTAAGGTACAGAGTCTGATGCTGTAGGTCTGTATTTCAGCCTGAGACACTGCATTTCTAACATGCTCCTAGGGGATGCTGGTGATGTTGGTCTATGGACCACACTTTGTGTTTTGTTTTGTTTTTAAATATGGAATGCTTCACAAGTTTGCATATCATCCTTAAGCAGGGGCCATGCTAATCCTGTCTTGTTCCAATTTTAGTATATGTGCTGCCAGGGTGAGCACTGGACCATGCTTTGAATAGTAAGGTTCTAGAATACTTTAAGAAATGTAGCTAATTTTTAAAATCTAAATTCAATTTTTTTTATTTTTTATTTTTTAATATTTTATTTAAATTTAACTTGCCACATATAGTATAACACCCAGTGCTCATCCCATCCAGTGCCCTCCTCAGTACCCATCACACAGTTACCCCATCCCCCCACCCACCTCCCCTTCTGCCACCCTTTGTTTGTTTCCCAGAGTTAGGAGTCTCTCATGGTTTGTCTTCCTCTCTAATTTTTCCCCACTCGGTTTCCTTCCTTTCCGTTATAGTCCCTTTCACTATTTATTATATTCCACATATGACTGAAACAATATAATAATTGTCTTTCTCCATTGACTTACTTCACTCAGCATAGTGCCCTCTAGTTCCATCCATGTTGAAGCAAATGGTAGGTATTCATCCTTTCTGATGGCTCAGGAATATTCCATTGTATACATATACCACATCTTCTTTATTCATTCATCTGTTAAAGGATGAATGGATGAACCGTGGTTCCTTCCACGGTTTGGCTATTGTGGACATTGCTGCTATGAACGTTGGGGTGCAGGTGTCCCATCATTTCACTACATCTCTATTAAAAAAAGAGAAATGTAGCTAATAATAGCTAACATTTACTTTGTCCTTTTGATATGGCAGGCATTATACAAAGCCCTTCATATACTATCAGTGCATCTGATACTCATGGCAACCATATAAGGGAACCAAGAATTTTTTGTAATTTGAAAATGACCAAAATCTCAATTTCAGAGAATTCTCAGTCATTTTCCCAAGGCCACTGCCATGATGAAACCAGAATCATATGCAGGCTGCCTCATCCTGGACCCTAACTTGTAGCTCCCAGACTCCAGACTCCATTCCCTCCCAGAAGGAGTAACACCTTAAGGTAACAATTTTAGTTTTGTGTGTGTGTGTGTGTGTGTGTGTGTGTGTGTGTGTGTTTAAAGAAGCTGGACGGGGGGCCCTGGATGGCTCAGGTGGTGAAGCATCTGACTCTCCGTTTCAGCTCAGATCTTGATAACAGGGTCTTAAGATAGAGCCCCATGTGGTGCTGGGAGCTCAGCCAGGAGTCTGCTAAAGTTTCTCTCTCCATCTCCCTCTGCCCCTCCCCGCCCTCACTCTCGTGCTCTCTCTCTGTCCCTCTCTAAAATAAATAAGTAAATCTTTAAAAAAAATAATAAAGAAGCTGGACCTTTTCCTAGCAACCTGTATGTATAACAGACACAAATATAATTTATCTGTTTAGCAAAACTGGGGATTCCAAAGCCCACCTGCTCAGCCTTCCCTACTTGTCTGCCACAGCAGCTCCTAAAGCATCATCTCAGAACCCTGGGACCCTGGGGAACTCAGTTTACAACCCAGTGCTTAGGGATGTTATGAGTTACTCTTTTTTGGTGAGATTAGGAGACCATTGATTGAGAACAAACTCAGCATCTGGATGGAAGCTAAATGAGGGGTGCTAGAATACCTCTCATTTAGGGGTCCTAAAAGGGGGACAAACACAGCCACTGTTGACATCCATGTTTGCTCAGAGTTAGTTCTATTTAGGTACTATCTTCCCTGAGGCCTCTTTGGGTTTACCTGGTTTCTCACCCTATCTCCCCACCACTGGCTTGTGCTCTGGCTCTAATGAGTAGAAGTGGCCTTCTGGTTTGCTCCTCTCATCCTTTCAGTTAGATGCTTCCTCAATTCCCTGACAACCAGGGCTTGTGCCTTCCTGGGGCAGGCTTTAAAGTATCTAGTTCCATGGTTTTAAAATGTTGCTCTGTGTAATGTGGAGCTCATCCAGATCTTTCTGTCACTGTATTGGGTGGGTGGGGTAAGGGTACAAAGGAAGAGTAGAGGAGATTAGCAGGGGCAAATAACTTCTCCAGCAGAAAGCCTGAGAGCCTGAGGAATTGAGTCTCAACGCTGAGTTTTGTTCCTGACCCAGGCCATCCTGGTATGGGCATTCTAAGTCTTTGTCTGCTGTGGCCTAAGTGATGCTCTGACTCTTAGTTTCTGATATGGGCTGTGAAATGCTTTCTGCTACTTGCCTGAAGCTGGTCATCTCTCCTTCTGGAATCAGGGGAACCTTTCTGCCATGAGTGGCAACAAATTCTGGAAATTGATATGAGGTAACTATTTAAAATACATTTCAGCCCCAGGATTGCCTCTGATCATGCTCTAGTCTCTTCCATTCAGCTACCTGCTCAAGTGTCAACTGATGTTAGATAGTTAGTTAGGTTCTAACAGAATACCTGGAGGTCAGCAAAGAGGAAGTCATGGCCAGGTATCAGAAGTCAGAGGCCTCTTTTGGGCACACTTCACAAGAACCCAGAGCAAATCAAGATGGCAGGTGCCATGATGGAAAAGGAAGAAACCCAACCTCAGGGCATGCAGCTCTCGTTCTCTCTCTATCTCTAGAGTATACTTTCATTTTAATAAATTTCCCCATTTGTTGTTGCTCATTCACTGTGTTCCGTCTGTCCTTGAATTCTTTCTCCTGAGGAGAACAAAAACCTTCAGTAACATCTTTAGGACAGGCTCCAGGGCCTGGGGTCTCTCTCCTCAGTGCACCCAGCAACAAGGAGAGAAGCCTTCCTTGACTATCCCACCTAAAGAAGCATCCCATACCCTGCTCTGTTTTCTTCATAGCACTTACTAGTGCCTGGCTTTATATTACTTATATATTGCCTTTCTCTCCGCTAGAATGTAAGCTCCAGCTCACTATTTTTAAAAAAAGATTTTTATTTATTTATTCATGGGAGACACAGAAAGAGAGGCAGAGACATAGGCAGAGGTACAAGCAGGCTCCCTGCAGGGAGCCCAATGCCAGAGGCTTGATCCCAGGAACAAACCCCTCCCCCACCCCCAGCATCAGGACCTGATCCAAAAGCAGACACTCAACCACTGAGCCACCCATGTGCCCCAAACTTTTTGTTTCTTATGTAGGAGGAGCAGAAGGCAGGTTGCCCCAGGATGGGCCACTTTGGCAGGAACACTATTTTGAGTTAAAATTAATCAAAACCCAGCATATGCTAGAAAAGCTCTCTTCCAGGTCCTCAACAGCCCAAATTCACCTCAGAAAGGAAAGCCTATGCTCTCCCTATGACCTAAGAAGATTATCTGCATAATAGGGCAACCTTTGTTTTTCAAAATATCACCTTTTGCCTTACCCCTCCCCTTAGCTCATATAAAGCTTCCTTGCCTCATTGCCTTCAGACTTTCCTTGTCTGTCTGGATTCCATGTAAGTACACCATTAAATCTGATTTCCTCCTGTTAATCTGTCTCCTATCAATTTGATTCTTAGTCCATCTATAAGGACCTGGAAGGGCAAAGGAAGGTCTCCCTGACACTGGAAAGGTCGGCATGGATTTATAATGGTCGCAGCAGCATGGCGCTGAGTCCTTAAAGCCCCTCTCTCTTGAAAATTCTGTGATTCTGAGCCTGTGCACCTCCCACAGCACATTATCCAGCTGTAGGACATCTCTTTTACTAAGGAGTGCCACTCATGAAAGAAACTGCTGCTCAAATTGTTTTCCCCATCATAAAAAAGAAGCAGCAGCAGCCATGGAAATTACCAAACCACAACAGAGCTGTGGTCAAAGCAGTCTTGAATCAGCATTAACAGGAAGAGGGTGCCATGAAACAAAAGCAAATTTTCCCTTTCCTTTCCTCCCCCATGCTGATCACATTCTATTTTTCAAGACAATGGCAGCTATCCAGTGGACATTTAATTTATGCAAATCCACAGCAGATCATAGGTGGACTCGACACCTCAAGGGGCCACAGAAGGCAGACCTTGATGCTCTAATTGAGATTCTGTCCCTGGATGGCGGTGGAGAATGTAAATGCCTCATATACAATCTGGGCCACATCCATTAGTGCCCAAACTCGTTGCCAGGTGAGGCCAATCAGACACTGGCAGGCTTCAATGTTTTGAAATGACTGTTTAAAATTACACAAATAATACCTGCTCATTGAGAACAAAATGGGTAGAATATAAATAACTGGGAGGGCATCAAAATGATCAACAGCCCAGGGAAAGCTAATGTTCATATATTGATATTCCAGACCTTTCTTCAAGCATGAAAATACACATATTTTTCAAAACAAGGGATTATAATGTACTATTTTATGGCCTGAATTTTTTCCCTGAGCCATACATTGTAAAGATTATTCCTTGTCAAGACATGCAGGTCTACATTATTTAGGACCTCCAGTTTTTTGTTACATAAACATAGTTGCAATGAACATACTTGTAATTGAACATGTAATTATTTATTTAAGAAAATTATCTAAAAGTGGGATTTCAGGGTAGGTACATTTTAAAATTTATGCTCTTGTCTCTTCCCTGGCAACATTCAGTATTTTTGTATGACAATAATTATTATTACTACAACTACTATTATACAAGCAGCAAACACTTATTTAGATCTACTATATGCCAGAAAGTGTTCTAAGCATTTTATACATATTCATCCATTTCAATCCTCTGTACAAGTCCATGTAATAGGTATTATGATGCCCATTTTACAGAGAGGGGAACTGGGATAGAGAAAAATTAAGTAGCTTGATTGAAGCTAGTAAGCAGCAAGGCCCTTATCCACCACACAGACTTTGTCAGTTTGATAAAGTAAAAATCAACCTTAAGATTTGAAGTTCTAGAGACACCTGGCTGGCTAAGCTATTGAGTATCTGTCTTTGGCTCAGGGTGTGATCCTTGGGTCCAGAGATAGTTCCCTCATCAGGATCCCTGCAGGGAGCCTGCTTCTCCATCTGCCTATGTCTCTGCCAATCTGTCTCTCTGTGTCTCTCATGAATAAATAAAATCTTTAAGATTAAAAAAAGAAATAACAGACTCCATGGATAATGTACTTGATTTGATGGATGAAATGGTGAGGACAAGTTTAGAAAATATTGGGAAATACTTTACAACTTCAACTGTGGGCTAGAACTTTAAATCTTTTTTTTTTTTCTGTGGGATTCCATCCCAGGGCTCCAGGATCACTCCCTGAGCCGAAGGCAGATGCGCAACTTTTGAGCCACCAGGAGTCCTGAGCCACCAAGTGTCCCCTGTCATTTATTTCTTACCTGAAAAATACAAAATATCAAATGTAACTGTTAATTTTTAAAATGTTTTTTGGAGACGGAGGGGCAAAGGGAGAGGAAGAGAGAATCTCAAGCAGTCTCCATCCCCAGTGTGGAGCTCTATCTGGGGCTTAGTCTCATGACCCTGAGATCATAACCTGAGCCAGAATCAAACAGTCTGATGTTTGAGCCACCCAGGTGCCCCTGTAACTGTTAATTTTTTAAAACAGTAGAAACCATTTTGAAAGTGAGTCATTGCTTCTGCTTTAGCAACAATGACAGCTGATGATGATCAGGGGAAATGCATTCCAATTTGGACAATGTTCTACTTATCTACTAAAAAAAGCCCACCCCCAATGTCACTGAGTTCCACTTAAACCTTTCAGCTAATTTTGCATTACTTTTTTAATTGCAGTTATTTGCAAGCAGGTGTCCCTGAAAATTCAGTAGGTTGGAGGCGATCCTGTTTCCTGTAGCTTTTATTACCTAAGTGTACAGACTACTTATACGTATTGTTTTACCTTCCGCTTCTACCACTGAAGTTGCTTGAGCTCCAGCTCTGTTCCCAAGAGCACAGGGGTGAAGTACGCTTCACCAGGATTTGCATCTTAGTCTTGCAGATATAAACCATGTGACCTTGAGTAAGTACTTAACCTTTCTATGGCTTAGTCGCTGCATCTGTGGGATGGAAGGGGATAAAATAGTACGTAATTCATTGGCATTTTTGAGATGAAGTCAGGAAATGGGTATAAAACGCTCAGAATGTGACCTATTATCTATTATTAAAGAGGCCTATTGTCTATTTGTCAAGAGTATACATTTTACGGTCAAACTTCCTAGATTCAAGTCTTGGCTCTGGTATTTTTTAATTGTGTGAGTTTGGGCAATTTACGTTTCTTCTCTGTGCCTGAATTTATTCATCTGAAATAAGAGTTCCTAAGTCATAGAGTTCTATGAAGAATTAGTAAGTTCATTTACATAAAGTACTTAGAAGAGTATCTGACACAAAGGGAATGCTGGCTAATAATGTTGTTGTTATTATTATTAAAGTGCTATAAAGACTACTTTAAATAGGCTTATAAAATGTTGGTGAGAGGGACACCAACCTGGTGGTTGGTGCCCTGGGTGGCTCAGTGGTTGAGCATCAGCCTTTGCCTCGGGTCGTGATCCCGGGGTCCTGGGATCAAGTCCTCCCCTGCAGGGAGCCTGCTTCTCCCTCTGCCTATGTTTCTGCCTCTCTCTGTGTCTCTCATGAATAAATAAATAAAATCTTAAAAATAAAATAAAATATTGGTGAGAATGTGGAGGAACTTGAACATACATTGTTGATGAGAATGTTAAATGGTGGAGCCTCCATGGAAAAACAGTTTGATAGTTCATTAATATTTTAAGCATAAAATTAACACAGAATCAAGTAATTCCACTCCTAAATATCTATCAAAATTAAGAATTGAAACTGACTATCCAAACAAAAACTGGTACAAAAGTTTCACAACACCATTATTCACAATAGGTGGAAATGACCCAAATGTCTGTCAGCTGATGAATGGATAAATAAAATGTGGTAACTCACACAGTGGAGTTTTATTTGGCCATAAAATAGAATGAAGTACTGAATTATGCTACAACTTGGATAAATGTTGAAAGCGTTATGCTAAGTAAAACAAGCAAGTCACAAAGCGTCATATATTACATGATTCCATTTATGTAAAATGTCTAGAATAGGCAAATCCATAAAGGCAGAAAATAGATGAGTAGTTTCCTGAGGTTGGAGTAGAGAGGGAGGGAACAGCAGGAATGGAAGTGACTGATAACGTTTATGTGGTTTCTTTCAAAGGTGATGAAAGTGTTCTGAAACTGGATTGTGGTGATAGTTTGAAACCCTTGGAATGCACTAAAAACCATTGGGTATATATTTAAAATGGGTGAATTTTATGATAAGTATTTAAACCTCAATAAAAGTTTTCTTAGAGGCATGTACACCTGAGAAGTGTTAAGTCCCTACCATAACACTTTGGTGTTAGTTTTGCTCAAATGTGATGGGGTCTTTTGGGAGTTCTAACAAACAAATGACCAAATCAGACAATTAGTCCTTCTCCAGACCAATGTTAACCAGATCTTACCATTGCTCTCCAGGATCTTTACAATAAAGTCATCTGTTTGAATCTAACTGCAGCCATGGGGATGCTTATTGTCCTGTGGTCTACCATATTTAGGATAATTTAATACTGTAAAAAACCCATGGAGGGTGCCTGGGTCACTCATATGGTTAAGCATCTGCCTTTGGCTCAGGTCATGATCTCTGGGTCCTTGGATTAAGCCCCATATTGGGCTCCCAGCTCAGTGGGGAGTCTGCTTCTCCCTCTCCCTGTACCTCTCCCCCTGCTCCTGCTCTCCCTCTATTTCAAATGAATGGATAAAATATTTTTTAAAAAAACATGACAGAGAGCAAGGATCTTGCCTATTTTTTAAATATTTATTCATTTGAGAGAGAGAGCAAGAGAAAGAGCATGAGCAGCAGGAGGGGCAGAGAGAGAGAGGGAGAAGCAGACCCCCACTGAGCAGGGAACCCAATGTGGGGCTCAATCCCAGGACCACAGGATCATGACCTGAGCCAAAGGTAGACACTTAACCGACTGAGCGACCCAGGTGCCCTAGATCTTGTCTATTTTATTTCCCACTGTATCCACAGTGCCTACCTGGCACATAGGCTTAATAACTATATGAGAAATAAATTGATGGATGGATGGACAGGTAGCATGAGCTGTGGAAAAACTTTGAAACAAGAAGGACTTAATTCCAATCTCATTTCCACTACTTACTAGATAAGCAATATCGAGCAAATCATTTCCATTCTCTCAAACTTATTTTCTTGTAAAAGGGAGACATAGCATCTCCTTCATAGGTAGTAAGTTTCAACTAAGATAATATATACTATGTGATAACTCAATAAATGTTAGCCTCCTTCCCTTTTCTTCCACAAAATGGAAAAGCTCTGGGGCACAGTGAGTTCTCTACTGATAAATAGCTTTGTGTTAAGTCCTATTGTGGCAATAAACATGAGCATTGACACTTTCCTGAGCACAAACTCAATATCATGTGATATCTGTCCTCTATCATGGAAACTGGCAGTGAAATATGAGCCCATAAAATGTCAGAATTGGGAAGGCTTTTAGTAAGAGATAATCTAATCCAAGCCCTATGCTTGATAGAGAATCCTCAAATACCACAATATTAGTGGCCCATTTGGAGACTCTGGATTAATAAAAGAGTGGGCAAAGAAATAGCTGGATGGCAGACATCGGAGGACCATAAGTGAGAAATTCCAAGAGTGATTCATTGTCCTCACCCCTGAAAAAGTTCCCTGTGATATCTGACAGCTTAATCACCATGTGTGTATTTATATGGGCGAGGCAAAGGTCACTGTACAAAAGAGAACCACTAGAGAAACAGGTTTTCATCTTCAGTCTTCTAAATATATTAGTCAAAGCAGAATGTCCACAGCAGGAAAAAACAGCATATATATATAGAATCCTGCTTACACTATAATTTTAAGAATGAAATTTTAGTTTCTTCATCAAACTTTAGGCCTTATTTATGTAAGAAGGAACTGTCTGAATTTGGCACCCTGGTGTCCAGTGAAAGGCAATTTATAACTAATATAGTAGGTGAATGTCTCATTTATTAAGGTCCTGAATTAAAAAAAAACAAATTATTAGATAACGAAGGAAATAATCGGCTCATTTGGAAAGTAAATGAAGGATAATTAATTTGCTAACTTGTTTTCCATACTTGCTAACTTCAAATGTGACAGATAGGTTTATTTATACTATATAGAGAAAGTGTATCTCACAAATTCTGGCTCTTTATCTATAAAGTGCACAGAAACATCAAGGATAATATTGGAAGCCTAATAGGGAAAACAACACTGGGAGGTGTAGAGCCTAGTGGTTAAGAGCACAGACTTGTTTTTCACTTGAGATTAAAGCCTTGGCTGATGTAGGAAGTAATCCAACATCTCAGCAATACACACAGACATGCATATACATATACGACAAACTTATACATTCCAAATTTGTAAAAATGCCAGATATAAAAGTATTAATGCATACTTGATATTGAGAAGAAGAAAAGAAATCTCCAAGCACCAGAAACAGAGAAAATATCCAAAGTGGTAGGTAGGATTTGAAGACTTGTGTCACAAATAGATAAGTGAACCAGATATAGGTCTTAGGGTCTAGAATTTTCATGCTCAAAAGAAGATAGAAGTCAGGGTTGTAAATTCTGGGTATAGCAGAGTTAGATATGATATAACTGGGGAAGATAAAATGCAGAGAAATGGAAAAAGTATATTCTTTGAAAAAATCCTAGTTGCTGGCCTGAGGATAGCAATTATGTGGTCCCCGCTCCAAGTCAACCTGAAAAACTCAATGCCCTTAAATAGTGTGACATGAAAGAGAAGGGAAAAAAGCAAAGGAAAAACCTGGTAGTCAGAAAACACAAAAGTACTACATCAATAGTCACAATAAATGTAAATGGATTAGAAATGCCTATTTGAATACAGAGACATTCAGATTAGATATTAAAAATTCAGCTATGTGTTGTCTATATGAAACACACCTAAAACATCATTAATCAGAGAATTTAAAATAAAAATGGGGAGGAGATGGAAAAAGAATACACAAAAAGGAATTTAAGGTGAAAAGCATTAATGAAGACAAAGAGACATACCATTTAATTAACAAATAGTCATCCACTGAAAGACAACAATTTCAGTGCATCTAAAAATATAGCTCCAAAATATCTGAAGTGAAAGCTGACAAAATTCAAATGAGAAATAACCAAATCCATAATCACAGTGAGAGATTTTAACACATTCCAATCAGGAAGTGACAAAGTAGGCAAAAGTTAACAGGGATATGTATATAAGATTTGAATAAGATAATAAAATTGAGCTAATAAGTACATATATAAAAAAACACTGACCAATCTGATGAGGCCACATACTGTATGATTTTAACTATATGACATCCTAGAAAAGGCAAAACTCTGGAGACAGTAAAAATGCAGTGGTTGTCAGGAGATTGAAGAAAGGGACAAATGAATGAGTAGAGCACCAGGAATTTTTATGGCAAGGAAACTTTTCTGTACAATACTATAATGGTGAATACATGTCATTATACATTGTCAAAACCCATAGAACCTATGAAACCAAGAGTGACCTCTAATATAAACTATGGACTTTGGGTGCTAATGTGTGAAAGTTGGTTCAATGATTGATTAACTCTAACTTATTGATTGATTGCAACAAATTTAACACTGGTGCAGGTTGTTGATGTTGGAGGAGGTTGTGCATGTCAGTGGGAGGGAGTATATGGGAACTCACTGTACATTCTACTTAATTTGTTATGAACCCAAAACTTCTAAAAAACATAAAAGCTATTTTTTTAAAAAATCCTGCTTCTACCAAATGAAAAACAAAACTTTTTAAGCACATAGGGAAACTTGCAAAAACTGAACACATTCTAGGACACAAAAATTTTGAAAAACAAAATGTGAATATAATACCTCATTCTTCAACCATAATGCAATAAAATGAGAAATAAATAACCAAAAGAAGTGCCTCAAAAAGTCATAGACTTCAAACTATAAATATGCACTTCTGATTTCTCAGGTATTAGGAAATACACATTTTTGAAAACTATCAAATGTTTATAACTGATTGATAAAGAAATGCTACATATAAGAAGCTATGCCATATAGCTTATTAGCAGTTCACAAGAACTCCTTTATACCAGCTCCCAAACCTTGGTTTTAAACATTCAGGAATTTTGCCAGCAAGTTGTTACATAGCTTGAAATCAGCCATGGTGGGATCATTCATACTATTAAAATCAGCAAATGCTGCAAATCAGGGCTTCCCCTCCCTTTTTTTCCTTTAACTTTTTTTTCAGAGTCTGTTTACCAGCACACCACTAGCCAAAGTGGTAATTAGAAAGAAATATAAAGATATAAAGGCATTTATTACAAAAACAAGAAACACTGAAAATTAATAAGTAAAATGTTCAACTCAAGATGGTAAAAGAATAAGAGAATAAAGCAGCCCTGTGCTGGTAAATGTTTAACAATCAGATTTTTTAGTGTAGTTCCACCATGAATATTAGTTGATATTTTCATTTATGTTAATGATCAAGACAGAAAAGAAACAACAAAAACTTATGTAGGAACTTCACTCACTTGTCAGTAATAAGAGTAACTTATTTGCTGACTCAGATAATAGTTTTCAAATACTGGAAGAATATTTCCTCCATATTTTGTGCTATTCAAAAATGTAATAGTTACAGACACAGCACAGTTTTAACTTCAATCTGCATTATTAATGTTTTCTTTATCACTTTCTTAAGTCTAGACAATCACCAACACAATAAATCAAACCCTAATTGACAGCATATACAAATTACTGTGATTTAAATTGTGGTCAATTTCAAGCTGGCAACATAACATCACTGGGAAAAGATGCATAGTAGTAGCACATCTACAGCATCTCCTTCATTCATGTGTAATAGAACTAAATAACCTCAAGAGCATGAATAATAGTAAAATGTAGTAAACTAAGTGACAAGTTTGGAATGTTTATTAACTTTATTTTTAATTGTAATTTTATATAATTTAATTTTTAATAATGGCTGTCTTTAACAACCAGATGGCAAATTTCATGAAAATGTTACAATTAGTTTTCATTAGCTGATATGAGCTGCTTCCAGCACACAACTGGTAAACTCAAAGAATGTAGAAGGAGAGAAGAAATGAAGATGAAAGCAGAAATTAATAAAATATAAAATACACAAACTAGCAAGATGAGTAATGAAACAAAAACCTGGTTCTTCACAAAGGTTAATGTAATAGTCAAATATTTGGTAAGACCAATAAAGAAAAAAGAAAAGGCACAAATAGGCAATTTAGGAATGTAAACTTGGAAAAATGTATACATATAGAGAGTTTTCAATCATTAACGAGTACTATATATGTTAATGATTTATGCCAGTGAGTAGAAGGAATGGACAATTTTATAGAAAAGTGTATAATTCAACATAATTCACTCAAGAAGAAATAAAAAATATAAACAAAAATATAAATATACCAACAACCATGAAAGAAATTGAAGTTGTAAATTAAAATATATCTCCAAAAAAAGATCTGTCCAGACAGTTTTGGTAGGTGAAATTTACTAAACCCTTAAGGAACTGATAATTCCATCTTTTACAAACTCTTCTATGAAATAGAAAAAGAGGATAAGGCAGCCATCTCATTTTATTAGTTGGTATAACTTTGATAATAAAATTAAACAAAAACAAGTAAGAAAAGTGTAGATCAGGGACACCTGGCTGGTTCAGCGGTTGAGCCTCTGCCTTTGGTGCAGGTCATGATCTCGGATCCTGGGATTGAGTCCGGCATAGGGCTCCCTGCAGGAAGCCTGCTTCTCCCTCTGCCTATGTCTCTGCCTCTCTCTGTGTGTCTTTCATGAATAAATAAATAAAATATTTTTTGAAAAGAGGAGATAAGTCTCACTTATGAACAGAAATGAAAACAAAACCCTAAATTTAAAAAATGTACAAATCAAATCCATCAGTAGAAACACACAACAAAAATCATTCTAACCAAGTTTATCCAGGAATATAAGGATAATTTAACATTAGGAAATCTATCAAGTCTCTGCAGTAACAGATTCACTGAGCATTTACAATTGCAGTTGCCATGTTGGTCAGTTATCTTTACCAGAACAGATTAATATGGCCTCAGGTATAAGGTATGTGGCCAATGATTTAGAAAATGTGATTTTTTTTTCTATTCCATTCAGAAAAGGGTATCAGAGAAACAGATTTCATTCATACAAAAACATATATTTATTTTACTTGTATATTTCCTTTTTTTATATTTATTTATTTATTTATTTAATTTTTATTTATTTATGATAGTCACAGAGAGATAGAGAGAGAGGCAGAGACACAGGCAGAGGGAGAAGCAGGCTCCATGCACCGGGAGCCCGATGTGGGATTCGATCCCGAATCTCCAGGATCGTGCCCTGGGCCAAAGGCAGGCGCCAAACCGCTGCGCCACCCAGGGATCCCTACTTGTATAGTTCCATATACTTACAGGTTTATGTTTGTTAACTCCTCTGCTCTCTGTCTTTACATAATTTGAAGATATTTGGATTGTGCACACATTTCAGGACATCACACAGAAATATGGCATTGTTGACATTGTGCTGATTAGGCAGGATAAACAAAGAGGTGAATAATACACTCGAGGACTTGTCAAGACCATGTACTACATGCCATGAAAGACAAATCCTAGAAAGATTCAGAGACTTGCCAATTTGTTAGTTTTTAGGGGTTCAGTGGTAAAGAACATGCCTAGATATCCATTCCATAGCACAAAAAAATATGTAGTATCCTGCATTCTTTATCACAAAAAAAAAAAGGAAGCACAATACTTGATAGGGATTTTTGGGGCTCTAGAGCCAGCGCATTCCACAGTGACCCATACAGTGGTGACATAAAAGGCTGCCAGCTTTGAGTGGAGCTTGGAGAAAAACAGGGCTTTGCAGCATATCAAGGTTGTAGAAAATCAGCTCCTCTTTTTTTTTTAAGATTTTATTTTTTTATTCACGAGAGAGAGGCAGAGACACAGGCAGAGGGAGAAGCAGGCTCCAACCAAGGAGCCCGACGGGACTCAATCCCGGGTCTCCAGCATCAGGCCCTGGGATGAAGGCGGAGCTAAACAGCTGAGCCACCCGGACTGCCCAATCAGCTCCTCTTCTGTGGGAGGCCTATGATTTGAAAGACCCTATGTTACTGGAGACGCCAATGGTGAGAAAAGCTTATGGCATATTCTAATGGCAAAACCACAATGCAGGGCTCTGAAGTTCTGGAGGAAGATCATAATGCATGTGGACTAGAAGATTGCCTACATTAATGAAACATCTTGAGAAACATCTCTTAGAATTTTGCTGAATCCTGGTAGAGATGGAATGCTTAGCTATGGGACATCAAGTGACAAAGTATCCAGAACTGCTTATGAGCTGAGTTCTGTCATATCGACAAAGTCATAAAGTCAGTAAGATTCAGCAGGTGTCCAACATAAGACAGAAATTGTATTCTGGGATTGAGACAGAACAGGAACAGAGGACAAAATTAAGCTGCATTAGCATGTAGAGCAGACCTTCATGTCACCAACCAGAGTTATGGCATTACTCCCCCTTCAGTTTGCTCCCATGACAGGCTGGATGTAGATACCTTAATAATAAATATATCACAATATGTACAACATCTCTATGCAAAGTCTTATAAAACTTTACTGAAGGATATACAAGATCTAAATAAATCCGAGGATACATGGCAGTTCTTTCAAAACTCACCCATAAATATAAGTCAATGCCAAACAAAACTCCAATAGTACTTTCTGGTATCACTTGACAAATTTATTCTAAAATTTAATATGGAGAGATAAATGTCCAAAAATAGCCAAGAAAATTCTAGACTACCAAAGAAGAACTTGCCAACAAAATAGCATGAATTTTTATAAAACAAGAGCAATTAAAATAATGTAGTTTGGCACAAGAATAGTCAAATAGCTCAATAGAACAGAAAAGAAGGCCCAGTAATAGACTCATGTGTATACCAGAATTTCCTGTATCATACAGATGGCTTTACACATCTGAGAAAGGACAAACTATAAGTGGGATTCAGATCATTGGCTTTACGTATGGAAAAAATCAACTAGACTCCTTTCACCACACAGGGAAGTAAATTCTAGATATATTTGAAATCTACATTATGAAAAACAAAATTTTAGTGTTGGCTGGAATGAAAATAGAAACTTAAAAAAAGAAAACCAAAATTTTAATTAATTAAAATAAAATATGAATGGATGAAAAGATGAATATTGTTATGACCTCAGGAATACTTAAAATACAGAAAACTCCACAGATTAAGGAAATATTGATAGATTTGACAAATCAAATATAAAACTATATAGGAATAGATAGCACATACTAAGTCAAAGCAACAAATAGAAAGAGGTATTTGCAACATATGTAATAAACAATTAGTACCCAAAATAAATGAGGAACTTCTGATCAACAAGAAAAACACAAGTATCTCAATAGAAAAAAAAGATGAACAAAGGTTATAGATAGCTCAAGCTCACTTTAGAGGAAATCTGACTGGCAAGGAGGAGGAGAGGGAGAGATTCAAATTTATTTGTAATCAGGTAAAACAAATTTTAAAAAAGCATAAATGGGATGCCATTTAACGCCCATCAGATTAATAAAGATTTAAAAATCTGATGATATAAAGAGGATGAGAATGTAAAGCAGTACAGCCACTTTGAGGTATAATTTGGCATTGTTTAGTAAAATTTCAAAATATGCATCCCACACAAATCAGCAATTCCACTTCTGCATACATAACCTAGAGAAACTCTGGTACATATGCACCAGAAAAAAAATGTAAAAGGGTGTTTACTTCAGCACCATTTTAAATAGTGAAAAATAAGGGAAAAAACATATCAGTATAGGAATACACATATGAATTGTGGTATATTCATAAAATAAAATGAATGAGTTAGATCTGTGTATATTGACATGTACAGATCTCAAAAACATAGTGTAGAAACAAATAGTATCACTATTATATCAATTATATTAAAAACATTTTTAAGGTAAAATTTACACAACGTAAAACCAATTATTTTTAAGAGTACAAAAGACAATTAGTATGTTCTCATTATTGTGCAGTTATAACCTCATTCTAGCTCTAAAACATTTTCATAACTCCAGAGGGAACCCCATACCCATTAAGCAGTCACTCCTCATTTCCTCATCCCACCAGATCCCTGAGAACCACTATTAACTTTTTTAAAAAAGATTTTATTTATTCATGAGAGACACAGAGAGAGAGGCAGAGACACAGGCAGAGGGAGAAGCAGACTCCAGGCAGGGAGCCCAACACGGGACTTGATCCCAGGACTCCAGGATCATGCCCTGGGCCAAAGGCGGCGCTAAACTGCTGAGCCACCTGGGCTGCCCCACTATTGACTATCTGACTCTATGTATTCGCCTATTCCGGACATTTCATATATATGGAATCATATAATATATGACATTTTGTGTCTGGCTTCTTCCACTTCACATAATGTTTTCAAGGTTCATCCATGGTATAGTATGTATCAATTGATCCCTTTTATGGATGAATAATATTGCATTGTATAGATATACCACTTTTGCTTTTCTATTCATTAGTTGATGGTTATTTAGGTTGTTTTCACCTTTGGGCTTTTTCAAATAATGCTCTTTTGAACATTCATGTACAACTGTCTGTTTGAACACCGATTTTCAAATTCTTTTGGATATATATACCTAGGAGTGGAATTGCTGGATCATGTGGTAATTCTGTGTTGGACTTTGTGAGGAATCAAATTGATTTCCACAGTGGCTGCACCATTTTGCATTCCCACTAGCAATGTAGGGTTCCAATTTTTTTCCAAAGTCCTGCAAACACTTGGTATCCTCTTTTCCTTTTTTGTTATTAAGACTTCCTAGTAGGTGTGAAGAGATAGCCATAGTGGTTTCCATTTGTATTTTCCCAACGACTACAGATATTAAATATCCTTTCATGTGATTTTTGGCCATTTGTATATCTTCTTTGGAGAAATGTCTATTCAAGTCCTTTACCCAGTTTTTAAGTGAGTTGTTTGTTTTTTGTTGTTGTTCAGTTATATTTCTTCATATATTCTATATACTAAAACCTCACCAGATAAATGATTTACAAATATTTTCTAACATATTGTAGATTGTTTTTTCCCTCACTTTCTTGATAATGTCCTTTGATGCACAAATGTTTTAATTTTATGAAATAAAATTTATCTGCTTTGTCTTCATATCTTCTGTTACTTGAGCTTTGGAGTTCATATCTAAGAATCCATTGTCAAATGTAATGTCATAAAAATTTGTTTTCTTCTAAGAGTCAACATTTCAGCTCCTAAACTTAGGCTGCTATTTTGAGTTACTTTTGTATATATTTTGAATTAGGGAATCCAACTTCATTCTTTTGTATGTGGATACCCAATTGTCACAGCATCATTTGTTGAAAAAGTAATTACTGATATAAAATATAACAGGTATAACAATATACTATACTAAAAGTTACATAAATGTGGCCTCTCTCTCTTAAAATATCTTATTGTACTCTACTTACCCTTCTTGTGATGATGTGAGATGGTAACATGCCTATATGATGAAGACAAGTGAATGACATACACATTATGACATAGCATTAGGGTACTATTGACCTCTGACAGCACATCAGAAAGAGGATCATCTCCTTCTGGACCATGATTGACCATGAGTAACTAAAACTACAGAAAGCAAATCCACAGGGAGAGGGGGAGACTACCATATTTCCATATTTGAGTATAATGTGCCTTAGTGTAGATCTCTTCGAGTTTACCTTGCCTGGAGCTTATTGAGCTCTTAGATACCCCTTAATGTATTTTATTAAATCTGGGAAGTTTTTGGCCATCATTTCTTCAAATATACTTTCTGCCTGTTTCTCTCAATCCTTTCATTCTAGGGCTTCTATTACATTCATTTTGGTGTATTCTATGGCATTCCACACGTCTCTTAGACTCCGTCCATTGTTTATTCTTTTCCTCAGACTAGATAATCTCAAATGGCCTATATTCAAGTTGGCTGATTCTTTCTTCTGTCGCCTCAAATCTGCTGTTGAATTCCTCTAATAAATTTTTCATGTCTTTTACTCTTCCTGTCAGCTCTGAAATCTCTATTTGGTTGTTTTGAATAATTTCTGTTCCTTTGTTGATATTCTCTTTTTGGTGATACTTTGTTGTTCTGGTTTTCTTTAGTGCTTTTTCTATTATTCTCTCTAGCTCTTTGAGCATACACATGGTTGATTTGAGGTCTTTATTATTAAATCTTTTTGCCTGGTCCTCATCTGGAACAGTTTCTATTAATTTCTTTATTCTTCTTGTGAATGGGCACATTTTCTTGTTTTGTTTTGGCATGTTTCATATTTTTGTTGTTGTTGAAACCTAGAAAATGTTTATGTTGGCAACAATGTTAACCAACAGTAACATTCATCCTTTGCTAAAAGGAATACAAAATGATGCAGCTACTTCAGAAGACAGTTTGGCAGGTTCTTACACAACTAGACATACTCTTACAATACAATCCAGCAATCACTCTACTTGGTATTTACCCAAATGAGTTGAAAGCTTATATCCACACAAAAACCTACATGAAGATGGTTATAGTAGCTTCATTCATAATTGCCAAAATATGGAAGCAACCAAGATGCCCTTCAGGAGGTGTGTGGATAAATAAACTGTGCTACATGCAGATAATAGAATGTTATTTAGCACTAAAATTAAATGAGCAACCAAGTCATGAAAAGACATGGATGAATCTCAAATGCACTTTACTATGTGAAAGAAGCCAATCTGAAAAGGCTACATACCATGTGATTTTAACTATATAACATTCCAGAGAAGGCAAAACTATGGTCACAGTTAAAGGATCTGTGGTTTGGGCAGCCCAGGTGGCTCAGCGGTTTAGCAGCTGCCTTCCGCCCAGGGCGTGATCCTGGAGACCCGGGATCGAGTCCCACGTCGGGCTCCCTGCATGGAGCCTGCTTCTCCTTCTGCCTGTGTCTCTGCCTCTCCCTCTCTCTCTGTGTCTCTCATGAATAAGTAAAAATCTTAAAAAAAAAAAAAAGGATCTGTGGTTGCCAGTGGTTGAAGACAGTGAGGGATGAACTGGTGGAGCACAGAGTATTCTTAGGGCAGTAAAACTATTCTGTATAATACTGTAATGGTGGGTTCATGACATTATACATTTGCCCAAACTCATAGAATGTACAACAAAGCTGGAATATAGAGTATGGACTTTGGATGATAATGATATGTTGATGGAGAGCTATTAATCACAACAAATATACCACTCTGGTGGATGTTAATAGTGAGAGAGGTTGTGTGTACATGGGAGAAGGGGGTATATGGGAATTCTCTGTTCCTGACACTCAATTTTGCTATGAACCTAAAACTGCTCTAAAAAATAGTCTATTTTTAAAAAAATATATTTAAAATACAGAAAAAAGAATGAACAGCTTTAGAGTCAGATAGGCCTGGAATTCCAGCTCAGCTTAGTACTAAGCCATGTAACCTTGGACAATTTGATCAAGTTCCTTGAACTTGTTTTCTTATTTTGTAAATGAAGATACCTCATAGGGTTTCTATGAGAATTAAATAAGATAGCTCGGCACAGTGCCCGGCACACAATATATTAGCAGTTATCACAATAATCAGAGATTGACGGAGCTAAATATGTCCTCAATTTGTTCAAGGATCTGGAACTACAACCCCTCTTCACAGCTTAATCCAGGATCTAGTTTCTCATCCAATAAAATGCTTTCTCTTTACAATATTGAAGGCTGTTTACTCTAGCTTGGACCATCCTAGAACTAAAGAATAAGTTTACCATCCTTGTACTAACATTTCAAGAACAGTGGACTAAGTGTCCTTTAGTAATTCATTTTTTTAGTCATTTATTTTGTATCTCGTGAAAGAGGATAATTCCTACTCTACCCACCCACCTCCCAAAATTGCTGTAAGGACTGCATAAAGTGATTTGACTGATCACTGTTTGATTGCTTAAAGGGCTCTATAAATGTAAGGGATTCATAGTTACTTGAAGAAATGTGTTAAAATATCTCTTCACTGTCTCCATTTGAACCTAATTAGTCTCTGACCCTGTCCGTATTCCTCTGAAGATGTGGAGATCAGTAAAATATTATTTAATAAATTCCTTTGTTTCACAAAAAAAAAAAAAAGAATTGTGAATCAGCCACAGATGAGTGGAGGGCTGACTTCATGTTAGGCACATGATTAGTTGCTACTAGGGGAACAAAGATTAATAAAGCATGGCCTGGGCCACCAAGAAGCTTAAAGTCTAATAGAAAGACAAATATGAGAAATAAATATGTTATAATATGGTGGGTGTTTGGGGGCAGATATACATATGCCAAAAGAACACAGATGAATAAAAAATTAATTCTAAGGGATGTTAAGAAAGACTTCACAGAGTAACAGCATTAGTGCTGGACTTGGAAGGAGATGGAGAAAAGAAGAGTATTTTAGGTACAGGTAAACCCATGAGTAAATGGAAGGAGGCATAAAATCACATGGCATGTATCATGAGGATAATATTTAGGCATGGTGGGAGATAAAGCAAATAAAGTAGACAAGGAAGGGGGAAGCAATGAATTACATTTGGAAAATATTGACTTTTTTAAAAGATTTTATTTATTCATGAGACACAGAGAGAGAGAGAGAAATAGAGAGAGAGAGAGAGAGAGAGGCAGAGACACAGGCAGAGGGAGAAGCAGGCTCCATGCAGGGAGCCCGATGTGGGACTCGATCCCGGGACTCCAGGATCATGCCCTGGGTCGAAGGCAAGCACTAAACCACTGATCCACCCAGGCATCCCCGAAAATATTGACTTTTAAGATGCCTATGGAACTTCTCTTTGAATGTTATAAACCAATAGGAACAGAAATATAAAGCGATTTGAGACATTGGTATACAGGTGTTAGCTAGATATGATAGGAGAGAGAGAGTGATCATGAATAAAACTTACATTCTTGTTTGGGCAACTGGGTAGGCAATGGTGCCCTCAAAGAGGTAAGGAACATATAGGAGAAGGAGCAGAAGGAGGAGGAAATCATATGGTCTTTTGGGCATGTTGATTTTCAGATACCCATGGGACATCCAAATCAATATGTTCAGTAAGGATTTGGATATATAGATATGATGTTCTAGGAAGAGATTTGTGTTGGAGATATAGAGATAGTAGATAGAGTAATAGAAATGTGTGAAATTATTAAGGGATAGTGTGCAGAATCAGAATAGGTGACAAGACAGAGCCACTGTGAATACCAACCATCAACAACTAGGCAGAGGTAGAATATCCAGCAATAGAGATCAAGGAAGAACTAGAGAGATATGATGAGAACCAGGAGAAGTGTCACAGAAGCCAAGAAAAGAGGATATTTCAAGGAGAGGAGGCCAACTGTGTGAAATGCCAAGGACTGAGAGATCAAGCAATATAAGGACTGACAAGTGGCCATTGAATATTTATTGAATACCTATTTTTCACTTGCAATTTTCCGGATGCAAAGGACTCTGAAAATATCAAACCTAAAAGCTAGAAAAAAGTACTGACAGTCAGTGCCTTGTTTTCTACTCATGTGGTCTGTAATATGCCTTCCTCAAATTTACCAATTACCATATGTGCTTGGTTTCCTCCTTGCCCCTGAACTGCCCAAACAAGAAAATCACCTGGCTACTTGTTGAAATGCTTGTAATCAATTCAAGCAAAAAAAAAAAAATCAAAAGCTTAGCCCCCTACTGGAACTGACCACATAGGCCTCCCCAGGGTGCAGGGGTTTATGTGCCATGCCTGGACTATGTTAAAAAAATTAAAACTGAATTTGTAACAAAAGGGCCAAAGCATCAAGTCACTAAAAGCAGAAAATTCCACTTGCAACACAGATGTCGACTCTCACACTAGTTTATGATGAGAGAAAGTAAAAATTTATAATATGCTTTCCATCAAGTCCTACAGCCATTGAGCAGGGACCTCTGGGAGCCAGCCCAAAAATTCTACCTCATTTTCCAGGGAGAGGGCAAAGGGAGAGAATGCTTAGTCACAGAACAGGCTTTGTCTTTAAGAAGGCCACTCCTCACACCTGTAGTTCTTGTGCTCTGTGATTTGGACTTTTTCAATATCTATACCAGAATTGAAGCAAAAATAAGTTGGTCCCTCAGTCCAAGCTCAACAGTTGTTATGTACCAACTGCAGATGAATTATTTATATACTGCCAGCCTTCTCGCATCCTTGGAAGTGAAACAAGGTAGGGTAAGCTAGATTATGCTGCAGTAGAAGCAATCTCAATATTTTAGTGGCTTATACTAAACATTTATTTCTTGTTCATACATGTCCAAAATAGGTTGGTAGGAGAGCAGTGAGGACAATTCTACTGATCAGTAGATCTTAGTTGTCCTCACTCTTAGATCCCAGCTGATAGAAAAGGAGCCATGGAGGCGGGGCAAGATGGCGGGAAGAGAAGGGTCCCCAAGTCACCTGTCCCCACCAACTTACCTAGATAACTTTCAAATCATCCTGAAAACCTACGAATTCGACCTGAGATTTAAAGAGAGAACAGCTGGAATGCTACAGTGAGAAGAATTTATGCTTCTATCAAGGTAGGAAGACGGAAAAAAAAAACAAAGAAATAAAAAAGCATCTAAGGGGGAGGGGCCCCCACGAGGAGTGGGGCTGAGGTCGGGCGGCGAGTGCCCCCAGGACAGGAAAGCCCCGTCCCGGAGAAGCAGGAGCTTCACCAATTTTCCCGGACAGAAAGGCACTCTCAGGAAACTCAGGCAGGACCCCAGGAGGGGCAGGGATGCCCTCAGGCTCCCAAGGGCACTAATAGAGGAACTGCACCCCGGGGGAGAGCTTGCCACACACTGTGGGTTGAGCTCCCTAAACGGCTGCAGTGCGCCTGGTGGGGCCTAGGAGCAGCTCCACGGTGGCTCAGGCAGCAGCTCCAGCGGAGGGGGCTGCGAAGGGGAGCGCGATTCCAGCGGTGCAGGCCCTGGAGTCCAGGGTGCCGGGAGACACAGCCCAGGATCCTGCGCTCCCCTCGGAACAGAGGCCGGGAGGACACAGGGCAGCAAGGACGCTCCTGCCGCTGGGTGCCCCCGAGCTGTGCAAGTCAGCGCCCCTCGCCCCCGGAGCATCCAGGCCCCTGTGGACTGGTAGCTGCGGTAGTTACTGCGAGAGCTGACTCCAGGGCTGGAGAGCTGGCCGCCGCCACTGTTGTTGTTCCTCCTGGTGTCACCTTGTACCTGGGACTGACCAGGGGCCTCACAGGGATAAACAGCTCCCACTGAGCCCGTGCACCTGGCAGGGGGCTGGGCAGCTCCCTCAGGTGCACACACCTGAGAATCAGCACAGCAGGCCCCTCCCCTAGAAGAATAGCCAGAGAGACAGGGGAAAACCAAGTTATTGACCAAGCAGCACTGGAAAGTTCCAGGGGATTTACACTATATAGAATCAGAGGATATTCCCCCTTGTTTTTGTTTTCTGTTTGCCCCCCCCCCCGCCCTTTTTTTCTCTCTCTTTTTCTCCCTTTTCCAGTACAACTTGTTTTTGGCCACTCTGCACTGAGCAAAATGACTAGAAGGAAAAATTCACCACAAAAGAAAGAATCAGAAACAGCACTCTCTCCCACGGAATTACAAAATTTGGATTACAATTCGATGTCAGAAAGCCAATTCAGAAGCACAATTATAAAGCTACTGGTGGCTCTAGAAAAAAGCATAAAGGATTCAAGAGACTTCATAACTGCAGAATTTAGATCTAATCAGGCAGAAATTAAAAATCAGTTAAATGAGATACAATCCAAACTGGAGGTCCTAATGAGTGGGTTAATGAGGGAGAAGAACGAGTGAGTGACATAGAGGACAAGTTGATGGCAAGGAAGGAAATTGAGGAAAAAAGAGAAAAACAATTAAAAGATCATGAGAATAGCTAAAGGGAAATAAATGACAGCCTCAGAAGGAAAAATCTACATTTAATAGGGTTTCCAGAGGTTGCCAAAAGATGAAAGGGTCAACCAGAAAGTGTATTTGAACAAATCATAGCTTAGAACTTACCTAACTTGGGAAGGGAAACAGGCATTCAGATCCAGGAGATAGAGAGATCCCCCATAAAATCAATAAAAACCGCTCAACACCTCCACATTTAATAGTGAAACTTGCAAATTCCAAAGATAAAGATACTGCCAAGTATATCAATCAATTAATAACAAAAGTTAAGACATACTTAGATAATAATACACTTATACTTGGTGACTTGAATATAGCGCTTTCTACAATTGACAGAATTTCTAAGCACAACATCTCCAAAGAAACAAGAGCTTTATTTATTTATTTTTAAAGATTTTATTTATTTATTCATGAGAGACACAGAGAGGGAGAGAGAGAGAGAGGCAGAGACACAGACAGAGGGATAAGTAGGCTCCATGCAGGGAGCCTAACATGGGACTCGATCCCAGGTCTCCAGGATCAGGCCCTGGGCGGAAGGCGGCACTAAAACGCAGACCTACCTGGGTTGCCTGAAAGAAGAGCTTTAAATGATACACTGGACCAGATGGATTTCACAGATATTTACAGAACTTTACATCCAAACACAATTGAATACACATTCTTCTCAAGTGCACATGGAACTTTCTCCAGAATAGACCACATACTGGGTCACAAATCAAGTCTCAACCCATACCAAAATATTGGGATCCTCCCCTGCATATTTTCAGACCATAATGCTTTGAAACTAGAACTAAATCACAAGAAGAAGTTTGGAAGGATTTCAAACACGTGGAGGTTAAGGACCATCCTGCTAAAAGATGAAAGGGTCAACCAGGAAAAAGGGAAGAATTAAAATGATTCATAGTAACTAATGAGAATGAAGATACAACTGTTCAAAATCTTTGGGATGCAGCAAAAGCAGTCCTGGGAGGAAATACATCGCAATTCAAGCATCCATCCAAAAACTGGAAAGAACTCAAATACAAAAGCTAACCTTACACCTAGAGGAGCTAGAGAAAAAACAGCAAATAGATCCTACACCCAGCAGGAGAAGAGAGTTAATAAAGGTTCGAGCAGAACTCAATGAAATAAAGACCGGAAGAACTGTGAAACAGATTAATAAAACCAGGAGTTGGTTTTTGAAAGAATTAATAAGATAGATAAACCATTAGCCAGTCTTATTAAAAAGAAGAGAGAAAAGACTCAAATTAATAAAATCACGAATGATAAAGGAGAGATCACCACCAATACCAAGGAAATAAAATAGATTTTAAAAAACTTACTATGCGCAGTTATATGCCAATAAATTAGGCAATCTAGAAGAAATGGACGCATTTCTGGAAAACCACAAACTACCAAAACTGGAACAGGAAGAAATAGGAAACCTGAACAGGCCGATAACCAGGGAGGAAATAGAAGCAGTCATCAAAAACCTCCCAAGACACAAAAGTCCAGGGCCAGATGGCTTCCCAGGGGAATTCTATAAAACGTTTAAAGAAGAAATCTTACCTATTCTACTAAAGCTGTTTGGAAAGATAGAAAGAGATGGAGTACTTCAAAACTCGTTGTATGAGGCCAGCATCACCCTAATTCCAAAACCAGACAAAGACCCCACCAAAAAGGAGAATGATAGACCAATATCCCTGATAAACATGGATGCAAAAATTCTCCACAAGATACTAGCCAATAGGATCCAACGATACATTAAGAAGATTATTTACCATGACCAAGTGGGATTTATCCCTGGGATGCAAGGCTGGTTCAACACTCGTAAAGGAATCAATGTGATTGATCATATCAGCAAGAGGAAAAACAAGAACCCTATGATTCTCTCAATAGATGCAGAGAAAGCATTTGACAAAATACAGCATCCATTCCTGATCAAAACTCTTCAGAGTGTAGGGATAGAGGGAACATTCCTCAACATCTTAAAAGCCATCTACGAAAAGCCCACAGCAAATATCATTCTCAATGGGGAAGCACTGGGAACCTTTTCCCTAAGATCAGGAACAAGACAGGGATGTCCACTCTCACCACTGCTATTCAACATAGTACTGGAAGTCCTAGCCTCAGCAATCAGGCAACAAAAAGAAAGAAAAGGCATTCAAATTGGCAAAGAAGAAGTCAAACTCTCCCTCTTTGCATATGACATGATATTGTACATAGAAAACCCAAAAGCCTCCACCCCAAGATTGCTAGAACTCATACAGCAATTCGGCAGTGTGGCAGGATACAAAATCAGTGCCCAGAAATCAGTGGCATTTCTATACACTAACAATGAGACTGAAGAAAGAGAAATGAAGGAGTCAATCCCATTTACAATTGCACCCAAAAGCATAAGATACCTAGGAATAAACCTAACCAAAGAGGTAGAGGATCTATACCCTAAAGACTACAGAACACTTCTGAAAGAAATTGAGGAAGACACAAAGAGATGGAAAAATATTCCATGCCCATGGATTGGAAGAATTAATATTGTGACAATGTCAATGCTACCCAGGACAATTTACACATTCTGTGCAATCCGTATCAAAATACCATGGACTTTCTTCAGAGAGTTGGAACAAATCATCTTAAGATTTGTATGGAATCAGAAAAGACCTCGAATAGCCAGGGGAATATTAAAAAAGAAAACCATAGCTGGGGGCATCACAATGCCAGATTTCAGGTTGTACTACAAAGCTGTGATCATCAAGACAGTGTAGTACTGGCACAAAAACAGACACATAGATCAGTGGAACAGAATGGAGAATCCAGAAGTGGACCCCCAACTTTATGGTCAACTAATATTTGACAAAGCAGGAAAGACTATCCACTGGAAGAAAGACAGCCTCTTCAATAAATGGTACTGGGAAAATTGGACAGCCACATGCAGAAGAATGAAACTAGACCACTCTCTTGCACCATACACAAAGATAAACTCAAAATGGAGGAATGATCTAAATGTGAGACAAGATTCCATCAAAATACCAGAGGAGAACACAGGCAACACCCTTTTTGAACTTGGCCACAGCAACTTCTTGCAAGATACATCCACGAAGGCAAAAGAAACAAAAGCAAAAATGAACTATTGGGACTTCATCAAGATAAGAAGCTTTTGCACAGCAAAGGATACAGTCAACAAAACTAAAAGACAACCTACAGAATGGGAGAAGATATTTGCAAATGACGTATCAGATAAAGGGCTATTTTCCAAGATCTATAAAGAACTTATTAAACTCAACAGCAAAGAAACAAACAATCCAATCATGAAATGGGCAAAAGACATGAACAGAAATCTCACAGAGGAAGACATAGACATGGCCAACAAGCACATGAAAAAATGCTCCACATCACTTACCATCAGGGAAATACAAATCAAAACCACAATGAGATATCACCTCACACCAGTGAGAATGGGGAAAATTAACAAGGCAGGAAACCACAAATGTTGGAGAGGATGTGGAGAAAGGGGAACCCTCTTGCACTGTTGGTGGGAATGTGAACTGGTGCAGACACTCTGGAAAACTGTGGAGGTTCCTCAAAGAGTTAAAAATAGATCTGCCCTATGAGCCAGCAATTGCACTGCTGGGGATTTACCCCAAAGATACAGATGCAGTGAAATGCTGGGACACCTGCACCCCGATGTTTATAGCAGCAATGTCCACAATAGCCAACCTGTGGAAGGAGCCTCGGTGTCCATCGAAAGATGAATGGATAAAGAAGATGTGGTTTATGTATACAATGGAATATTACTCAGCCATTAGAAACGACAAATACCCACCATCTGCTTTGACGTGGATGGAACTGGAGGGTGTTATGCTGAGTGAGATAAGTCATTGGGAGAAGGACAAACATTATATTGTCTCATTCTTTTGAGGAATATAAAAAATAGTGAAAGGGAATACAGGGGAAAGGAGAAAAATTGAGTGGGAAATATCAGAAAGGGAGACAAGAACATGAGAGACTCCTAGCTCTGGGAAACGAACTAGGGGTGGTAGAAAGGGAGGTGGGCGGGGGGTAGGGGTGACTAGATGACAGGCACTGAGGGGGGCACTTGATGAGATGAGCACTGGGTGTTATTCTATATGTTGGCAAATTGAATACCAATAAAAAATTATTAAAAAAATAAAAATAAAAAAAATAAAAACTCCATCTTTCTCTCAACCTATTGAATTTTTAGTTTGTATCTTCATGGGGTTTAAAGAGATAAATAGGCATCTTGGCTGGATTGCAGACCTCATGAAAGACTAAAGTGAAGCAAAAACTAGTAAACAGTGCACATGAAGTGCTTCATTATCTACTAACTGTACCTAATTATTTCACTGTAATTTGGTTGTTCCATTGGAGGATAACTGAGAGTTGACTATACCTGCAATGAATACATTAGCTCAATAATGTGGTAAAGGGCTCCTTGTAGCCATGCAAGCCTTACCCATGCAGACTCTACAATGCATAGGGGACAATGCCTCACCTTTGCCTTCCAATTTTATATCTCCCAGGGTGTCCAGACTTGGGAATCACCCATTCATTTCCACGGTCAAGATCCTAGTGAAATGATGCCCATGCCAATGGTTCTCTGGGTGCTGGGCAGAGCACAGTTAACAAACCTATACTAGCTCTAGAGACCAAAGATGAGATAAGCCCAAGTTGTAGCCAAGAAAAAAATCCATCAATCAAGCAGTTAGTCAAACATTTGTTGAGCACCTGCTGCATACTAGTGAGATACTTGCTTGTGGTTCTCAACTAGGGAGCGAGCATGTCTCCTAAAGGGCAATTAGAAATGCATAGAAACTTTTTTGGCACAAAGAAGGGGGATTAATGACACTACTAGAATTTAGTGTGAGAATTAGGAATGCTAAATATTCTGCAATGTGTGAGCTGATTCGCACAACAGAACTGTCCTACATTAAACGTCCATAGTACTTCCAGGGAGAAACACTATGCCAGGCTGGAGCATAGGGAGTATTCTGACGTGAATATTCCATTCTTGCTCTCAAGAGCTAATTGGTGCCAGAGGGCAGGCAATCCTTCCCTGTTTACACTTGGCCTCCTTATTCTTTCCTTGGGAAGGAAAAATTGTAACTTCCATTTTAATGATGAGGAAAAAGAGACAGATTGGCTAGAGGTCACACCAGTTAATAAGTGGCAAAGCAGAGACCCAGTGTTTTGACTCCACAATTTCATTATGGAGTTCCGCAATGGTTAACCATAAAACAGTTAAGTTTATACTGTTATTTCCAATGTGAATCAGCTCTCAACTCTCAGCACAACAGCAAATGAGTAATGTGATTTTGGGTGACACTATTCCCTAGAGAATAAATAATAATGTCAAGATACATAAATGTTAGCTTTTTTAATTGAAATTTTTAAGATAACTATAGATTTACATGCAGTCACAAGAAATAATGCAGATATATCCCATGTACCTTTTACCCCATTTTCCTGAGTGTTAACATCTTGAAAACCTATAGTATAAAATTAAAACCAGGATATTGACATTGATGCAATCAGCCAATATTATTCATATTTCCTCTCATTCGTGTGTATGTGTATGTGTGTGTATGCGTGTGCATTAAGCCCTATACAATTTTAGCATATGTATAGGGGTTTGTGTCTCCATCACCACAGTCAAGATACTGCAAGTTTTAACACTTCAAAGATTCCTCCTGGTACCTGTTTATAACCGTACCCAATATCCTTCCTCACCACTCCCCATACAATTAACCCCCATAAACTTCCTATTTGTTCTCCATTTCTAAAATTTGTCACATCAAAAATATTACATAAATGGAACCACATACTACATAACTTTAAGGAATTGGCTTTATTCATTCAGCACAATTCCCTGGAGATTTGTCCAAGTGGTGGCACATATCTATCAGTAGTAAATTCCTTTATATTGCTGAGTAGTATTCCATGGTATGGATACACCACAGTTTGCTTAATCATTCACCTAATTAAAGACCTTTGAGATTATTTCAGTTTTTGGTGATTAAAAACAAAGCTACTATAAAGATTCATGTACATGTTTTTATATTCATGCAATTTTTTATTTCTCTGGAATAAATGCCCAATAGTGCAATTGCTAGGTCATGGGTAATTGTATGTTTGGTTTTTTAAGAACCTGTCAAACTGTTTTCAAGTGTGGCTGTACCATTTTACATTCTCACCAGCAAAGTATGAAAGCTCCAGTTTCTCCATATCCTCCCCCGCAGTTTTTCACTGTTTTTTTTTTCATTCTTATAGGTTTTTCTTTTTTTTTTTTTCTTATTTATGATAGTCACAGAGAGAGAGAGAGAGAGAGGCAGAGGCACAGGCAGAGGGAGAAGCAGGCTCCATGCACCGGGAGCCCGACGTGGGATTCGATCCCGGGTCTCCAGGATCGAGCCCTGGGCCAAAGGCAGGCGCCAAACCGCTGCGCCACCCAGGGATCCCTCTTATAGGTTTTTCAAGTGACATCTCATTGTGGTTCTAATTTGCATTTTCCTGATGGCTAATGATATTGAACATCTTTTCATGTACTTAGTTGACATCTGTATTTATTTTTTGGTGAAATGTTTCTTCATGTCCCTTGCCCATTTTCCAACTGGATTGTCTACTTTTTAATGTTGAGTTTTTAAGAGTTCTTTATATATATTCTGGACACTAGTCCTTTGTGGTGAGTGTGGTTTGCAATTATTTTCTTCCAGTCTGTGCCTTGTCTTTTCATTCTCTTCATATGTACTTTCACAGAACAAAAGCTTTTAATTTTGATGAGGCTCAATTTATCAATTTTCCATTTTATGGATCATGTTTTGGTGTCAAGTCTGAGAATTCTTTGCCTAGCCCTAAATCCTAAAGACTTTTTCCCAAATTTTTCCCTTAAAGTTTTATGTTTTACCTTTAAGACTATGACTCATTTTGAGTTAATTTTTGTATAAGGAATGAGTTTTAGGTAAAGGTTCATTTTTTTTGCCAATGGATGTCCAGTCGCTCTGGTGCCATTTGCTGAAAAGACTATTCTTCTTCAATTAAATTGCCTTTGCACCTTTGTTAACAGTACATTGAGGTTAATTATGTGGGTAGCCTATTCTGTTCCATTGATCTATATTCCACCTATCTATGCATTAGCACCACACTATCTTGATTACTATGGCCATATAGAAAATCTTAATATTGGATAGAATAAATCCTTCCACTTTATTCTATTTAAAAATTGTTTTAACCATTCTAGGGCCTCTACTTTCTTTTTTTTAATTTATTATTTTTTTAATAAATTAATTTTTATTGGTGTTCAATTTGGGCCTCTACTTTCTATATAAATTTTAGAATAAGCTTGTTTATGTCTACAAAAGATCTTGTTGGAATTTTGATAAAATTTGTATAAAACATATAGATAAATTTGAGGAGGATTGACATTTTTACTCTGTTGATCTTCCAATCTATGAACACCATATGTCTCTTCATTTACATAGGTCTTCCATACTTCTTTCATTAGTGTTTTGTGATTTCAGCATATGAATACTGTACATCTTTTGTTAAGTTTATGCCTAAGTATTTAATTTTCTTTGGAATTATTTTTTTGGAATTATTTTAAAAGTTTGTTTTTAATTTAATTTTCTGCGTGTTCACTTGTTAATACATAGATATGCAATTGATTTATGGGTGTTGGTTCTGTATCTTCAACCTTGCCAAATTCACTTATTAGTTCTACGGAAGTCTTTTGTAGATTACTTGTGATTTTCTGCAAAGACAATTCTGTGATCTGTAAATAAGGGCAATTTTATTTCTTCCTTCCCAATATGTATGCTTTTTATTTATTTTTTCTTGTTTTATTGCAGTGGCTAGGATTCCCATTATGATGGTGAACAATGTGCTTATTATTGAAAACTGACCTCTGTGCTCCAGAGCCAAAATACATAACACCATGTCAGACTTTGGGTATAAAGAAGGAAGACAGTTTATTACTTTGCCAGGCAAAGGAGGCTGCAGCAGGCTAATGTTTCCAAGACTGCAAGCCAGCCTAGGTTAAAAGGCTAAGGGGTTTTACAGGAAAATATAGGATCTGGGCAGTTTCAATGAGAATCTGGTACATGTTGCCAGCTGAGTTTGTCATGTCAAGGTGGTCTCATGACTAGCACTGGTGCCAGCCATCTGAGTCTTGTTACTAAGTATACATTGAGGTTAGCAAGATATCAATATCAATACTGAGTTTCTGGAACAAAGGATTCCACAAAAGAACAAATGAAGGGAAAGGGGAGGCTTTAAGAATGAGGAAGAGAAAAATTTGTTTAAAGTCCAGCCTTGTTAAAGCATTAGTGTTTTCATCTTAATTTCCATCCATGTTTACATTTCTTTTTTTTTTGAATATTTTATTTATTTGACAGAGAGAGAGAGTGCTCACAAACAGGCAGAGTGGTAGGTAGAAGGAGAGGGAGAGGGAGAAGCAGGCTCCCCACCGGGCAGGGAGCCTGATGCAGGGTTCAATCCCAGGGCCCTGGTAAAAGTATTAATGTGTATGCAAAATTCATCTTATATTCTCCTTTAGTGACACACTGGAATCGTGAACTCTCTGGTAACTCAGACAAGGCTTTCACAGCAGAGTAAGAAAAGCTACTTCATGCAATTGTTTTCCCCAAATGATTAAATTAAACATCTTTCCCTGTTGTTGGTTTTTTTTTTTTTTTTCATTTTTTCAAGTAAACAACCCCAGGATTTTTTCCCCTCTAATCTCATTATTACTATACCACAGGCAAGAAAGGCATTTGACACAAACACTTTGGGATCAGAATTTACAGTGTTTATTAGATTTCCTTTTGTTTTCTTGGTTAATCCAAATAAACATTTCTTTCCTCTTTTAAAAGAAAAAAGTGTCTGTGGCCAACTTCTTTAGATTCTCTCTCTCTCTCTCTCTCTCTCTCTCTCTCTCTTTCTCTCAATCTTATTTTCTCTCCCTCCCCCCTCCCTCTATCTCTTTTTTTCTCTCTCTTCCCAACCTCTGACCCCTACCTCCTGCATCTCACAAGTTCTGCTCCCATAACTCAGTGAGGTTTTGTTTCTTTTTAACTTTTAGTTAGAAATTTCAGAGAAAGTCACATTTCAGCTTTTCCAGTTCTTTTTTCTCCAAAATACCTCCAAAATGACTATGACTTGTGCTATATTTCTCAGTAGATTCAACTTTTGTACTTACCTTCCTTCTCTTCAAAAGCTATGGCCTCCACCAATCTAATAGCAGTATGTTGTCATTTCACTCTCAAGGTGTCGGAGAAGGGGATCATTTCTTGCTTTTTTCTTTCAGTGAGCCCAAAGCCTGAGAGATTTCCCTTGAACTATCTGAGGGTTAAGGAAAATCTGTATCTGAGGGCCTCAGTCAGTTGAACAAGCTTCCATATGTTTACCTAAAGCAGAAGTAAGAAAAATAAATAAATCAGGCTCCAGTGTCTAGTTGTCTGTGATCCAAATTCTGTGGAAGTAAAAGGACTCTTTTTGGAAAAATAATTGAGTCAGGCCAGAGCTACCATTAAGCATTGGCAAAGCAAACAGCTGCCTTTCAGAGACTAATAACCACCTCCCTTACTTATTCATTGAGTCAGACCTTTAGGCCCCTTTTTCTCCTGATCACAAAGGCCTGACAAAGAAATTTGGGGGAAATGAGAAAGCACATTAACTGTCATTTTTCCTAGAAGTGGAAACAACCTGACCAAGCATGGCCAAGGGGAGTAGGGGAGAGATCCTAGGGGCACAGGTCTTTGGGCTCCTGCAAGGGGCTGGTGAAAAAATCACCTTGTAGCAAAAGGAAAACCTCAGGGAAGGGAGATTGAGGCCTCTCAGAGGCTTCTGTGGCTATATTACAAAACCAATTCAGGCTTACCTTTGGCAGTCGCTAATCCTAAATATCACATCCTTCATGGTCAAATGCTACTGTCTGCTGTGTACAGGTGATTCTCTAGACCTGTTCAGAAGTATTGGTATATCTGGGCCTATGTACCTACTACAAATTCTACTTTTATCACAATATGTGACTGAGTGGACCTTTAGCTGGTGGGACATTCTGAAAGACAAGACACATATCCCAGTCACCGTTAGTCAGTACCCCCTTTATGGATCCAGAAATGTGTCTCCAAGTCCTGATGGCAAAGCACAATGGCTAATCTGGACTGGGCTGGAATGGGATGGATTCCATTAAACTAGAGCAGAGATAAGCCTTGTAAGGTATTCATAACACTAATGCTGGCTAGGATATCATCATTTCCTCCATTCCATTTACCTCTATCTCTCCAATTATGGAAATAATGGGGCAGAAGGTGGCTAAATATGCTTGGAGCTGGCAAAGAAAATGATAAGATACAAAAATGTATGTTTGTGGAAAAGGGAAGAAGAAATAGAATGACAAGCCATCACAGAGGAAAAGGCTCAGGACTTAAGAAATTGTTCTTAGCTAGATAGGAATTGACACCTAGGTTCCAAGAAGTCTGAGAAACAGGTAAATACTGTGATTGGGGAATGTTGGCTCAAATACCAAGGGCAAAAAGGCCAGCCTGATCAGGAGCAATCTTCTAGAGCATGAGTTGTCCTTAGGAGGTAAATTAGACCAAAAGATCTTCCAGAGCAGAAATACACCCAGGATACTGCAATTTCAATAATGGCCAGCTAACATTTATTGAGCACCTACTATGTGCCTGTGTTTGATTGGGGTAATAAGAAGCTAGACCATGAAGTCATGATCCAGTGGTGGAATTTCAATCACAATCCAATGTAGTCACCACCTCTGAGTCACTGTGCTCACTCCTAGGGATTTAGCAGTGAATAAAACACTATGGCCTCTAAAGACAGCTATGTGTTTACCAAAAGGCTTTCCTTCTTGTTCTAATGTACATAACTAGACTATACTTCTTAGTCCTCTTTATAGTTAGATGTGGTAATATGATTGAGTTCCAGCAAACAGAAAGTGAACAGAAGTGATATGTGCCACTTAACAAACCTAGTCCATAAAAAGCACCTACGGTGCATGATCTTCTTTCTCCCCCTCCCCCAATAATGGACTGGATATAGATTCTCACGAGGACCTTAAAAGCCACGTGTTAAAGATGCTAGCACCTCCATCAGCCTGGGTCCTGAATGACTTCATGAAACAGACTACATAATACTAGTATCTACCCTACGATCACCAACTGGACCTAATATGAATAAGAAATAAACTACTTTTTAAACCATTGAGACTGAGATTTAGGGATTTGTCTCTTACTAAAACTAGCATTATATCAATTCCCAAATCAGTGGTCCTTGCCTTCATGCAGCTTGCAGCCTAGTGGGTACACAGTAGAGGAATGTCCAGAGTCCTATGGAAACAGAGGAGGGATTGATCAACTCGGTCAAGAGTAATAGCAGAAGACATCATATAGACTGTAACATATGTTGAAGGGGAAAAAGATTCTCCCCAAAAGACAGTGAGGAAAGTTGAGGAAAGCATATGTAAAGACCTTTAAAGTGAGAGAATTCAAGTTGAATATGGCTGAACAGCAGAAGGCAACAGGGTTGGAGGAGCTTCTCACTGGTGAGAAATGAAACAATGCCAGGCCACTATGAGGTCTATGTGATACCAGGCATCAGTATATTTGAAAACATATAGATGCTTGGAGTGGGCCAGCATGAGACAGTCTCCTTCATAATGTCAGTCCAAGCCAATTCCCAGACAAGAAGACAAAGGGCCAAGAAATAAAGGCTGTAACCTCACTTCTTATTATTGATAGGTCTGGACTTCTTGACTTCTATTCTATCTTACATCCCTCAACATTCTTACCCCTATCCACTAGAGAAAGAGCCCAATGAGTGGTCTTGCCCTCCCATTCACAGAAGTTGCTCTTCTGGGCAATAATCCACAGGTTGTCCTCTGCAGCTGCAGCCCATGAACACCTTCCAGGAGGCGAGATCCCAAGGGCCAGAAGTCGAAGGGAAAGACCAACCACCTGCATGTTTTGTTGTGTCTGATTAATTTCAAATGAATATTCCAATGCTTCATATGTTCCTGGACAGCTTTCCAACATCCTGCAATTAGCCTCAAATGGATATGCTCCACACAGGAAGATGGAATGAGAATGAATCTGATCTGAGGGTATAGACAAACAAGTGAAACTATAGACTGGACTGAAAGGGACCTTTAAGATCACCCCAGTTCAAATACCTTGTATAACAGATGAGAAAACTGAGTTCAAGGAGGGGTCATGGCTTGCCTTATATCACAGAGTAAGTAACACAGACAGGACCTCCAGGTCTCAACTCCCAGCCTAGTGCTCTTTCCAGCATACTCATCAAGCATTTAGACCAGTTGGAAGAAGCATGCTGAAAGTAACTGATTAAAGACCTAGTGGGTGGATCCAAGGCAGAGATTCTTAACATCCAGCCAGAATGTTACAGACAAGGGTCAGTCACATGCTTTTCTTGTACAGTCTTTCCATTGGGTTGCATGAGTCTGGAAACAACAGGCAGAGAAAAAATTAATCTGGACCTGTGCCTGATTCATTTGTAGAGAAAGGAGACAGTTGCCTCTGCGATCTGATTTGAGGTGCAGAGGAGGCTCTCCTGCCCCAAATGATCTTCTCCATCAGGCTGCTATTTCAGGTAAGTATTGCCTTTCCTGAAGGCTGGCTTTTAAAAAGCCCTGAGGAGAAAATACTGAAGACTGTTTCCAGCCACTAAAATCTTGGTATGAATTAGGAATATATTTGATTTCCAGAGGCTCTATCAATTCATACTGAGGAAAGCAACAAATTATCTAAGCCAGGGACTTAACCAATATATCATGGAGTGCTTGGATTTCTTTAGAACTCTCCTGTCTGTTTTTTTTTTAAAAAAAAAACATTTCTGTTTTGACGATTCATTGCAGTAAGAAAATGGCTCAGAGACCTGGATGGGGCCTAGAAGTCCAGGCTTCCTCATGCTGCAACCTCCATGGAGTTATGTTGTATGCACACTTCACTCCTAATCACTGCCATCAAAATGTCTCACTAATCATGCCCTTGAACTCAACACATAAGGAATCCTCCCTTTACCTCTTTCTGCACCTAGATTCACAACAATCAGTCCTGCTCCTGGTCTATGAGGTTGGTATAGCAAATGACAGCTTATAGAGTTCTCTCCCGGTAACCTGTAAAGCAGGTAAAAACAGTCTCATGCTCCTCATTTTACAAGTGGGGAACATGTGGCCCAGAAAGATTAAATGACTTGCTCAAAATCACATAAACAAGAGAGTTATCTGGAACTCAAGTGTTCTTTCTCAAAATTGTGTCTTCTCTCTCTACAATGGTATTTCCCAAAGTGTTTTTCACAGAGCACAAGTTCATTGAGAATTATCTTAACAGAGAGAGGGGTCCCATGATCCATGGTCCCAAATCCAAGAAGAAGCATTTACTTCTTTATCTATTTCTCTTATGGTGATATGCTAGGAACATCAGCATATTAGAGACTCTGAGATGTGATATGTATAATCCAAAGTTTCCCAAAGATATTTATGAATAAGAAGAGTTCACATTAATTGAGTACTTATAGTACCAGGCCTCATGCTAAACATTTACAAGTGGTAGCTTATTCTATCCACCAAACATTCTTTTGATCTTTGTGCTTACTTTGTGCTTACTTTGATCTTTGTGCTTACTTCATTTTACCAATGGTGAAGCCAAATAGACCTTTTTCACAGTCTTGCTCTATGTGTGCAGTGGCAGAATCATAACAGGATTCTCAGCTGAATTGATCAAATGCATCTTCTCTCTACCCAGTGAGGCAACTGGAGTGCTATATATCCACAGTGAGGTTGCTGCTAATTGCAATGCCAGAAAAATGGGCCAAGGAAGGCCAGTTCAACTGGAAGCAACAACCAAAACCACTGATTAGTAGTTCTACTCCTAGGCATGCGCCTGCACACACAGGTGCACCCACACACACAGGTACACCCACACAGATTCATAGTGCTAAAAAGACTGGCTAACAAGGTCAATTCAGTCAAACACCCAGTCAATTTGAAGGAGAGGGAAAAAAGTAAGTCAAAGGACGTTCATGACTAAACTGGTCGGTCAATTCGCTCCATTCAGCCAGTAGAAAAGCTCCAATAGACACAGCTCAGTTGTCTTTGGGGAGATGAAGAGCAATAATGAGGCACAGAACCCAGGGAAAGAGAGTTGAATTGCAACACAAAGAATTAGGTTAAATGTAAGGGAAGGTTTTTGACAACAGAAAGATGTCCAAATGGCTCCTTAAAAGGAATTTCACAAGCAAAAGACAATGGGATTTTTCAGTAGAGAAGCAAACTGGGAGAAAAATATTTGCAATGCACAGAACAGGCTAAGAGTTGATAGCTCTACTATTTTAAAAAGGCTCTTACAATTTGATATGAAAAAGAAGGCTTGCAATAGAAAAACAGCAAAGATTATGAACAGGTGAATCATATCAGAAAAATCTTGACTTGCTCAGATTCACAACAGAAAGTGTCTAGAATGCAAATGGCAAAGCCATATATGAAAATGCAAAATACCCTCACTTAATATCACAAGAAAATGCTTTTTGTCTTTCAGATTATAATATAAAAACTTCAGAGATTGTTAGTATTCACTATTGGTGAGTACCCTTATGCAAAGCTGGTGGGAATGTGAATTGTTTGAACTTTTTGTATTCAGGCAGTAGTTCTAAAAATCTTAAATACACAAGCCCTTTGACGTGGCAATCTCACTGTGGGGAATATATTCTGTAGAATTGGAAGTACAAGTTTATATGGGATATAAACTAAAGTACATCATTTAACAGAATACTCTGCAGGTAGTTTTTAATGGATTAGATCTATAGTGCTGACCCAGAGGAGAAATGTCCATAAAAATATTGGCAAGTATAAATAGATTGTAAAAGAATGTATATAGCGTGGTCTGATTTTTGCAAACCAAAAAAGAGTGGAAGCCTATGTGTTTATGTGTGTTTGTACATACAGAACGGTATGGAAATACACATATCAAGCTGATAATATTTACCACATTAGGAGGATAAAATTGGCGGAAGAGGAATATGGGAAACAACTCTCTTTTTCCCTTCATACACTGCTTTACTTTTTGTTACAATAAAACATATTATGGTTTTGTAGTAAAAAAAAATCAGTGTTTCGATTTAACATGGAGTAAATATCACCTTTTTTGGTTAGCAGAAATTAAAGTAGAAATACTTAAAGGCATGTTTCACGTTTAATACCCCAAGGTCTATTAGGAAACAACAGATGGCACTTTCCCACTCTTAGAACCATTATGTGCAAATCCAAGAGAAAGAATCCCTTCTCCCCACTGATTAGACAGTCACAGTGGAAGCTGGGCTCAGGGGAAACTGTGTTGTGGAATCCAGGTCAAAGGCCAGTGCTGATGCCCACGGTCAGACGACGGAGCGTATATTCATAGCATGAAGTGTGTGACTACAACTGAAAAATAATAATAAAAAAATAACCCTGGTTTCTTCAGTGTCTCAAAAGCTGTTCTAAAGGCACTTCCCAAAAAAGGAAGTCTAAAATGTTTGAACACTAGTGGCTGCTCTGGTGTAAGCAGGTAACCAGGTAAGGCTGCATCTTAAAAGGACAACACTCAACCACTTCAAAGTTGTTCTCATCTGTTGGTGTAAAAGTGTTCTGGTGTGTTGATATAAAAAGCGCTAAAGACAGTCTCATTTTATGGGCACACCAATTCTTCTCCGTGCAATAAATACCTGACCCTGGATCTTTGTACTTTCATTTCCATCTTGGAGGGAATGGCTTCAACTATTTCAGGTGACTTAATGAAGAGCTATCTTGTTGTCACCTGCATTCTCAGGGTTCTGAGCCCTGCAGAGTGAAAATTGACCTCATATGGAAAGCCCAAAGGATACTGTCATGACTATTTTTACTGCTACCACTACTGAGAGAGCTTACCATTTTTGAGTGCCTCTTTACTATGTGCCAGGCACTGTGTCAGGTGACAACAAACTCAACTCACCAAGAGATTAAGTTGCTGAAGGCCACACAGCTAGTATGATTTGGAGCTACAGTGATTCAAAAGCCCTTTGGCCCTTTGCTCTTAAGCTGTTTTATGCCCTAAAGGGCCAGAGTGGTTCATCTTGATTCATCCATAAATTTATAGAATAATCCTACCAAACTTCTTGAGCACATACAATGTGTGAGGCATTGTGCTAAAAATGTAGAGAAAAATGAGATAGCTTTCCCATCCTTGAGGAACTTACATTAGATTGTAGGATATAAATAAGCAGCCATAAGTATAATGTAGTGGGACAACGTATTAAATGCCAGGGGCAAGGGATGCTTGAGAGCATGTATGAGAAAACCCCAGTCCTGACTGGCAGCAGGGGAAAGACAGATGTTTTAGGTCCAGAGAAGGTTTGATTGGAAAGAGACCATCTCAATATCTAAAGGTCAGTCACAGATCCTGACATTTCTTTAGTACTTTAGTTAGATCTAGAAAGTATAAGATACAGGAACACCCCTAAAGGAAGGAAAAGTATAAGATACAAGAAAGCCATTTGAAAGGAACATAATCTTTCTTTTCTAAAAAGAAAAAAAAGTGAGAAAACGTTAACTTCCAGAAATCAGTATGATGTGCTCACCCAGTAGATACTTCCACTAATGCAATTAGAAATAAAAGCAAAGCACTTGATGAATTGCCAGCAGGAAAAAACCATCTGAGCATAGAAGTTGCTCAAACTGCTTGAAATATACTAACAGGGAACTGGAGGGGTCAGCTTTTTGACATCTGGTGTGTGTGAGAAAGATTCTCTAGCAAACAGAGTAAGTACTATCTAGGGTACATTATTTGCAGTTTTTTTGTGATAAAAGGGATTAAGTGTATATCCAAATGTTTGTTTCCTTAAACCTTACTTCATATTACTTATTCTTAAGATGACACCGAATATTGAAAAATTAACCATTGATGCTGTTATTTTAATAAAGGATTTTCTTTCATAGGATAAAAAGAGGTTAGGTCATGTTAATCCAGCTCCTCTTCATTTCACCTTAGAAGATGACTGTGGAGGGATGCCTGGGTGGCTCAGCGGTTGAGCATCTGCCTTCCACTCAGGACGTGATCCCGGGGTCCTGGGATAGAGTCCCGCCTCAGACTCCCTGCAAGGAGCCTGCTTCTCCCTCTGCCTATGACTCTGACTCTCTCTGTGTGTCTCTCATGAATAAATACATAAAATCTTAGAAGGAGGAGGAGGAGGAGGAGGAGGAGGAGGAGGATGACCGTGGAGAGGGTCTAGATGCACAAAGCTGTCAAGTTGGCCGGGGACATTAATGAGTGCTGCTGAGGAGACCAAGCGTGTGTGTGGGCGTGGACTCATTAGACATAGCCAGGTATAGCAAAAAAAGAAAAAGGAGCCAGCTACATCCTACCATCAGGTCAGTGGACACCAGCTTTGTGAAATTGTTGCACCATCAACCCCCAGATAAGAATAAGGCATATTTGGATCCATAGTTCACATGGAAAACTTTTTGTTCATCCACTGCATCAGGGGATGTACTCTTGAGGAGCTAAAGGCTTAATTGGATTTGCAGTTCAATTTCTTATAGGCTTGTTCTGCCATTCTAAATAAAGGCCGGGGGGATCCCTGGGTGGCGCAGCGGTTTGGCGCCTGCCTTTGGCCCGGGGCGCGATCCTGGAGACCTGGGATCGAATCCCACGTCGGGCTCCCGGTGCATGGAGCCTGCTTCTCCCTCTGCCTGTGTCTCTGCCTCTCTCTCTCTCTCTGTGACTATCATAAATAAATAAAAATTAAAAAAAAAATTCTAAATAAAGGCCGGGGGGTGGGGGAGCAAAGAATTTTGGAAATAGTCAATATATACCAGTTATCTATTGCTGTGTAACAAATCACCCCAAAACTTAGTGATTTAAAACAACCACTATTTATTTGGATGAAGAAGCTTGTGCCAGCCTGCTGAATGAATAAATACTATCAAGGATAGATTACTCTGTTTGCTAGATAATCTTTCTCACACACATCAAACATCAAAAAGCTGACCCCTGCCCCAGTTCCCTGTTAGCATATTCCTGTTAGTGCCTCCTTAGATTTTATGTCCTAGGCCCTTCACTTGCCTCATCCTGGTGCTAGTTGCGATGATTCTTCTGAACTAAGCCAGCTGGGGTGATCTTTTCAGCATTCTTTTATGCTATGGTGGTCAGATCATGAGTCAACTAACAGTTTGATGATCTAGGACAGCCTCACTCACATGTCTGACATTTGGTAGGCTAATGACTGGGCCCCCATATATCTCTTCATTTGGCAGGCTGGCACAAGCCTCTTCATTTGATGTTCTTTATAGACTCCTGTAAGCAGTGAAAGAGAACAAGCCCCCCCATGTGTGAGCAATTTTCAAGTCTTTGATTACATTACATGTGCCACTGCCCAAAAGGTCAAAGCACATCACACAATCAACCCCAGAGTGAGTGTGGAAGGAGATTTTATGAGGGCATGGAACAGAGAGATATGAACAAATCATTGCCATTACTACACCACAGTGCCCAAAGGTCAATTACAGAAATGGAAGAGAATGGTTGTCATGAATGCATCAACTGAATAGTTGGTAACCAGGAAAGGACCAGAGAAGGATTCTTTCCAGGCTGCATCAGCCAGTCAGCAAAGAACTTCCTCACTGAATAAATGAAATTGGATTGATGTAGTATGTGCATGTCTCAGTTTCAAAATGGGTTTCCCAAGGACATGTCCCATGTATGACTTGTTCCCTAAATCTCTACTTGGTAAGAACCCTGAGAGAGACATCCTCAATACTCCTGTAGGTAATATACCACAGGAGAGATTAAGGATTCTATCCACGTAATTCCTCCTCTAAGAGAAGTTAGGAATCCTTGTTTTAGTGGAAAGGCAATCTTAACTCCTACCCCTAAATACATAAACACCATTTTGCCCTTGGATGTAAGGTCTACTTCTGTTTGGAACTCAACTCCTCTTCAAATATGCATCTAATTGCATCAAGAAAGGAAAGTCACCATTTCTCTGATTAGTTATAGGTAGAATTTGGCAAATAAACTAATAAAAAGAAATAAATGGGCATTTGCTACTCATTTCATTTGATCTCAACTCCTACTTAGCTAATACACTCCAATATCTATCTGGAATGTGGAGCCTACACAGCCAACCACATTGCCCCAAATCTATCTTCAGGCCACTCTACAGCCATTTTGAAAATGAAAAAATATGCTTTGTTTCTGTCTTGGGAACTCTAAAGAGTAGAGTTCTGAAGAGCATGCTCCTTGCCTGATAGGAGCTTTCATTCAAACACCAACAACACTGGTGTATTCAAACAGAAGGACAAGGCAACGGTTGGGAGATTTTGGAATCAGTCACCTTACATGGTGTACAAGCTTATCCCAAGACAAGGTAGTTAGAGCAAGCATCAAAGCCATCAAGTGTTTGTTCTAAAAAGTGTCAGCAGTCCAGGTCATTCATTCTTCCCTGGAAATCATTCCAGACACAAAGATTCTAAGAGGTTCATTTTAACTTGGTGGAATCCGGGAAGTATATTATTCACTGGTGAGATGAACTGACTGTATTTTAGCCATTGACAATTATTCCCCAGGCATATCATCAAAATGCAGCTGTTGGGGTGATTATGAGAAATGATTTCACACACAGGTGAGATGGGTCATCTCCAGATGAAAGACCATGCAGCTAAGTTAGGGCTTATTTGTGAGTAAACACTGGAGGCATGTTTGAAGAAACCCTCAAACTGTTGGCATGACAAAGGATCTGAAGCAGTAATGGGATCATGGAGAATGTCTCAGACCTTACACCACTCACAGCTTGCCCAAGAGGTAGATCAATTCCACCAAGAGCCAGCTAATTCTGTAAAACATTGAGCTATTTTCACGCCATTATTTAGAAGTGACTTTTCCCTTTCACCGAATTCTGACTGTAAATGAGAAAGATAAAATAGGCCCTCTCAAAACTGAAGGCAATTAATTCTAACATCAAAAGTTTCCAAAACTGTTTCCATGACCTTCCCTATCATCCTTAACAACATTGCTCATTCTAGGACAAAATGTCCATTTAAGAAGCAGTGTCCTACATCTGCTCTTTGGGTGCTCACACTGATTTAATAGGCTTTGGTGGAGATGCTACTCAGTTATTGAGATGCAATTGGTTTTGGTCCCAACCGGGTGTGGAGGAAGGTGACACTACTAGGACATTAGACTTTATCAGGATAATGGTCTTTTAGCCTACTCTCTGGGAAGAAAAGCCGTTGGATTGTAGCATGACTACATGAGGGAAGATAATGTAGGGTTTGAGGATTTTTAAAAAAGATTTTATTTATTCATGAGAGACAGAGAGAGAGAGGCAGAGACACAGGCAGAGGGAGAAGCAGGCTCCATGCAGGGAGCCCGACGTGACACTCAATCCCGAGTCTCCAGGAACAGGCCCTGGGCTGAAGTCGGGCGCTAAACCACTGAGCCACCCGGGCTGCCGAGAGTTTGAGGATTAAGCAAAGGAGTTTGGGCTGAGCTTACCCCTCCCAGACATACTCTCTACTCCATTTATACTGATTATCTCATTGTTGTCCCAACTTCAACATTTCTCACTCTTGTATTTTCTAGGCTGTTTCTCTACCTGGAAATATTTGTCTGTCAAAATTCTAATAAGTTTTTGAAGCTTATATCAAGTTCCATATTTTCTGAAAAGCTTTCATTGCGCAGATTAAGGATATCTGTCCCTCATCATAAGTGGTAGAACCCACACCAGCATCTGGCTACACCTCTTATATTGCTCTATGTCTCTTTTTTAAAAAGAGATTTTATTTATTTATTCATGAGAGACACACAAAGAGAGGCAGAAACATAGCAGAGGGAGAAGCAGCCTCCCTGTGGAGAGCAGGACTCAATCCTAGGACTCCAGGATCATGACCTGAACCGAAGGCAGATGCTCAACCACTGGGCAACCCAGGTGTCCCTCTATGTTTGTCTCTTAAGTATTAGCCTTACCTCGCTAACTGGATTGTAAAATCTTCAAAGGAAGGAACCACGTGTGCTTTGTTGCTCATGAACTGCTTTCCCTTCTATACACACACAGTGCCCAAAGGAGCATCTCACACATAGAAGACAATAAATGTTAATTATCTATATGCAGCAGAAGTCATTGGAGAGTCTTTTAAAAAAAAGATCTTATTTATTTATTCATGAAAGACACACAGAGAGAGGCAGGGACATAGGCAGAGGGAGAAGCAGGCTCCCTGCGGGGAGCACGCTGTGGGACTCGATCCCAGGACCCCAGGATCATGCCCTGAGCCAAAGGCAGACTCTCAACCACTGAGCCACTCAGGCATCCCATTGGAGGGTCTTGAGTAGGTAAGTAGCCTCTTAATGAGAACAAAGTCCTCAGAATTGTTCTGAGGCAAACTGAAGGAAACAAAATATATCAGGTTGCTTCTCTCACTAGTAAATCATATTCCAGCACAATTAGCTAAATTGGTTCATCCTACATGGAGAAATTGTAGAGAGGTGGCTGCTTTGAAGGAGGGTGAAGACTTCTGTTTTGTTTGTCCACATCTACATGTAGTCCTTTTGGTCAGAAAATCAACTAAGTGACTGAGGTTTATGGACTATTATTTCCTGCTTTTCAACCAGTGGTTATGACATCTGACAGATATAACACCAGCCATGGAACCAAGGTATCCAAGGAGAATGATCAGTGTCACCACAATCAGGATGAGAAAGTGGGGAGATCAGAAGAACCCTGAATAGGGAATCAGGAAAGCTAAGTTTGAGTTTAGTCCCAAGTCTAGCTGGGCAATTGGTGAACTGGCTACTTCATCTCTTTGTTTCCTCATCTATAAAAAATTATAAATAGCTCAAAAAGGCTGGAAGATGATGAAGCATTACTATATCCTAAAACTGGCTGAGATACGGTCCTGTTTCCTAGAACAGGAAAATTTCTTCACCAGTTCTGGGCTGCACCACAGCTATAGCCCACTAGGTGTAGCTGATAGGCATCTGGAACAGTCTGCTGCTGTAGGGTTCATCCATCTGACAAGGCCAGGCACACAGTGCCTTATGAACCCAAGCTGTGTTGAAACCCAAGCCAGTGTTTAACTTCTCACTATCTTCAATTCACCCACATGTCATCCAAGTCTCTCATGGAAGGGGATGTTCTTTTCAAGCAAGGAATTTTATTGAATGTCATAAATATTAGCTGTTACTCCACCTCAGAGCTTTAAGGTTTGGTGTTGCTTATAAGACTTCTTCAGGGATAAATTCAAATGCTCTTCAATTGTAAAAATTGTGTTTTATCACTGTTTATGTATTGGGGAAGCAGAGGGATGAAGATGAATTACTTTGGTCAGAGAAGAGTAGACACACACACAGAAAACCACTACTATCAACCTACAGTCAGTGTTAACTAGATGAATGGGTTGAACCCGCACTTTAAAAACTGACACTGTTATTCATTTATCAGAGACTTTCATGAGTAGATACTCTGTCAGGAATTATGCTAGGTGCTGCTTTGGGAGGAAACAATGTAGGATTCTTTCTCCCTCTCCATCCAGGACTCTCTCTCATTCCTAATGTCTCTCCTAGATGCCATGGTGAATATGCTGGGGAGATTAGAGCTGCAGTTTAACCTCTTTGGGCCTCTAAGTCAAAATGTCACTATTCCTGCCAGAGTAACCCATCCTAGAGGGTAAATCATCACACTGTATTCTTTCCCTGATTTCTCAGTCATCAGAGGCAAGGTGCACAAATTATTAAAAAAGACGCAAATTAAAAACAAAGTTGGAAAAGTACACAGAAATTATACTAAGAACATAAACAGGGGAGAACAAAAAATAGCCATGAAAATCACATTAGTCAGCCTTAAAAAGGTCAAATCAGTCAAATTTTCCATGAGCTTTTATCGACTATATGATACTTCTTTCCTCAGCCAAGGCTGCTGTTCTTTGACCTCCAAGGCTCTGATCCTCCATGGGGAGGCACAGAGAGAACCATCAGGGAGATGAAAACCCCCAAATTGAATCAATATTGGTTTCTAAGAACAGAAGAGGGAACCTTCTGCAAGGATGCAGTAATTATTTGTTTAATGATCCAGTAGTAGGCACTGGAGGGATCTAAAATGAAATGATATTTACCCCTAGGGTGGACAGAATATAGAAACTGGTTATCCAAAAGTAGGTGGCACTTGGAAATTCATATAGGAAGTCAATATCCAGTAAATATGTTGGCAGATATCAGGGTCCCAACCACTGGGTTTGGGGTTTCTGACAGGATTCCCATCCCAAGAAGATACAGACAAAGTAGAACTGGAGGTACTAGACTGTGAAGCAAGGCAAAATGAATAATTGAGAAAGAAGGCTACAGGGCCATAAGAGCTGCAACACAAAGCCAGAGCTTGCCTAAAACAAGGTTAACCTAATGTCTTTTCCCAGAGTATTAGATGAGGAGACTGTTAATCCTTCTTGACCAAAGCTAAGTTTGGTCCTTGAAAGTAGATGTAGCTGAAGCTCTGCAGGAGGGAATTAAGTAGCTTCAGCTCTGGGAAAAGAGTATCTAGCCTTAGAAGCAGACAACATTTGATACTTAGAGTCCTTCCCTCTGGTAGAAAATTAGTAAAAATGATTAAACCAAGATTTTATTGGCTGTGTCAGCCTTTTCCAGAGCACATTTACATTTTAACCCAAAATAAGAAATGAGTAGAGTGCTCATGTAGATATGTTTCTGGGTGGAGCTGGGGGTAGGAGGTGCAGAGAGTAAGAAGAAACCTAGTGTAGCTAAATGTCACTGGGTCTAGAGGTTCTAGAGATACAAATTGGCTACCTCATATGAAGGAGGCATCTGGATTTTTCACCTGGATTGCATTTTAAGACTATATGCTGAGAAGATAGGCCTTTATAGAGTTGAACCCACCTGCCCTTCTCCAGATCTGAGGAAAAGGAAAGACATGAAGCAGAGAGGGTAAGGCCCACCCACAGAATTAAAAGCAATCACCTGAAGCCTATTTGGATTTGGATTTTCCACGTTAGGAGTCAGAAACAACTGAACAGAAACCATTACATAAGAAGTTGTAAATTTTATAGCTTGGCTCCATTTGCTATTTGTGCTCATTCTCCTGTAGTGATCAGCCTTTAAACCCCTGGGGCAGGGGTCAGAAAACTTATTCTGCAAAATACTAGATAGTAAATATCTCAGACAATGCAGTATATAGACTCTTGTCACAACTACTCATTGCCATTACTGAGCAAAAATGGTCATAGACAATATGTAAACCAATGGGCATGCTGTGTTCTAATAAAACTTCATTTACAGAACCAGACAGGAGCCTGAGGTTTGGGCAGTGAAATATAGTTTGCCAACCCCGCCCCCCCCCACACACACACACATACATACACATTGCAGGCTGCTCTAGACCCTAATGTGACCCATGGGCTTCTCATTAGAAGCACCCCCAGAGGCGAGGGGCCAGGGAGATTGCAATAAACTCTGGAACCAAATTTAGAGAGAAAGAGTCCAAGTTGGGTAAACAAGCAAAGACATCGGGCCCTGCTACTGCAAGGAAAGATAGGATCTCAGAAGGTAGACCTGGAACATAGACAAGGCACTAAGGTTGAGTAGTGGAATTTCTTGTGTGGTGTTCTCTCGTGGTACCTCCCACAGTACCTCTCAAATCACAATGCACAACTACCTCCTCTACTTGTCCACATGGCCAGTTCTAGAGAAGAAAATAAATGTAAGCAACATGAAGGAAGAAAGTGAGATCAAGGGTACTTGGAAACAAAGAAATCTGACTTCTCATTGAAACAACTCAGGCAAGGAAAAGTCTAAGAGTGCCTAGGCTCCGGGCATAGGGCTTTTAGACCTATAGAAAGATTTGAAAATGTAGTAGTTATAAAGGAGAAGTGACTGTCATTAAAAGAACTTTTCTTGAGGTCTGAATTGGACTGTGGAGTTTTTCTTAAACTTCTTTGAGTGTACAAATGTTACACTGTGTCCTTGAGGACTCTCAGAGACAAACAAGTGTGTGGACCTACTCTGAACTACACTTAAAATGCAAAATAGATTTATGTGGGTGAAGAAACATGTACATATGCTTAGATATAGTCTTTTGGGACATTTTTCTCAACCGTGCCCTGCAAATAACAACCGGATCCTAGACACATAGCCAAATTTTGTAGAATCCAACATTAATTCATATGGGAACAAAAACTGCTGTTTTTCACTGTGTCTTCTGACTTCCTCGTAGACACTTGAAGGTGAGGGCACTTAGAAGACAAAGGATTTGTTATCCCAAGGACAAAGGGTTACAGTGGGAAACAACCCCAGCCGTAGTCCACTCCAGGTCAAAACGATCTGATCCCACTTCTTCTGTACTCCCTCCAGAAAGAGAAAGGCACACCCAGGAAGACTGTTCCAACTTAGTCACAACGATGGGGTAAGCCAACTAAGTAACTTTAGAGGAGGGGGGAAGGGAGGTTTACAAAAACACACCCTCAAGCATGTGCGTTCACTCTAGAGCCAAAATGAATCTGAAGAAGAAACAACTCTTTATTTTCCACTTAGTTCTCATTAGGTTTTCTCTCTTGTTGTGTGAGCAGAAGACAGTCTCCTTGGTGAATAAGGCTTGAAACAGAATCTAGATAGAACTCATGAATCAGACAAAATGGAAAATCAGTGACACCAATTCATTAACCCAGGACCATGACCCCATCAGTGGCAGAGACCCAGAAATTCTGCTCTCTTGGTTTATCGGGCCACCTGATTAAGATGGGACAATTTAGAAACAACCTTTTCAAATACACTCAGTTCCATCATGTGCCCATAGATTTGTCCTTATTCTAAAGAGACTCCAACAACCACAAGCTTGTTTGCACAGAGACATGCTTGTTTGTTATAAACTGTATTTGAAATATGGCTCTCCTTATCCCAAGACTATATCCACAAAAATAGTCAACTGTTTCAATTGAATTGATCAGACAATCTAGATCTATTCTAGCTGCTACCTGAGATTTGACTTATAGTACTCTTTATACACTGAAATGACCTAAAGTAAAAAGTGTTCAATGATAATAACCAATTCAATGACAATTTACTATAAGGTCTGCATTTTAAGTGAAAACACAAGTCCTCTCCTCCTTCTTCTCTTTCTTCTTCTTTCCTCTGCCAAAAGACTAACAAACCTGAATGGGTAACCAGTTTTCAGACATTAATGTTGGTAAATAACAACTTTGATGTCAACTACAAACTGGTGACTTTAATAAAAGAGTGTTCTAGTTTATTAGTGGAAATTGTGTTAGTGGGATCCCTGGGTGGCGCAGCGGTTTGGCGCCTGCCTTTGGCCCAGGGCGCGATCCTGGAGACCTAGGATCGAATCCCACGTCGGGCTCCCGGTGCATGGAGCCTGCTTCTCCCTCTGCCTGTGTCTCTGCCTCTCTCTCTCTCTCTCTCTCTCTCTCTCTCTCTCTGTGTGTGTGTGTGTGTGTGTGTGTGTGTGAGACTATCATAAATAAAAAAAAAAAAAAAAGTCCCTGCTTGGATGAAAGGCACTCAAGTCCCCCAGGGCCTCACTATAAAAAAAAAAAAAAAAAAAGAAATTGTGTTAGTAGTTGTGATTTCACTCTGTCAGATTGGTGTAGGGTCAGAATTGGGGGCATGGCCTGTAACATGTAGTTGGGAAAAACAGGCAAATGTCTATCTGTAGGTTGATATATGTTATGGCTTCTCATATCATGGCTGGTCTTCTGATTTCCTCAAGGAGAGTCAACCCTTTATCTTCTAGATTGACTGGTCAGAAAAAATTTGCTTATCATCTGTTCAATAACCATCCTCAGGGCTGCTCTGGTGACTGTTTCTATGGCAGCCTCCACTTGGCTTTGACCATTTTACTGACTTTGAGTTCTCACACTAAATTTTAGATCATGGCTTAAAGAACTTTGACTCTTAACTGGGTGGGCCCCTGGACTGATTTCTCCTAGAAACCTCGTGTATGCTAATTTCTACCTTAAACTATGGCTCTACCTTATCCCTGATATCTTCATTGAGAGAAAGATTTATCTTCTAAGATTTAGCATGAGAAAAGTGTTTGGGTCTATGTAGAAATGTGGCCAATGTGTTAATTCCATTTTCTTGAGCACAGAAAAAAAAAAAAACATGCTCTTAAGTTACTATTAAAATTATAAGGTGAAAAAAATTATAAGGTGTTATAAGGTATTACTCTTAAAGAGGAAGTAAACCTAATTTGTGGCAAGAGAGATTTGGTCCTGACAACAAAAGCTCTTTCTATTATCATCTGGAGTTCCCCAACTATAAAATGAGGATTGGAATGCCTATTTTGCTTGGCTGTGGTTAAGATTAAAGCCAGTGAGACCATTGCATAGACTGTGGCTGAATACATGCTTCAACTCAATTAATTATTGAAAGCCTACCACGTGCCAGACACTAGGAGTTATGAAGATGGAAAGAAGTCTTGGATTGGTGAGTGAAGTATCTACATATATAAGGTGATAAACAGAGTGCTGTGAGAGCTCAGAGGAGAAAGAACAACCAATAACCTGGGGAAGTTAGAGGAAGGCTATGATGAATATAATTTTACCAACTAGAGAGGAAGTGGGGTGGGCTATAAGAAGGTGGGGGTTACCTCGGGAGTGTATTCCAAACACAAGAAACACTTTGAAGCAGAGCAAGGCCTGATTAAAATCTTGAATGACACTAAGTACTTGAAAAACATACAGCACCTCCCTCCATATGTAATTCAGAATAAAAATAATTTGTAAGGAAGTAAAACTAAATTCTGAATTTTCCCTCAAGAAATAATAAATAACAATAAACATTTATATGGTGCTTACTGTTTTCCAGGCACTGTCATAAGCATTTTACATTTAACTCCTGTAATCTTTATGACAATCCCATGAGACAGATACCATTATGATGCCCCATTTTATAGATAAAAAAAAAACTGGAACACATAGAGGTTAAGTAAGTTGCCCAAAGTCCCACTGTGGATAAGTAATGGAGTCAGGATTTTATTTCTTAAATATTTTATTTATTTATTCATGAAAGACACAGAGAGAGGCAGAGACAAAGGCAGAGAGAGAAGCAGGCTCCATGCAGGGAGCTGGATAAAGGATTTGATCCCGGGACCGCAGGATCACTCCCTGAGCCCAAGGCGATGCTCAACCGCTGAACCACCCAGGTGTCCTAGCAGTCAGAATTTTAAACCCGGCTTATGTCCTTAATTGCTATGCTATGTAGCCTCTTCAAGATGACCCTTCTCTGTCCCTGTCTCTATCTCTGTCTCTCTCCCTCTCTCCCTTCATCCTTCTTTCCTTCTTTTCTTTCCTTCCTTTCTTTCTTCTGAGAAATCAAATATCAGATAATAAAAAATCAGCAATATTGGCCCTTATCGTGGTTTTACTTTTACTAACATAGCTTTAGACTTCATACAAAAGTATGCTCGCTTCTCAAACTGGAATAAGTATCGTTTATCTACTGGGGGAATATGAATTTAGAAGCTAAACAAGCTCCATCTTCTTGGAGCATTGATTTTAGTCAGGCATACATAGTTATATGGAGCTAGAATTTCCTGAGCGCTATGAGTCAGGCATTTAGTCCACAAAGCAACCACATGAGGGGAATAACATTATTAGCCTCACTTTAGTGATTAGGAAAGGGAGGCCTATAGAGAGACAAAGTGGTCCAAGGTCATAGCTAATAAGCAGTGGAGACAGCCTAATTTGAAGGCTAACTTGAGCTGATGCCAAGCATTCTTCACTACTATGTTCCACTTCTTTCAAGCACAGATATATAATAGAAAGTGAAATTCACATTACATAACATTTCAAAGAAGTGTCAAATCATAGCCAACTGCTTTGGGCTACAACCTTCGATCTCTCTGAAAGGGTGAAAATTCAGTCTTCAGCCACTATGGCTGCTGTGGTGAAAAGAAGTCCTCCACAAAGTGTACACAGCTGGAATTGGATGAGACTGGCAGATTCAATGGGCCCCATATTGACGAGTGGAGAGTATCTCAGGAGCATCTAATTCTGGTTCCCTGTATCAGTCATGGTCTCAACAAGAAACAGATGGCACATTCAAATAGGTGAATTTGAGAGATGTTGAATCAAGGGGCTATCCCCTGTCTCCACCCCCTGCATCACTGAGATATAATAGACACATAAAAGGGGTAATTTATATAAAAGTGGATGGGATATAAGGGACCTATAATGCATAGTACAGTAACCAAGAGCTAGAAGCAGCAAAGCTATCACCAGCCCTAGGCCTGAAGGCACAGGATGAAGGGTGATTGCTGGAAGGCAGAGGAGGGAGTGTGGTGTGGAGAAGGCTGCTTTGAGAGCAGCAGTGACCTTTGCTTGAGGGACACAGCCACCCACAGGAAACTTCATAGTGAGAAAGCCCAGGGAATCAATACTCTGACCTCACTCCCTCGTTCTCTCTGACCTCCTGGGGGAGCTTCCTATTAGCTAAACCCTGCCAGATGCCAGAGGGCAAGAGGGCCACTTGATGTAATCCATACATTTCAGATTACAGAGGGCAGAGAACAGGGGGAAAAAGGGTGGAGAGGAGCCTTGGAAGGGACAAATAGAAGACATCCAGCACAGTTCCCCTGTGACAGTGCTGTGGCAACAGGAACCTACCAGAATGTCTTGTTACCTATCCCTCTCTGCTGACACCATGCAGACTCAACAAAAGTGGCCTCCCAGAGATCAGTCTAGCTTTGAGATACTAAAATCCACAGTGTATCAATTAAGATATGGCTAGCTGTTCTAATACATAAGCTCCAAACTCCTAGTGGTGTAACAAAGTGAAAATATTTCATGGGCCAATGTGAGTGTTCCTGGCTGTGCAAGTGTTCCACAGGGGCCTGGGTTCCCTTCATTTCATGCTTCTGCCCTCCCTTGGACCTTTGGAGTTCCCTCCACTCAGCCAGTAGACAGGAAAATAGACTAAAATCGCTGCTGCTTCTTACCTACTTTGGCCTAACAACCACACAAAGCAGTTCCTTCAACATTAAATTGGTCAGATGGCTCCATCTAGATGTGAGGTGGGGCTTGGAAATGCGGCCCCTGGCTTCAGAGCCACTACCCTCCAAAATGGAATGGGAACAGGAGTCTTTGGGGACCCTGTAGACATCTTTGCCAGACAGTTTTGCAGGCTGATGCAAAGTTATATCCTTTATACAGAACAGACAAATATCCTACTGACCAATTGATCAAGTGGTTATTGTAGGCTCTTCATGGGAAGTGCTGTGTGGAAGAGAAATAATGCATCAAGCATGGTAAGTACCCTTCAAAGACTCAGGGCGTTTGAAAAGGCATCCAGGTAAAATAGTAAAACAGAATCTATCATTCAGCTGTTTCCCCCATTCCTCATGCTTGGTACCATGGAAGCATAAATATATGGGTAGTGGATTTAAGTTATTCCCTTTTTTAATCTAGATGATTATGATCTCTCCATGCAGACTCAAATAATTATGTCATTCTGGCTAAAATTGGTCCATCACTTCTGTTAAACCACCAGTAAACTACTTGTCCTTTCACAAAATATAGTCGAGCATTTTGTCTGTAGCTGTAGCAACAGACTTGGGTCCCCTAATCACTGCAGACTAGCCCTGTTGTCCCCTCTCAGTGGCTTCAGGCCATTCATTTAATCCCAAGGAATAGTTATTAAGGAGCCTAATTTTATTACCTCATGAAAAGAAAAGAATTCCAATTAGTTACGTGTAATTTTACCCCAAGGTTCCAACCTCTTATTCAATTTCTATTGACTTAAGCTTTGTCTTTTTCTTTTTTTCCCCTTCCATACATCCTTTAAGGGCACCTTCATTATTTTATTTTTTGAGATTGAATTTTGTTAAAAAGGGCAGTGACACACAGGTCAGGTTTGCTTTGTGAAAAGGCAAAGCCCGCCTGGCAGAACAATTAGCAAGGGGACTGTGAGAAAGGCTGGAATCCGCAGATAAAGACAAACATCTGCATTCCTGGCATGCCAATCTCATGTTTTTTTCCTGGGGGGAGAAAAAGTTACACTTCTAATGATGTGAATATGTGAATTTTTTTCTCCTTTATATTGAGAACTGGCTGTAATCACAGGGGATTTTTTCTTATTTAATTTTTTTTTCCTTTTTCAAACTTTCAGTTCAAATTCAGTTAGTGAACATGCAGTGTAATATTAGCTTCAGGTGTAGAAGCAATCCATCACTTCTCCAATACAACACCCGGTGCTCATCATTAGCAAGTGCCCTCCTTAATTTCTATCACTTGCACTGAGGTTTAAACCACATAAAGCAGCAGCTACTGCCCAGCCTGCCAATGAAGACATGGAGAAAAGCTATATAAAGGTCCTGGGTAATTGAAGTCCATGGTTGTTTTAAAACCTTAAAATCAGTCTGCCACATTTTCAACCTTCTCCTCTACCGAACTGAGCAGCTGCTCACAAGAAGCCAGATTAGCTCCTTTAAATTTCCTCCTTCTCACTCCTAACTCTGGGAAACGAACTAGGGGTGGTGGAAGGGGAGGAGGGCGGGTGTTGGAGGGGAATGGGTGACGGGCACTGAGGCGGACACTTGACAGGATGAGCACTGGGTGTTTTTCTGTATGTTGGTAAATTGAACACCAATAAAAATTAATTTAAAAAAAAGATTATATAATAGAAAAAAAATTTCCTCCTTCTCCTGGCCCACCCTTAAGAGATACTAAGGAACAGCAAAAGTGTTGTATATTTATGGTAGAAAGGAGAGAAGATTGGAGCAAGCTACAAGCCCTAGATTATGGAGCAATTGCCATTGATACAGCCATATAATGCTGATCAGATGGAATGAAGATAAAGCATCTCACAGAATTCACTGGACATGGCCCTGCTGACTTGCCACACTTGCTTTAGTATGCCTCTTCACCATTTAAAAGTAAGTGAAAGGGGCCTTAAGATACTGTGTGGTAGAGATGAAGTTCACACTGGTCCAGCAGCCAGTTTTGTGCTTGCATGGAACGGTGGCCATTTAGGGAGAATTCTTTCAGTGTTCTAGGAAGATCCCTTTGTTCAAACTTGTTAGTCTTCCCCACTTCTGTGCCTGGAATCCTCTTAAGAAAGCCAAAGATCTTCTTTCACAAATAGATATAAAATAAAAATATTAACCCCGTGAGAGTGCCTGGAATGTGGACATCTGCCAGATCTCTGGAGGACGAGATTAAAAGAAAAAGAAGCTTCTAAAAGCTCAGAAACCATGCTCTTCAGATTTCCCCTTCAAGCTCATCGGTTTCTCTGAGGAGGAGACAATCAAAAGAAGTTTCAGGCAGTGAGAAAGGCAACCTGTAAAAGAATTAGGAATGGCACTTTAAATCCTAAAGGGCTGCCAGAGCCAATGATTTGAAGCTTATTGTGATGTGGCTAAACATTGATTCATTTTTATTTCCCCTGCTTGGATTTCAGTGGGGGCATCTTCACTTGTGTCTGTGTTCAATTCTGGAAAATTCTCAACGACTAAAATTATGCCTCCTTGGTATCTCCATTTTCCTGGAACTCCCATTAGATAAATGTAACCTTTTACGTTTCATATTTCTTTCATATCTTTTCTCTCTTTAGCTCTCTGTCCTGCATTCTCGGTGATTTCCTCATTGAGAGATCGCATTGAATAAAATCTCTCATTCAGTTCAGAAATTCACCTTTCAGTGATGTCTGGTCTATTGCTCTATGTATCTACTGAAGTTGTATATTCAATATTTTTTGTGAATTAATATGATTGAGGTATGTCGTCCATGCAATAAAGTGCACCCATTTAAATGTGTGATTTGATGACAAATGTATAGAGTCATGTAACGATCCCGCCAATTAAGTCATGGAACATTTCTGTCACACAAGAAAGTTTCCTTGTGCTCCTTTGCAATCCATCTCCCTCAAGTCTAAAACAACTGGTAGTGGTATTTAGATATAGATTAGTTCAGGCTGATGTAGAATATGATATATATGGAGGCATACGGTATGTATTCTTTTGCATCTTGTTTCTTTTGTTCAGCAACACCCATGCTGTTGCCAGTACCTGAAGCTTATTCCTTTTCATTGCCAAGTAGTATTCCATTTATGGATATGCCAGTTTGTCTATTCACTAGTTTATGAACATTTAGATTGTTTCCAGCTTCCAGATATTATGAATAAAACTGCTATGAACATTTGTATGCAAGTCTTTGTGTGGACACGTTTTAATTTCTATTGGATAAATACCTCCAAGTGGCATTGCTGAATCATGGATAGATAAATGTTTAGCTTCCTAAGAAACTATCAAACTGGGGCACCTGGTTGGCTCAGTGGTTGAGCATCTGCCTTTGGCTCAGATCATGATCCCAGGGTCCTGGAATCAAGTCCCAGATCAGGCTGCCCGCAGGGAACCTGCTTCTCCCTCTGCCTATGTCTCTGCCTCTCTGTATCTCTCATGAATGAGTAAACCAAATCTCTCATGAATGAATAAATTTTAAAGATTTTATTTATTTATTCATCACACACACACACACACACACACACACACACACACAGAGGCACAGACACAGGCAGAGGGAGAAGGAGGCTCCATGCAGGGAGCCTGACGTGGAACTCGATCCCGGGTCTCCAGGATCACACCCTGGGCTGAAGGCAGTGCTAAACTGCTGAGCTTATGAAGTGACAGTGCCATTTTAATACCCACCAATGATGTATGAGAGTTCCAGTTGTACTACAACCTCATCTACACGTGTTACTATAGTCTTTCCAATATTATTCATTCTATTCACTGTGAAATGGTATCTCACTGTGATTTTAATTTGCCTTTCCCTAATGACTAATTATTTTAGACACCTTTTCCAAGTGCGTATAGACTAATTAGCCATTCATATACATTCTTCGATGAAGTGTCCGAGTCTCAATTTTTAAGAATTGAGTTGTTTGGTCTCTTCTTACTGAATTGTAAGAGCTCATTATAATGCCAAATAAAGATGTTTAAGAATATTTTCTTAAGTCTGTTATGTCTTCTTATTTTCTTAACTGTGTCACTTGAAAACCAGATTAAAAAATGTTTTGTGGGATGCCTGGGTGGCTCAGCGGTTGAGCCTCTGCCTTTGGCTCAGGGCGTGATCCCAGGTTCCAGGATCGAGTCCTGCATCAGGCTCCTTGCAGGGAGCCTGCTTCTGCGTACGTCTTTGCCTCTCTATCTCTCTGTCTCTCATGAATAAATAAAATCTTTAAAAATTTTTCCTTTGTTATTAAAAGCACTGTGATAGTTGATTTTACATGTCAACTTGGCTAGGTCATGGGGTGCCCAGATATTTGGTCAAACAATTCCAGGTGTGTCTGTGAAGGTAATTTTTTAAAAAGATTTTATTTATTTATTTTAGTGAGAGAGTACAGCAGGGGGAGAGACAGAGGGAAAGGGAGAAGCATATTCCCCACTGAGCCCAGAGCCTGATCTGGGGCTCTATTCTAGGACCCAGAGATCATAACCTGAGCCAAAGGCAGATGCTTAACCAACTGAGCAACCCAGGTGCCCCAAGACATTTTTGAATGAGATTAGTATTTGAGTCAGTAGACTGAGTAAAACAGGTTCCTCTCCCTGATGTGGATGAGCCTCATCCAATCAGTTGAAGACCTAAAAAGAGCAATAAGAACGACCTTCCCTTGAATAAGAGGGAGCTTCTCTTCGAAGCAAATGGTGGGTATTCATCACTTCTAATGGCTGAGTAATATTCCATTGGAAGGGGAGGTCAGTGACTGGGTGACGGGCACTGAGAGGGGCACTTGATGGGATGAGCACTGGGTGTTATACTATATGTTGGAAAATCGAACTCCAATAAAAAAATATACAAAAAAAAAAAAAAGAGGGAACTCCTCTTGCATGACTGCCTTGAGCTAGGACATCCATTTCTTCCTTCCTTCACACTCAAACTGAAATAACAACTCTTCCTGGGTTTCAGCCTGTTGACCTTTAGGCTGGAACTATACTATCAACTCTCCTGGTTTTCATGTCCTTAGACTGGAACTGCACAATTGATTCTCCTGGGTCTCCAGCTTGCTGACTGCAGATACTGGGGCTTGTCAGACTCCATAATCACATGAGCCAAATCCTTATTATAAATCCACATCCATACACACATATACACACATACACATACATATCCTATTTGTTCTATTTCTCTGGAGAACCTAATATAGATTTTGGTGCCAAAAGTAGTTCTAGGAGAACAGAATTTTTCAGATGAGTTTTCTGAATTGGTTCTGGGGTTTCTGGAATTGGCTCTCTAATCTGATTAGATTTAAAGATACTAATGATTCTATTTTCAGTAATAAAGAGGGCACAGAGTCAGTGATGTGATCTGGCAATATAGATATGCAAATTATCACCATTGTATGCTTCTTATCATCCACTTATAAGAAGCAAGGATGTGGATGGTTATGTATATACCAGTTTCAAACATTTTGGTCAAATTAATGAATATAATGAGATTGGCTGATTTGGCTTCCTGTCATTGGGCAAAGTAGGAAAACAAAAGGATGAGCTCAGGGCCTTGAATTCCCAGCTCAAGTGGCACATAAATGCCCTTAAGCCTTCTGTGTGTGCCCTGAAGGAGACTCTTACCTCCTATAGCTGTGGGACTGAAGCTGCTGAAAAATCAAACACATAATCTCACCCTGTGATGGGCCGAATTACAATTCAAGTTGAAATCCCAGCCTCCTAGTGTGTCTACTGTTAAAATGAGGGCATTGGTTAGGAGTGGAGTCCCAAAATTGGAAAGGGGATGTGTGGGAAGACACTGACAAAGCTAGGGACAAAATCCCCTAAATATTGATGAGCCTTCTTTGTCAGTGGAAGAGGCCTCTCCATAATTGGTAGAAGGAGCCTCCTTGATCCTAGTAGAAGTGGCTTCTTTACCCGTGTCTGGAGGATTATACTTGCATTACCTGAGGAATGTATAATGGCCTCTCCTGAGGCAGTTACCATGCAAGACAATGCTGATTCTCCTGATGATCCATTCCATTGCCCTTCTTCACTTTCAGGCACTTGTAACCAGATTCAAGTTCCAGCAGAAGCCTAAAGGTGAGGTGCAGAGCGACCCAGGAGGAAGTATACTTCATTGCAAAAGAACTACCTAAGCTTTCTAATATATACAGACAAAATCCCAGGGAACATGTGTGGGAATGGATATTAAGAGTGTGGGTGCAGAATGCCTGGATGGCTCAGCAGTTGAGTGTCTGCCTTTGGCTCAGGGCGTGATCCTGGGGTCCCGGGATCGAGTCCCACATCAGGCTCCCTGCATGGAGCCTGCTTCTCCCTCTGCCTGTGTCTCTGCCTCTCTGCCTCTCTCTCTCTCTCTCTCTCGAATAAATAAATAAAATCTAAAAAAAAGTGTGGGTGCATTTTTGCAATGGATTTGCCACCAGAACACAGGTGTTGTGAAAACCACCACTAAACCTAAACCAAAATGGGAAAGGAGAAGACACACATCAACATCGTCATCATTGGACACGTAGATTCGGGCAAGTCTACCACTACTGGCCATCTGATCTACAAATGTGGTGGGATCAACAAAAGAACTATCGAAAAATTTGAGAAGGAGGCTGCTGAGACGGGAAAAGGCTTCTTCAAGTATGTCTGGGTCTTGGATAAACTCAAAGCGGAATGTTAACGATGGTATCACCATTGATATCTCCCTGTGGAAATTCGAGACCAGCAGTATTATGTGACCATCATTGACGCCCCAGGACACAGAGACTTTATCAAAAACATGATTACAGGCACATCTCAGGCTGACTGTGCTGTCCTGATTGTTGCTGCTGGTGTTGGTGAATTTGAAGCAGGTATCTCCAATAATGGGCAGACCCGTGAGCATGCCCTTCTGGCTTACACACTGGGTGTAAAACAACTAATTGTTGTTAAAATGGATTCCACTGAGCCACCCTACAGCCAGAAGAGATATGAGGAAATCGTTAAGGAAGTCAGCACCTACATTAAGAAAATTGGCTACAACCTCGACACAGTAGCATTTGTGCCAATTTCTGGTTGGAATGGTGACGACATGCTAGAGCCATGTGCTAACAGGCCTTGGTTCAAGGGATGGAAAGTCACCCATTAAGATGGGAATGCCAGTGGAACCACACTGCTTGAAGCTCTGGATTGCATTTTTCCACCAACTCGTCCAACTGATAAGCCCCTGCGTCTGCCTCTCCAGGACGTCTACAAAATTGGTGGTATTGGTACTGTCCCAGTGGGCCGAGGGGAGACTGGTGTTCTTAAGCCTGGCATGGTGGACACCTTTGCTCCAGTCAATGTTACAACTGAAGTAAAGTCTGTTGAAATGGACCATAAAGCTTTGAGTGAGTCTCTTCCTGGGGACAACATGGGCTTCAATGTCAAGAACATATCTGTCAAAGATGTTCATCGTGGCAATGTGGCTGGTGACAGCAAAAATGACCCACCAATGGAAGAAGCTGGCTTCACGGCTCAGGTGATTATCCTGAACCATCCAGGCCAAATCAGTGCTAGATATGCACCTTGCTGGATTGTCACACAGCTCACATTGCTTGCAAGTTTGCTGAGCAGAAGAAAATAGATCGTCATTCTGGAAAAAAGCTGGAATATGGTCCCAAGTTCTTGAAATCTTGGGATGCTGCCATTGTTGATATGGTTCCTGGCAAACCTATGTGTGTTGAGATCTTCTCTGACTATCCTCCTCTGGGCCGTTTTGCTGTTCATGACATGAGACAGATGGTTACTGTGGGTGTCATCAAAGCAATGGACAAGAAGGCAGCTGGAGCTGGCAAAGTCGTCAAGTCTGCCCAGAAAGCTCAGAAGGCTAAATGAATATTATCTCCAATACTTGCCACACCAGTCTTAATCAGTGGTAGAAGAACGGTCTCAGAACTGTTTGTGTCAATTGGCCATTTAAGTTTAATAGTAAAAGACTGGTTAATGATAACAATGCATTGTCAAAACTTCAGAAGGAAAGGAGAATGTTTTGTGGACCATTTGGTGTGTGTGTGTGTGTGTGTGTGTGTGTGTGTGTGTGTGGCAGTTTTAGGTTATTAGTTTTTAAAATCAGTACTTTTTAATGGAAACAATTTGACCAAAAATCTGTCACAGAATTTTGAGACCCATTAAAACAAAAGTTTAATGAGGAAAAAAAAAAAGAGTATCGGTAGTTGTGGAAGGAACATGAAGTTGAGTCAGGCAAAATTTGATATAGACTCCCTAAGCAGATATTCTGCATTTAATGCTACAGCTTGGGGAGTTAGAAATGGCTCTAACTGGTTGGTTGGTTGGTTGGTTGGCTGAAACACGAACCAAAAGGTGGCCCACTGTGAACCAGTTAGGAATACTGGATCTGCCTTGGTTTAATGTAGAGGAAGGGATTCAAAGGTTTAGGGATATTGGAATGTTAAAGTGGATTTGTCATATAAAAATGACTTGGCCACACTGAGTGTCCAGAAGACACACCTTTAACAAGTACTGTGACAAATAAATTTGTGAGGGGGAGCTCTGGCATCCTTGAAAAGCTTTGTGATAACTATTCTCTGTACACTAGACCTTATGGGGGAACTATGGTCACTGAACTGAGATATCTAAATAAAATGGAAGTAGCTGAATCCCAGGATGGCAGGGGCCAAATGGCAGCACTTAATCACCAAAGGCAATGTGGACATGTTTACCATAATGGATCAAAGCAGCAGTCAAAATAGTCTGGCTTATGTTGTCCTATGGCACTGACATTGATCATGATGCTGAAATAGACAGGAAGTTTACTAAATTCTTACTTGATCTGTATAAGCAGAAATGTAGGTCAAGTGAACAGAGTCTAACCTAAATCATAAAAACAGAGAGCCATAGCCCCTCAATTAATTCCCAGACTTGAACCAGTTTACAGACCCAGAATCCCTTGAATAAAAGGGAGCTTGGGTCCCCTTGAGGAAGGACTTTGGTACACTACTGAAAATGTATACTGTTAATCTTTCTCCCAGCCTTCCTCAAAGGGACACTTTACCAGAGTAACTCTGCACTGAGGAATCAAAATAATCCAAACTTTCTGGTAATACCAGATACTGGGTCTGAACTGCACCAGATCCAGGAGACCCAAAACATTACTGTGGCCCACTGGTCAGAGTAGGAGCTCATGGAGGTCAGGTGACCAATAGAGTTGTAGCTCCACTCCATCGCATAGTGGGTCCAATGGGTCCCTCAATTCATTCCATGGCTACTTCCCCAGTTCCAGAATGCATGATTAGAATAGACATAATTAGCAGCTGGCGCAATCTCCACGTTGATTCTCTGACTGGTGGACTGAGGGCTATTATAGTAGGAAAGGCCAAGCAGAAGTCACTAGAACTGCTGATAGTTTTGGAAAAATAGTAAATAAAAAGCAATATTGCATTCCTGTAGAAAATGCAGAGATTAGTGCTACTATCAAGGTCTTGAAAGATGCAGGGGATGGTGATTCCCACAACATCCCAATTCAATTCTTCTATTTGGTTTATGCAGAAAACAGATGGATGTTTGAGAATGGTAGTGGGTTATCATATGCTTTACCAGGTGGTGACTCCGATTTGTGCCTGCTGCACCAGATATAGTTTCTTTGCTTGAGCAAATCAACATGTCTCCTGGTGCTTGGTATGCAGCAATTATTTGACAAATGCCTTTTTTCCATTCCTGTCAATAAGGACCACCAGAAGCAGCTTTAGCTGGCAAGGCCAGCAATACATCTTCACTGTATTGACTCAACGCTCCAAGGCCTATGTCATAATCTGGTCATAGGGATCTTGATCAGCTTGCACAAGATATTACATGGGCCCATTACACTGATGACATTATGCTGATTGTACTTAGTAAACAAGGAAGGATTAACTAGCCTTATTGATATGACATTTGCATATCAGAGAGTAAGACACACATCTAACAAAAATTCAGGGGCCTTCTACTTTAGTGAAATTTCTAGGGATCCAGTGGTGTGGGGCATGTTGAAATATACCTTTTAAAGCAAAAGATAAGTTGTTGCATATGGCCTTCCTACAACCAAGAAAGAGTCATAACACCCTGTAGGAAATACTTTCTGGATTTTAAAAGCAAAATATTCCACCACACATTTGGGTGTGTTACACTAGCCTATTGCTGAGTGACCTTGAAAGCTGCATTTTGAGGGGGGCCCATAAAAAGAAAAAGCTCTACAACAACTGCAGACTGCTGTGCAAGCCACTCTGCCACTTGCGACATATAATCCAGCAGATCCAATGGTACTTGAAGGCATCAGTGGCAGATAGAGATGCTGTTTTGAGCCTTTGACAGGGCTCTATACACCGTTACCCTACCTCTGCCCTCCACAAGTGCAACATCCCTCCTCCAACCTAATCAGAGCTAATTTACATAATTTCTAACAAGTACTGGGCACTTACTATGTGCCAAGCATTGAGATTGATGCAGTATTTTTAGTTCATTTATTTTTTTTAGTTCATTTAATCATCACATCTATGCTTTGAGGTAGGTTCTAATACTGTATATATAATATATATATTATGAATATAGTTGCTTCTGTATATATACTATATATATATATAGTTCTAATACTATATATATTGTATACATATATATATAGTTCTATACTATAGTCCTCTATACTTGAGGACTTTAAGCATCAGAGAAATTAATCGACCTTCAGTCATATAGGTAATAAGTGGTAGAACCAGATTTGAAATCAAGGATGTCTAAGTAGTGTGAATTTGTAACTATAATGCTTGATCCATGGTGATACCTGGGACCAATCCCATCACCTTTCCCTAAAACCATCCACTCTGACTCATCTAAAAGGTAGCAAAATTACCATATTGTGCTTCGCCAATATGTTTGAGAAAAATTTTCTTCCACCATAAGCAAAGACACAGGCCCAAGCTTCTTCAATCACCTTGTCACTCCTGAAGATCATTATGACATAGGCTCTTGCTATGCTCCCTTGAGATGTCACTAATTGGAACCCACTAGCTATATTTGACTTTGTCAAATGGCCCCTCCATAAAGTTATGAAAGAGGAACTGGAAGTCCCCTTGATCAGTATAGGCAATCAACTCAGATAAATTGGTCCATCCAAGTGGAATTTAAGAGGCCAAAATCATTTTCTCTGCTTATGTTCACATTAGACATTCAGTCTCAGCTGGCTAACTGTAAATCTTCCTGTAGTGTTCAGTAGGCTCAAGCCTAATGGCCTCTTATAACTCTGTAAGACCCTGAATCACTCGCCTCAAGGAGAGTATTTGGTTTGGGGGAATAGGAGCAAAAGTGACATTTGAACAGTTCAAAAAGTTCTCAACTAAATTGAAATAAGACTTCTACCTGTAAGGAGGTTTTGTGTGAATTAGATGAACCATATTTCTCTCCAGCTGTGCAAAAAATTGTTCCCAGTAGCCAGGCTGCATGTCTTTGCTTTCCAAGGTATCTAACTTACTGCTAAAAGGACAGAAGGGAAAATCAGAACCCAGCATTTCCTAAGCCTTCTCAAGATAAGAAGTCTTACATAAGGATGCTAGATGAATGTGATTTTAAACACTAGCCATTTCTAAAAATGCTCAAAGCTACTTGCAATTTTGCCTGTAGTGCCTCCTAACTAAAAGCTCAAATTCAAGCATGGTCATGAAGCTTTTCTTGATTCTCAACTCTTAAGAATTTTATTTGGCTTTCTTGGTTCCCCTCAATTCACTTTGGTTGCTCTGAACTTCTGTGACCTCAAAAATATAGCAAAATTGAACCTAACCTCTCATCTCTGTCTTTAGTTGCATTTGGCTGTCCTGAAAATCAGGGTTTTTTCTTTCAAAACTAAGGTCTAAAAAGCATTTCTAGTATACTATCATGAAACCAAAATGTGGTGGCATTTCTTAAAACCTGGATAAATAATTGAAATTATTTCAAATTGACAAGGTGGGCTGCTTTTTAAGTTTTCTTTTTAAAACGGATTCTATGGGATCCCTGGGTGGCGCAGCGGTTTGGCGCCTGCCTTTGGCCCAGGGCGCGATCCTGGAGACCCGGGATCGAATCCCACATCAGGCTCCCGGTGCATGGAGCCTGCTTCTCCCTCCGCCTGTGTCTCTGCCTCTCTCTCTCTCTCTGTGACTATCATAAATAAATAAAAAATTTAAAAAAATACTTTAAAAAAAAAATAAAATAAAACGGATTCTACCTATGAGAGAATTTTTACTAAATGGGTCTTTAAGACTAAATTGTAATCTGTTGTCCAAGTTATCACATAGGGAATTTCTTGCCCATTTCTTCCCCATACCACAGAGCCTACAAATCTGCTTCTGTCTATTCTGCTTGGAGCCAGTGAGATGCCATTCTCTGCTATAATTATTTAAATGATTTGGCTCTGGCTTTTCATGTCCATCCCCACTGTCACTAGTTTAGTTCCAAATTCTCTTCTATCCAAACAGTAGCAATTGTCTCTTAACTAGCTTTTCTGTCTCTACGTTAACACCCTTGAAACCTACCCTCTGGTTTGCTAACCAATTAATCTTTCTAAGGCATAGCTCTAAGAATGTTATGCTTCTATGCCAACACTTTCAATAGTTTCATATTTTGAATTCATCCTAAAACTCTTCAACTCGGTGTTTAAAACCATTCACAACATGGTCCCAACCTACCTTTCTAGCCTTGACCCACACAACTGACCTACACTACCCTGACATTTCAGCCTCTCTGTGCTTTTTCAACTCCATTGCTTTGCCTACCTTATTCCCTTTGGCTTGAATTCCTTTCTCCCCACAAGCAATTCCACATGTTCTAATCATACCTTCAGGGTCCTTCTGTCATCAAATTGAATAATCATTCAAATACTCCCTCACTTCATAGAATGATCTTCCCAGCCACTCTTGCTTTTGTTCAGCTTTTTCCCCAGGATCAGATCCCAATCCAGTGTCTAGGGCCTCCACTGCATGTAAACAGACTTACTTCATGATGACCTAGCTGACTTACAAGTACCACCTACCCTGAGTATCCTGCCGGCATTGTCCTAGTAAACTGACTTTCTCCTTGATTCCAGCTCCCTCTCTTTCTTTGTCCATTATATTAGGTCACCAAGAAACCTCATATCTTGTGGCCAGAACCTAACATGGTGATGATGGCCTTGACTTCATTTACCAATTCTACCACATAGCTTTTCTTCCCCTCTGTCTTGTTTGATAGGTTAGTTGCTAAAACTGTCAAGTGTAAGGAGTTATACTCAGGCATTTATTTGTATAAAAAGGTAGTAGTAGTGTATGTGCAGAACTGATCCTCAGTACCAAAATTGAAAACTTCAGATGACCTGCCTTCCCCTACTCAACTCTGTCCATTGTCCTAGACTGCCCAGAATCCAGGAAGGTGTCACAAATCCACTGAAACCAGTAGTTACTGGTGTCAGCATTTCCTTGGGCAACCCCGTAAAAGTGATTCATGGTTTCTGCACTGTGGATAGAATAATTTTCATACCAGTCACACACACACACACACACACACACACACACACACACACAGCATATTTTCAACCACTGCCCTTGGTTTGATAGTGCCCTAAAGCCACAACAGTTTTGAGTAGTAAATGTCAAATACTCATGACAAAGTATTAAAAGACTGATAATATTTTAAAGGTAGTGATGATGATGATGATAGTAACGTTCATTTACTGTCACATGCCAAGCACGTTGTCTGTATTACCTCAAGTCCTACAACAACTCTATGAGCTTGGGACTCAATTATGTCTGCCCTCATTTTACAGACAAGAAAACTGAAGCCCAGAGAAATACACTAACTTAGAAAAGGCCACACAGTTAATAGTAGGAAACTTGACATCTGTGGATCGTGTTCCTCTCATTATCATTCTTTGGCATATCAACTTTAAGTGTCTTTATCTGGCTTTCATGGCCCTTGGCTCACTATGCTGCTCTCATCCTAATTTCTGATTACTGCTGAACAGGGGCTTTCCCCTTTAACCAACCAAATTATCCCCATTCTGGAGGATAATGTTTCCTCAATTTGGGAGATATTTCTTTTATTCTCTGCTATTCTCTGGACTTCAGTCTTCTTGAAACACACTTCCAAACTCACTTTCTAGGAAGCCTTGCCTAAACAACTCCATCTCCATTATTTAGCCCAGAAAAATATATAAAGAGACTTAAAAGAATGGAAATATCAGTAACCAGTAGACAATACTAGTCAAAGAACTGGCCTTCTTCTAGAGGCCAAGGAGGACTTTTAAGATTTGTTCACTCAACAAATATTTACTGGAAGTCTACTATATATGAGACACCATTTTAAACACAATTTTGGGGATATCATAATGAGCAAATTTTGCTCTTGGGTGAGCTTACATCCTGGTTGGAGAGACAATGAACAAAATAAACAGGTTAGTGTCATAGTATGGTAGATGGCAGTGAGTGCTAAAGAGAAGATTAAATCAGGGAAGAGAAATAGAGAGTATTTTGGGTCGGGAATGGTGCAATTTTTAATACAGCAAAGTAGACTTCACTGAGAAGATAGTATTTGACACAATTCTGATAAACACTTGAATTGGCCCACTTGCCATTTACATATATATATATATATTAATTGAACAGCAAACTAGGAGTAGGGGGAAGGAGTTAGGTAAAAGCTTTCAAATCAGTTTGACTTTTTGAATGTAAATACCTACAATCAGAGCAAATATTTAAGATGTCTTCATCACAGTTTCCACCATATTTTCTCCTTTTCTAAATTATTTGGGCTGTCTATAGTATAGCCTCACTTTGAGAAGAAATACAGCAACCTGGACCTTGGTGTTAGATCAGCTTGTGTTCCTATCTCAGTCTGCCACTTGCTATGATTTAAGTGACTTTGAAGCAAATCACTTAAATCAGCTTCTTTCACAAAACAGGGATATAATAGTAGTCATCTTAGAGGACTGTCATAGGGATTCAATGAGACAAAGCAAGTGACGTATTTTACATGGTGCTCCCAATAGTTGGGTTGTTGTAGTAGTTGTTGCTGTTGGGTTTTATCAGGAAGGTATAAAGGAATTGGTGGCCACACCACCATAAAACAGACATTGATTGGTTCCTGGTTTCTCAGCCTCCACTAGAATTAATTCAAACATGTTTCCATGTTGAAAGCAGATTTTGTAGTGCTTATTTGTTATGTTTAAGTGTACATAGTGGCAAACAATGGTAGAGCAACAAATCAGCCAGATAGCTGAAGAAAAACAATAACAATGCTGCTTCAACTGAAAATGGTTATTTCAGTGGCTATCTACCAAAATGGACAAAGATTCTCTTTAGAAGGAAAGCCTTCAGCAAAGCTGGAATTGAGAGCCATTTTGATATATGACTTACTTCCCGAAATACTCTTTATTAATAAGGATGTGTTGCTTGCTTAACTTGAGTGTATATTTTTCTATTTTGATGAAAATTGTGGGTGGAAAATATATCAAAAATATGAGTATGATAGGGGAAATGAATCTTAATTTCAAATATATAAACAAACTTGTTTTGAATCTCAGTGAAAACCAATTTGTTTTGGAGTCAACACCTAATATTCTATATTACAGCATAAAGTCTAGTTTTTTACCCAAATAATATGTTTGTTAAGATAGAAGTACAGAACAAAAACATTGACATACTCCTCACTCCACATTGAGCAAGTACCAAAATTAGTGCTGTGTCCTGAGTTTCCATAAATCCTTCACATATTTGCAATGGTGCTAAAAATTTTTTCAAGAGGATTAAAAAAAAAATAAAGTGAGTCAGGAAGAAAAAAGGGGGGTGGCATAGGCATTAGATCCCAGTTCTGGCCCATTGGCTTCTCTTCACCAATGCTGAATACATACATACAGTTGACACTTAGCCACATGGGGGTTAGGGGTACCAACCCCCACATATAACTTTTGACCCCTCCAAAACTTAACTACCCACTGTTGACCAGAAGCCTTATCGATAACATAAACGGTTGATTAACACATATTTTGTATATGTATTATATACTATATTCCTACAATAAAGTAAGCTAGAGAAAAGAAAACGTTATTAAGAAAATCATAAGAGTGGGCACCTGGGTGGCTCAGTTGGTTAAATGTCCAACTCTTGGTTACAGCTCAGATTATGATCTCATGGGTTGTGGGATTGAGCCCAGTATTGAGCTCCATGCCTAGCAGAGGTCTGCTTGAAAGATTCTCTCTCTCTGCCCCTCTCCCTTACTTGTGTGCACACGGATTCCCTCTCTCTCTCTCTCTCTCTCTCTCTCTCTCTCTCTCTCTCTCTCTCTCTCTTCAAAAAATAAATAAATCTTTTGAAAAAAGAAAATCATGAGGAAGAAAGATGCTTAGGTGGTGCAGTCAGTTAATCATCTGACTCTTGGTCAGAAAATTATAAGGAAGAGAAAATACATTTACAGTATTGTACTGTATTTATCGAAAAACACCTGCATATAAGTGGACCCACACAGTTCAGACCCATGTTGTTCAAGGGTCAGCTGTGTATTGAAAGGTCAGATTACACCCTAATTGCTGCATTCTAGAGGTAAAAAAGAACAAAAGCAAACAAAAGCCTTATTCTTTAACATTTCCTTCATGAAACATAACCATTTCATTGTTTATTTACCATGTAGATCTTCTCTTTTTCTGAGACGTGTGGTAATGTGTCTTCCAGCAGAATTTCAACTTCCCTTGCTATGCTTTGGACCCAGGAACCCATAAAGGAATGGTTGGAGGGCAATAATACTTCGGAGGAAAAGAATATATGCTTTGTGTTTTTGTTGCTTTCATTTTTTGCTATGCTTTTGTCTATACCACGGAGTTCCCCCACCCATTCTCCAATCTGTCTACTCTGAATCTATATGGTCTTCTTCAAGAATCTGTTCTCCCAGGGATGCCTGGGTGGCTCAGTGGTTGAGCATCTGCCTTCGGCTCAGGTTGTGATCCTGGGATCCTGGGATCAAGTCCCACATCGGGTTCCCCAGAGGGAGCTTGCTCCTCCCTCTGCCTATGTTTCTCTGTGTGTCTCTCATGAATAAATAAATAAAATCTTTTGAAAAAAGAAAAGAACCAATTCCCCCAACTTTATATCCCCCTTATCATGTTCCTCTCCAGCCCTAGGCTTTTTTTCTCTCCATATTCACTGATGTACATGACTCCCAACTTTGGCTTTAGCAGGAATCTCCCTGGAACAATAGTCTTATTTCTCTAACTCCCAGATCTACACCATCCATGTCAATGGTCCTCAGCCACCCCAAAATCAAGCTTATTCCAATTTTAAGCCATTATTATTTCCCATAAACTTTTTCCCTTTTCTTCTGTCTCCCAAATCATGTAAGCTTGAATTTTTGGAGTAAGTCATTTTTGATTCTTACCTTTACCTACTTGGGCCATAGTCACCCAGTATTCAAGGCCTCCAATCTTAGTTCCTACTATTGATCATATGACTTAGATGACATGCCCTCTGCCCTCCCTCATGTCTCATTGAACAAAATCCATCCCTATGACCTTGTTTGGCTTCACAGGTTGACATTATTGATACCTCTGATATATACTCCTTACTCCAATTTCTATTATGCCAACACTGTAGTATAGGTTCCATCACCTTAAGACAACATGGTCCCTTTGGGGAGACTGTTGTGTCTTCCCTAAGTTGGACATGTTGCTTGCTCACTCTCCCAGAGGCTGAGCTGGAATGACTGCTCAAGTGACATAGTGATGCTTAGTCTCAAACCGTATAATCAAATACTATAGAACTGTAGAAAAATGTCACATCCACAATATTATTGACATAGAGAATAATTCATATGATTTAACAATGATAAAACATGAAATGGTTAACAGACTTTATAACCATAATGAAATAACTAAAAAATAAAGGACAAATGGAAACACAAAGAAAGAAACATAATCAGTTTTATAACTACACTTGAAACATTGGTTCTGATCTCATTCTCAGATGTCATTTAGAGCTATTTAAAAAAAACAGCTATATTTTACCATAATTCTTGATTGATTTTGATTTTCTACTCTGTTCTTATTTTGTGGTGAGCTGTAGATCTGAATTTCAGAACGATAATCACCACTTAATGGAAAGTCAAAAAATAAGCTCAATGTAAACACTCTCTTTTGTGGCTCTTCTGCTAAAATAGGTCTTCCTTTGAATTACTGTCTAGAACAAGTCTGTACAGCAAGTCCTAAGCCAGAAAAATACAGCCCTCTTATTTTCTGTCAGAAGTAAATCTCTCTGAACTGCCTCTTTTTCTCTGCATCTATAAACAACATGTGAGAGCAGGGAGGAAGTGAAGGTATGGCCCCCTGTTTTAACAGAGTTGCCCTAAACTCCTCAAAGTGAAACCAAAGAATAATTGCACATTAAAGATGGGTTTTTGAAAGGCCAAATTTGAATTGGATTATTCAATAAATAGCTAAAACAGATGCATCTACAAAGATGCCCCCAAAATCAGAATAAAAAGCTTATGGGGAAAAAATTGATACTGGATTTTCTTTAAAAAGAATCAAAGTAATCATCATGGAGGGAAAAAAACCAAAACCTTCTTGAATTTTGTTATAGTTTAGTGATACTTTTTCTAACTTGAAATTGTGTATGCCAGTTAGTACAATCATCTTTTTGGCATTCCATTTAATGCCTATAAAGGGGGCAGTCCCGGTGGTTCAGCGGTTTAGCACCGCCTTTGGCCTAGGACGTGATCCTGGAGATCCGGGATCGAGTTTCACGTCGGGCTCCCTGCATGGAGCCCGCATCTCCCTCTCCCTCTGCCTGTGCCTTTGCCCGCCCCCCTTCTTTCTCTGTCTCTCTCTGTCTCTCTCTCTCTCTCTCTCTCTCATTCTCTCTCTCTCTCCCTGTCTCTTATGAATAAATAAATGAAATCTTTAAGAAAAAAGAAAAATAAAATAAATTAAATAAACAAAGCCTATAAAGGTCTTTATCTGACTTCTGGACAGAGTTTTTTAAGAATAAAAAGCTAACGTGTTACACAAAAATTTAATCAATGTATTATTTAAAAGAAGTATCTTCATATAATTAAATGATTGTAACAAACTCATAGACTCTTCAAAGTTAGACTATATTTCTCAGCCTCCCTTGCCTTTAGGTGTGGCCATGTGACTGAGTACTGGCCAGTGAAATTTGAACAGAAGTAATGTATATGACTTATCAGCTTGACACATAAAAACCTATACAAACTGCCCTATTCTCTCTTTTCCCTTCCTCCAGCTGAATTGAAAGAATGCCAAGGATCTAGAGGAGGAAATAGCCATGCAATGGAAAGATCCTGGGTCCCTCTATGATGGCATAAGTAGAAAGCTGCCCAACCAGGAACACTCCCAGCATATTGTGAGTTGAATGAGAAACATTTATTATATTATAAACCTTTGAGAATTGAGGGTTAATCTGTTATAGCAGTGATACTTTAAATAATACCAAAGCTCTATCAATCTGTCCCTGATTTGATCATACACTTTCTTCCTACAGCTCTTCAACATTAATAATATCTTTGTTGTTCTCTGACATACCACACTTATTTTCACCTCCCTGAACTTTACATATGCTGTTCCTTCTTCTTTGATTTCACTCATTCTTTCTCCAACTCCACAAATTATACTTATTTTTAAAATATTTTATTTATTTATTTAGAGAGAGAGAGAGAATGAGCTTGTGCGCAAGCAGGGAGAGGGGCAGAGGGGCAGAGGGGCAGAGAGGTAGAGAGAATCAGAAGCAGACTCCATGCCAAGTGTGGAGCTCATCGCAGGGCTCAGTCCCACAACTATAATGTCATGACCTGAGCTGAAACCAAGGGTCAGAGGCCCAACCAACTGAGCTACACAGGTGCCCCTGCAAATTATACTTATTTTTAAGGATCAAACATAAATCCTAACTTTTATGTAACTACTCCAATTATTCCACACAATGGGATTTCACCTTTGCCGATCCCCTAAAGCTCTTAACCATTCATTTGAGCACTACTGCCCACTTTATTACAAGCATTTCATAGGTGTTATCTCATTTAATCCTAACATTTTCTATGAGGTGCATACTATAGTTAGCTACATTTCAAGACCGAATCTTGAAGTGGTTAAGTAACTTACTCAAGGTCACAGAGCTAGTAAGTGAAAAATGGTATTTCTCTGCAGTAATAACAGTAAAAACAACTAATCTTAAGAAATAACTATATGCTTGGACTTTACATTATAGACATTATCTTATTACCTGAAATGGAAGGTATCATTGCTACTATTGCACACTCATCTTAGAGATGAGAAATTGAGGCTCAGTGACATTATGACATCTGAAGCAAGTGACGTATCTTGGTTCAAGGTAATGTCTGACTGACTCTGGAGCCCCTATTCTTCACCATTGCATTAAACTAATTGGTGGAGGAAAGAGAAACCTGGATACTGTGGGTAGAAGTGATGGCATGTAAGGAAGGGAAAAAGTAAACCCAATGTCATACCCAACAGAGATATCAGTAAGATGGTGGACTAGGAAGCTATGGATCTACATTTCCCCACAGAAACATTTGAAAAAACAACTAGAGGCTGGCTAAAATAACATTATAGGAACTCTGAAAAGAGTCAAAGGTCTACAGCAACCAAGTGAACATTCAATTTTTTTTAAAGCCACATTCAAAGCAATAAGAAGTTTTATGCCCCCCTTTTTTTTAGAGAAAGAGAGGGGGAGCGTCAGAGGGAGAAGAGCGAGAATCTCAGGCACGCTCCATGCCCAGCACTATTTTGCGTTATGGAAGTCTAATAAGAAATCAGAGATAAAGAGGCATGAGGTTACTGAAACAAATAATAGTGAAAAACTCAAATTTGTGTAAAGGCATGGAAGTATAGATACAAGAAGGCCAATGAACTCCAAGTAGGCTAAACCCAAAGAGAGTCAGACTAAGACACATTATAACAAATTGTCAAAGATCAAAGAGAATCCTGAAAGTAGCAAGAGAAAAGTGACCTGTCTCATATAAGAGATCCTCAACCAGATTATCAGTGGACTGCTGAGCAGAAAGCCTCGGGGGATAAGGCATGATATATTTAAAGTGTTGAAAGAAAAATAACCTATCAACTAGAATTCCATGCTCAACAAAACTGTTCACCAAGAATGAAGGAGAAATTAAGACATTTCCAGATAAACATAAGCTGAGGGAATTCATTGCCACTGACTTATCCTATAAAAAATGGTAAAAGTTCTTCAAATCAAAATGAAAGAACACTACACAGTAATTCCAAATCATATGAGAATGAGAAGATCTTTGATAAATGATAAATACATGGACAAATATAATATCAGTACTTTTGTAATTTTGGTCTGTAACTCCACTTTTCACATTCCATAGGATTTAAAAGACAAATAGATTTTTTTAATAAATTAATTTTTTATTGGTGTTCAATTAACCAACATACAGAATAACACCCAGTGCTACTCCCGTCAAGTGTCGCCCTCAGGGCCCGTCACCCATTCACCCCCACCCCCCGCCCTCCTCCCCCTCCACCACCCCTAGTTCATTTCCCAGAGTTAGGAGTCTTTATGTTCTGTCTCCCTTTCTGATATTTCCCACACATTTCTTCTCCCTTCCCTTATATTCCCTTTCACTATTATTTATATTCCCCAAATGAATGAGAACATACACTGTTTGTCCATCTCCGATTGACTTACTTCACTCAGCATAATACCCTCCAGTTCCATCCACGTTGAAGCAAATGGTGGGTATTTGTTGTTTCTAATGGCTGAGTAATATTCCATTGTATACATAAACCACATCTTCTTTATCCATTCATCTTTCGATGGACACCGAGACTCCTTCCACAGTTTGGCTATTGTGGACATTGCTGCTAGAAACATTGGGGTGCAGGTGTCCCGGAGTTTCATTGCATCTGAATCTTTGGGGTAAATCCCCAACAGTGCAATTGCTGGTCATAGGGCAGGTCTATTTTTAACTCTTTGAGGAACCTCCACACAGTTTTCCAGAGTGGCTGCACCAGTTCACATTCCCACCAACATGTAAGAGGGTTCCCTTTTCTCCACATCCTCTCCAACATTTGTTGTTTCCTGCCTGGTTAATTTTCCCCATTCTCACTGGTGTGAGGTGGTATCTCATTGTGGTCTTGATTTGTATTTCCCTGATGGCAAGTGATGTGGAGCATCTTCTCATGTGCGTGTTGGCCATGTCTATGTCTTCCTCTGTGAGATTTCTCTTCATGTCTTTTGCCCATTTCATGATTGGATTGTTTGTTTCTTTGGTGTTGAGTTTAATAAGTTCTTTATAGATTTTGGAAACTAGCCCTTTATCTAATATGTCATTTGCAAATATCTTCTCCCATTCTGTAGGTTGTCTTTTAGTTTTGTTGACTGTATCCTTTGCTGTGCAAAAGCTTCTTATCTTGATGAAGTCCCAATAGTTCATTTTTGCTTTTGTTTCTTTTGCCTTCGTGGATGTATCTTGCAAGAAGTTACGTGGCCGAGTTCAAAAAGGGTGTTGCCTGTGTTCTCCTCTAGGATTTTGATGGAATCTTGTCTCACATTTAGATCTTTCATCCATTTTGAGTTTATCTTTGTGTATGGTGAAAGAGAGTGGTCTAGTTTCATTCTTCTGCATGTGGATGTCCAATTTTCCCAGCACCATTTATTGAAGAGACTGTCTTTCTTCCAATGGATAGTCTTTCCTCCATTATCGAATATTAGTTGACCATAAAGTTCAGGGTCCACTTCTGGGTTCTCTATTCTGTTCCATTGATCTATGTGTCTGTTTTTGTGCCAGTACCGCACTGTCTTGAGGACCACAGCTTTGTAGTACAACCTGAAATCTGGCATTGTGATGCCCCCAGCTATGGTTTTCTTTTTAAAAATTCCCCTGGCTTAAAAAAATAAAAAAAAAAATTCCCCTGGCTATTCTGGGTCTTTTCTGATTCCACACAAATATTAGAATAATTTGTTCTAACTCTATGAAGAAAGTCCATGGTATTTTCATAGGGATTGCATTAAACGTGTAAATTGCCCTCCGTAACACTGACATTTTCCTAATATTAATTCTGCCAATCCATGAGCATGGAATATTTTTCCATCTCTTTGTGTCTTCCAAAATTTCTTTCAGAAGTGTTCTATAGTTTTTAGGGTATAGATCTTTTACCTCTTTGGTTAGGTTTATTCCTAGGTATCTTATGCTTTTGGGTGCAATTGTAAATGGGATTGACTCCTTCATTTCTCTTTCTTCAGTCTCATTGTTAGTGTATAGAAATGCCACTGATTTCTGGGCATTGATTTTGTATCCTGCCACGCTAACAAATTGCTGTATGAGTTCTAGCAATCTTGGAGTGGAGGCTTTTGGGTTTTCTATGTAGAGTATCATGTCATCAGCGAAGAGGGAGAGTTTGACTTCTTCTTTGCCAATTTGAATGCCTTTAATGTCTTTTTGTTGTCTGATTGCTGAGGCTAGGACTTCCAATACTATGTTGAATAGCAGTGGTGAGAGTGGACATCCCTGTCTAGTTCCTGATCTTAGGGGAAAGGCTCCCAGTGCTTCCCATTGAGAATGATATTTGCTGTGGGCTTTTCGTAGATGGCTTTTAAGATGTCGAGGAAAGTTCCCTCTATCCCTACACTCTGAAGAGTTTTGATCAGGAATGGATGCTGTATTTTGTCAAATGCTTTCTCTGCATCTAATGAGAGGATCATATCGTTCTTGGTTTTTCTCTTGCTGATATGATGAATCACATTGATTGTTTTACGAGTGTTGAACCAGCCTTGTGTCCCGGGGTAAATCCTACTTGGTCATGGTGAATAATTTTCTTAATGTGTTGTTGGATCCCATTGGCTAGTATCTTGTTGAGAATTTTTGCATCCATGTTCATCAGGGAAATTGGTCTGTAATTCTCCTTTTTGGTGGGGTCTTTGTCTGGTTTTGGAAGTAAGGTGATGCTGGCCTCATAGAATGAATTTGAAAGTACTCCATCTCTTTCTATCTTTCCAAACAGCTTTAGCAGTATAGGTATGATTTCTTCTTTAAACGTTTGATAGAATTCCCCTGGGAAGCCATCTGGCCCTGGACTCTTGTGTCTTGGGAGGTTTTTGATGACTGCTTCACTTTCCTCCCTGGTTATTGGCCTGTTCAGGTTTTCTATTTCTTCCTGTTCCAGTTTTGGTAGTTTGTGGCTTTCCAGGAATGCATCCATTTCATCTAGATTGCCTAATTTATTGGCGTAGAGCTGTTCATAATATGTTTTTAAAATCGTTTGTATTTCCTTGGTGTTGGTAGTGATCTCTCCTTTCTCATTCATGATTTTATTAATTTGAGTCTTCTCTCTCTTCTTTTTCACAAGGTTGGCTAATGGTTTATCTATCTTATTAATTCTTTCAAAGAACCTACTTCTGGTTCTGTTGATCTGTTCCACAGTTCTTCTGGTCTCGATTTCATTGAGTTCTGCTCGAATTTTAATTAACTCTCTTCTTCTGCTGGGCGTAGGTTCCATTTGCTGTTTTTTCTCTAGCTCCTTTATGTGTAAGGTTAGCTTTTGTATTTGAGTTCTTTCCAGTTTTTGAATGGATGCTTGTATTACAATGTATTTCCCCCTCAGGACTGCTTTTGCTGCATCCCAAAGATTCTGAATGGTTGTATCTTCATTCTCAATAGTTTCCATGAATCTTTTTAATTCTTCCTTAATTTCCTGGTTGACCCTTTCATCTTAGCAGGATGGTCCTTAACCTCCACGTGTTTGAGGTCCTTCCAAACTTCTTGTTGTGATTTAGTTCTAATTTCAAGGCATTATGGTCTGAGAATATGCAGGGGACGATCCCAATCTTTTGGTATCGGTTCAGACCCGATTTGTGACCCAGCATGTGGTCTATTCTGGAGAAAGTTCCATGTGCACTTGAGAAGAATGTGTATTCAGTTGAGTTTGGATGTAAAGTTCTGTAGATATCTGTGAAATCCATCTGGTCCAGTGTATCATCTAAAGCTCTCGTTTTTTGGAGATGTTGTGCTTAGAAGACCTATCGAGGGTAGAAAGAGCTAGATTGAAGTCACCAAGTATAAGTGTATTATTATCTAAGTATTTCTTCACTTTGGTTATAATAGGTTAAAATATTTGGCAGCTCCCACATTCGGGGCATATATATTAAGGATTGTTAAGTCCTCTTGTTGGATAGATCCTTTAAGTATGAGATAGTGTCCCTCTTCATCTCTCACTACAGTCTTCGGGGTAAATTTTAGTTTATCTGATATAAGGATGGCTACCCCTGCTTTCTTTTGAGGACCATTTGAATGGTAAATGGTTCTCCAACCTTTTATTTTCAGGTTGTAGGTGTCCTTCTGTCTAAAATGAGTCTCTTATAGACAGCAAATAGATGGGTCCTGCTTTTTTATCCAGTCTGAAACCCTGCACCTTTTGATGGGGTCATTAAGCCCGTTCACGTTCAGAGTTACTATTGACAGATATGAGTTGAGTGTCATCATGATATCTATTCAGTCTTTGTTTTTGTGGATTGTTCCACTGAACTTCTTCTTAAAGGGGAATTTTAAGAGTCCCCCTTAAAATTTCTTGCAGAGCTGGTTTGGAGGTCACATATTCTTTCCGTTCCTGCCTGTCTTGGAAGCTCTTTATCTCTCCTTCCATTTTGAATGAGAGCCTTGCTGGATAAAGTATTCTGGGTTGCATGTTCTTCTCATTTAGGACCCTGAATATATCCTGCCAGCCCTTTATGGCCTGCCAGGTCTCTGTGGAGAAGTCTGCTGTTATCCTAATACTCCTCCCCATAAAAGTCAGGGACTTTTTGTCTCTTGCTGCTTTAAGGATCTTCTCTTTATCTCTGGAATTTGCAAGCTTCACTATTAAATGTCGAGGTGTTGAACATTTTTTATTGATTTTAGGGGGGGTTCTCTCTATTTCCTGGATCTGAATGCCTGTTTCCCTTTCCAGATAGGAAAGTTTTCAGCTAGGATTTGTTCAAATACATATTCTGGCCCTCTGTCCCTTTCGGCTCCCTCAGGAACCCCAATTAAACCTAGGTTTTTCTTCCACAGGCTGTCGTTTATTTCCCTCTATCTATCTTCATGGTCTTTTAATTGTTTGTCTCTTTTTTCCTCAGTTTCCCTCTTTGCCATCAACTTGTCTTTTTTTTTTTTTTTTTTTTTTTACGATAGTCACAGAGAGGGAGAGAGAGAGAGAGAGGCAGAGACACAGGCAGAGGGAGAAGCAGGCTCCATGCACCGGGAGCCCGACGTGGGATTCGATCCCGGGTCTCCAGGATCGCGCCCTGAGCCAAAGGCAGGCGCCAAACCACTGCGCCACCCAGGGATCCCTCAACTTGTCTTCTATGTCACTCACTCGTTCTTCCACCTCATCAACCCTCATTAGGACTTTTAGTTCGGATTGCATCTCATTTAATTGATTTTTAATTTCTGCCTGATTGGATCTAAATTCTGCAGTCATGAAGTCTCTTGAGTCCTTTATGGTTTTTTCTAGAGCCACCAGTAGCTGTATCATAGTGCTTCTGAATTGGCTTTCTGACATTGAATTGTAATCCAGATTTTGTAACTCTGTGGGAGAGAGGACTGTTTCTGATTCTTTCTTTTGAGGTGAGGTTTTCCTTCTAGTCATTTTGCTCAGTGCAGAGTGGCCAAAAACAAGTTGTATTGGGAAAAGGAGAAAAAGAGAGAGAGAGAGAAGGAAAGAAAAGAGAAAAAGAAAAAAGAGAAAGAAGAAAAAAGGGAAAAAAGAGAAGAAAAAGAGAAAGAAAAAGAAAGAAAGGTGAAAAAAGGGGGGTGGGGGAAGCAATCAGAAATCAAAAAGAAAGAAAAAAACACAAAACAAAACAAAAACAAACAAAAAACACGTGGAAGTATCTTCTGATTCTGTATACTTTAAGTCCCTTGACTTCCCCTGGAACTGGTCCGTCTAGCTGGTCTTCTGGGGGAGGGGCCTGCTGTGCTGATTTTCAGGTGTTAGCGCTTGGGGGAGCTGCTCTGCCCCCTGCCTGGTGCAGGGCTCAGTGGGGGTTGTTTACCCCGTGAGGCCCCGGGAGGAAGCCACAGTGGCCACGGCAGCTCTGGAAACCTGGATTCAGCCCCCGCAGTAACTCTAGGGCTCTCCGTCTGCAGGGCCTGGAGGCTCCGGGGCGGGGCCGCTGATCTGCTCAGCCCCGGGCAGGAACGTCCTTGCTGTCCTGGGTCCTCCCGGCCTCTGCCTCTGGGGGACGGGGTGGGGGAGGCCGGATCCTGGGCTGTGTCCCGGCGCCCTGTGCTCCGGGGCCTGCGCTGTTGGATTCGCGCTCCCGCCCCGCAGCCCCCTCTGCGGAGCCGCCGCCCGAGCCCCTCCGAGCTGCTCCCGGAGCCGCGCAGCCCCCTCTGCACGGAGCCTCTTCCTCCGCCCGAGCCCCTCGGAGCTGCTCCGGGTCCCGCCGTGCGCGCTGCAGCCCTTAGGGAGCTCGGCGCACTCTCCCGGGGCGCAGGGGTCTGTTAGTGTCCCAGGGAGCCCGAGGGCATCCCCGCCCTCCTGGGGTCCTGCTCTAACTCCCTGCGAGCCCCTTTCCGCCCCGGAAGATGGTGCAGCTCCTGCTCCTCCGGGACGGGGCTCTCCTGTCCTGGGGACACTCGCCCCGGCCTTAGCCAGCTCCTTGCAGGGCCCCTCCCCCTTGGATGCCTTTTGTTTCTTTATTTCTTTTTCCTCGTCTTCCTACCTTGATAGAAGCGCGAACTCTTCTCTCTGTAGGGTTCCAGCTGTTCTCTCTTTAAATCTCAGGCCAAATTCGTAGATTTTCAGGATGATTTGAAGGTTATCTAGGTAATGTGGTGGGGACAGGTGATTTGGGGACCCTACTCTTCCGCCATCTTGCCCCTCCTCCAAGACAAATAGATTTAAAAACAAGTCCATATTAATGAGTACACATGTATAAAGATGTAATTTTCTTGGCATATGAGAATTTATTATTTTCACCATCAAAACTTATGATCTTGGTCTCTCCTTCTTGCCTTTGTATAAAGCCAAAAGAGATACACTGGCTTAAACCTTAAAATGAACTCCAGGAATGTCACTGACAACACGACCTTTGTGACCAAATCTAGCAACAAGAACCTCATCCTTTTCTTCAATAAAATTCAAACAACCATCATTGGGTACAAAGGCTAGATCTTTGCCATTCTTGATCAGCTGGACCCTGACACACTACCTGATGGCAGAATTTGGCTGTTGAGCTTCAGTCCCTACTTTTTCTACCACAATTCCCTTTGCATGGGAAGCACCTCCAAAGGGGTTGGCCTTTGGGGCTGTGCCCAAATGAGCTTTCTTGTACTACTTATCATGCCAGTTCTGATTTTGTTTGTAGCTATGGAGCTTCCTGGCAGTACAAAAGGCCATGACACTTGCCCATCCTGCCAGTGCCATGGGCCCGAGTAAAAGAACTAAAGATGTAATTTTTTATATTATTAACATAAAGTGGAGAGTAACAGAGCTGTAATATAATACAGTTTGTGTATATAATTGAAGTTAAGTTGGTAACAATTTAAAATTAATTCCCAAAACATCAGGGTGTTACACGTAAAATTGCTGTGGTAACCAAAAAGAATAAATCTACAGCATATAAGGAAAAGGAAATGAGAAGGGAGTCAAAACGTGCCAGTATAAAAAGACCCAGCCAAACACAAAAACAGAACAATAATGAAACGTGTGAGGAAAAAAAATAGATTTAAAACATATAGAAAACAAACAACAAAATGGCAAAAGTAAGCTACATTATCAGCAACTACATCAAACAGAATGGTAAAATTTATTTTATGTATATTCTGCCACAAGAAAAAAATTACATGCAGGAGAGAATTACATGCAGGACCACTGAACTGAAGTGGTCAGTGCAGGAGTAATAGGAATCAAAGTTTATAAAGTAGCACAAGTGACAAACAGAACACAAGATCACGTTGGTGGAGATCTTTGGAGATTGGGGAGGAATTTGGATTTTTATTGTAAGTAAATAGGAACCACCTAGAAGTTCTTAAGCAGGGGAATAACTTGACAGAATCAGTGTTTCGTGAAACCTTTCCTGAATGAGTTCTGAATATGAAGGTAGTATAGCAGAGACCTGGTGAGGAGTGCCGTAGTGATGGTCTTTGAAGTCATAAGAGCCAATGAATTCCTAAGTAAAGACAGAGGAAGAAAGATTAGAATCAAGTTATCTTCTCCTCCTGATAGGAACCAAGCATGCTCCCACTTCAGGGACTTTATATATGCTATTACTTCAGCCTAAAATTCCCTTCTAATGCCTCCAAAGAGCTACATGGTTCACTCCATCATTTAGCGGAGGTGGCTGAACAAGCATTACCTTATAAATGAAGACTTCCCCTGAGCATCCCACCTATCATTTGTCCTGCCTCCATAATTTTCTAGCACCATTATTTTTGTTTGAATGGCCCAGGGAAAAGACTGTTCACAGTGAGTAAGCTCCGCGTCAGGTCAAATAAAGACAAGCTTTGCAGGTGGAGATTTCCAGGAAGGTGTTAGGCAAGTCAAATAATGACAATTGCTATTTTCTGAAAATGGGGCTTGATGAGCAAGCTCAAAACCTACTTTGCCTCTTCCAATAACCTGATTCTCACAACAACCATAGTTGTGAAGCTGCTAGTTTCTAAGGCTCCCACTAAGCTTTGGAGAAGAAAATGGGAACAGAGCAAGTTAAAATACCACGAAGCTCATTGGTCTTATTGAGATTCAGCCATTTTTCTTGAATAAATAGCTCTTGATGGTTAGGTGATTTTGGTCAATTTTCAGAGTTCTGAGAAAGCTGATTCTGACAATTTACTGTGTTCTTGTTAATTTTATGGAGGAGCAGATTTTTTTAAATCCATATCTGACAATCCAGGAACACTTTCTTATAATTCTGTTTTAATCCTAAACTGTTGTTCTAAACAAGGTCTAAGTATCACCAAACCCAATAATACATATATACTACTCACAGCCACATATATCACACTAAGAGTTCTGTTTTCACTCCATTCTATCAATAGCCAGGTAGATTGTGATGAAAGATGGAGATACTGGAAAATTCAGCTGTATTTCTCCCTGTGAATACCTCAAACATCCCATGCAGGTAGATAACTATCCAAACCATGGAAATCACTCCTTGATCATGTGCCTCTGGGCTTCAAAAAATCATGATTGATTTAATGAAAACAGACAGTGGACTAAAGAGAACCATGAGCTGCTGCTCGGAGAAGATGTTTAATCTAATAAAATTCCTCTGTTTCTTGTGTTTATTTTTCAAAGCTGCTATGTTTGACATGACTTTGTAGAACATAGTTTCAAGCAATATAAACATGTAACTACTCTTCCCACTATAGTATAATTGTTTCCAAAGCCTGCTTAAGTTAATGTGATTTTTTTTTCTCTCCTGGCGTGAGTAGAATGCTTACCTTAATTCAGTTTGGGAAACCCTTTTGGGTAGCATTGTGCTGGCAAATATATATATATAATATATATAATATAAATGGGAAGAGACAATATAAATGGGAAGAGAAGCAATCTTTGAGCTCTTACAAAATCTTCCCCCTCATACTGGTTTTGAACTCTTAGATTCCTGGTTTTTAAGCCTCTATTTTCTCACTTCCAGTGATGTGGAATCTCACTATCTCTTGAGATAAATTTCTTCCCTTTTGAATGGTACTGAGCATTAATAATGTCTTGTTTTTATACTGAGTTGAATCCAGTTTCCATGGAATCCTCCCCCACATACACATATACATGTACACATAAGCACAGTAGTTCTGATTTACCCTTTAGAGAAATAAAGAAGGGATCTGAGCTTTCTTCCCCTAGCAGCAGTTAGGTCCACTTAGGTCTTTTCTTCTCCAAACAAAACATTCCTCATCCTCTTACCACACCTCTCAGACCCAGCCTGTTTTATTGTATTGTAAATCCCAATACATTGGTGAATATTTAGAACCAGCTCTTTGGAAGAGGGAGGATTGGAGAGACTGAGTTGGAGCATTTGCCAAGCTCTATGGTGTAAATACTCCACCACAAAGTAGCCAATTTTAAGCTACTGTTATGTTGGTATTAAATGCAGAGATGTGTCTAATCACTGCTAATGAACTGGTGCAGGTCATCTCCTGCACTTCCCCTAGTCTTGGCCCTTCGACCCTGCTCAGGCTTGTGGAGTCAATTCTACAGAAAGCATCTGATCTGCCTTGGACCAAACCCTAACCCAGGGAACATTGTATCATGGCAACCTGATACACATATATCCTACCTTTATGGACTAAAGCAGGCTTTCTGTATTCTCCATCCATTGTTCTCCATGAATGTACAGAAATCTACCAGCTCCCTTGCCAGATCAGAAAATAGTCAATTGGAAAGCTTCACTGTCAGACTGGCAATGAAACGGCATGTTCTTTAGTGACAAGAAAGATTTAATATGACTGTCTGGGCTCACATTATCTATATGTCTTGGCCAAACTGCCACAGTACATTCTGCCTAAACCTATAAGAGGAATCAAGTTCAGGGTGTATATAATTCATTTTTGCTAAAGACACAGTTAATTCAATATACATTCTATTCCTTCGTTCTCATTCATCAGAAAGCAACTTTTAGTTTTACATTACCTAGGCTAAGAACTCCAAACCCCAGCTTGCTGATGCCAGTAACACAGACATGGCTCACACTTTTTTTCTGGTAAGTAACAGGTCTGTTTGGTCAGCACACAATTGAATTTGCTTTCTGACATGGAAGTCTTGAAAGGTCACCTTTTAAGGTGAATTTGGCAGCTTGTGTCCATCCTCCAATGACTTTTAGATGCCTTACTGAAAATAAAATAAATGGCATTTTATAAATAGATATACATCCAGGCATTCAAAAGAGAATGGATCTACCAAAACTGAAGCTAGATGAGAGCCTCTGCCAATGCTTTACCTTCTATTTCAGCTCCTTGGGAGGATGTTTTAAGCTCTTCTTATCTGGTCTCATGTCCCTGGGATTCTGGACATTGAATCTCTTTTGAGTTTTCTTGTCCTGCTGAAAGGCAAACTTGTAGAAAGAGATAAGAAGAGACTGTGCTCAACCAAGCAAGATTTTCACTGTTAAAATATAACGGTACAAAAAAATTATTTAGTTGGACCAGTGGTTCTTAATTTGTTATACATGGAATTATCTGGAAAGCTTAAAAAATGATGCTTGAATATCAGTTCCTTAGTTTCTGGTTGGTCTGAAGTGTGACCCGAACATTAGGATCTTAAAGGATCTACAAGTGATTGTATAGTGCAATCAAGGTTGAGAATTACTGATTTAGACAATTTCTTACTGTATTTGTTTTCCTATTGCTGCTGTAACAAATTGCCACCAACTTCATGGTTTAAAATTTATTATCTTATAGTTCTGGAATGCAAAAGTCCAAAATTGGTCTCATAAGGCTAAAATCAAGGGATAGACAAGACTACATTCTTTCTAGGGGCTCCACACATATTATACTTCTTGCTTTTTCCAGCTTCTAAAGGTTGCAAGTGTTTCTTAATTCTTGGCTCCCTTCTTCCATCTTGTAAAGCCAATAACATAGGGCCAAGTACTTCTCATGCTACATTACTCGCATTATCTCTCTTCTGCCTCCTTCCTCCTCTTACAAATACCCTTGTGATTATATTGGCACACCTGGATAATCCATAATAATCTCCTCATCTCAAGGTCAACTACTTAGCAACCTTAATTCCATCTGTAAAATTTAATTCTCCTTTGTCATGTGGCCTAACATATTTATAGTTTCCAGTAAGTAGAATGCAGATATCTCTAGGGAGCCATTTATGTGCCTACCAGAATTGGAACTCTCCTGGATCATTTATAATTCTGCATGGAAGGGAGAAAGGTTAGACAAAGGAAAAGTAATGTATACCAAAAGGAAAAGCTACATATCAGTTTTGTTTATCTTTAGAGCATTTGAGAAAGTCACAGTCACACATTCATGTATAGGTGTTCATTTAAATTTATGTGTGGTCAATAAACACTTTGGCCAAAGCCTAAAATAACTTCGTCACTGAACAAATGTTCAATGAGTGAGTGAAAAAATAATGTTTCCTAATGTACGTTTTCCTGAAGTTTTTCACACTTTTCTGTCCTGAATTACCTGTGCCCCAGTAAAAATGATCATTACTGCCCTATCAAGCTCCCAATCTCCTGTGTGACACAGTTTGAGTTAAGAGAGAAATTTAGAGGCTAGAGTGTCAAGAGTAGGGGTAGAATCTTCAGGATCAAGGCCAAATAAATGCAACAGAGTAAGAATAGTGGATAATGCCTTTTGGGCCTCATCAGAGAAAACTGCATTCAGGGGATACATGATGTCTTTCTCCTGATGTCAGTAGTGAAGATAATACTGGATGTCCTGTGTTATCTTGAAAGTGTAATAGATCAATAAGCTAAGTGCTATACAACAAAATTTCTGAAAATTAGGGGCATGAAACAGGTATTTCTGTGGATTAAGTCATCCTCATTTGGCTCTACTCAAGAGTTGCAGCTCTGAGTCTTTGCAATTCCATTTCAAATTGAGTTGGTGTTCGTCTCACATCTATCTTTCTAGCACAAAGAATCAGACTTTCCACATGGTTCATATGTTCATGCTCTTTGGACCATAAGAATGTGGCCATTTTTTAATATATATATTTTTAATTTATTCATAGAGACACAGAGAGAGAGAGAGAAAGGCAGAGACACAGGCAGAGGGAGAAGCAGGCTCCATGCAGGGAGCCCAACATGGGACTCGATCCCGGGTCTCCAGGATCACACTCCGGGCTGCAGGTGGTGCTAAACTGCTGTGCCACCAGGGCTGCCCAGAATGTGGCCATTTTATTTGGGGGCTAGAGACCCTGATACCAATTCAAAGGCAGAGAATGCCTTTGTTCCTGTCAGGGTTCCTAATGATGTGCTCATCTCCAGAGTTGCGGTTGAAGCAATGTCTTCAAAAGCCTACTATCATGCTAAGGGGAAGAATGGCAGACACCAAATGCTTTTTTGACTATCCATCTTTATGCCTACCTGAGAGACAACATCCAGAACTCTCAGAGAAAACTTTGCAGGGATTAGGCACCAAAGTCAGCAAAAACATGGATTATTACTTTGTGACAATGATAACTCACTTTGCCATTCTGAGATTTGACACTCTTGCCTCCATAATAGGCTTTTGCTGGGTACCACTGTATCTGCTGGCCACTGTCACTTCTTCCAGACACTGCTTCTGCTTCTACTGGGACTGACACTTAGAGTCCTCAAGGCACCAAAGCTTCATGGAATTCTATGGCGAAGCAGTAGAAGAAATGATTCTTCTGTTTTATTCACACTCTAGTAAAAGGATGTTGAATTAGTGACACAGCCAAATGACAGCACTGTGTTCCCCCTTTCCCACACTAGGGCTACATAAGTGGACCAAGACTGTAGGCCTAGCTCCCTCTCCAGTAGGGATGAATTCTCTCCTAGGAAATTTCTAAGTCTCTCATGCAAATAGATTTACATGCATGAACACATCTGAATTCTAATCATGGGTGTAGTTTAAACTCAGAATGGGACCTCTTGCTATAGAAAGTTGGTCTTTAGGCCCTTCCTACATATTAGATAAGGGATGAACAGTCTTCTCTCCAGAAAGAAAATAAAAGCTTGAGTCAAGGCCGCAGTGGGAGTTGAGATCTTGGCCTTGGTAACACTTGGGTCCCCACCTAGTAAAGCCTATACCTTTGTCTTCAGCCATCTCCAGGAGTTTCTCACAGAATCAAGCATTCTTAGCCAAGATCACATATCTCAATTATTTTAAGGCAGTCAGGGGATTTCCTAATCAGGGATTCTGGAAAGAAGTACTTTGAATTAGAGTGAGTAAAATAAAGGAAGGAGAATTACAGTTGACTCTTGAACCACACAGAGTTTGAACTGTGCAAGTCCACTTACATGCTGATTTTTTCCATAAATACAGTACAGTACTGTAAATATGTTTTCTCCTCCTTATGATTTTCTTAATAACACTTTCTTTTCTGTAGCTTACTTTATTGTAAGAATAAATCACACAACATACAAAACGTAGGTTAATCAACTGTTTCTGCTATATTGGTAAGATTCCTGACCAACAACAGGCGATGAGTAGTTAAGTTTTAGGGAAGTCAAAAGTTATATACAGATTTTTGACTGTTAGAGGTCAGTACCCCTAACCCTGGCATTGCTCAAGGGTCAACTGTGTATCAGAGAACACTGACACATGGAAATGTAAATATTTCCTTTGGCTCAATCCATAGTTGGATCCAGAGTCTCAAAGCACTTCTGAGGAGAGAAGAAATTGGGGGCAGGTCAAATAATTGGTTTTAGAATTTAAAACAGCCAATTAATAATTTTGCAATTAACCAGTTACTTGTATTGAATTGTTGGCTTTTAGAATATCTACCTACTTGAATAAATTAAACTACCGTTTGTACTTCTCCATGCCCAACCTGTTGGAGTATATGTGAAAATGAAAGGCAAATTAATTTCATAATAGGTAAGACAAATCAGTAGATTCAGAGTGGTAAATTGTAATAGAGAAATAGTGAGAAAAGATCAATTGGAAGGGGAGGATGGAGATGAAACCTATAAAAGTAAACTGTGAACATCATTATCATCATTTCAGAATTCCTGAATATGAACTCCATGTACAAAAGTGAAGTCTGAAGCCAGGGCATAGCCAGTCCACAGCTTTCCTGGTATTTCTACATTGCAATGTGTGATTGGAGGTCATGAGATAGATCAGCTGAGTTCTTTTTTAAGAAAAAAGGGCAGAAGGCATGATAATTTAGAGGACAAATTGTAGATTTAGACAGACTTGGCTTCAAATTCCTTCTCTACCACTTAAGAGCTATGTGACTTTGCAACATTTCTGAGCTTGTGTGATAGGAAAGAACAGTAGTCCACCAATATTTATATTCCCTCTTCCCTAGAGTTCAGTTGTTACAGGGAAGTGGCTGCCCAGTCAGGGACTATGTTTTCCTGTCTCCCTTGCATCTGGATGAGGCCACGTGACTAGTGTTCATAAATGGAATGGAATCTGAGGCCCTGGAGTATAGCCAAGGCACAATATGGAAGGGATCAGGGTTCCTGAAACACCTCGTGGCTGAAGGCGAGGCACTAAGAACACCCATACTGGTCTATTACATTGCAATATAACTTCTGTTGTGTTAAGCCACTGACATTTTCTGATTAATTTGTTGCTGTGGTTATAATCTCCCTATACAGATTTGGACACCCCCCCCCACACACACACACTTCTAAAATGAGACTACCTATGTGTTCATGCCACTGGATTTATTATCTAAGAGGTCATCAGAGGAAGTTATGCCAGTAGAATGGTGGCAGCAGGAAGGGGATATAGAGAACTTTCATATGATGTCGAAGGTGAGTAGACAGGCAGGTGTTAGTAGACAGGCAAGTGTTGATTGCAAAAAAAAAAAAGACCAGATCAGCAGCAAACAGACTAACAAAGTGATTTCTGCATCGAAACCTAAGCTCTAACCTGTGTCCTTGGACAAATACTTTCCCTTCTCTGTTCATTGTAAATATTATCATTGTTATGATTTACGTGTGTAAAAATGGAGATGCCAAGAAGACAGCATGTTCAACAGAAAGAAGACAAGGCTCAGAGCCAAATGGTCTAATCACATCCAGACTCTGTCTCTGGGCAGTTTTGTCATCAAAAATAGGTCATTTAGCATCTCTGATCTCAGTTGTCAAGTCTCTAAATTGGGAGTGGGACCTACCCATTTGCTACAAAGTTGTTAGCAATATTCAAAAGAAACAACTTTTGTAAGAGAAAGCTCTTCAAAACATAAAGAATTATTTCCAAGGTTGAGCCAACCAGTGGTCAGACTGTTCTTAATGTATATATAAAAACAATACTTGAGGGGTACCTAGATGGCTCAGTGGGTTAAGCATCTGCCTTCAGCTCAGGTCGTGATTCCAGGATCCTGGGATGGAGCCTCACATAATGCTCCATGCTCAGCAGGGAGTCTGCTCCCTCTGCTAGTGCACACTTGCATTCTCTCTCTGTCAAATAAATAAATAAATAATACCTTTTAAAAAACCAAAAACATGAAAAAACGACACTTGAGTGTCTCCACATGCAAATGAGCATGGTGTATCAGAATCATCCATGCTGAAGACCGCCTGCTTAGTCCAACAATGTTTGTTACTGCAATAAACACTTTCAGAACCTCTCTTGGAAGGATAATAAAACTAGTATCATTGCTTTCTCTCTCTCTCTCTCTCTCTCTCTCTCTCTCTCTCTCTCTCTCTCTCACCAAACTTGGTATTACCCAGTTTGAGCACACATCTCATTAGACTTGACTTTCAGTGATTTCTGACCATTTGCAAAATCAAGTCTACTTTCAAAGAAAGAAGAGTTGCTGCTGCTGAAAATATTTGGTGACTGTGTCCCTGAAGCTAAGACAATTCTACATACAGGAGGTGTTGCACAGCTAACTTTGTAGTTTGGTCCATTCTCTAAAATTACACTTTCCATGTGAAAGGATTCTCATGATGGTTTTTCCCTGAGTAATACCAATGACCCGGGTAAGTAGGATTCACACTAGTCTCAATTTAGAGATGTGCACACTAAGTCCCAGAACAGCTAAATGGCATGGTCTGTTCACAGGTATTATGAATGGAAGAACCTGTACATAACTAAAACCACCTTAATTGGAAATAAGTGTGTATCTTCCCAAATGCCTGTCTTGAGAGAAGAGACAGTCAGACAAATGTATATTACACTTGTTTAAAAGTCATTTGCCAGGGAGCACCTGGGTGGCTGAGTGGCTCAGCATCTGCCTTTGGCTCAGGGTGTAGTCCCGGGAGTGCCAGGATCAAGTCCCACATCGAGCTCCCTGCATGGAGCCTGCTTCTCCCTCTGCCTGTGTCTCTGCGTCTCTCTGTGTGTCTTTCATGAATAAATAAAATCTTTAAAAAAAAAAAGTCATTTGCCAGTGACTGCATAACCCCAACTAAGATGACAGTGAGTGAACTAAGAGAATGATATGTTGAAGATGGCAAAAAGCAGATGGAGGTAGAATAAATAGAACACACTACATAATTGTTTATTGGAGCTTGAGGGTAAAAAAAAATGGCATTTAGGTTCATCTCATATTGGAAAATACCTTCTGCTTTATTGATCTAATAGCCCCCTCCATGCTTCTAGCAATTGTCTCTCTGGCTAACCCAACTTTATATGCCAGCTGGAGCTGCTGTGCTTTCATATGATCCTCCCCCTTGAGCCACATAAAAATGCCTCTGGTGGATATTCGGCCCAACTTCATCAATAAGGGCCCTTTCTCTCTTTTTTTGTGCTTTGCTCCAAGAGAACTCAATCAATCACTTTCCAAGTAGTTATAAGTTGCAATGCTGTAGAGCAGTGCTGTCCAATAGAAATAGACTGTGAGCCAAGCCTGTAATTTTAAATGTTCTAATTACTACATTAAGAAAGGAAATAGGTGGTATTTATTTTAATAATGTGTTTTATTTCACACAATTCATGTACTATGTTATTTCTACATGCAATATTTTTAATTAATAAGATACTTTGATTTTTTTTTTCATATTCAGTCTTCAAAATCTAGTGTGTGTTTTACACTTAACAGCCATTGCATCTCAATTCAAACTAGCCACATTTCAAGTCTCAATAGCCACATGTGATGGGGGCTGCCATATTGGACAGATTTGCTCTAAAGTTTCCTATCACCCACCACATGGAGAAGGCCAGCCTATAGAGAAAAAAGAAGTAAGTCAATGTGCAGAGATATGCAGAGCTGAGAAGCAGAGAGAAAAACCAAGAATAATGGTGGCATTCAAGTCCCTGATTCTAGAAGTTCTTGAGTATTAGCTTCACCCTCCCACCCAGGACCAGCCATAGTCTGGAGATGTATTGAGATACACTAATATCCTACTTTGCTACTAAAAATACTGTTTTCTTTATTGATATCACTATTAATAGTAAATTAACTCCATTTGCATCACTTTACAGATGGCAGTTTTCTCAATTTATACACCCTGATCCCTGTTCTTTTTTTTCTTTTATTTTTTTTATTTATTTATGATAGTCACACAGAGAGAAAGAGAGAGGCAGAGACATAGGCAGAGGAAGAAGCCGGCTCCATGCACTGGGAGCCCGACGTGGGACTCCATCCCGGGTCTCCAGGATCATGCCCTGGGCCAAAGACAGGCGCCAAACCACTGCGCCAGCCAGGGATCCCCCTGATCCCTGTTCTTAGCAGACATTACTGATTAATTGCTCATTTGCCTTACAATAGCTGAAGGGGACAGCTAGAAATACACAGTGTGAACAGTTATTGCTAAAGCCATATATATTTTTTGCCTAGACAAGTGACTTGGGCTGCCCCTTGACATGCAGAAATTTACCTTCTGTGAAATGTGGAAAGTAATCAAAAGATTTAATAGGAATTTCTGGATGATTCTTTTTTTAAAAAAAGATTTTATGTATTTATTCATGAGAGACAGAGAGACAGAGACAGAGACAGAGAGATTCAGAGACACAGGCAGAGGGAGAAGCAGGCTCCATGCAGGGAACCTGACATTGGATTTGATCGAGATCTCCAGGATCACGCCCTGGGCTGAAGGCAGGTGCTAAACCACTGAGCCACCCAGGCTGCCCTGATTCTTTTTTAAAGGGTTATTTATTTATTTTAGAGATGGAGTGTGCAGAGACCCAGAAGGGGAGGGAGATGGACACTCTCAAGCAGACTTCCCTGATCACAGAGCCAAATGCAGGGCTTGATCTCACAACCCTGAGATCATGACCTGAGCCAAAATCAAGAGTCAGATGTTTAACTGACTGAGCCACCAATGTGCCCCTGTATGATTCTTTATTACAGATCCATTTCATAAATGTTCTATTTTTTGGGTGTAACAAATATAAGCTAAGGAAGGAAGAAACTTAAAATAATAAATGGCCTAATAAGAAATTCTGTCACTGAACTGTGAATCAAATCTCTAGAAGAGGTTGCAATTGAATTTGAACATTTCCATCATAGTGCTGGTGGGATCTTCAAGGAGGAAAAGATATTTATGTGACTATATCCAACTGGGACCTAAATCAAACAGGTTTAATTAGAAATTAAAATACACTATCTCTCTTTTGTGATCTTAAATTTGTTAATGGACATTGAAATGTGAAGGGGACCAGATGCACTCTTCTCTCTCTGACTTCTCTACAGATTTTCAGAAATGACCTCCCTTTTGTGAATATGCCACTTATGAGTGAGGATAATACTACATTTTTTAATTAAAGAATTCTGAGGCGACCACACCTCAGCCAGTGTCATTAGAATAATTATTGATACAATGCTGCCCTCTAGCAATAGCTCACACTGGGCTTCCACCCAGAAGTCCTCTTCCTAGGCTATTTAAACATCTTCCTACATCCAGAGCCTGTCTAAACAGAAAAGGAATTATCACCTCTAATAAGAATCAAACAATGACAAAGATGGGGTGACTGAGGTCCAGAATGGTCAAATGATTTGCCCAAGGTCACACATGTTGTCGCTGGCACAGGTGGAATTGGAATGGATATTTTCATCTTGTTTCATTGTGTGTGTGTGTGTGTGTGTGTGTGTGTGTCTGTGAGAGAGACAGAGACAGAGAGACAGAGAGAGACAGAGAGAGACAGAGAGAGATTGGGTCATGGAGAGAATCTGAGTGGTGTCTTAGCCCAATAGAAGACCACAACAATAAATTATTAATTTGGGCTATTTTTAATTTTGGTCAAAGGAGGAAGAATCCACAATAAAGAGGCCACATGACCCTGAAAATTTTCTTTTGAGCTAGGGCTTCTGGGCCTCCAGCAAACCCTAAAATATAAGCCCACACTCACCTTTCTTCTGAGCAATCTCTGTTCCAGAAAGCAGCAAAAAAAAGAGAAAGCTGTTATGGGTCTCCATGGCACCATGAGACTTTGCCCTTCTAAACCTTTCCCCTCTAATTCTGAGAAGTTTGGGGCAAGAGTATAGTTGGAGGTGGGCTGGATAGCAAGGGAATAGTAGCTCCTCCCTCTCCAAAAGCGAAGCTTTCAACAAGATATATGGTAATATGTTGCAAGATCGTTGAGTTTGTGGCAAAAAGATATTAGAGGGAAACTCAACATCATTAGCCATTAGGGAAATGCAATTCAAAACCACAATGAGATACTCACTAGGATGGCTATCAATCAAAAAAGAGAAAGTAACAAGTGTTGATGAGGATGTGGAGAACTTTCATCCTTCATGTACCACTGATGGGGATACAAAATGGTACAACCACTTCAGAAAACAGTTTGGCAAGTCTTCAAATGGTTAAACATAGAATGATCTTATGCTCCAGCAATTTCATTCCTAGTTATGTTTGCATCAAAAATGTTTCCACATAGTGAAAAAGACCATAAGGGAAGTGGGGGAACTGAATGGGGAAAAATTAGAGAGGAAGACAAACCATGAGAGACTCCTAACTCTGGGAAACAAAGGGTTGCAGAAGGGGAGATGGGTGGGGGAAGGGGCGACTGAGTGATGGGCACTAAGGAGGGCACTGGATGAGATGAGCACTGGGTGTTAACACTGTATGTTGGCAAATTGAATTTAAATAAAGTATTTTTTTTAGAAAATAAATGTTTCGACAAAAACTTAAAGAAGAATGTTCATAACAACAGTATTCATAATAGCCAAAAGGTGGAAACAACCAAAATCTCCATCAAATGATGAATGAATAAATAAAACATAGTATATACACACAAGGGAATATTATGCATCTGGAAAAAAGGAATGAACTACTGATACATGCTGCAACATGAGTGAACCTTGAAAACACTGTGTTAAGTGAAAAAAGCCAACCACAAAGGCCACATATGATTCCACTTATCTGAGATGTCCAGAGAGGTAAATCAATAGAGACAGAAAGTGTAGGTTAGTGGTTTCCAGGTGCTGGGGGAAGAGGGCCTGGGGAGGGATTGCTTAATGGGTACAGAGTTTCTTTGGGGGTTATGGGAATGTTCTAAAATTAGATTGCAGTGATGGTTACACAACTATGTGAACATACTTAAAAAATAACAACAATAATCTTGCATTATACACTTTAAATGGGTGAAGTAGGGCTGCCTTCATTACTCAGTCAGTTAGGCATCTGACTCTTGATGCTGGCCCAGGTCATGATCTCAGGGTTATGAGATCAAGCCCTGTGTCAGGCTCTGTGCTGGGTGTGGAGTCTGCTTGAGATTCTCTCTTTCCCTCTCCTTTGGCCCCTCTTCACCCCCACTCACTACTTGCACTCTCTCTCTCTCTTTCTCTACCAAAAACAAAAATAAAAAATAGATGGGTGCAGTATATGGCACATGAATTATATCTCAGTAAAGTTCTGACCAAAAACTAGTTGAACTTTTAAAAAGATGTTAGAGGGTATTGTGGGAAAGCCACAGTCAGTTTGTTCAATACCCATTTATACATCAGTGCTTAGACCAGTGAAATTTTCTGCAAAGGTTGTCAAACGGCAGGAACTTCTTTCTCTTTAAATCTTGCCAGCTTTCCCAAGCCCAGCCCAGCTCTAAGAGCAGCACCTTTTGTAGGAATGATGATTTGACTCAGTCTTTGTTAGAAAATGTCTACATTTCCTACTGAATCTTTAGTGATAGGTTAGCAGTATGTAGGATCAGAGGTTCACAGTTTTGTATGAGTATTCTACTGTCAGCCAGGCTGAATCTCTTCTAACTCTACCATTTCCACCCTGCAAGGCTCAAGAGTTTATTGGTCTGCCTTTAAAGCCCCTCTTTAGTTTTTTTGTGTTTTTTTTTGTTTTTTTTTTTTTTTTGCTACTGGGGATTTCCCTTTCTTTTTTTGAAACTCAGCTGTGAGTCCCCACTACCACCACCCCCTATAAATACAGACACACTTTAACCAGCATGTCTTTGCATTTGTAATGGGAGAAGCCACTCCAGATTATCTCTATCAAGTTGTTTAAACTGGAAATGTCTGGTGCCTTTTTAATGTATGCATTCACCCAGTGTTGGAATTATGATCACCTTCCATGGGGAGGGTGATGTTGGAAAGGAGGGGAGCGAAGTATTCAAATAATAGGTCATCTTCCTTCCTTACCCCTCCCTGTTTCCCGAAAGAGAAGTGACAAAGAGGGAAAAATAGCTGTTGAGAAAGAAAAGCCAGTTCTTGGTGCAGCCACAAAAATCCCTTCCACTTTTGGAGTCCTACACCCTTCTACAGATGCCCGGGCCCAGGATGATTTTTTTTTTTTTTCTCAATGGGAAGATGCCCAGGGAAGAATCATAGCTTCCTTCCTAGCCCCGAGCTCAGAACAGAGGCTGCTCCACTCTGAGGCTGCAGCTAGGCCCTGGGCAGAATCTCCTGAGCCCAGAAGCATCCCACAATTATTCCATTTCCCTTGAATATTGAAGACTTTCCCCAGATACCCCAAGGAGGATTCACATCTGGATCTAAGACAGGGAAAGGGGAAATCAGGGCCATTTTTGTTCAGACCCCAGACTTTGAGTTTCAAATGTTGGCTGCTGTTGGGTGGCACATTTGTTTGGGGGCACAGGGTAAATCTTCACAGCAGCCATCTCGGTCTGAATAACAAAGCCAGGTATACATACTGGATTGGGGACTCTGGATCCCGACCACACATATTCAAATCCCAGCTCTGCTACTTTTGAGCTCTGGAACCTTGAGCCAGTTACTCAACCTCTCTGTGCCAGAGATTCTCAGTCTGTAAAAGAAGGTTAATGAGAGAACCAACCTCTCACAGTTGCTTTGGAGAAGACATGGGACAATGTACGTAAAGAAGTTAGCCCGATGCTTGAGCTTCTGGTAAATACTCAATAGATACTCATCTGAAAATGTAGCTTTTGCCAGGCTTCAGTCAAGAATTTTCTTTTATATCTTCCTCCACAGTTTAAATAGAAACCCTGAAGAGATTGGATGCTGAAGATGTCCCAACGAGCCCTACCCTCCTCTTCCCAGCTTCCTCGGGGCTGAGCTTTAGGTTGCCAGGTAATAAAGAGATCTTATATTGGTATGTCTTGCATTTGCTTTTTCCAAACACTTTTCCAGGCTTTATTCCATGATGCTGTGAGGTTAGTGTGATGATTATTTCCATTTGAGAACCCAAGGCCCTGAGAGGTAAAGTGGTCTACAAAACCTAATGTCCTGTAAAGCCTCCAGTAGATCACAAAGGAATCAAGCAGCCTGCCTCCCCCACCCTGCATGTGTTCAAGATGCACAGAGCTTTCAGACAAGGTGAGAAGGAAGGAAGCCCATGATCCATAAGGATAACAAAATAACCCTCTATAGCTCTTAGGCAGGGTAAGCTATTTTATCTGTAATTATTATGGTTGGAGAATGAGGTTGAGAGGAAGAGCTCCTGTATTTGAGCCGACCAAACTAGTCCAGGGCAATGGCATCTTGCCTGAGCCCAAAGTGAGACTCGAATGTCCAGAAACTGAAGCATTGGACACTCAGTGGCTGCCCAAGTCTATACTTGCTTGGAGAAAGTGGTCTTTAAGAGGTTTTATACACTCTTGGTCCTTGAGAAGCAAAGACAGAGACCAACTGGTGGATGAGAGAATGGCAGGAAGGTAGAGGAACAGGACAGGGTGACATTTTCTCTCCCCCCGACTGGAAGAGAGGCCCCAGGACTGGGTGTGTGGAGAGAGTTCCTGGTGTCTATTCACATGGAGGATAGTGGTTTTGAAGAGATTGTGGACTTAACAGTACCTCAAGGAGGTTGGATGGAGATGTGGAAATGGGAGCTGGAGGTTGGGTCTGGTTTGAGGACTCGGTGGCTTTTGTACTCCAACACTGAGCTGGGACAATGGGTGGCAGGGTAGTGTGTAGCTGGGAGAAGTTGTCACAGGAAGCAGCTGAAGCCACTCTTCCCCCATGGGCCTCATTGGGATACAGGGCAAAAGCAATGTTTTGGTGTCCGGGTGACAAAGTGGCAGTGTGGCACAGAAGGGGGAGGAGAATTGCCACCACTACCACCGTCACCACCACACCCCACCCCCCACCCCTGTGAACCACCAGTGACTTCAGCCAAAGCTGCCTGAAGGGAGTGCAGCACCATTTCATGTCCTACCCCAGCAGGGGCCTCTGTGCTCCCACAGGCAGAGGCACCTACCAGCAGCTGGGACAGAGGAGCTATCCACAGGTGGCAATGTCGGTAGCAGACAGCCATGAGTCAGGGTAGGAACCAGAGCACAACAGGAGAAGACTATCTCAGAACACAGGAAGCTGCCAGGGTCTTCCACAGATCCCTGGAGGAAACCTTCAATGACTTAAAGTTGTGGAACACACAGGTGGGTACAGGGGCCAGTGCCATCTGAGTTTTTACTGCTTATGGGACCAATGAGGCCTGGAGAAAATTGAAACACTATTTTACAGCAGACAAAACTGTCTCGAGTACTTGGGCATGGGATAGTCCAACTCTGTAGATGCTGAGCGGCTTTGAAGCATTTCTAAATATAACCTTTGGGGTGAGTAGAGAAGCAGGGATCAAGTTCTGGCAGGGTCTGCTTGGGCTTCATTTGTTCCATTTACCTCTAGGGACATTAACTTAAAAAAGAGGAGAGGCAAAAGCAAAGGGAAGAAAAATAGGGAGAAAAAGAAGGAAAAGAGTTAGGGGATTAATAGGTACAAACTTCTAGTTAGAAAATAAATAAGTCACAGGGATGAAAAGTACAGCCTAGGGACTATAGGCAATAATATCGTAATAATGTTGTATGATGACAGAGAGTGACTCCGCTCATTGTGATGAGCACTGAGTAATATATCAGATAGTTGAACCACTATGTTGTGTATCTGAACACAAATATAACACTGTATGCCAGCTTCATACTTCATCATACTTCAATGATGAAATTTTCTTTAAAAAATAATTGCTATTGCTCTCTAAGATTGTGGCTAAATGAAAATCAGTTTGGGGGCACTGGGTGGCTCAGTCGGTTAAGCATCTTCCTCTTGATCTTGGCTCAGGTCATGGTCTCAGGGTCGTGGAATTGAGCCCCACATCAGGCCCTGTGCTATGCGTGGAGCCTGATTAAGATACTTTCTCTCCTTCTCCCTCTGCCTCACCTGCCCTTCTCTCTCCTTCTCTAAAAAAATCAATAAAAATTCCTTTAAAAAGTTTCCATTTTAAGACATTTTCTTTCCCAAATACATTTTCCAGACACCAATCATGATTCAGTACATCCATTTTTTTTTTCAGTAGAGAGTAAGCTTGACAGTGCTTTGCTGAGCAACCCTGGCTGAAAATGGAGATCCAAACTCCACTCTGGCCTGGAGTGGGACATTGTGAGCCAACAGGGTCGGAGAAGAGGCTAAAGCTGGTTCCCCCAAGGCCCACTGCCTCCTCGCCTCAAAGTTGGGTTTCCCAATTTATTGCCCCCCTTTTTTTTCCAGAGGCACCATTGCTGGTGATTGATACATCAGGCAGCCTGCAGAGCCAGATTCTTATCTTTATTACCATGGGGCTACTAATTTGTCTGCCAACCTTTGTTTTTTCTGAGAATCATTTTTCTCTTCCTGGAATCAGACCCAATGTTTAGGGTAATGGAGCAGCAGATGTGGGTCCTCAGAGAGAATTTGGTGTCTGTCTTCTCTTTCCATCCCCACTGCCCCAGCCCTAGACTGAGTGAGCTGGCAAGACAGTTACCTGTACTATTTACATCAGGGGACTCACAACTGCCCTCTGACCCCTTCCCTTATCCTGCTTCCAAACTGTGGTCAAGTTAGCTTTCTATAATGTTTCTTATCATGCCGCTCCTACTGTTTTTAAAAGATCTATGAGTAACCCAATTACATGGACTGTTATTAAATAAATAAATTGGCCCTATTAGTGTCAGATTCCCCACTATCCTGACTTCTTGTCTTCATAGCCTTTACCATTATTTCAGTCCATCTTACATATGTGTTTTCTCACTCATTACCCCTTCAACGGGAATGGAGTTTTCATTCTATCAGGGTTTTTATCTATCTATCCCTAAAACAGTGGCTGACACATGTTAGATCAACCAATATTGACTGAATGAAGGACTCCACGAATCAAATTCTGTCAGCCACAGTTAATTCTGTTTTTCACAAATGAACTTTATTGACTTTTATGAATACAAATGTAATACATGCTTACTGCAGAGAATCTGGAAAGTACAGAGAAGTAGAAAGAGGAAAGTAAGAACACCCACAATCCTACCACCTGAAGGCAAATACTGTGCATAGTAAGTTCTAACTATCTATGCCTGTTTAAAGACAAGACCTTTATCAAGAGTGCTGGCCACGAAGCACAATAGCCAAGGGGAGCAGGGGCACTTAATTACTGAGGGGGCCACCAAGAGTCAGAGCTAGCAATTTGACACTGAGAAACAAAACAAGGGCCATAGACAACAGATCAAGAAGTCATAAATTGACAACACAAGAACAAATTGGGTTATGATAAGAATGTAGCGAGATGGTGCTTGTCAATTAGCCCAGTACCTGTGACATAATACATAATCAGTAAATGTCAGCCATTACTATGATTACTATTGTGGGTCAAAATGAATGGTTCAAGATGGAGACTATTAACAGGGCAAGGGCCCTAGAGACCCATTTTGGGTGCTATGAGTTGGGGCATATGAAAAGGGTGGTTTAGGAGTGGGCATCACTCTCCTTATAGGTTCCCCTGCCAGGTGAAATGGGACCAGGGCTTCCTCACGTTTGCCTGATGACATGTGGCAAGACACTCTAAGGTGTTTTTGAGGTAGGATATGGTTTCTCCTGCCTAGACTGCTCCCTGGACCAGGAACTAGGGCTGGCCTCAATGGCAATAGGAGTTCAGAACCTCACACACCAAACACTCTTGAAGTCCTCACTTCTGATTGTCAGGGCAAGTCATAGGCATGTGGGGTAAAAGAGAAGGACAAGTCAAACAACTGGGAGTTGGGGGGTGGGTGGGATGTGCCTGGAGGGGGAGGTTGAAGGGGGAAGGTCACAAGATTTATGATGTAATTGAATGGAATGGGTCCAGGAGCCAGTCCTCAAGTTAGCAGCGGAGTCAGACATCACAGGAGAAGATTCCAGAAAGCATTACTTGTTGGTGGGGGCCTTGTTATGGCCTGTGCTCTGTCGAAGGTGGTCATGCAGACCCTCTTGAGGGTCTCCATGCTCTTTCAGGTAGTAACAGCGTTTGGGAACATGCTGGTGCTGGGAGTGAGAAAACAAACAAACAAACAAACAAACAAACAAAAACCAGCAGAGGTAAGAGCCACACTTACTATGATAAGGGAGTTCTGCATGGTTATTGTCAGTAACTTAGCAGTTCAAGAAACTTGGCTTGACCATATACCATGTTAGCGCATAATCTGTGACCGAGGATTAGGCTAGCCAATTTCCCTAGTGATCTGGGTACACAACACATGTGCCTGTAGTTAAGACTCAGCCCCCCCAAAGATGATCCCTCCCTTAGGATAATTGGAGAGTTGGGCCCCAACTGGTTCCCTCACAATCAGAAGACATAGACCTTTAGCCACTCCAGGCTCCCACGAACAGGAGCTGGGGAGTTGCTTCAAAGTGGTTAATACACCCCCAAATAACTGCCTAGCCAGGCCACTGATGAAACTCCAGCTTGGGGGTTATGGGCTAGAAGCTCAACATCTCCCCCTCATCTCTTCCTTATTCTATTCAAAGGAGCATTCCCCATCACTCCCCACCACTCCCCTTGAATGTATTTCCCCATCATTACCTCCTCAGTCTGTTGATAAGAGTTCAGTTCATTCTCCATTGCCTCCTCATTATTCCGTTTACAGGCTGACAGCAGAACCTGGCTGGAGCTGCCCGGGGAATCCTTCTCTTCAGCCAGCTGGCACTCAGTGTAGAGAGACCTGTCTATCAGCTCCTTTAGGCTGCCGGCCACCTTCAGGAAGATCCGGCCCATTTTGGTGGTAACAGCTTCCGAGAGTCCTTCCAGAAACCTGGTCCGTAGAATGGCATCAGACCAAGACAAATGTCGGGCCAGCAGCAGGAAGTCAGTGGCGTACTGCCGGACGGACTTCTGGCCCTGCTTGGGGTGGCAAAGAACAGCACTGAGGATGTCTATCTCGGAGAGAGAGTCATATAAGCCCTGTGATCTGTTCAGGAAGGATTTGTTTTCATTGGAGAGGGGGTTTCCTACCTCCATCTGCAAGATGGACCACCTCTCCGCTGCCCCCAGATGCAGAGACACCAGAAATGCCATTTTCTCGGAGTCGTTCAAAAAGCCCTTCATTTGCTTCTCCTCATTGACCTCCATCTCCTCCTCCACCGAGCAGGCACCCCGGGCTGCTTCCTGTTCTTCTAAGAGGTAACAGAGTGCTGGGGTCAGCATGCCAAAGGATGGGACTTCCTCTGGTGGTGGCTTCATTGTTTCGGTGGTTGGGGCAGTTGTGCGTGGTGTGGACTTTGATCCAGACGCTGTGATGGTGACATGAGAAGCAGATGTTTCTCCAGAGTCTGTGGCTTTGATTTCCAGGATGGACATCGTTCCAGAGGCAGCGGCTGCCATCTGTGGTGTGGACATGGCTCCTGGGACCGGGCTCCTCATCTGTGGCACGGAAATCCCCCCAGGGGCTGTGGCTCTCACAAGTGGCATGGACATCATTCCAGAAGCTGAGGCTGTCATTGGTGGTGCAGGCATCCTTCCGGAAGTTGTGTGTGTTGTTTGTGGCAAGGACATGGATCCAGAATTTGTGACTCTTGTTTGCAGTGCGAACACTGCCCCAGAGGCCATGCTTTTCATTAGTGGCACAGACATGTCTCCAGAAGCCACGGCTGACATCAATGGCATGGGCATCGTTCCAGGGGCTGTGGCTCTCATTAATGGCTTAGACATCTCTCCAGAGGCCATGGCTTTCATTTGTGCAGGGGACATATTTCCAGAGGCTGGACCTCTCCATATCTCTGCACACACAGCTTCAGAGGCTGAAGGTCTCCTTAGTGGTGTGGTCATGATTCCAGAGACAGGGGCTCTTACTAGTGGGGGGGACATTACTCCAGAGGTTGGAGCTCGCATTGATAGCATGCACATCTCTCCAGAAGCTGCAGGCATCATCTGTGGCATGGACGTTGCTCCAGAGGCTGGGGTCCTCATTAGTGGCAGGGCTACCCCTCCTGAGGCTGTGGCTGTCATTTGAGGCATGGGCATCACTTCAGAGGCTGTGGATCTCATTAGCGGTGTGGACACTGCTCTGGGGACTGCAGTCCTCATTTGTGGCATGGGCATCATCCCAGGGGCTGGAGCCATCATTGGTGGAATAGACATTGCTCCATAAGCTGGGACTCTCCGAGATGTGGATCTCTCTCCAGACACCGGGGGTCTCATTAGTGGTGGGGACATCTCTCCAGAGGACAAAGCTCTTGTGAGCAGTGCAGACATCTCTCCAGGGTCTGGGGCTCTCATTAGTGGTATGGACATCATCCCAGAGGCTGGGACTCTCATTTTTGGTGTAGACATCATGTCAGAAACTGGTGTTTGCATCTGTAGTGAGGACATCCCTCCAGAGGTCATGGATCTCATGAACGACATGGACATCCCTCCAGAGTCGTGGGTGCTCATTGGCTGACTAGGCATCTTTCCAGAGGCTGTGGCTCTCATTAATGCTGTGGGTATTCCTCCAGGGCCTGGGGCTCCCATTAGAGGCATGGACATCGTTCCAGAAGCTGCAGTTGTCATCTGTGGTATGGACATGTCTCCAGAGGCTGGGGCTCGCATTAGTGGTGTGGACATCCCCACAGAGGCGATGTCTGTCATCTGCCGGACGGACAGAGCTCCAGAAGCTGTGTCTCTCATTAGCATGGTGGAGACCTCTCCAGAAGCTGTGGTTGTGATTTGCTGCATGAACATTGCTTCTGAGGCTTTGGATGTCGTTAGTGGTTTGGACAACGTGCCCGAGGCCATAGCTCTCATTTGTGGCAGGGACATCACTCCTGAGGCTGTGTCTCTCATTAACAGTGTAGACATTGCTCTGGAGGCTTTGGCTGTCATCCGTGGGGTGGACACGGCTCCAGAGGCTGAGGCTCTCATTTGTGGTACAGCTGTCACTCCTGAGGCTGAGGCTCTCTTCTGTGACATAGACATGGTTCCAGAGACAGGGGCTCTCATTTGCAGTGTGGACATTGCCCCAGAGGCTGGGGCTGATAGTTGCGGGGTGGACATCGTCTCAGATGCTTGGGCTGTGATTGGGTGTGTGGACACTGCCCCAGAGGCTGGGACTCTCCTTAGGGGTGTGGACATCATCACAGAGGCCGGGGATCTCATTCGCGGTGTGGACATTGCCCCAGTGGTTGTCGCTTTCATAAAGCCTGTAGACACTGCTCCAGAAGTTCTGGCCATTGTGAACTGTGTAGACATGACTCTAGAGGCCATGGTTGACATTTGCTCAGTGGACATGGCTCCAGAGGTTGTGACCATCATTGGTGGGGTGGACAATGCTGCAGAGTCTGGAACTGTCTTTAGCAATGTTGGCACATTGCCAGAGGCTAGAGCTCTCATGCATGATATGGACATTGGTCCAGAGTCTGAGACTCTCACTGGTGCTGTGGACATCCCCCCAGAGGCTGCTGCTGTCATTGTTGAAGTAGACATGATTTGAGATTCTAGATTTGGTGTTAGCTGTGGAGGCATCACTACAGAGTCTTGGGCTGACATCAGCTGGGTGGGCATCACTCCAGAGGTTAGGGCTGTAATTAGCAGTGGGGACACTGTTTCAGTGTCTGGAGCTGCCTTTGGCACTGTGGATGCCTCCCCAGCATCTGGGACTGACAGGAGTGGTGTAGACATGGCTCCAGAACCTGGAGCTGACATTAGCGGTGAAGATATTCCTCCGGAATCTGGGCCTGACATTAGCTGAGTGGACATCTCCCCAGAGTCTTGGGTGCTTGTTGGCTGGACTGATGTTGTTTCTGAAGCTAGGGCTGACATTATCAGTGAGGATATGGCTTCCGAGTCGGTGCCTGACATTAGCAGTGAAGGTATCTCTCCAGAGGCCAAAGCAGTCATTAGGACTTTGGACATTGCTTCAGTGTCTTCATCCGTAATTTGCAATGGTGACATGGCCTCAGAGCCTGGAGCTGGCATTGGCTGTGTGGACATCACTCCAGGGTTTATGTCTGAAATTTGGAGTGAAGATACCTCTCCAGGATCTGGGGCCAGCATCAATGGTGCGGACATCGCTTCAGAGGATGGAGTGCTCATCATAGGTGCGGACATCGCTCCAGAGGATGAAGCTGGCATTGCCAATGGTGAGATCTCTGCAGGATGTGCTGCTGCCATTAGTGCTGCGGACATTGTTCCAAAGTCGGGAATTGTCATCAGCCCTGGGGACATTAATCCATAGTCTGAAGTGGACAGCAATGGGGACAACGTTCCAGAATCTGAGGCTGGCATTAGCAAAGGGGACAGTGCTTCTGCATCTGGAGCTGGCATTAGCAATGGGGACAGTGCCCCAGAGTCTGAGGCTGGCATCAGTGGTGGGGACAGTGCTCCAGAGTTTGGTGCTCCCATTAGAGGGGTAGACATGGCATCAAAGGCTGGGGAGGTCATCAACTGTGCAGACATCCCTCCAGGGTCTGACGCTGATGTTGAGATTATAGGCTGTACATGGGAATGCAGGATTTGGACCTCTGCTCGAGTCTCTAGTACTGGTCCAGAGAAGGCTGCCCCCCTGTTTTGGGGTTCAACATTTTCTTCCCTCAGCATATTGTTGAATCGGAGTGAATGTAAAGGTATGGACATATCTGCCATGGCCACAAGATAATGTGGAGAGAGTCCCTAAAGTGATGGTATCAGGAAGTCTTGCTGAAGCCCAAAAGGCAAGAAAATCTGTAAATGGGAAACAAGTTGAGTAGTCAAAAGCCAGTATTGAAAAGAGTGAGGAAAAGACCAAAGATTTGTGACAGAGACCTTTTACACCTGTTGCCAGCTACGTGGTACCAGAAATGGGCCCATCAGGCTAAAGAAGCTGTGCAGCAATGAATGAACTTAAAGCTGGAGCAAAGATCCCTTCCACCCCTATCGTTTTCAAACCAACCCACTTGGTCACACAGCACAGCTCAGCACAACACAGCACAGCACAACCTCTCCATTTATAGATGCTATGAACCTCTGCTAGCTCAGCCTACAGGAGCCTGGGCCGGCCTGGATCAAATGAAGCAGCAGCGCCACCTTGTGGGAAACTGTGAGAAGTACGGCTTCCTGTCCCACCAGAGCACTCACAAGGCAGCCAAAGGACTGGCGGGCCTGCAGGAAAAAGCCCTTTGTCCCAGGCTGATCATTAGTTCCTAGGGCTCATTGAGACCTGCCCGGGGTTGAGTCTCCATTCTGCTACTCTGATGGCCCTGAAGGTTTCTCTCAGGAAAAGCAAGGCACTTATCTGAGACACAAACTGAAGATCCTATTTATGATCACAGCATTCCATGAACTGAAAATCCTGTGTATCATTTTCATTACTGACAAACACCACAGCCACTACTATTACCATGTGTTGCTCACTTAGTGTGTTCCAGGCACTGTACTTAGGCAACTGCATACAAGTTCAAACTGTAAGGTATGGGGATTTGCAAGCAATATCCCGTTTGAATCTGATACCCTGTGTGATGGTATTATTCCCATTTTACCAGCTTTCTCAGATTAGTCAGGGTTGGGGCTAAAATAGGATCACTGTGATAGTAAAAATTGTATGATTTTATTATCACGTCCTCCTCGGGGTTGTCTAACTTTTGGCATCCCTAACACTTCATTAAGTTACTGTTCCAACATCTCTTGAATAGTCTATAGCTTGTACAGATTTCAAGTTTCTCTGATGACGCTTGGGTGGTCAGTCCTAGAGTTTCACCCCCACCTGCCCACCCCCATAAGTGACCCCAGAAGGGGATTCTTGGCACACAGCTTGGAAAGGAACACACATATCACACAATGTCAATGCATTCCCACAGCCTGCCCATGCCAAAAATGGAACACTTATTTGACAATGTCACAAAAGTCATCAATTTCGTGGCATTATGCCTCCATAATAATAATAATGAGATTACTAGCAACAGAATGACCAACAGTGAACATTTCTTGAGCATGCATTGACTGACAAGCACTCCACTAGGCACTTATATGCACCATCTCAATTGGTCCCTACAACAAAGCTAAGAGATTTTAGTACTTCATCTTCATCTTACAAACAAGTTATCTAAGGCCCAGAGAAGCTTAATAATTTGCCTGCAGTCACACAGATCACCAGGTACATTCCATGCCCGACCCCCCCTACTATGCCATAATGTGCTCTCACTGTACTGTAATGATCCACCATGTCTGCCTTCTCGCCCTCTTAGTCACATCATCAACAGCCCTCCCACCCATCTTTAGCCTGGACAGCCCTGAAACGGGGCACAGTAAGAGAAATACTAGCCTCCTGCTGGCACCTTGATTACTCCAATAATCGGTGCAATGGGAAAGATGAGTCAAAAGACCATTCACAGATGTCCACTTCTCATCTTCAGAAAAATCCCTGAACATGCTACAGTTTCCCACCAGGCAAAACCCAGGAAGATCTTACCTTGCCAGTTAGGGAGAAGAGAGTATGTCCTTTGCGCCCCTGGCTCTTTCAGGCTGGCCAGTTTACTTATGCCCCATGCCCAGCCAGTTCATTAAAGTAAGACCCAGTACCAGCAGCTGTTCTCTGCAATCTCCCTTAGCTATCCCCTGCCACGCCCCCCTCCTGCCCGCCAGCCAGCCAGCCAGCCTGCCCGCCCACCCGCCCCACTGCTCCTGACTTGCTAGTGCTTGCTCTGTCTCTCTGGTCCCAGATTCCTGCCTCTATATAGGCTCTGACATTTGCCTCTGGCCACCTTTCATTTGACAGCCCTCCAGAAGCTCCGCTTTAGCACTTGGCCTATGCAACTCCACCCCTCTTCCCCTCACCCCCAATAGTTGCACCAGCCCACTCTGCCCACCTCTGGCTGTCCCAGGGAAAAGAGGAGATGCATGCAATTAAAGAGATGAGACAGAAATGAGACACATCCTCTGCAGCTGAGCAGACCCAGGAGTCCTGGGAACCAGGCAATGTCACCAGTATAATGTGGAAGTGTGGGCAGAGGTTAGAGGTAAGGTGAACCACAGCCACGGCCAGAGGCTGAGTGCAAGCAACAGTCCGGAGAGTTCCAAGAGTTTCAGGTGCAGGGAGAGCAAGGTTTGAGAGGATGGACCGTGGTGCTATTAATAGACGCCTGCCATGGTAATAACAAAAAGCCAATTTGTCCCAGTGTCAGATACACGGTGCGGAATCTGGCAACCAGTGTCTCTGCCACAGGGCAAGAATATGACTGTGAAGCTCTAGGGTGCACAGACAGCCAGCAAAAAAGCACACCATTCTTGAGCATGCCAGGTGAGGGTTTGCTCACAGAAGTAGGGCTCCAGCCTGCTTTCTACATCTGGGGCATAAGGTCAGAGTAGAACTAGCAGAAAGGTTTACCAGAGCCCTCGAACTGTCCAAATCATGATTCTTTTAACCACCAGACTAGGGGCCGAATTGGTCCTTGAGCCCTGAGCAAGACAAAGCCTTCAGGGGGGGAAGTTTAAGTAGAATGGGTATATAGGGAATCAGAGTCTGAGGGTTTGAGGGGGGCATTCAGCTCATTTATAAACCCTTCCATGCTCATAATTAGCAACTAACAATACTCGACCACTCAGGCTAAGCACTATATTTGGGTTATATCCTTTGGGACCCAAGACAACACTTACAACATAGACACCTATGCCATTTTCATTTTGTAAATGGATAAACAGGCTTAGAGAAGTTGCAACCAAGTCCCAGAACTAGCAAATGGCAAAGCTCAGATTTGGGCCCAGGTCAATGTGATCCCCAAATCATTTCCTCTCTTTGGAATTAGACAAGTGGCTGGAAATGCCACAAGTGCTAGACTCCCTGCCATCTTCCTCTTTCCACCCCCCACCAGTGGCTGACTCACTGTGATGGTAATCATAACTAATATTAATAATCATGGTAATATTAATAATAATAACACCAACTGACTTTGATTGAGCTCTTCCCATAGACCAAGAACGGCACTGAGGGCTTTACATTCTCTCATTTGATCCTGACAGCCTCCCTGTGAGCTAGGTTCTATTAGTTCCCACTCTACAGATAAGAAAACTGAGCTCCAGTGAGGTGAACTGCCATGACCAAAAGCACACAGCTCCGTTTGACCCCAGAGCTCCCCCCTCTCCCCTATACCAAGAGATACTCATGGGAAAACCAACAATAGCAACTGCTATTATTACTATTATACCTAATCAGGAAAGCTAGCATTTACTGTGCCAAGCACTGTGCCAAGCACCTTACATACATGATCTTGCTTTTTATGACAACCCTATGTGCCAGGTATGGTTATCACCTTCATTTCCAGATGAGGAATCAGACGCACAGAGAGGTTAACTCGCTTTCCCAAGTTCACACAACTAGAAAGCATGGTTGTTTATGATCAGAAAAATTTGGCAATGACCTCAAATGCCAGTGTTAGAACACAAGTCATGTAATGATTAAACAAATCATGGTGGATTTGTAGCAGCCATTGAAAATGACAAGCTGATTTTTATAAAATAACTATGTGTATTTTTGCATAGAAAAACATACAATCTGGAAGGATATAGAATAGAGCAAAATGTTAACAGTGACCATACCTGAGCAGTGGGATTAAAAGGGATTTCTCTCGTTTTCTTATCTGTATTTTCTATAATGTATAGACTGTACAGATACAAACTATAATGGATCCATATTACTTGTATTTGAGGGGGAAAAGTTATTTTTCTTTTGCAAAAAGGTGTGCTACCCTGGGGTTCTATGTCTAGCCCTCTTTCCTGCTCTCCCTGCATGCTCTCTAGGGATCTTCAAGCAACCTTACTCTCCCAACACACTTAAGGCTTGTGCTCTTCGGCTCCTCAGTTAGTAGTGACCTCTGAAAAATGTATCCAGTGGCTTGCATTTATTTTGTATTTTGTTCTGCTCTGTTTTGTTGTGAAAAGCAATCTCTCATTTTTCTAACTTTTATTTATGCCTGATAATGACACAAATAATCTAGGAACATGGTCTCAGGATAAAAACTTGAAATTCTACATGTAGATAAAGCTAGTCCCGAGCCTACCCCACCCCCCATCCCCTCAAGTCCCATTCCTCCGTCTGTTCACAGTTGGGTGTGTCTCCTTCCAAACTTTTTCTAGCTGCAATGGCATTCAGAGTTCATATCATGCAATTGCTTGCAAAACCCAGTGTGTGGAAAGAGCTACAGTTGGAAAACCATTCTGGCACTGGTCACGCCAGGATTCCAAGGTCTGGTCGCTGGTGACCAGTCGTCATCAGCGTACTTCGAAGGAGGCTACTGAGAGAGACACAGTTCTCACTGCATGCTCAGTCCATTTGGGGCACAGACTATTAATGTCAGTGCCTCTACAAACACAGAAAGGGGAGGCCTTCTAAGGAAAGAAAAGCCCAGAAATTGCTGCTTAGCATCTCTTAGGTCCCTCACGTCCTGCCCAGTCTGCATTGATCAATATGGCTAGGAGGTATCATGATCCTGCCGCCTCACAAACGGTAATTGAGTTTGGGGGATTGCATGGCAAGCTGCTCGGGGAAATAAGAATAAACAAGAGACAGTTCAATATGTCAACAAATAGCTCTCCAGCTCTTGAAAATAAACCTTTCCCTAGATTCTCGACAATATCCTCTCCCCCAGCCCTAGCAAACAAGCACCTGGTTAAGTGAAAATAGACCACCTCGGGATAATGATAAAGAAAGACCTGGTCTATGTCAGGGTCCTCTGCCTTCCCTGATCAATTAGGGAGGGAGAAACTCTCCTCACCTATTTGCTCCCCAACAGCCCTGATGCTTCAAATGCCCACTCGGCTCTTTATAAATGAAGGGGAGGTGGAAATAGCCAGCATTTACTGAATGTTCACCCTGCCAGGCAGCACTTTACATACATCACATTATTTATTGCCCAATAAACCAATGAAGTGGGGTGGTTTTTTTAAACCCCATTTTATAAATCAGCGAAAGAACTGAAGTAGAGAGAAAATAAAATCAAGCTACTTACCTTGGCTCTCACGGCTGAGAGAGTGAAGCTGCGCTTGTCACTTGGGTCTCTCTGACTCAGCTGGTGCTCTTAACTCACGGGAGAGTCACAACACTGTCTTCAAGTCTGTGAAGGGCTGTCATATGGAAGAGAGGGTAGGTGTGTTCCGGGGAGCTCCAAGGAGAAAGATTTGACTGTTAGTTGGGAATTACGCTTTCATTGGATCTGCTGCAAATTCCCCAAACAACATGTATATGCATGTCCAACTCTATAGGGATAAGAACATTATAAGAGGAGCAAACGGAACTGCCTCATGTTAGGTGCTGTCCTGAAGGATCTGTGGAATCGGAGAGAACAAGAGGGATACCAGAGGACTAGGAGTGGGCAGTGTCCCAATTTTCTTCAATAAGGAAACTACAGACCAGTATACTGTAAACTCCAGAGCTGTAAGCTTAATGTCAATCCTCAGAGAGATTCTGCTGCAGATTATGAAGCAGGTAATTTATAAGCACTTAGGACATAAGTGGTCAGAGGAGGTACCTCGAGGTACTGGCAAAACTGGACCAATTAGACCAGGTTCCCATATTCACAGCTATTGCAAAGCAAAGAAATGGGGGACTTTGCTGGATTTTGATTTTTCCAAGGAAAGGCATTAAGAAACAAAACAAAACAACCCCAAATTATCATTTCATGAAAAAAAAAAAGCAAGGGCTTTCTCTAAACACGAAAAGAGAAGGCAGTCCTCTCAGAATAAAGGACAGTCGTTTAAATAAATAGATTTCACTTTACAGAACACGGACTACATAGTCCTCGGGCATTCTCATTGCACGGAGGGCTGCTGCAATTTTCCTGAAAGGTGGGCACTTGTCCAAGGACCTGCTTTAGGGAATCATTCAGAGCTAGAATATCAACATAGATAAGATCAAATACCTATAATACAGGAAGGCTCTCTGGCCAGAAGACGGGAGAGCAGAGTTTGACCTTAGCCTAAGTGAAGACACTCACATTAGATAAAGAAAGCGTCTGCAGGAATGAATGTGAGAGAAATAAAAGTGGCCAAGCTCAGATTCAAGCCATGCTGAAACAGGACTTAGCCAACACATCTGACCTATGCCACCCCTTGGACGACGTAGCCCTCATGTCTGATACGTGCCTGATGCCATTAAGTGTTTGGATCACAGACCTGTTTCCGGGTCTCTGATCCGGAAGGATCTCCAAGCAAAATTCAGACCGTAACTCGTCTTCCCAGGCAGAGTTCCTAAAGGCAGATCAATTCAAAACTGGCTCAATACCATGGCCAGAGTAGGGCTCTTTCCACGGCAACCCAAGAAGTGGCTGCCAGCCTTGATCCTGTCCCATCCAACATTTTTATCAATGGCATTAATAAAGGCGTGAACGGAATTCTTACACAATAATTGTAGGGCTGAGAATGGCCACATTCGGCCGAAGAAGTTAGGTTTACATTTTCAATCCCATGGTTTACAATCCATCTCTCCGTATTTGGTCATTTTTTCTCCTGTTCTTTGTTGCCCATGCCCCCAAGTTCCTGCAATTTGTGCTCGTCGTGGAAAATGCTTAGTGAACACATGTGGGCTGGGAGCTCTGTACCTTGCAGAGCAGATGGGGTCCTCCAGACAAACTGCTGGGCATTCATCTCAGCCCTGTCACTTGCCCTGAGATAACCAGTGTCGGGGTTCACTTCCCGGATCAGGAAAGAGGACAAGCTGATATCCTCTTGCAGAATCAGCCCCAGATCCAAGGAGTTTAAATTGGAGTCTGGCCCCATCTGTTGACATTGACCTTGTTCTTGAAGATGAGGGCAAGGCAGTACACAGTACCCCCAAACTTTCCCAAACTGAATTTCGATGAATGTGATCAGGGAACCTCTGTGCCAGCCACCCCCTAAAAGGACTGCTAAAATGCACATGCAGATTTGAGGAGGTTGGGCGGAGGTGGGATGCACCCCACTTTCCAAGAGTCAGACTCAGTAGGTCTGGGGTGGAGCCAAGGAAGCTGCATTTTGACCCAAGTGATTCTGAAACCCTAAAGCTTAAGAACCATTGCCTTAGGGGTACCTGGGTGGCTTAGTCAGTTAGGCATCTGCCTTTGGCTCAGGTCATGATCCTGGGGTCTGGGATCAAGCCCCACATTGGGCTCCCTGCTCAGCAAAGAGCCTGTTTCTCCCTCTCCTCTCTGTTCGTGCTCTCTCTCTCGCTATTTCTGTCTCTCTCTGTCTCTCCCTCTCTCTCTCTCTCTCTCTCTCAAATAAATATATAAAATCTTTAAAAAAATAAAGAACCACTGGCTTGGGGGGGGGGCAGTCATACAGCCTGATTTTTACATACAACAAGCCTGGACTTCAACCCTAGAACTTAATTACCTGGCCTCAGTTTCCTTGTCTGCAAAACAGGGAGAGTAATAGTACCTACCTCAAAGGCTCTTGGAATGTTTTAAACAACAAAACATGTGACAAGTGTCTGGCACCTAGGTGAAGCTCAGTAATCTCCCCTGCTCCTGCTTATTCGTGGGACCTGCTTCTCTGCGTTCACTTTCTGCTCCAGGTGTCAACTGTTCCCTCTTTCTACAGCTCATATTCAAACTCCCCAAGTGCGAGACTCTCATTGGCCCAAATTTAGTCACAACTGTGCTTTTTGGGCCAAGTTCTCATCCTGGGGTCCCTCATAGGCTGCTTGCCAGCCTATAGAGTGACTGCTCCTGGATCAGATGCCCTCTCCTGGCTCAATCAGCTATTGCCAGAAGGAAGCTGGGTCACGTGGTACCAAACATAACCACCTATTCATAAGAAACTGCTATTTCCCCCAGCTAGGGTCTGTGGATGGAAACTCCTTAGGAGGGGCCCGTGGGTGTGGCAGGAATTCTGAGGCTTAGCCCATCCAGTACACCTAGGCTTCTCATTTATCCAGCCTGCCAAAGGAATGAAGCATTCGAGTTCACTGAATTCTGACTTTTCATCTCCATCAGGCCAGGAACACCAGTCTTCAGTCAAAGGGTTGGGGGAGGTGACAAGAACAACGAAAAGCTTAACCCTAAAATGAGACCGTGCATTTCTAGAAGACGTCTTTGAGTTTTTAAAGCACTTTCATATCTATTTCCTCATTGCAGAGCTTGCAAACTGGCGGTCCCAGACTGGGTCTAGACTGCAGACAGATTTTCCTTGACCCATACAATGTTTCTGAGCATATTTTAAAAATTAGTTGCCAACCCTGAAAAAGTCAGGGACTTCCTATAAAGAGCGGGATTTCTGGCTCCTCTGGGGAAAACAGAAAAACTCAGCTCCTCGTTCTGGCAGCAGTCAGCTGGAGCTAAATATGCTTCTTCTGTATGTGAGGCATTGGCTCACCAGTTTGCTTCAGTACCCACCCAGCCACCTCTACTTTTCCACAATGACTTATCTGGCCCCTATAGCCATCTAAAGCCTCAATTGAACCCCATGGACTAGATAGAGAAGGCGGTTAAGAGCACAGATTCTGAAGCTCAACTCTGGGTTAGAATCCCAACTCAATTTTGTACTGGCTTTGGGACCCTGGGCGAGTGATTTAATCTCTCTGGGCCTTGGGATTATGACAGTAATGTCCATATCATAGGGTTATGGGTCTCACTAATTGAGTTTAGGCATACAAACTACTTAAAACAATAATTGGCATGTGCCAAGCACTAAATATTTGTTCCTTTCTTTTAAAAAAAATTTTTATTTATTTGACAGAGAGAGAGAACATGAGCAAGAGAGGAGGGACAGAGGGAGAATGAGAAGAAGACTCCCTGCTGAGCAGAGAGCCCAAAGCGGGGCTCAATTCCAGGACCCCGAGATTATGAGCTCAGCCGAAGGCAGATTCTTAACCAACTGAGCCACCCAGGTGCCCTGTTTGTTTCTTTCATTCATCCACAGTTCCTTACCTGCCTTTCTAACAACTAAGAGATTCCGAAAACTGAAACTTTATGGCAAGTTTATTCAGTGGCAAAATTGGACTCGAATCAACAGGCTATTAATTTATCCCAGTTATAAATATTAATGTATTCAGGCATAGGAGACTGCCCCAGATTCCACTAGGGGTGTTATATAACAGATATGTACCATAGTGCTTTTCTAAAATCAAAAACTCCTGAATTCTAAAAGACACCTAACTGCAAGGACTGGAGACAAGGAATTATGCACCTATGTTATTATTAGTTTGTATACCCACTTGACAGATGGGAAAATGGAGCTACTGAGGGTTAAGCAACTAGCCCAAGTCCCACACCTTGGAAGTAGAAATGATACTGACCCTTAGCATGAAGCCCACAGTGTCTAGTACGATGGTATGCTTCAGGCTTACTATACACATGTTGATGCAGGAAGCTAGTGGCTACTAACTAGGAGGGTCCCCCGAAGAACCAAAAAATGCCACCATCTACTGAGAGTGACAAGCCTGTCCCATAGCATTCTTCTGACTCTTTGCATTAATCTTTACATACACTGTTGTGTTAGGGTTAGGATGGGGATTGTCATTATTTGCATTTTACAGAGGTGGAAGCTAGGGTCCAGAGAAGAGAAGTAACTGCCCCAAGTCACACAGCAGAAATCAGGCCGAGCTGGAATGAAAAACCCAACCTCTGTGCTTTATCTTCTTCGACCCGAGTCAGGTCTATGGAAGACATATGCTAAACTTCCTATATAACTGACCCACTTTCTCTGCAGATCACCCGAAAACTCTCAACATACCTGATGAAAGGAGAGCATCCTGAGATCACAGCAAATACTAAAATGAGATTGTATGTCTGGGTGGAGACCTCATCCTTCTCAGTATCATTGGCAAGGATGTACAGGTGCTGTCTGCTCAGAAGCCAGGGACAGGAGATTGTCCCAATGCCAACAAAGTCACATGGAGAGCCCCCACTATTTGCTCTTCTCTGTTGACTTAAGAAGCTGACATTGACTTACGCCAAAGCCAAAGGCTGAAGGTAATGAAAAAATCTGCTGGAAAGGGAATTCCACCAGTTTTAAAGCATTACCTTAAAGAGACCTTCACCCAGTATCAGTCCCCCTTGTTTGAAATGCAGAAAATAGAGCGCTGTTATTTTAGAGTGTCAGCACATCAGAGACCTGGGATGAAACAAGCAGCCCTGGGACCTGCCACCAGTCCCCTGCCTCCGCACGGATGTGCAAGCTTTCTGACGCTGCCATCAACTCAAGCAAGTTGGCAAAGGGAAGGCAGGCCATGCCCCAGGTGACCTTGTGCCTCTACTAAGCTCATGGCTGGAGTTCCTCCTCCCCCACCCCCCAACAAATCCACACTTTGATCACACACCCACAGAGACCCAGATGTTTCAATTCAGCAATTCTTTTTCAGGTTTCAGCAAGGCATTGGCAGCCTGAGCTATTTTGGGACACTTTCTCTGCTGTGGATGCCACTTTTAGAATACACCAGGAACATGCTAAGAACCTGGAGCGCTCGGTCCCGGACCCATTTTCGGGCTTGCTCGCTCTCCCTTTTTCTGTGGGCTGATCCGTTTGGGGGACAGATGCTCTTGCCAACCTAATCCCAGGAGCCTGACTACCTGGCCCGGCCACACAGGCTCCAAGAGGCACTGTGGCTGCCAGCACCCTCACGGTGAGGGGCACAGAGGTCCCCGGCAGCCTGGAGAGACAGATGTCCTAGGGGGTGGTCTGAGTGTGCATGTGGAGTGAAAAGACACGGGCTGGAGGAGGAGAATGATAAGATTTTCCAAACATCTTATTCTTCCAATCACCACTTCCTAATCTGATGCAAGTGACTCGGCAGGCATTCAAGAGCCTGTGGTCTCCATTTTCCTGCCCTAAAATCCTCTGCACCTGTAAGTACCGGGGCTCACTGCGGCTCACACTGTCTTTTGGGGAGGGGGAAGGGGCAGGGCCCGAGGGAGGTCATCAAAATCTGATTCAGGTGTGGGCAGGCCCATGGCGTTGGAAGAATTCCTGACAATCCCCCCCCCCCCCCACCCTTCGGAACTGCTTCTTAGTTTACAGAATGCAAACACCTCTTTACTCTTTCCCAAACACCCCCCTCCAGGCATGTCAGAAACTTCGCCCATCCTTCAGGGTCTTCTGTTTATCAATGCTGTGCACACTTAATTTCTCATGTTAGACTTAATGGGAGAAGCACACCCCTGGCATTTTAATTTCCTCAATGCCACCACAGCTACTATTGTGGGCACAGCCCCTGCTGGCTTCTCCATTTTTTATGCAGCAATTTGCTAAAATAGTGAAAGATGTGGTAAGAAGGAGGATATAAATGAGAATTTAGAAACTCTTCCATGGTTTAAAAAAAAGGAGGAGCAATGTGGTTCAGCACAGTGAGAAAGGTTGCCACAATGGGGAGGCTTCATGCTCTGCAGTGAAAGGGTCCCTTTTGCTGCCTTCCTATTTTAATGAAAGAGACCAAAATAGCCTACAGGCTCCCCAGGAAAGAAGCATTTCAGATGCTTTTATTTACCACTTTCCTGAGAGGCTGGACTGCCTCTGGCCAGCCTGTCATTCCTGAAGCCATAACAAATGGGGGGGGATGGTATTCAGCCCTTCTGTTGGGGACTGCTCCCTGAATTGCTCTCAAAATGGCCCAGGATAACAGAGCCAGGCCCTAATGCTTACCACCCCCCTTTGACACCAAAACCAAATCATACATAGGCTACAGAATTTGTTTGGAGGCAAGTGTAAGGACTGTCTTTGGTAGGAAGTCATTTGGAAAATGCACTGTGAGCCATCCCAAACTCAGTGTCCTTGTAGGCTTTTGTGATTACTTCCTCAGCCATGAAGTAGGACGGGACAAGGCCAGCAGGTCTTGCTCTGTTATCTCCACATGGCCCCATAGAAGAAATCCTGTCATTGGCATAAGATGATGAAAGGTATAAGATGATCATTAGACCAAGGATGGCTACCTTCGATTTCTCAGGCCGTTAATATGGGTGCTGGAGGAATTAAAATGGGAAATTCACCTTGTGTCCGGTGGAGACCGAATGAGTTCTCAGGCTCTACAAGGAAACTGGCCTCAGGAGGAATTTGGTTTTGCTTTGACTACTGCCTGTTTGTGTGGTCTTTAGTAGCTCATGCAGTTTCTCAGCCCTCCTCCTTCCAAAGAGTTCTGAGAAAAAGATGCTTGAATCATGGAAGTTAATGGTCTGGAAGACTTTTTTGTCGAAGCCTTGAGTGCTGGGTGGGGGGAGGGGGGGCCGCTCTATGTGATGGATTCTGATTATAACCAAAATAATCCAGGTTCTGGCTTGGCAGCCGCCTGCATTTTATATCAACCTTATGGCATTCCAGGAGTATTAAGAACGTTCCCTTGCCCTTCCAAATCTCTCCCCATCCACTCCCAAGGGCTCGAAAATTCTTAAGTACATAATTCTTTGACTTGGGGCTTTGGCATCAGTTAAAATGCCAACCTCTTGGGAGGGTCAATCTGTTAAGCTTTACCTGGATGCATCCCATCCTGACAGCAGCTTACTGAGGCAGAGACTCAGGACTAGGGTAATAAGACAAAGACCCACTTTGTAAAACAGAGGTACACGGAGTAGAAAGACTCCCACATACTAGTGTGGGACAGAAGGTAGGACAGTTCCCCTGCTGGGGCACCCTTGGGCTCTCGAAATGGTTTAAAAAAAAAACTCAGTGCAAAGAATCAAACAAATTGTCACCCCTTAACCCTGGCACTTCTCCAGTCCAGGAGGGTGGGCCTAATTAAGGAAGAGGGAGCACACAGGGAATTAGGCTTTGAGACTCTGCTCCCAGCCTTTCCTCCCTCTGGGGCCAGCATTGAACTTCTACCTCTGGGGATTCATGATAGATAACACTGACTTGCATTGTTCACCAAAAGCTGTAAGGCATTCCCCTATTCCCACATCCTTCCTAGGGCCTAGTGGACAGGGTTTTGGGGGAAGACTACCGGATTTTAAATCCTGGCTATACCACTCCCTAGCTGTGCGGCCTGGGAGCAAGTCATGTAACCTACCTGAGCCTCATCTGTAAAATGGGCACAATAATAGTAGGATCACACAGATAGTGTTCAAATGAGCTGATGCATATAAAGCCCAGCACAGTGTCTGGCACAGAGCAAGTGCTTAACAAAAATAGACAGTGGCTAAGATCCCCAGCTCTCTGCTGTGCACATCATCAGAGAATGGATTAGAGCATCAGATGGTCCTGCACACTGCAGACCTAACACCACTAGTTTTTCAGGGGCTCACCATTTCCTGAAAGTAGCCCTCCACTCCTTTTCCACTGAGTCCCACAAGGTAAGAGTGTCCCCAAGCCTTTCCTCACAATGAGTTCTGCCTTCACTCCATCCCCCCCGCTAACTAAATAGATAGAACCTCTGCTAAGGATTCATGAAATCCTTCCCTGGCCTTCCCCCAACCACACAGTCTGAGCTTCACTGCAGTGAAAGGGACTTATCTCTGGGAGGGCAGGGTCCAGAAGCATGCAGGTCCCAAAGCACTAACAAAAAGGAAAAGAGTTCCACCTAAAACTTTGTCTGGTTCTTGCAAGGCTCAATGCATCTGGAGCATGCAAAGATACCTAGCCACTGCCACTTGCACCAACTATGGCTCCCTGACCCTGTAGCTACTGGCCCACAGCTGCTCTCCCCCCCCACACACACACACCCCTTCTTCTCCCCCTCCCTCCCTCAGGACACTCCCTTGTCTGGGCTCCCCGGTGCAGCAGCTTCAAGAGGCTTTCCTTCACTTCCTCTCTTCTTCTCCCTCCCCACCCACTCCGGAGGTTACAGAATCCACTCTCTTGCAAGGGGTGTGGTGGCAGAAAGAGCTCTGTTTTCTGTGCAGGCATGCCCTCAGCGTGCTCTCTGCATTCTAGTCCTCCTGGCTTCTCCGCTTGGCCGGGGGGAAGGGGAGGATGGACCCCAAGGCATGCCTATGGTTCCTCTAGGATCAGAAGACAGAGAGGACAGAGTCACAGGACTCAGATTCCTGTAACCAGCCCTAGCCTACATGACTCTCTCTGGGAGGACGTGTAAATGCCTTCTGAGTCCCGGACCTTCACTGGTCCAGGTAGTAGCTTCTAAGCTGCTTCACAAAGACCCCGAACAATTTCACGTATCTGGACTGCAGACCTCAATCCGCCTGAGGTGCCAAATGGGCGAGAGCCTTTATCTCAAGGCATTTTGAGCTGGTTGGGGCTATTGATAGTAATAACATCTACCTGGTAGAGTTGCTCTCGTGGAATTAGGAGTTATCTCCTATAACATGTTTAGAACCATGCTGGCCTACACTAAGCATGCAGCAAACATCCACTATTATTGTTACTGTAAATATTACATCTATATGCATAAACAGGGCCTGTAATATTCATGAAGAATAAATGAGTTCTTGCGTATAAAATGTATAGAACCATTATTAGGGTGGTCCCAGGGATTTAACCAAGAAATCCATAGATGTCTTCAGGGCTTCAGGAGAGACAGAGGCTGTTCTGGATACATAGATCTGGGTGGGGAGAAGAGCTGGTCAGGGGTCATGCAGAGGCTCAGAAAGAAGATGGCAGTTTGGGGTCTCTTACAAATTCAGAGTATGACTAAAACTCTCATGCCTAACTTGTTGTTGTGAATTTGTGGGATTATGGGATTTGGTTATGGGGCCTGCCTGGCCTAATTAAAGTTTTAGGACTCCTAGGAGACCGACTGTGGTTCATACAGACTGGGTCTTTAGAAATGCCTCATGAATGTACTCCTGGCTCCTTCGCACTGAAGACTCAGTTGTGTACACTGAATGTTCTGGAGGTCATTGTGTAGCTGTGGTATTTGTTCTGTCCCAAATGCCCAGTCATCAACGCATTGGATTGCATTGGAAGACACCCCCCACCTCCACCCACCGCCAAGAATTCAAAGCTCATGGCCCCTGTGTGGACATGGGTTCTGCACACGAAACACCTCCCTTTGCCCTGGAAAGTGGCCACTGCTCCTGAGGGGAAGGGATGATGTTTCTGAGGGCACCTGGAAAAAACATATCTTGTCACCCCAGGCTGGTGTTCCCCACCAAACACCTGGCTCTGGCCCTAGCCTTTGCCCTGGGGGAGTAAATGGGAGAAGAGACACTCCATCTGGTCCTATGGGGTCAACCAGTGCCACTTGGACCCTGGTGTCATCTCTGCCTCCATCTCCCATCCCGCTTCCTTCTGGACATGTCCACTTGCAAGCCTCACTGCGTCCGTGTCCAAGCTGAGCTTGTCACCTGTCTCCACTCATTATTTGGCCAACTAAAAGTCTGTATTCCCCATCTTGGTTAACAATATCGCCACAGACCCAAGCTGCCATCTCAGGGTCATTGTCACATTCTCAGTCTCCTTGACCTTCCAAGACACCCAGCCCTGTGATTTCTCCCTGTGGACACGTCCCTGGAGTGGCCCCTCTTCTCTGCTTCCACTACCACAGTCCTGGTCCAGAGCACTTGACACCTCTTGTGAGGACCTTGCGATGGGCTTCCAATGGGTCTACTTGATTTTGTCTTCTCTCCCTTCCAGTCCTTCCACACTCTGGCACCCAGAAAAAAAATGTTGTTTTCCTGGTCTGTCATTCTTCTTCCTTAATAAATACCTTTGATGGCTCCCTATTGCTCACAGAACAAAGTGCAAAAACTCAGCTTGGCCAACAAAGCCCTGGACAAGCTGATCCCAACCACCTTTTCCACTCCCTTCCAACTGCTGCCAACTGTGCATCCCACACCAGGTGCCCCACCATTCAGAACATGAACCTTCACACAAATACTGTTCCCTCTGCCCGGAATGTTTTTCTCCACCTCCACTGCTCCTCCTGGAAAAACCCTCCATCCCCCTGGATCCAGCTCTAACGTCCTTCATCTGTGATGCTTCCCCAACTTCCCCAGATACTGGGTCATTCACCATTGGTGCCCCCATGCTATGTTTCTCAGCTACGGCACCTATTGGACTACGAGTACTGTGTGTCTTTGTCTCTCCTATTATATGGAAATATCCCCAAAGGCTGCCTGGGACCATATTGGGTTCCCTTTTGGATTCTCAGTGTTCCCCAGGCTTGCATATGCTAAGCGGCTGGTTTCCTCATTTGTAAGCTGCAGATGAGAATAATAGCTGCTACTTCCTAGAGTTGGAAGGATTACATGAGATCATGTATTTAATATTTTTGCAGATAATGACAAGGAAGATGTTGATGATAGGAAGGAAGAATGATTAGTATTCATTCAGTGCTCTCTAGGGGGCTATACACCATCCTAAACTCTGCGTGGATGAATCAGCTAAACCGATGAGTTAATCCATGGAAACTGATAGATTGATTGTGTGTATGTGTGTATCCATATGTACTACAAACATCATACAGATGACATATATTATAACCTATGTACTCCACCCTGTACCTGACACTTAATGGGGACTCTGGTTTTCCTTTCTTTCCCCATCTTTCCAACCTTTATCATTAGCCCTCACTACCCATCACCCTCCCCCAGGGCTGCAGTAGGAGAGAGGTGAATACAGAAGTTGTCACTTTCTTTGAGGACAGGGGCCATGCTGTACCCTGTTTGAGGCCCACATAAGCGCTGGCATGATAGGAGGCACGTGTATTAGGCTCTCAATTAGCTCTTAGGCTGGGCTCAGCTGAAGAGGTCCTAGTTTTCATCAATCGCTGAGGCAGGTCTTTGAGTCACGGCTGGCAGGTTCTCAAGCGCACAGAGAGAGCAGCAGCCAGAGCCAAGGAGTAGAAGCCCTTCTGGCAGCACCCTGCTGGGGATGGGGTACCAGGCCCAGAGGCTGACAGCCTACATTCTAGATGCAGCTCTGCCACCTACCAGCCTGATGACCCCATGCTGATCGCCCTGCTTGCCTGCGCCCCAGGGTCCTCACCTATAAAACGCTGCCCCTCGGGGCTGTCTGAGGGTGCATGGCATGACAGCTGTGAAAGCTCTTTGCCAGAAGGTTGTGCAGAAGTGCGGTGTTGCTAATTTCAAGTGCCAGGACTTCACTCAGTAGAAAACATTTAGGAAGTGGGGATGGAGGAAGAGAGCAGGGGCTTGCGTATCCAGGACATATGGGGGCCTATATTTGTTGTCCTCCCGCTTAGCAGCATTAGTGATTCAAGCTGGTGCTGCCTGCGGAACACTCTGTCCTTCGAGTTCCTCAGGGACAGGAGAGATTGCAGAGCAGCATGGCTTAAGCCAGCGCACAATACTTTGAAAAATAGAGTGATAACGATGAGGCGCCACGCACACAGGTTCACACGCGCGCATTCACACTCCTGACGGCCCCTGATGCAGCCACGCCACAGCAGCTGGAGCTAATTACAGACAACAGCTCCTTCTCCAGCTCTTTTTCTTGAAACTCTCCACCAACCCCTACCCCCATCCCCAGCACCCACCCCTGGGGATTGCCTGAGCTCTAAGAAGGGGTTTCACTGGCGCCACCCTCACCACCTAGAAAGAGAACATGGGGGGGCGGAGGGTAGAGGCATGTAGGTGTATGAAGCCACCATGTGGCTCCCTGTCTTGTGGGGGTGGGTGGGAAGGAGGGGGTGAAGTGGGCTAGGGGGGCCAGGGGTGGGGAGCTGGCTGGGATACAGATGCAGCTTTGTGTTAACAGATGTGCTCTCCTGGCAAGAGAGAGCCCAGGCACTCAGCTCCTCCCTCCTTCCTTCATCTGAATCTATCCAGGGATCCCCTCTTAACCCTTCTCCTTCTTCAATCCTCTGCTTCCTCTTCAAACTCTGTATCTGGAAAAAAGCTCAAGAAATGCTGAATGGAGGGATGGATGAATACATGAACCCTCCTCAAACCCGTACTCCTCCCAAGCCCTGTTCCTACCTCACAGACCACAAGAACCCTGCAAGCCCTTTCCCCTGCTTTGATTTCCAGATACTCCCCCTGGACAGTTTCAACTCTCCCCTATATGCTCCTGATCTTTGTATTGCTCTTTCCAGCCCAGACCTCGCCAGCTGCCCGAATATCCCTCACACTCCTCAAACCCAACATGACCCATATTCAATTTGTCAGCAATGACATCCCAGGGGAGGTTTCTAACTGTGTGCGAGTCCCAGTCTGCTGAGGGGCCATGGGAGGAGGGGGGGAGGACTTGCTGTATGCCCCCTAGCAGGCTAGGGACAATGTGCACGTTAGCACAGTCATGGGGCAGACTCCCAATCCTAGGGCCTGTCTTCATGCTAGGATAGCCAAGTACTTCCCTTCACCCTTATAATAGTCACCTCCCACCCATAGGGAAAGCAAACTTGGGAACTCAGGCAGCTAACTGCCCAATCTGGGCTTTTAAGATCCTGGTTACCATTCCTCTTCATTCTGGAACCCTGTCCCCAAGCCCACCATAACCCTGCCACCCCACCTCACCCCCACCCCCCACCAGATAAATATTGAACCAAGATTAGTGGAAACTGGGGATTTCATTCCATCAGAGGAGCACTTCAGGGAAGACCTAGAATGTTTACCGAGAGTCCACACTAGAATTCTTTCCTCGTCTTGGCAAGGATAAGAGCAAATAAAGCCCCCCTTTCCTATAAGCCCTCCTGCATTTGGACAACAGCCAAAGGAATGGGTTACAAACACAGTGGCCTTTGGTTCCTAACAGCCTTGGGGCCTGTGAAGGCAGGATCCAAATTTCTTCCTTCATTCCCAGCGGTCCTGAGTGCCATACACCACGACAAATGCAAGGTGTCATTATACCACTGTAGTATAGCCACATCTAGGCATTTTCAGATTTTAAAGCAAAGTAAAAGCTCTATCACCGATTCCAGACTGACACACAAGACATGAAGTAATTTATTTAAGGCACACATGTATAATTTCAAAACATTCATTTGTTCAGTCAGCACAGGTATATTAAGCACATCAAAGAGCCATAATCCATGGATTCTGCCTTCAGACAGCCCTTGTTCTAGTTGAGGGGAGAAAAACCATATGCAAGGGTTAAATGACAATCCAGGACCATGCCAAGTCTCAAGCATGCGTCGTGTGGTTCTTGCAGTCCCTTTGGCAGTAAATCTTTTTGCCCTACTGCTACTATCACTACTGTTGTGCTCTTCTCCGATATAGGATGGTGGTGGATATATCTCTAGGGTACCTGGGTTCATAGCTGAGTTCCATCATTCCTTAGCTATGTGAACTTGGCCAAGTTACTCAGCCCCTCTGAGCCCGGTGCCTCTTCTGTAGAATGAGGACAATAACAGCACCTCTCTACAGAGTTGTAGAGAGAATAAAATGAGCTAATACACATGGCACAGTTAGACCAATACCTGGCACCTTATAAGAACTCAATGACGCTTAGTCAGTGTAGCGTCTGCCTTCAGCTCAGGTCATGATCTCAAGGTCCTGGGATCGAGCCCCTCATCAGGCTCTCTGCTTAGCCAGGAGTATGCTTCTCCCTCTCTCTCTGTGCCTCCCCCATCATGCTCTTTCTCTCTCTCAAATGAACAAATAAAATCTTAAAAAAAAAAAAAGAACTCAAGAAATGTTAGCATTTACCTACTATCCTTTGTTACCTCCAGAGGTCACGATTCTTATTGGGCTTCCAAAGGAAGCTCATGGATGTCTTATTCACTCATCCATTTAATCAATAAATATATGTTGAGCATCTACAAGTCCCTGAGCTAAGACCAGTTTATATTTTTAAGGATTTTATTTATTTATTCATGAGAGACACTGAGAGAAAGGCAGAGACATAGGCAGAGGAAGAAGCAGGCTCCCTGCAGGGAGCCTGATGCAGAACTCAATCCCAGGACCCCGGAATCACGACCTGAGCTAAAGGCAGATGATCAACCACTGAGCCACCCAGGCGTCCCTAAGCCCAGTTTATATAGGTAAATAACACATGGCTCCTACCTGTGAGACTAAATAGTGGCCTGGAGCATCTGGAAGAAGCAAACAAATCCTCCCTAAAGGAACACACCATCCATCAGTTTTAATCGGATTACCATGGATAAAGTGTGGCCAAACATGAACTCATAATCCAAAATTACAAAGCACACAATGAAGCCAGAAACAACCAAAGCAGTATTAGATCCTCACAGATTCAGATATTGCAGTTTTGTGATAGAACTTTTTTTTAAGTTTGGAAGTATTTTTTAAAAAAAGCAAAATACTTTGAAAACATAAACAAAGAACAAGACACTGGCAGAACAAAGTGACCCTTTCTATGTTACACAGCTAATAACGAGGGATTCGAGTCAGGTTTTTAGTGTCTAGTATCCTTTTGGCAGCCTTGCTGCACTAGGTCCATACAAACAACAAAGATGAACACAGTCGAGTCCCTGGCCTCAGGTAGATTAAAATCCAATAGTGAGCCATGGCTCTGCACATATAAAAATAGCCCCTGAAATTAGTCTGTGTGGCAGAAAGTGCTGTGGTCTGGAATGACAGGAGGCGAGACAGGGACAACAGGTCCTTGAAGGACAGAGAAGTGTATCTGTGGGAAAAGGAGCTTTGATTTGGTGAGGAAGGCAGAGGAGACGGGGCACTATTTATTCTGACCAACATCATGGAGAAAATGATCCTATAGAGCAGTTCAGGGAACAGTGAGTTCATTTGGCTAGCATGCTGGATGCATGCAGGGACAGGCCTGTGCCAACACACAAGACCTGGCACTCGCAAGGGTCCCATGCTAATGCGCTGCTGTCACTGTTTTGAAAGTCTTAATAACTTTTGAACACAGGGCTTCACATTTCCACTTTGCACCAGGGCCTGAAAATGTTGTAACCAGTCCTGTATCAAGGAGCAGGGGGTGGGGTGGGGTGGGTGGGTGATAGCTGGAAAAGCAGGGGCGAGGCACTCTTGGGAAGGACCTTGAATGATCTTTGTTTTGCAGACAGTGAGGAATCACTGAATGTGTTTGAGTACGGGAGGGACATAGTGAATGTGGTTTTTAGGAAACCACATGGTGGATGCAATACAGGGGGATCAGAGAAAGAAGAGGTGGGGCTTAATTAGGAGACTATTGCAATAAAGCAATGGGGAGCCTAGACAGGAATAGTGGCAGAAGACATGGAGAAGAAAAGAGTCTTCACATAATTTAGTTGTCCATTCTACAGGTTTTTAACTGAGGATCGGACACGTGCTGAGCATTGTGCTAGGGGCTGAGATTGAGGGATGCCCAAGACTCCACCCCTGACCTCAAGCTGCTCACAGTGATGGAGGCAGTTAAGTAAACAGACCGTGACAGCCCCACATGCTTTGGGCTAGAATCAGATTACATTAAGGGTGCAGAGGCAGACAACTGAACAGAGGATAACAAGATGGTGTGGCAGGTGCTATGCCATAGATGCTGTGGGAGTATGGAGAAGAGTCATCTAACCCAGATTGGAAAGGTCAGGGAAGTCGCTTCCCCACAGGTGTCTTCTGAACTATGTGTAGTCGAAGAGAAGACATCAGCTAAGTGAAGAGAGGGAGAGAGGGGAGGACCAGCTAATGAGAGAGATGGTGCAAACGCACAGAGGTAAGAGACTGTCTCTGGTCTCAGAGAGTTGTAAATGATGCCCTCTGATTCCCTTACAGCCTGAGCACCTTCTCTAGGAGCAGGGGAAGATGGGAGTAAAGAGGTTACAAGTGCCAAGCTGAAGAATCGGGACTTCATCCTATAGAGCAGTAGTTCTCAGCCTCGACTACACATTGCATCACTTGGGGGAGATTTAAGAAACATTGATGACTAGATCCCACACCCAAGGATTCAGATTTAATAACTCTGTGGGGGAGGCACTGGGATTTTTTTTGAGGCACTGAAATTTTTTAAAAGCTCCTCCAGCTTACTCTAGACCATGACTTTAGGGTGGGAGTTCTCACATTTGAGTGCTATTAGAATCACCTGGAAGCCTTGTTAAACACAAACTGGGGGAGCACTCTCAGAGTTTCTGACTCAGTAGGTCTCTAACAACTACCTACTCTTTTTTTTAATAAATTAATTTTTATTGGTGTTCAATTTACCAACATACAGAATAACACCCAGTGCTCATCCTGTCAAGTGTCCCCCTCAGTGCCCGTCACCCATTCCCCCCCACCCCCCACCCTCCTCCCCTTCCACCACCCCTAGTTCGTTTCCCAGAGTTAGGAGTCTTTATGTTCTGTCTCCCTTCCTGATATTTCCCACACATTTCTTCTCCCTTCCTTTATATTCCCTTTCACTATTATTTATATTCCCCAAATGAATGAGAACATACACTGTTTGTCCTTCTCCGATTGACTTACTGCACTCAGCATAATACCCTCCAGTTCCATCCACGTTGAAGCAAATGGTGGGAACTACCTACTCTAACGCATTCTCAGAGATGCTGTTGCCGCCAAGCCCCAGGACCACACTTTGAGAGCCTCTAGTCTCTCCTGTGAAGCTGGTTATACTTAAGGGAGTGTGTGTGTGTGTGTGTCTGTGTGTGTGTGTGTGTGTGTGTGTGAAAATTATTTGATTTGCATCTTTAAAAGATCACTCAGGCCACTTTGGGGAGAATGGTCACAGAAGCGGGGGATGAAAGGTTTAAGCAAACAAACAGGAAGTTATTGAAGGAGTCACGTCAAGAGAAGACAGTGAGAGTCCTGAACCAAAGAAATAGCAGAAGAGCTGGAGAAAATAGCTCAAATTTGAGGAATGGTTAGGAGGATTTCACAGGACTTAGTGACTAACTGAATGCAAAGGTGAGAAATAAGGTGGGAAGGACAACTCTCCGGTTTTCGCCCGAGGGAACTGGTGATTCTGACTGAGCTGGCCATGCTGGTTACCATAATCGAAAGTTAAACATGTTACCAGACTTGGGGTGGGAAGTGGGGGAGGACGGCATCCCTGTCCTCAAATCTCATAGCTGTAGCCTCGAGGAGTTCAACAGTAATATCCCATTGTCCATTCAACCTCTCCTTTCAGCACCATGGGTCCTCACCTCTACCCTAATCTACATGGGATTCTCTTCAAAATACCTGGAAGGGAAAAGGCAGATGGGGATCACCCTAATGTGATGACCAGCCACCTGAGCCCCAGGTCCAGGGCCAGCACTTCTGCTCTTACCCCAGGTGGGTTTATTTCATTCATTTGTCGTTGTAACATTTGGAGGGCTGCTGCCTGGAGGGTTTGTGAAATATTCAGAGGCCATGTTTCAGGTGCAGGTGAAGAATGTACAACCCGCTCTTCTATAACCAGGAAAACAAATGCAACTAAAAAGGGGACCTGCAAAGACATTCATTCTGCATGGATTTAAAATGTGTATAGATGAGCAATTTCCCAGCGCATCATCAGTCGTGACTACATGGAAGTCTCCTCCGTGGGCAAGTAGGCTGCCAGCAATCAGCAGGACCAGCAGGATGATAGATGGGATAATTGTCCATTAGAGTACAGATAACTTTGGTACCGTGGGAGGGTTCGACAGGAGACAGACATGATAGATGGAAAAACAGTTAGCTAAAGTGATAAGGAGTCGCAGCTCCATTCCTGGTAGTAACCGTTCCCTGCCTGAATCAATGATTAATCAAAGGCACATTCTCATTTGAAAGTCTTGGTTCACCGGTGCACAAACCGTGCCCCCCCACACTTTGGGTTCAATTTAATAGCGTCATTAAAACCCGCTGTTCAAAAAAACTCAAATCACTTTTCCCCAGAAGAAATCATGCCACATTAGAGAGTGCTTTTGTGAACTCATGGGCAGCAACCACGTAGGGGGTGTGCCTGTGTTTAAATGTTTAACATTTGAATCCTCGATGCCTAGCACAGGGGCTGACACATACAGAGCACTCAATAAATGTTTGTTAAAGTCAAGTGAAATGAATTAATACATTTGTCCATTCATTCATCTGTTTATTCCTTCAACAGACATTCATTAAATACGGGAATTAAGAGCTCTGGCCTGGGAACCAGATGCTTCAGGCTTCAAATTCCAGTTCCAACCAGCTGGATGAACTTGGGCACGTTACTTAGCCTCTTGGAGCCTGATGGCTTCCTGTGCAAAGTGGGAGAAACAATAGCTCTCGCTCTCAGAGGGCTGCGCGAGGGGGCAATTGAGTGAATGGACGTAGGTGTTCAGCACAGGGCCTGGCCCCCTAGTAAGTGCTCACTAAAGGGCAACTATAATTATCATAATTATCATCGTGTTGGAGGTATGAGCCTAGGCCTTTGTCGAGTAACTAGGTCCGTAGAAGAGGTACAGCATCTCTCAAGTAATGGCAAGGCTGTTGGCCAAAGCTGCTTTTCATTAAAATGGTTATTTATGGTTCCCAGCCCAGAGCCCTACTGCCCTAGGCCTGCCGGTCCTGGCCTGGTGCCCTCCCATGGTGACCCTGGCTGTCTCTAGGTGGGCTGTGCTCTGAAAGAAGCCTGAGACGTTGTGGAGAGGAAAGATACAGAGGAAGGTGAGGGCTGGCAGGGATCCAGTTACCCATGACCCAGCACCCTGTCATTGGGAGCTTCCTCGGGTATCTTCCTGCACTTTCGTATAGCTCTTCCTGGCAACATTTCTATGCACTAGTTGCTATTTCTAACGTTTATCCTCTTGGCTCCATGGAACAAGATTGTCCTTGATTTTGATTTTAATTTTTCAGGCAACCAAATAGACAACACTTGACTTGGGAGTTCAGTCAGAAGCTAAGGGAGGCCATACCACTTAGTGGCTATGAGACGGTTCTGGGCATACAGACAGCTGGCCACCAAAAAGCTGTGTGACCTAGGGCATACTACTAACATCTCTGAGCCTTGGCTGTCAGAAAGGGAAAGTGAGAATAACAGTTGCCCCCTTCCCCTCTCTGAGCCTCTGTTTCTACATCTGAGACCCCAAAATAGGAGTCGCAGCCTTCATTTGTTTTTTATATTTTTTAAAGATTCTATTTATTCATAGAAACACAGAGAGACTGGCAGAGACATAGGCAGAAGGAGAAGCAGGCTCCCCGAAAGGAGCCTGATGCAGGACTTGATCGCAGGATCCCAGGTTCATGCCCTGAGCCGAAGGCAGATGCTCAACTGCTGAGCCACCCAGGCGTCCTGCAGCCCCCATTTATTGAGCACTTTCCTGTAGCCAGCTACAGTAGTGGCAAGTCTTTTCGCACCTTATTCTCAGAACTAAAAAAAGCCTGCCTCTTTGAAACCCTTCACAGACCCCTGTTCAGACAAAGTCTGCTAGATTCATTCCAGGTCATGCTTGGTTTTTACACCAAGTAAATCTGAGACGTTGAAAGGTATGCTTTCCATTATCTGTCCACCTGGAAATTCTGACGAGCTACTTCAGGGGAGGAGCTATGGGTCATTCATCTAATATGTGCTCAATAAACATTGAGTGGGTGCTGGGAGCTGAGCCACCATCAATAACCTACGTGAATCACGCATGCCTCACACCTCCCGTGTTGCACTGCATGCCGCACAGGACAGTGGAATAGGAGCATCAGACTCCTCTAGGTGTAGGTTTGAACTCTATACTTGGTGGCTGGGTGTAAAGCACCTACCAGTGCTGGAGAAAATGTGGGGCTAGATAAACAGCGACAGTATTAATAATAATCACAGCAGCATCAGTAACCATAGTAACAAACAGCAGTAGTAATAATAACTAGTAGCAAACTGCAAAGCAGGAAGAAGACTTCTCTAAGGATTACCTTTGTTCTAAAGGGCTCTGTGGGGCCAGAAATATGCAATGTGGGGTAAGTATGGTGCAGATGACTTATGTCAGCCCGGGTGTGACTCCCAGCTGCCCATGTGTCCATTGTGTGATCATACCTTATGCTCCTTGAGTCCCAGTCTCCTCATCAAGTACAATTAAGATAATGATGGTACCTGCCTCACAGCTTTGTGCCAAGGATGATGTGAGATATGGTCTGCAAAGCATACCTCACAGGTCCAGAAAAGGAGGCGATAACTCCTAATAAGAGCTAGCTGGTTGAATGCTCAACCACCTGTCTCTGACCATGTCACAGCTGACGTCAAATGCTGTGTCTCTGCTAATGAAAATCAAGCATATTTGCATTTATCAACAGGTATTAATGATGGCAGGACATTTTATTTCCGAGATAGGAAATATGAATGCCACAGAGCAAAGCATTCCTCGCGGATGCGGAGAAAGAAGCCACTGTTTCACAGAGTACCCACCTAGTAGCCAGAGCTCAGAGTCCTTCGGGGTCTGTGACTTTTTAACCCTCTCACTAAGGGTTGAAAAGGATGACTCTAACACATACAGTGTAGTGGATCATGTCACCACCTCCCAACTGGGTCAGAACAGCTGTGCCAGTAATAAAGAAGCCCAAAGAGAAAACCTGAGTCAAAGTAATTGCAAACTCATCATGGAGGTGACCTTACCGGGCTGACCTTTCACTCTTGGCCCCGGTGTGGCCTGCCACACTGGAGAACCTCTCAAGGTGTGCAGTTGACCCTAGTGGAGGAATCTGGTGTCACAATGTCACCATTTGTCCCCTCTCCTCTTTAGGAGTAGACGGGAGACCAAACATGATGGGGTAGGATCAGCTCCCTGCCTAGGATACAAAAGCGGCCTTCTCCCCCTTTCTGGAGTCCCCCCACTGCCCCAACCATCTCCATTCTTGTTTAGACATGCACAGAGAATAGCATTCAGGCTTCCTGCATTCTCTAACTTTTTTTACTGTTTGGATTGGCTGTTCGCCAAGGCAACTGAAGAGCATTTTCAAAGAGCAGGGGAGTCTGGGGAAGATCTCTTATCTTCTCCAATAATTTACCTCCCTGCAAATTATAGCAGGCAGAGACCCCCTTGGAAAAAGCTTATAAGTACTCCCAGGGGCTTCCAAAATAAAGTCCCTATAAGATGCTCAACAAAGCGGTCATTTTCAAGGGAAAAGGTATGGTATGGTATGGTATGGTATGGTATGGTATGGTATGGTATGGTATGGTATGGTATCGTATTGTATCGTATCGTATCGTATAGTATGGTAGCTGCTCTTCCGAAATTTGAGAAGTGACATGCAGGTTATGTTTCTGATGTGAAAACTTCTCTGTGTTCCTTGTAAGCCACTGTGTGATATGTGACATCACAGCCATGGGTGTGAAACATCTGGTTCTAACCAGAACATGGGTGATTTGCTCACAATTGGGAAGGGCAGGTAAATATGGCTTTTCCTCCTGGTCTTGTATCTGGCCCAGACATGCAAATTCCTGTCTGCAAACTCATTCTTCCTGCCAGAATTCAATAGGTTAATGTCAGCAACCAGCAGAGGTCCACCCTCAGTTATAGCGAATGCCGCATGTCAACAGGTAATGACAACAGAAGGCTGCCAGAGAAGGGAGCCAAGCTCATCGGAGCGGCAGGTGATCTGGCTTGCCAGTAAGACCAGGACAGAACAAGTCCTGGTCCAGGGCCATTGTTGGATGTGTAGAGAGCAGAAACAGAAAAAAGTTGGATGGGTAAAGAAGCTGACAAACATTTGTTGAGCACTTGCTGTCTGCCAGGCACCATGCCAGGTTGGGATATGGTCTCTCGTTTAGTCCCAGCAAGAGCCCCATTTTACAGAAGGGAAACTGCATCTCTAAGGGAAAGATGGATCAAAAGCAGGAACAAGGAAGAGCACATATACCAAAGTGTCCAGAAGGCAAGGGACTTACTTGGTATCCGTTGCCAAGAAACATTCAGGAACCTGAGCTCTTTGTAGTCATGGTGGTAGGGATTGGGAGATTTGCATCTAAGCACTCCATCTCTTTAGCTGACTCTCTTTTTGGGTTGGCTCTGCCTGTCACACCTCGAGCTGGCTGTTAAGGGCTGGTTTGACGGGGACTGGGATCAGAAGAGGGGCGCCTGGCTGGCTCAGTCAGTGGAATGTGTGACTCTTAATCTCGGGTTGTGAGTTTGAGCCCCACATTGGGTGTATAGATTACTTAAAAAAATTTTTTAAATATTTTTTAAAAAGAGGGCTAGGGGCACTTGGATGGCTCAGTCAGTTGAGCATCCAACTCCTGATTTTAGCTCAGATCATGGTCTCAGGATCGTGGGATCGAGTCCCGTATCATTGGCATGGAGTCCGCTTGGGATTCTCTCTCTCTCTCTCCCTTGGCCTGCTCCCTGCTCTCTCTCTCACACACACAAAATAAATAAATAAAATATTTTTTTTAAAAAAAAGAGGGATAGACAGGTGTCTGTACTAGCTTTCTCCAATGAATATATTAATGGCCACATGCCATTAAACCCCAGCTAGCATTCTGGTAGGAAAAGAGGATCGAGGAGTTGCAATAGAAAACTTCATGCTCTGTTTATACTGCCATAATCAATGCTAATCATTTCTGTGTTTGGAAATAAGATGTTCTGCCATCATTAATACCTGTTGATAGATGCAAATATGCTTGAATTTCATTAGCAGGGACCCACGCTTAAGCATACTGATAGCTTCAATAAAAAAAACAGGTCCTACTGAAACACACAATGGAAGTCGCAACAGAATTCTGAATCATAAATGTCTAAATAGTCTTCCCTCATAGATGACATTAGCCCTTGTTTGTTCTTGAGCCAAAACTGTCCTTGGCTCTGATTAGCAGTTAGCAAACAAATGCCACTGTATTACGGCATCCTACCACTAGAGTGTACAACTCCCACACTCATGGAAAGCAGGCCTCTCTCACCTTCAGACCACTGTGCCTACAAGCAGAACAGTCCAAGTACACGGAAAGAGTTAGGTCCTGCTTGGTCCTTTGAAGGGCTGGAAAACATTTTAAATATGACATACGTCAGAGCCATCCATTTACACTGATTGGGCTGTGAAACGAAGTCCAAGGGGTCGGATAAGAACCTCAAACAATGACAACACAGTTGCATTCCCAGCTGTGTGAAATGACCAGCATATCATGATTGCCTTTTCACGCCAATGTCAATGACATAATCCTAACAGGCTTGCAGCTCTCTCACTGGTGTAATAAAACAATGACCCAATTATTTTGGAGGGCTAAAGCAGCAGATGTGATGACTGGGTATGTTGTGCAGGGCACTGTGTGTGTGATAGATGGGGCACAGTAGGGCAGCAAACTGTGCGCCGAGGATTTGAAACCTGCCTCCCTAGCCAAAACTCCTGCCATTCATCTGGCCGGAAAAAAATAAAGCCATTCAGTATGAAAGTTCCCACTTGTTCTCATGACGGAGGCCAGTTGGGAAAATGTGGTGCAGTGCTGATTGAAGCAAATTCTGTTTAAAAAACCAGCCTGTTTGTGGGTATTTGTTTATTTATAACTACTCCCCTCCTCCCCCACACCCTGCCTCCTTCTGCAAAGGATTTGAGATGGGATTTGAACACTGAAAGTTTGTTTAAGTCCTAAACAGGTCCAGCTACTTTTTTTTACATTGACGACAAAAATGAAACCTTTTGAATCAAGTGCCTTGCTCTATACACACTGCCCTGGTTTTCCCAGAGCTGGTCCTCCCTGTAGCCTATGGTAAGACGGACCTCTTGCTCCAGAATATCCTCATCTCCACTGCTGTGTTTTAACATAAACCAGGGAAATAAACATGAGCCCAGAAGCCTGAAAATAAAGGAACATGGATTCCCTCCCTCACTCTCTCCTTTATTCATTCACGGACAAATATTGATCGGTACCTATTCTGGAATAAGTGCTCAGCCAGGCACAGGGGAAGCAAAAATGAAAAAGACCCAGTTCTTGCATTTGAGAAGCTCACAGTCTAGTGAGAAGGGGAGATAAATAAACAAGCCTGTGCACTGCAGTGTGATTAGTGCTTCAGGAGAGGTATATTAGGGACTGTAGGTTATCAAAAGGGTCTCAGAGGGCATGGGTGACTTAGTGCACCAGCTCAGACTCAGGCTGCCTCTCATTCAACTCTTGGTCCTGCCTCTCACTGGCTGTGTGACCTTGGGCATGTGACCTCACATCTCGGGGCCTCAATTCCCTCATCTGTAAAATGGGGCTAATAATAGAACCCATGTCTTTGGGTTATCACGAGAATTAAATGAGATAAACTGTGTAGAACACTTAGAACCGTCCTTGGCACCTAGTAAGCACCCAGCAAAAAGCTTTTTATGCTCTCTGTTCCTTTTGTTTGATTTTTGTAAGACTCTCTGTTTGGTGATGGGACTCTAAGGACTGGTTTCTAAAACAGAACTGCTCTCAACAAATTCCTCCCTTTAGCCTGATTTTTTTTTTGGAATGACACAGTTCTGTCATGATTTTTCCCTCAGCAACCATATGTCTGGCAAAAACCTCAGGGAGAAAATATTTCCCAGATGGTTTTGTTTCTGTCAGCCTACTATGTGTCAAGCAGCCCTCCAGGTGAAAGGGATACATTGCTGAGCAATAAAGACAAGGTCCCTGTCTTCTTGGAGTTTACATTCCAATAGGCAAGACAGACTATAAACAGACAAATATAAACAACCAAAATTACCAAGAGGCAAGTGCAATTAAGGAAGGGTCACCAATAAAAGGAATATCAGGGAGAGTCAGAAGGGAACTAAGGTGGTCAGAGAAGTCTTATCTCAGGAGGTAACATTTTAAATTGAGACTGAAAGGTCAAGAAGCCTTGCAGGTCAAAAGCAAGAGCAAAGGTAGTCCAGGCAGAAGGAAATGCATGTGCAAAGGCCCTGGGGCAGGAAAAGACTCTGCAAATGCTCCAGAAATCAAAAGAACAGCTTGGCTGGGACATACAGCCCCGGCAGGGAGGAAAAGCAAGCAGGATTATTCTATGCATTTTGAAGATGAAGAACGGAAAGACCGGATTGCTTAATGGACTTACCCACAATGCCTTGCACATAGTAGGTGCTCCATCTGTTGCAGAATTCCCAGTCAGTAGGGTGGGGCTGAAGTCATCCGCCTTCCAATTCGGACTGAGATTTCCCACCACAACTAGGAATCAGCTACCCAGGAAGACTGAAATGTACAGTCTTTTTCATTGGTGAGTCATAGGCAACGCACATTAGAGTGTGGGGTCGAGTGGCCCCAGCTGCCGCCTGAGTGTAAGGGGCGGGGGTGGGCTCAGGCCGTGGCTGAAGCTTTTTAGCATGTTTATGATGAGCTGAAAGCACTCACTGCTTAATTTAAAATACCGCTCACACATACACATACAATTCAGCAGCTGGGGGAGCTGCCAGGAATTGAGGCTAAGTGTAGAAAATTGGAGGATCAGGAATGTCGGGTACCCGGCCCAGTTTCCCTGCACCCACAGGCTGCCTCTGACCCCATACATGCTCATCTTCCCTGATAAGCTCCCAGAGGTCAAGACATGGATGGGGGCAGTAGAGCTTCGAGTGGGAAGGGGAGTCTCTGCAGAGCCTGGTGCCCCAGCCGGCCACGCTAGTAGCTCTACCTGGTCCTAAGTTTGCGAGCCCTCCTCTTCATCCACGCCTATTGAAATAGCCCTCAAAGCCCAAAGCCACTCTCCTGGTGAAGCATCCCTCAGCAGTGCCTCCCAACACCTCCCCCTCCCCTTCCTCCCCATCTTCGTGTTCCTGGAAATCTGACCCTTGGGAAAACTCATTTGGCCCTGATAGCAAACTGCCTGTGTGTATCTCATCTCCCCAACCACACGGGGGTCCTCAGCACACAGGCTTGCATTCCCGGCCGCTCTGGGCACAGCCCTCCGCATGCAGTGAGAACCCCACCGGGCTTCTCCTCAGGAGTTGTGGGAGCTGCGCCAGAGTAGCATTTGAAAAGCCTTTTGGGTAGAGTACCTGCTCTTCACTGGAAAACAAGAACTTCAACATGATGAAACTGCAGAACACCCTCAGGGGTATCTGGTTTCCTCACCATCACCTTTGCTCCCCTACACCCTTGGGGGCCGTGGGGATGGGGAGGTGGTGAGAGGATACCTGCCCACGGACAGGATGGACCTGCAGGCTTCTCCATCAAAATGCCCCCACAATGTGGCTCTTTGCCTATAATTAGCCCTTCTGACTGGCAGGTCCTCTCTCCCAGTTCTACGTTCCAAAACCTCTTCAAGGTCAAATCCAAATGCCATCTCTGCCGTGGCCCGGCTCCATCCTGGGCACAATTCATTGCCTCCTCTCCAACCCTTCATGGGTCCCTGTGTCTGTCCCTTTCAGGATCCGGGGCCAGTGGGCTGGAAACACCTCAGTTCAGATCCCAACCCCATTTCTTCTCTAAGCAACCTCAGTTTTCTCTTCTGAAAAAGGGGATAACAACCCACCTCCATGGGATATGGGATGGTGCCAACAGCATGATGCTACCTGCCTCCCACCCGGCACAAGACTTGGCCTAAGGAGCTCAGTAAGTGCTACTTATCATCATCCTCTTCATCATCTCTGGGAAGCAGGGTGAAGTAAATGACTAAGAATGTGGGCTTGGGACCCAGACGCTTCTAGGTTCTGGGCACAGTTCTGTCGCTTCCTAACGGCATGCCCTTGGGTCAGTCACTTCCTCTGGGAGGCCCAGCTTCCTCATGTGTGAGATGAAGTCATTGTAGCTTCCCCACCCCCATCACTGAACCTGTTTGGGAGGGTCCCAAAGATGTAAGGTGGGCAAGGTAAACCAAGCAAGCACGCACTGGGCTCGTTGCATCAACACTGCTCCTTCGGGTCTACACACCCCAACAACCTATAAAACTCCTCTCAGGGCACGGACGATACTTTACTTATCTCTGCATCTCTCCCTGCCTGGCCTAGCCCAGAACCTCTGCAGCTGGCAGGCCCACAATAAATCATTGTTGAATTGAATTGAAAACCCAAACCAGATGTGCCTCTCCCCCTGTCAAACGAAGCTTTCAAGCTGGTGGGTTGGGCCTGCTGCTGCCCCCTTCTGACTCCCCCTCCCTTGGAGCTGGGGGGCGGGTATTGTCTTAGTGGTTCTGGGGAATGAAGCTGGGTGGTGAGGAGAGATAGGAAGGGGTGGGGATAGGGGAGGTGAGACCAGCTGGGAAGGGAAGGTAGGGCAGAGCCCTCTGTCTGCTCCTGGTGACTGAGAACACTGCCTTTGGAGGGTGTTATGCTGATGTCTGCGTTGAATGCAGAGAGGTGGGTTTGATTCCCGAAGTGACATGCCAAAAGCCCTTCACCCAGCCAGGGCTGGCTAATGAGGAAACCCACCCCTCCCCGAAACTCCCCAAAAGGGCAATAAATACAGGTGTCAGGAGAAAGCTCCCTTCTCTTGCAGAGGTGGTAAAGGGACAAATCGGTTGTAAGACTATAAAAAGGGACCCTTGTCTTGAGTGTGTCGGAACCAGAGCTGGACAGACAGGGCCTCAGGAGTAGTATGCTGTCTAGCACAGGGTCGAGGCTAAGAGCCAGACACCAGGACCCGGCTGCCTGGACTGTAACTCTGGCTCTGTCCCTTACTAGTCTGCCTGACTCCCGGCAAGTGACATCACCTCCCTGTGCCTCTGTTTTCTCATCTGATGCAAAGTGCCAACAACAGTTACCTGCTTGCAGGGTTGTCTATGAGAGTTTAATGAGCTAGTAGTGTTGGTAAAGGTACCATGTGCCTGGTGCCCGGTAAATACTCTACTGACTGTTGGTTAAATAAGAATGAATTTTACCTCTGCCCCGGGTTGGCAAGACCAGCCTGGGGGCAGTGTTGCCAAATGGTTAGAGCTTGCCTGGGGTGCCGGCTGAACTCTGCTTCCTACCCCGGTCACATGATTTCAGAGCTGAGTCTCTCTGAACCTCAGTCTTACCATCTCTAATGTGGGGACAGCACCAGTCCTACCTCTGAAGCTTGTGGCAAGTTTTAAATGAGATAGCTCCCAGGTTGTGAACATAGTGCCTGCGGCCACCAAGTGAGTTAGCACCCAACAAAGACAAAGGACTCATCATCTGAACCTTGGAGAGTGCTGCTTCCTATTTTTTTTTTTTTTTTTGCCTCTTCTGGGTTAACACACGACATGTAGTTTTAGAAATCCTATTGCAGTAAAGGAACAATTTCATACTTTTGCCAATGAAATTCTTAAACATTGTATCCGAGAGCCAGAAAAAGGGAAACATTTTTGGTCATTTATCAACCATGCAAGCATGGGCAATCAGTTGCCCCAGTCAGCAGTTCTGACCGCCCCCCCCCCAAAGCTGCAGAAGGCACTTTGTAGGACAAAATCGAAGGAATGAGTATTTTACTTGCAAACAAAAGCCATCTTTGTTTGCTGCCCAGCTTTGGGAGAAAAAAAAATATCTCAACCCAGGAGCTTGGAAAATTCTTGAAAGTCCTCATTTTATTCCAGCAAATCCAACCAAATTGGCAAGACTCCTGGCCATGTGAACCTGAGTCAGAATGAGTTGCCTCTACCCACCATCCTCCCCACAGCACCAGAACCCAGCAGGATATACTGGGCACCAATAGACATTGGTTCTCGATTTCTCCATGGGAGCCCCAGATTCTATTTCTACAATGTCTGCTACATTGCCAAAACACTCTGAAAGCAGCACCAAAGAACATTTTGAAAACAAGGGGAAAAAAGCATCCATCAACTCACCACTTTAACACAACTCTTAATTTTGCGTGGAAAGTTCTCTTCCAGGATTTCTCCACGTGCAGACATATTTGTACAGCACTGTAGTCATAGGGAAAAACTGTAGCAGCTTCAGCCAAGAACCAGATACCATACAGCTCATGTCACTACACCTTCCAAGTGAGGGCTCTTTCCTCCCTCATTCACTCCATTCATTCATTCAGTCATTTGACAAACACGGATTTAACCAGGCTCTGGTGCGTAGCCCTGGGGAGCATGAGGATGGGGATGACTAAGTCGCTGTCCCCGCCCTCAAGCAGCTCCCACTTTAGTGAGTTAGTTTATGGTGAAACAGACAAGTTAGCAGGAAATTCCAGCATACTAGGGTCAATGCATACATGCAATCAATGAGAGCACAGAGGAAAGGAGGACTGCAGGTGGGCAGGAAAGGGGTGTAAGTCTCAGTTTCATTCTGAGAGAGAGATTTGAAGCAGGGCAGTAGCACAGTCAGATGTACATTTTAAGCAGATTGCCCCAGCAACAGAATGGAGGCTAGATGAGAGGACCCAAGCTAGGTAACAGGACATGAGCTAGGTAACAGGGGGACCTGCAGGCTCACAGCAATCACTCAAGATTAAGGAGGGTCAAAATGAATGAGATGGCTTCGCCACTTACACATTGGGTCACCTTAGTGGGTGACTCAACCTCTTTGTGCCTTAGTCTCCTCTCCTCTGTAAAGCAAAAATCACCAGAGCATCTCCCTGGTGGGACCATGGAGAGGAGGGTTAGATGAGATATTGCATGCAAAGCGCCTGGCATAGGGGTTGCTGCCTGGAAGCCACTCAGCACATGTTCCTTCCCCTTCCCCCCTCATTCCCTTCTCTTCCACCTCACCCTTCCTTAAAGGCACGCACGGTATGGAGCATGGAAGTGGCCGAGGCAGGATTCTAACCCAGACAGTCTGACTCCATAGGGCAGTGGAGAAAGTTTGAAAGTGCCGTTGTCAGGACAGTTACTTAGAAGGATTGTTTAGCTGAGTCGAGGACCCAGCTGAGGTTGGAAACTATGACTTTCGAGTGGGACTAATCAACAAAGTGATGGGATTTTCTCCAGCAGTGTTCCTCCATCTGGGTGTAAGCACAGAGGAGGAGACTGTCAGTTAAATTTATCCGAGCTTGGGTTTTTGCCTAGTGGATGTGTCAGAAAGACATGGGGCAAGGGAGTTCAGGATATAGGCAGGATCCTGAGGTCTATATTCTGGGAGCTGGGCAAACAGGCTTCCTATCTCATCTGGCTTCCTATCTCATCTCTGTCCAGTACTAGCTGTGGGACTTCGAGTAAGTCACTCAACCTATCTGAGCCCCAGTCAACTTGGTAAAACAATTAAAAAAAAAAAAAAGACAACAGTACCTGTCTTAAAGTTACTGTGAGAATTACACAAGATCACTGAAATGATGATGTAAGATGTGGCTGGCACATACATATTCATTATTATTTTATCATCATCATCATCGTCATCAGTTTCAAGGATGGACAGGGAAGGGAGAAAGGTGAAAGGAGCTGACTGGGTGGGGGAAGGAAGGGGGCTCAGGAGCCCAGAGATCTTCTTGGGCATAAAACCGATGAGCTTTGGGGGTCAGTGAATGGGATGTGGATGGCAGGGGTGCTGAGATGGAGCAGGTCTGACTGGTGATGAAGTATGGTACGACTAGAACGGGGATGTGTCCTGCACATGGACCATGGATGTTGAACTCACCCAGAATGATGCCAGGACTTGGGGTGGAGAAGAAGACAGTGAGCCAGATGTCGAACTCTTCGTTGAGTGGATGAGTGGGGGTGGTTTGGCAAGGAGGGGATGGTTAAAAAGAAGGGTCGATGAGGAGAGGAGAGAAGAGGGTGCTGTAGCCAGATGACATGAAAAGGAGGATTTCTTGGCCGAAGGCGGAGAAGTAACCGGTCTGGAAGCAAGGAGAAGCTGGAGCACAGACCCCACCTCCGAGCCCTAGGGTGCCTGTGGTATGAGCAGTGTCCACAAGAGGGCGCAGCAGGCAAAGCCGTGAGCCTCTCCACAGAGACAGGTTTCAGCACTTGCAGGCGCAAAGGTGGGGAACAGTGTTCTGGGGATTGTTTCCCGTGAGACGAGGCGGGAAGACAAGGGGGGGTTTATTCCAGACGGTGCAAAGAAGAATAGGAGAGGGCAGCAGGAGGGAAACAGATGAGTCAGGGGTAGCGGGGAATGTGAGCAAAGAGCAGAATGGGAATGGTATAGAAGACAGATGACGGGCAGGGAGACTCACCGTTGGGCTGTAGCCAATGACTGGGGGGATGTGAGGCTTGGTGGGATTAACTGTCCTCAGACTTCTAAATGGAGCTTTTTCCCTTTACGTCTTTTGTTTATTATAAAAGTAACACATGCTTGTTTCAAACAATTCTAATCATTACTGAAGTGAAAATCTGCCTCCCCCATACTGTTCCCCAGAGGTAACCACTGTTGACAGTCTGTCTATTCTTCCAGATTTTTTTCTTATGTATAACATATAATATCCTTAAAAAATCAGATCCTCTTCTACCAATTCTTCTGCAGCTTGCTTTTGTCACAATACTATATTGGAGGGATCCCTGGGTGGCACAGTGGTTTGGCGCTTGCCTTTGGCCCAGGGCGCGATCCTGGAGACCCGGGATCGAATCCCACATCAGGCTCCCGGTGCATGGAGCCTGCTTCTCCCTCTGCCTATGTCTCTGCCTCTCTCTCTCTCTCTCTGTGACTATCATAAATAAATAAAAATTTAAAAAAAAATACTATATTGGAAATATCATTGCATATTAGCATATAAAGATCTAACTGGTCCTAATCTGTCGCTTGATTGCTATTGTCATCATCAGAGTACATAGTAGGGGCACTTACTGCATGCTCTGTGCTGGGTGCTAAGTATTTCATTTGGATTAGCTTCTGGATTCCTCACAACTTTCTGAAAAAGGAGTTGGTATTGTTCCCATTTTACAGATGAGAGAATCGAGACACGCTGAGGTTAGAAACTAGTCCAAGGCCCCACAGCTCACAAAGGCAACAGCAAGAACTCGAACTTAGCCAGTCTGAGCACAGAACTCACATTCTTAATCACAAGCATTGTGAAGAAACTTAGTGTGCCTGTATTTAGAGGTGCTTTAGCTTATTCCAACTTTTTGCTCCTTATGAACTACATCTAAGGGAACATTCAAGACATAGACCATTTCAAATGGATGCAACCCCTCAAAGAAGACCTTACTGGGTCAAATGATTATTGCAAGCCACTCTCGAGAAGCTGTGCTCAGTTAGACATGCTCCAAGAGCGAATGTGTGTGCCTCCTTCACCATATCCTCACAGATATGGGGTCTTAGCAACCTTTGAAAGTCTGCCACCCCACAAGGTGAGCCATGACATTTCAATGATCTAAATGCTGTTTTGATTTGCATTATTATTGCTTATTTATTACTGAGTTTGTGAACAATTTTTTACGGCAGAAGTCCTTTGTATCTCCCCTGGCTTGCCTATTCCTTAGTCTTTGACCATTTTACTAGCAGATTGTTCATCATGTCCTTGCCGATCTATAGAAGCTCATGCTCACTTAGGTTCCCCCAGCAAGTATTTACCAAACACCTACTGTGTGCCACACATTGCCCTAGCTCTAGGAAGATGGTGGCAAGTAAGCAGAGCCCCGGCTTTCGTGAAGCTCACATGTAAGTCAAGGAAACAGGTAATTGGCAAATACCTAAATAATGTAATTGTAGATCAGGGTGAGTGCTATAAGGAAAATAATGCACTTCCTATAATGGAGCTCTTAAACTGTTATGAATAATCACCCTATGTCTTCCTTCTCTGTGTGACTTTATCCTGGTTTGCCCTTTGTCTTTCGGCTTTGCATGAGATATCTTTCGCGGAGCTGAAATTGTTCAATTTTTGCATAGTCAAATCTGTCATTGTTTTTCCTTATAGCTGCTAGGGTTTCTTCTTGCCTTGCAAAGATTTCCTACCTCAGGAGTTAAAAAATACTCTACTGTGCGTTCTTCCAACCTTTCCAGGGTCTCTCTGCTTAAAATCTAACCCTTGGTGGCACCTGGGTGGTTCACTGGTTGAGAATCTGCCTTGGGCTCAGGGTGTGATCCTGGGGTCCAGGATCGAGTCCCGAATCTAGCTTCCTGGAGGGAGCCTGCTTCTCCCTCTGCCTGTGTCTCTGCCTCTCTCTCTCTCTCTCTCTGTCTCTCGAGAATAAATAAATAAATCTTTAAAAAATGTATTTAAAATCTAATCCTTGAACTAAGGTGGAATATATTTTGGAATAAGGAGTGAGATAAAGATTCAGCTTTATGTTTTTTCCTGATGGCAAGGCAGTTGTCACAATCAATGGCACCATGTATTAAGCTGTGCGTCCATGTCCCCAGAGATGATAAAGTGAGGCACACAGACAGGAAGAGCCTTTCTTAGGGTCATGTAACAAATCGGTGGTGGCAGAGCTGGGCAGAAAGGGAAGGTCCTAGGGGTGCTGACTTTCATGGCAACAATACGCAACTGAGCTTGCCCTGCTCTATCCCCTGGTGTTCTTGAACTACCTTCCCCAACCCATGCCAATATTTACCGTCTGCACCACGACAATTCCCCTTTCCGATAAGCCCCTTGACCTCTCGTTCCCGGACAACAGTGCAGTGACTCCGTAGCAGCTCTGCTACTTATAAATAGGCAAATACCTGCTGATCTCTGCTGAGATACCTTGCATTGGGGCAGCTTTGGCAGCAGAGGGCTGGGGGCAGAGGCCAGACAGATTCACCATTTCAGAACCAAAATAGGAAGTGTCCCTCCTAAATAAAGAACTCTGGCGTTGTGTTCGTTCAGTTACTAATGGAGCAAGTGCTGTCCCGGGAGCCTTCCAAGGGGGCTGCCTCAAATTATACCAAAGTGATATGATGAGTTCTGGGGCTCCAGGCAGAACAGACCTAGAATCCATCAGGTTCTCTTGCAAGGACCACCTGCAATGCAGCTTGGCTTCACATTCCCTTTCCTTCTTTCTTTCTTTCTTTCTTTCTTTCTTTCTTTCTTTCTTTCTTTCTTCTTTCTTTCTTTCTTTAAGATTTTATTAATTTATTCATGAGAGACACACAGAGAGGGGCAGAGACACAGGCAGAGAGAGAAGCAGGCTCCGTGTGGGGAGCCTGATGAGGGACTCAATCCTAGGACCCCAGGATCACAACCTGAGTCAAAGGCAGATACTCAACCACTGAGCCACAGAGGCGTCCCTCACATTCTGTTTCATTTGGTGGCTTTCCTATCCAGGCTTGCCCTTCTCCTGCTACATTTCCACCTTCCCCCCAAGAGACAGGCAAGCAGGGGGGTATCTCCAGGAAAAAAAAAGAATGGTGAAGTGGGAGTCCAAGTCATTCAGGTGACTCGAAGTGACAGTTTTTCAAGGGTGATATTTTCTGTCAGTTACCAGGAAATCTTAGGTCAAAATGTTTGGAAAAAAAAAAACAGGTGGATAATTGCCTCCATTATTTCACTGGGCTTTCCATGGACCGACACAGCTGAAGGTGTTGGTGAGTTCTTGTCCTGTTACCTTCGGTGTGTTTTTGTTGTTGTTGTTGTTGTTGCTTCTCTCCTAAACCCTGCCATAAATTTATGGTTTGGAATAGGGTGACAGAGCTTTTTAGCATATTCTCTCTCCCCTACCTACAGGCAGAGGGGGAAGCTGGTGTCTGCAGTGTGATTTCAAGTCTTTCTTTCCATGCCCAGGATCTTGCTAACCCGTCGTCACAGCATCAGATGTTTCCACTCTGCCCTGACTTGCTGTGCGCCCTGGGGCAAGTTGCTGACCCTCTCTGGGACTCAGCTGACTTCCAGTAAAACGCAAAGGTCAGTGTAAGTGGATTCTCCAACCAGGCTCCTTGTCAAGACTACCAGTGGTGCTTATCAGGATGCAGATTTCAGGCCCCAAGCTAGACTCACTGAATCAGACTATCTGAAACCCAGGAGCCACCATATCTGAATCTCAACAAAAACCCCCCACTGTGTTTCCATTGTGCAGTGAGCCAGGTGACCTCAGGGTCACTTCCACTAGGCCTCTGGCAATAGGTGGCTTGATCCTCCCTTTCCACTTCTCTGTTTTATCTCTAAGAGAGCTGCTTCCCTTCACCTGCCCTTGCCCCCCCAACACACACCCTCAAAGGGAGCCCATTATCTCATCAGAAGCCCTGAAAGCTGTAGCCATTCATCTATCAGAGAGTGAACAGTCACCTTTGAGGACAGGACCCAGAAAGAAGGGGTTCACACATTACTGATGGGGATGGGGGTCAAGAGAGTGAAATGCAACAGCAGCAACAGCAGGAAAATGGGAGATTGGATCTGCCTGAAAGCCAGGACAGCCTAAGTCCCCACTGAGGATATACAAGACATTGACTTATGGTAAGGACCATACAGGAGGCTCATTTTCCCCGGGATCACCTCTGCCTCAGCCTGGGGAACAGAATGCAGAGAGGCAGGGAACCACTGGAAGATAGATTTCCCTTTAGTTGGTGGGGTCTAATGGCTCCTGGGGGTGAGAGTGTAAGCACATCTCTCTCTACCCCTGGGACCATCTGATAGTCCTCGGGCCAAAGCGTGACTTGAAATGAGAAGCCTGTGAGAAGCACGAGGCACTCTTCTCATAGCTGGAATCCTGCCCTCTTTTGGCAAGCAACAGCCCCCATCTCCTGCCCACTTCATCCCCCCACTCTGCTGACCTAGTTCCCTGGCTCTCTAGTCTCTGCTTCAGTCCACGTTCATTATTCATTCTCCATTCGCCTGTTATTTACTAAGCTCCTACTCTGACCTGGCTCTGGATTAATTAAGCCAAATGGAAGCAAAACAGACATGGTCCTGGCCCTTAGGAAGCCAACAAGCTAGCACGATCATTTTCAACTTTATCAGAAGCAACACCTCTTTCTTACATCTTTTTTTGTTTTACCCCTCTACTACCCTGAAATGAAATTCATAAATGCTGTAATCTGTCTACACACATAAATTCAAAAAGATCAATAAATGTTCTGCCACATCAAGAGGAAATGAAAGTAATCCATAGTAAACTAATGTGTATTTAAATATGTAAATGCTCACAGAGGGCTTCCACTGAAAGACGAAGGAGGCAGAGGCTTGTGCTTTCATATAGAATCCCCAAAAATGCAATAGCTACAAACCAATCAAGGACTATTGCACTGGTGTCTCTAATTCCAAAAGCAGCATCACAATTATCAATGTGATTTTCTGAAATGGATAACAACTCTGGTTAAACCTCTGGAAAAAAAAGGCGATTTTCCATCTCTTTACACAATAGTTTGATTGCAACTGTGGGATGCTGGGAGGAATAAAAACCCCTTGTTCCTCTGCGTAAAATATTTGTAGTATTAATCATGCATGATGCTAGACTATTCTTTATTTTGCAAGAGGGTCCTGGCATGGCAGGACATCCAGCATAGCATCCCGTTTCGAGTCCACTGAATGACCTCACGAATTTTCCAAAAGTCCCCTAGGGGGCAGTATTGCCTCAGTTGCGAGCCACTGATCTAGTCTTTGGGTTCCAGTAAAATAGGGGCTTTGTCTAGTTCATCCCCTTCACTCCTGCCCCGGAAGAATTGAGGAATCTAGTCCTATTCTTGCTACCAGGGCCCTGCAGGGACTCAGAAGCCCCACCTCTTTTTGATCACCTCAGCTAGCTAGGCTGTGTAGGACTGCTGTTTCTACCAAAGCCAGCTACTTGTCTAGATTGCAACCTGTTGCTGCCACTCTCTTTGGGCGCCCCCACTGAGATCAGCTTCAGCAGCCAAGTCTCCTACCCCCTCCCCAGGGTGCCACTACTTACAGATACCATGCCTTCCTCTCTGCACCCCAGCCCCCAGCCCATCCTCTATGTCAGCCCTGGACTGCTGATAAACAGCAGACCAGGTCCCGATACAGCCAGGTTGGAGGTAGGGTCTCACCAGATCCCTGTGGACTTTTGCCTGCAGCTAGATTCCCTTACGATATTGAAAAATGAAAGAATTCTCTAGCGCAAATAGGAAGACAATGAGTGTCAGCCTCAAGGCTATCTTCTATCAGCCTTTAAACCACTTTCTTGCTCAGCATCACACAGATAGCCCCAAACCATTTAAGAAGCCAGCTCAGTGTCATGTCCAGCACTGTAGCCCAGAGTATGTGCTCTGAAATCAGACAGCCCTGGACTTCAATCCAGGGTCTATACCTCATCCTACTGAGGGACTTACAGAGTTTTCACTTTGACCCCCTGCTCTGCAGTTTGCTCACTTGGAAGATACTATTAATAATAAGAACAGTACCTACCTACATAGCGTCCTTCTAAGGATGAAATGAAATGAATGTCTACAAGATGCATAGCAGCGGGCCTGGTACATAGTAATCCCCCAGAAAAGGATAGTTATTGTTGCTATTCTGGGAATCATGTGATATGCTCCAAAAATTGGCTTCTGTGAACTTGACTTGTCTCATCCTGCATGTTTCCACTTTATCTTCTAGAACCAAATTAGAAGTTTTTGTGGGGCTGACCAGAATGTGTTTTTATTTTTCCTACCCTGTCTCATTCCACAATACAAATAGGAGAGGCAATCATGGACCAGATAAGGATGGGGAAGCAGAATTAGCTAGGAACTATATTTAAATACAGCACCCACTTGCTTAGAAAATTCAAGAATTGTCTGAAAAGGTGTCCAGTAAAGTGGGCTCCATGTTTAATCACCTCAAGCAATGTCAGAGCTTTTGGAGAAGAGGGAGAAAACACAATCAATCATCCAGGTGCCAAGGAGAGCCTTCAGCTTCTGGGAAGAAACAATATTAAAAAGTCATCTCAGTGCAAGCAGCTAGATTGAGGGAACAGACATCTTGAATGTTCTCATCTGTTTGCTTCACATTAAGAAAGGGTCTTGAACAATGCAGGAGTCATTGACAGGGACCTCCAATCATTCATCAATCAGTCATTATTTACTGAGCACCTACTATGTGTGTGGCACTACACAGGCAATAGAAAGCAGAGGAGTCTAAGCATCAGTCTAGAGCCTTCCCTGGAAAAACTTGTTATTTAGTTGGGAAGTGAGCAAAGGCATGGCCGGGGAGACAGTAGGGGGGAGAAGAACAAATCCATAGACAAAGCAATCGAAAGCCCTTCAGGTACAAAAGGAAGTAATTAAAACCTACAAAATCAACAGGCCAGATGTTCTGCTATTTGGTTATATATATATATTTTTTTGACTGTATATATATGTGTGTGTGTGTGTGTGTGTGTGTGTGTATACAGTCAAGCTTATGAGGATGGCTGTTTGACTTTACCAGGACTTAGAGTGGTTCAAAACCAGGTTTTGGTATCAGACAGATCTGAGTTTAAGTTGTGGCTCTACCATTTTATTAGCTGTGTGACCTTGCTCAGGTTGCCTAACCTCTATGAGCCAGTTTCTCCTTGTGGAAATTGAAGGTAATAACAGCACCTTCTTTGAAAGATGGTTGTGAGGATTAAAAGAGAAGCGATGTAAAGCACACAGCATAGAACCTACCACATAGCTAATATACCCTTAAAAAGGCAGCAAGGTAGCTTACTGTAATCTTTAAAAGAGACCAAATGTTTTGACTGCTACAGCTTTGTAGTGTATTTTCAAATCTGGTCTTGTGATGATACCTCCAGCTTCGTTCTTCTTCCTCAAGATTGTTTTGGCTCCACAGGGTCTTTTGCAGCTCCAGACACATTTTAGTATTATTTATTCTGGTTCTGTGAAAAATGCCATTGGTATTTTGATAGGGATTGCATTGAATCTGTAGCTTGCTTCAGGTAGTATGGACATTTTAACAACCTTAATTCTTCCAATCCATGAGCATGGAATGTCTTTCCATCTGTGCCATCTGCAATTTCTTTAATCAGTTTTTTATAGTTTTCAGAGTGCAGGTCTTTCACCTCTTTGGTTAAGTGTATTCCTAAGTATTTTATTATTTTTGCTGCAATAGTAAATGGAATTATTTTCTGAATTTCTCTTTCTGCTACTTCGTTATTAGCGTGGAGAAAGGCTACCCATTTCTGGGTATTCATTTTGTATCCTGAGACTTTATTTAATTCATTTATTACTTCTAGTAGTTTTTTGGTGGAGTCTTTAGGGTTTAGGGTTTTCTATGTGTAGTGTTGTGTCATCTGCAAGTAGTGACAGTTTAACTCCTTCCTTACCCATATGGTTGCATCTTATTTCTTTTTCTTGTCTGACTGCTATGGCTAGGACTTCCAGTACTATACTGAATACATGTCTCCAGAGTGACCATCCTTGTCTTGCTCCTGATCTTTGAGGAAAAGTTCTGGTTTTCACCATTGAGTATGATGTCAGCCTGCTGGTTTTTCATACATGACCTTTATTAGGGAATGAATAGAAATCATCAGATTAAAAGGCACAGCAAAGGAAACAGTGATATTGTAATGGCGTTGTATGGTGACAGTCGCAACACTTGTGGTGAGCACAGCATTAAGGTATAGAGATGTTGAATCACTGTTATACACCTGAAACTAATGTAACATTGGATGTCAACTATACTCAGATTTTTAAAAAATGATATTTTGAAATAAAAGAGAGAAAACGGCCATTACTAGTGTTGGATTAAGACATCCAGAAACTGACAGGAAATGCCAGTCTCTTCCATAATGATGAGGGCAGGGCTGGTTCTCCCTTGCTTTTTGGAGCACAAGCATTCTTAAAGAAGAGTGTACTGGGCCTGGCAAAATGCCGAGGTGAAGAAAATAATCATACAATAGCAACTTTTACCCCCAGATTAATCTGGGTTTTATGTTACCACCTACTTGCCTAGAAGGAGCTCTCTTCTGCCACTGAGCCCTCTCCCTGGGAGCTGCTGGTCATCTGATTTCCATATTCCTTCCCTTACAACCTGCCTTTGCAATTAGGCATCCTACATCTCTTTCCTTGAGGTATTTAACAACACAAGAAAGGATAGAAAAATTGTAATGTGACCTTTTAAAGAAGAATGACCAGTACTTTAAAAACCCAACGGTGCCTCTTAGAAAATGCATGCACATAAATAAAACCCCACAAAAAGCTCTGATTCATGCTTAAGAGAAGCACCATGCACACCTGAATAGATTTTTCGGATTTAACAGGCAAAAAGCTCTCTGAATCTCCTTCACAGTATGTATAGTTTCTGCCCCAAAAGGAAACAACATGGGTTATTATGAGAAATCTTTATGGCAGTTCCAACAGAATGTGGATGACTGAATTTGCTTCTGAAAATGCTACCATGTGTATTTTGTTGTTTCCTGGCTATTCATACAATACATTTTGCCTCTGAGTCAAATGCTTTGGCGTATGCCAAGAAAAATCGTGAGTTACAGGAAGCCTCACAGGCTTAATTAGTGAGGAGTTTAACTTAATCCAGTGGTTTTGCAATAACCCAGACCAAGGCAGTCTCACCCCCCACATTTAATGGGAACTAAGTGGTCAGAAATGGCCATCAGCAATCTTGTTAGAGAAAGGGCCCAGGATACACACAAATAAGGCTGCTTCTCCCGAAGTAGAAATGACAGGCTGAGGTCACCGTAATTATCAATAGTGTTTTTTACGTGGAGGTTACGATTACGTGTATTACCTGTTGCTTTCAACATTCTGTAATGACCAGATATGGTCATTATGGTCCGATAGTGGGTTTTTTTTTCTCTCCCTTTTACCCACCAGTGTGCTTGGAAGAAAGTCATCCATGTCCCCTCGAGTTTGCCCTATAAGTGTATTTTAAAAGGCAAAGCCTCTTAGCTCAGCCAAATGAAACTGATTGGCAAAGTTCACCATAGAAACGGAAGGCCTATTATGTGTAATAGCCAAGCTCTTTGCAGCCCGATCCTAAGTACTAGGCCACAATTTCAGAACGAAAGAACCTATAAAGGCTTCCAAAGACAGCAATGAAGACGATTAAGGGATTGGAAGAGAGGATCTGGGGGAAAAAGTTAAAGGTATTAACATTATAAGGACGATTTGGCCCCAAGAGGAAAAATAAAATGAAGGAAGCTGACCAGCTGTTCTTCCTCGCTATTGATGGCACAAAATACATGAATGGCAGCATGAGGCACTTCAGGTTAGATGTAAGAAAGAACTCCATAACGATGGGTCTCCTTAACCACCCAAATCCGTTCATTCTTCATTCCTGAAACATTGGTAGAGCCCCAACCATGGGCTGGGCTGTGTGCTAGGCCCTGGAGAAGTTCACAGGCTCACAGTGGTGGGGGTTATGCCAGATCAATCATCATGAGACAGTGGGATGTGCTCTGTAACAGAAGGAATTAGGAATGTGTTTGGATTTTAAAGAGGCAATAGGGTGCATACAGCATAATATGACATATCACCTCCAGAGGGGTCTGAGGGAGCACCCTATAACCAACTACATCGATATTTCTAGAGAACAAACACACGAATATGCACACAGGGTGTGATAAAGACTGGAAATAGCCTCATGCCTCATGCCAGTTCAAGTTTTGCTGCCAAATGAGTTAGCCATTAATTTACAAAAGGCTCTCATAGCTCTTGGGGGTTTTGGAATGATATACATATGGGACTGTGAGCTGTTTAAGGGAAATCTGGTTCAACAGAAGGACTTGGAAATGATGGGGAATTTCTGGCTGTGGACCGAGCTTGTGTCTCTAATGTGACCCCACTCCACTGCCTCGGCACCATGGACACATTTCGAGGAAGATAGCTCTGTGTGTGTGTGTGTATGTGTGTGTAGCAGGGGGAACCTCCTCATTGCTCCTCAGCTTACGTCCACTTTCAAGACCTATATGTAGGGTACGTGGGTGGCTTAGTGGTTGAGCATTTTCCTTCAGCTCAGGTCATGATCCTGGGGTCCTGGGATCGAGTCCCGCCTTAGGCTCCCTGCATGAAGCCTGCTTCTCCCTCTGCCTGTGTCTCTGCCTCTCTCTGTGTGTCTCTCATGAATACATAAATAAAAAATATATTTTAATGACCTATATATAAAGTGGACCCCGGCAATACATCTCAAAGGAATTAGCCACATGGTCAAGAGCTGGTTTTTGTTACTGTTACAATGATGTCAAATATTTGGCCCTGTAGCGCCTATGAACACACCCACAGATTTTCCGAATAAGCATCCTCATGTGGAGTTTTCAGGGTGTGGTAGAATCACTGTGTGTGGGCGGAGTCATGTTTCTGGCCCCCCTGCCTTTGGAAGGTGTGTTCTATGAAGAACCGGGGCAGGGAGAGACCGGCCACCCTCTTTTCTCTCTCACACCTACTCCAGGGGATGGCCAGAGTTCTGCAAGGGATAAAGAAAGCTGAAAAGCCTACAGGAGGGGACACCTGAAAGCCTGGTTATCTGGACTCAGGAGCACCCAATTATCCTCTCCTGGCCAAGCAGCTTCCCACAGGGGTTAACCTCCCTCGAAGACCCTCGAAGAGAGACACCCAGTGAACTCTGTCACACCCCCAGAAGTAGTTGGCTTCCTGAAGTAAAGGGGCCAGTCCTGGAGCTCATTCTCATTCTGTTTCCCAATCAGAAAAAGGAGGCCCCCTGGGGGGGCATTCTCTGCTACCACTTACCCACAACCACCACCTACACTTCAAGCTCAAAGAAATGAAAGCCCTCTCTCGGTCTTTAGACACCTCCCCCAAACACCACCACCACCAAAGCAAGTCCTCCACCCTGGTCCTCCTCTCTGCCCTCTGGGAATCTCAGCCCACATCATTTCAGGATGAGCTCAGCCTACAACCACTCCCTCTGAGGCCTGGCTTCCCAGCCTTGGTGATTCCAAACCACACAACTGTTGCAACACAAGGGGTCCACCCTAGGCCAAACTGAGCTGGGGACACAGCCTTCAGCGGGCTGATTTCCTACCCACACACCCCCACGCCTCGCCCCTGCTCGCCAGCCTTCCTCTCCACTGGGGAGTCCGCTCCCTATAACACTGCCCTCCCCTATCCTTGACTGCGAGGCTCTGATATAAATAATAACCTTGCCTTGCCCAGGCGCTCCCGCAATTGAACTCATAGGAACCATAAACCCATGGTGGTATTTGTGGCAGCACTCCCAGGTACGAGGGAGAGACATGGGGGCAGGTGGACTAGCACCCGTCAGATTATGATGTGGGGCCACCAAGGCCTCCCCTTCCTTAATTAAGATGGATCTGTGGCAACACTCCTCAGAGGAATGGGCTTTGTTTCCTTAGTCGGACATCAGGAGGGACTATCTGGGATCAAGATTGACCTGGAAAGTCTTGAGATGGAGTTTTGCAAAAGGTTGAGGATGCTGGAAGGCAAGGGTCAGGAGAGGAAGGGGAGATTTTGAAAAGAGAAACGTGTCGGTAAAAGGGAAAAGAGGAGTGAGGGGAGAAGCAGTGGACACTGTACCTGTGTGGCCTCATGTTATCCTTAGGGGGTGGGAACTATGATTAGACCCATTTTACAGGAGAGGAAACAGAGGCTTACTGAGCTTAAGAGACTTATGGCTTTTGGGTTCAAGACTGTGATGGGAAAGCGTACTGTTGAAATGTAAATATGTGCTCTGGAAGAGGTTAACACAACCTACAAGTCCAGGGAAAAGCCTTCCCTGTTTTCAGATCTTCAAGGAGTTTAGAAAGATGAAACTGTCAGCAAGGATGGGCTGACCCTACAGAGCAGGGGCTGCAGAGGCAGGTGACGCTATGGTGACACTGTGTCTCCCAGATAAAATGGGAATCTGAAGATGTCAAAGCAAAATTGACTTAACTTCACTGGTTCACCCAACCTTCCATATGCACAAAGGGGAGAAGCTGGAAATCAAAAGCCTTGGTTCAAATCTTGGCTTGGTAGCCTGCCAGCTATGTGACCTTAGGCAAGTCACTGCTCTGAATTTCCACTTCTTCATCTGTAAAACACAGAAGGGCATTTAAAAAAAAACTATTTCAGACATGAGATCACATGTGTGAAATGTTCGGCAACATGCCTGGTGCTTAGTAGAGACTCATTAAATATCAGATCCGTATGTCCGGCTCTCACTACCTCTTGGCGGCAAAGGGAGACCAAATTTAAAAGCCCTGGAAATAGTCTCTGAAGATAAGTAAGGACTAGGACATTCATTGCTTCATTCAATATATAAGCCCTGAATCCTTCCTTTATGCCCGGAGAGTCAGCCATGAATAAATCAGTCCTTCTTCTCAAGGAGCTCACACTCTAATGAGCACAAATCCAACCCTCGACTCCCTTACAATGGAATACATTATAATAGAGGCAGATTGGGGAGGGCAAGTGGGGCACCTGAGGGCATTGGGAAAGCTTTGCAGAAAAGATATTTGAGATAGAACTTTCAGGACAAGCAGCAGTCCTTGGGCAGGCAAGGAAAGAAAGTGTATTCTAGGCAAAGGGAAGAGCATATGTGAAGAAACAAAACATGGCGGGTTGGGGGCACCTGGGTTGCTCAGTGGTTGAACGTCTGCCTTCAGCTCAGGTTGTGATCCTGGGGTCCTGGGATCCAGTCCTGCCTCAGACTCCCCACAGGGAGCCTGCTTCTCCATCTGCCTATGTCTCTGTGTCTCTCATGAATAAATGAGTACAATCTTAAAAAACTAGTTGAGGAGGCACTGGAATGGTGAGGACTGGGGAGGGATTACACTGGAGGTGCCAGAAGGGGTAGGGTGGTACCCAGTGACACCTCTGAGCAGAGGGGGTGATACCCAAAAGTCACGATAACCAGGGTGGCATGGGCATTAAACACTTTGAAAGGACCCAGGGGCCTTAAAAAACAAGTAAGGCTACCTTGGGACCTCCAAGGGAAGGATTCCTCATATTTAGAATAGTTTTGGCAACTGAAGTGAATATAGATGGATAATTAGTGCATTTGATAACACCAAGGCTTTTGTGCTGCTTGAATATTTAACCTGACAATTGCCATAATATCTGGCATACAAGTTATGTGTATGGAAGCTCATGATGCTATTTTACAGAAACAATTTTATAAATTGCACCCATATGTGTAGGTGAGAGCTTCTTTACTATCCTGCTCAAACGTGGGGGTCTATTCCATAGATGGTCAGGAAGGAAGAGTACGGTATGTTTATAGCTCCCCAGGGCACGCAGGCCATGGCCACATCCATAATACGCCTCTAATCAATGTTGAATTGCTGTAATGAAATCTGTTGAATTGAATGTCTTCCCTTTGAAATTTGATCCCTTTCAATTTCTTTAAAACGTTTTATCTAATAATTCTAATTAACTCACCTCTTCCCCTTAGCCCATTCATTGCTTTTGCTAATTATGTCAGATATTCTTAGGTTAGAGAAGGAACATTTTTAAATTATCTCTGGAGCTTCCTTTAGTTAATTATCTTCTGATTCTCCCTGACTCATCCATGGTCATCCCACACAGTAGTCTTATGCTAGCATGGACTTTATTGTCTGACCTGTTGTTTTTCTGGGCCTGCCAAGTGAGAGAGAATCAGTAATGCAGACTAGCCACACAATGAGGTTATATTAATCATTTATTTGTAAGGGAAAGAGGTCACCTTTCACATCAGCAATCCTGACATGTCAATTTTTAACACATCTAACATGAAACAGCTCAAAGAAATCAGTTCTATTGGGAAACAGCCTGCAAACAAATCTTTTTTAGAAAATTATTAAGAACAAAAATGATTTTTTCCCACCATGGTTTAATCCTAACCAAATCAGTGGGACCGGGGTCATCTCTCCACCTGCCATAGGCCAGGTGAGCAAATTCAGCATTGTGTTTGTAGGAAGCAAGAGCCCGGGATCTAAGCTTTGGAGCCGGACCAGCCTCTGTTTAAATTCCAGCTTTACGGTATGCCTTCTGTGAGCCTTAGGCAACCTTTTTTACTTTGCCGAGTCTAGGTAAGTTGGATATAAAAATGTTTACCTTGCAGGGTGGTTGTGAGAATGAAAAGTAAGGAATGGACTCAATTCAATATGAAAGGTGCATAAGTATACAGAGCTGCATACAACTCATATCCATTTGCACGGCTATATTAACTCTCTATATTTGAATGATGGGAATTTAATAAGGATGTTACAGACTTCATAGAAAGACAGAGGTATGAAGTAATGAACCGTAGTTGAGCAAAATAATCCATCACCCCACCACCACCCCCGCCGGCAAGGCGTTCCACATCCTAATTACTTGAACCTGTGAACATTAGCTAACATTACATGGCAAAAGAGTAACCTGTAGATGGAATAGGCTTACCAGGCTTTCAGTATAGGGAGATTATTCTGGATTACCCAGGTGGGCCCGGTGTCATCACACTGGCCCTTCAAAGTTGAAGAAGAAGGTGGATGGGTCAGTGAGCGAGATTTGAGTTATGAAAGAGAAAGCATGAGGGAGACTCAACCCACCATTGCCAGCTTTGAGAAGGAGAAAGGAGCCACTGGGCCAATGCATGGAGGCAGGCTCTGGAAGCTGGGATCGACCCACAGCTGACAGCAAATAGATAGCCCCCAAGTCTCATAAACCACAGGGAATCAAATACTGCCAACTGCCTGAATGGGCAGGAAACACAGTATTACCTAGAGTCTCCAGAAAGAAACACAGTCCTGATGACACCTGGATTTTTTGCCTAGTGAGACCTGTGTTGGCTTTCTGATCTATTGCACTCTAAGGTAGTAAGTGTGCATCGTGTTCAGCCACGGACCAAAAAATGGATGGATAGTGGAAGGTGGCTAGCACAGTGCCTGGCAGCAAGCAGACACACATTAACAGGCAGTTACTGTAAACCTAACTCTGAGTTTATTGCAAAGCAGAAAGAAGCCCAGTCCCTGAGTCAGGAGCCTGGCTTCTCTTCTTAGTTGGACCCACTAATGAGGCAAAAACATTGTTGCCTCTCTGGACCTCAGACACTTGGTGAAATGAGGAGCTTTGCTGATTGATGGCTAATGGGTCACGTGGGCCACACTGGTCTCCTCCTCAACGGGCACGATAGGTGTCAGTCACCGATCACACTATTCTTTCTGATGAGCGAACACACAGACTTAGACTCATTCATTCCTAAGGCCAGGTCCCAAATAGGCTCTACTGCTCGATTAGAGTTGGCAAATGAAGTGAAGCTTATTTGCCTTCCCCTAATTAAATAGCCTCAGATAGACATTTTAGTGTGAACATTCTATGGCTCTGGGGAAGAAGTGCTCTCTGAGCATGTTCTCAAACCCACTCAGAGGTCAAGTGAAGGGTTCCAGGCTTAGAGGGTGGCTTCTCACCTAATGAAATGGAAGCAGGTAATTTAACCCACTGGTGTAATGCGATAGGGGCAACCTAGATTTGTGCCTTTCTTCTGTGGTGTTCTAGCTCTGTGACCTGAGAGGCCATCACAACCTCTCTGAGCCTCAGTCTCCTCATTTTTGAAAACAGACCTGGGATAGTTAAGTAAGATGTTAGTAGGAGGGGCAATGGGATGAATATGTAGGAACTCTGTGCTATCTTTGCAACAGTTCTGTAAATCTAAAATGATTCCAAAATTCGAAAGGTTTTGTTTGTTTTTTAATTTTTTAATTTTTAAATTTTTTTATTTTTTATTTTTATTTTTATTTATTTATTTATTTTTACAAATGAGCAGTGGGGAAGCTACTTTGGAGGGCTGTGAAGATCTAATGAGATAAGGTGTGGGGAAGCATGTCATTTGGTGCTTTTCTCTCTCCTCTCCCAGGCATTTCTATTCACCTACACATTTGAACTTGTGGAACACCTGAAAAATCGGTAGGTCTGCTTTCTGGACTGTGATGCCAGCAGGTTCACCTGCATGACAGCATTGCAATTCAGAGCCTCCCTGCCAAGTCAAGAAGCGCTGCAGTCATAAACCCAACAGGGGCTGGGTTTATGCAGTCCTAGGAGCCAATGCATGTGTCACACATTGCCAAAAAGCATAAGTGGCCCGCCTACCTCTGTCAGACTCTGTGTATGGGGCAGGGGTTGCGGGGGCATGCTCAGTGAAGGGGAAATGAGAGACCTGGTTAAGAACTGGGTGGAGGGGTGCCTGAGTGGCTCAGTAGTTGAGCATCTGCCTTTGGCTCATGTTGTGATCCTGGGGTCCTGGGATTGAGTCCTGTATCAGGCTCCCCGCAGGGAGCCTACTTCTCCCTCTGCCTATGTCTCTGCCTCTCTCTCATGAATAAATAAAATCTTAAAACAAAAGAACTGGGTAGAATCTAAATAAGGCTTGCAGGTGCCATATATCCAAATAAGTTTGGTGGTTGAGGGGTGGACAGGAGGAGTGTATCTTCAGCCATTAGGTCCATGCTTGGTCCCAGGCTAATTTTCTTCTAAACCCACACTTTCCTTTTCCCCTCCCTGTTCCATTTTGCAGTAGGAGGGGGACAGGGAGGGGGTCGGGGACACAAGTGGACCTTTGCATGCTGCTTCCCAGGTTCTGGTGGGTTTGGCCAACTGAAGGCCCTGGCCAGACACTGGGAGGCAGGAGAAAGAGCTCTTTCTTCCCCTCCCTCTTGGCTTGGTGGGATATCTGCAGCAGTGACTACATCTTGCCCTGTGATTCCAGCACTGGGGCCAGGTTTACTGTGGCTCAGCATTTAGGTTGCAGCGTAGGAGCTCCCTTCAGTGTGGCTCATCTCCGGGTTGCCTCATTGTCCTCAGCTTGGCATCAAAGCTCTCGCCTCAGCTGTGCAACCAGTTTTGCACACTGAATTGTTTCTCCCTTAAATATTCAGTGGTTCCTGTTATCCCAGTTGGAACAGGCTGATCAATCCTCTGCCAGCTGACAGTGAGGATTCCTTCTTTGCACTAGTCAGTTTTCATTGTGGAATGCGAGGCCTCAAGAGACCTATCTGGGAAATCTGGGTGGGAGACAAGGGCACAGAAGAGGTCCAGAGAATTAGAAATGGGGGTCACGTTCAGGAGAGTCTAGGCTCCTAAGAGGTCCCTGAAACGAGAAGGAAGCAAGAACAGAAAAAAAAAAAAAAAAAAAAAAACAGCAGAGCTTCTTTTGCCACTTCTGGTGTTCACCCTGTCCTGACCTGTGGGTGCTGGAGGTATCCTCTGCTTTGGCAGAGAGCAAGTCGAAACCTAGAAAGAGAGGACAGCTGAGGCCCCTGAATTGGCTTCAGAAACATGGAAAGAAAAGCTCTGGAGTGTGGTTGGCCTGCCTGTAGAAGGAGGCTGCGTTCTAATTGGAAGGAGGGGCACAAACCCAGAGGTCCCACCCATCCCATCCAGGAGTCTGCCCAATGGGCCAGTATCGAACAGTCCCAGGGAAGGGATTTGCTTGAGGCTGAGTGGTGAGGATTTCAACAGCAACAGAAACTATGGAGGACTGTCCCCAGGACAGGAATCGCTTCACTGCATTTGCTTGCAAACTGTGTTTGGGGCTGTAGAGACCCAGCCACAGCTCTGGAGTCTCATTCATCAGCCACTAATTGACTATGTGACCTTGTAAAACAGGGAGAGGGCAGTCTGGCCCCCTGCTTACCTAAAAGGACACTTTCCGAGTACCCAATACACATCAGACTGTAATTCCAGCTCAGGGGAGATGCAAGAGCAGATGCCTGAGAAATGCTCCCTACTGGGGGCTGAAAAAGAAAAGAGAATGGAGGGACCCTTTATCAGGTTTTTTTTTTTTTAATTTAATTTATTTATGATAGGCACCCAGTGAAAGAGAAAGAGAGGCAGAGACACAGGCAGAGGGAGAAGCAGGCTCCATGCACCGGGAGCCCGACGTGGGACTCGATCCCGGGTCTCCAGGATCGCGCCCTGGGCCAAAGGCAGGCGCCAAACCGCTGCGCCACCCAGGGATCCCTTTTCTCCGAAATATTAAGGCAAAGCATAAAAAGAGAAAGGGGAGGAGGAGATGAATAAAGAGAACATGAGAAATCTTGATGGCTACTGAATCTGGATAATGGGTTCATAGGGGGTCGTTACGCTGTTCTACTTTTGTGTGTGTGCAACACTTTTCATAATATATTTTTGAAAACCTACATTTTAGAGCGAGACTTGGGTTCAACCCCATTCATTCAGGCAACAAATATGTATAGAGTAATACGGGATGCCAGCACTCAGCACAGGTGGATATAAGGGGCACAAGACAGACCAGGTCAGGATTTTCAAATGCAGGAAAGGCACTAGATGTTAGGTGGCCAGAAAAAAAAAAAGATAAATGTCCATTTTGTCTGTCTATGTTCTTTCTAATCTCTGTTCATTCTGATGCAACTTTCCACTTGAGAGGGCCAGATTACTCTTTTTTTTAATTTATTTATGAGAGACACAGAGAGAAAGAGAGAGGCAGAGACAGGTAGAGGGAGAAGCAGGCCCCATGCAGGGAGCCTGATGTGGGACTCGATCCCAGGTCTCCAGGATCACGCCCTGGGCTGAAGGCAGCACTAAACGGCTGAGCCACCCAGGCTGCCTGGGCCAGAGTGCTCTTTAATGAATTCTATGATCTACGGAGGCAGGGAGGCAGAAGCCACTTCAACCTGGAAGGGCACTGGAGCTCTCTTTTTGCCACCTTTGCTGCTGTAGCCAGTGGCACAGAAAGTAGGAAGTCCTTTACAAGGAGGGCCCTCTGGTGTGGGCTGCATTTCCAGGTCACTGAGCCCCTCTATAGGTTTACCCAATCCTCATTCCTAGGAGATTTCAGAGCCTCCATGGGACACTCTGGAGTCAAGTGCACATCACCCTCTCCCTCCCTCACCCGTTTCTCGCCCTCAACCCCGCACAAGATGTTGTAAATGAAATCAGGTGGGAAACGAGGCCTCTCAAAACTTAGACGTGCGTTGGAATCCTGGTTTCACTGACTCACTGTCAGTATGACCCTGAGTAAGTCACCTCCTACTCTGAGCCTCCATTCTCTCTTCTGTAAAATCATGTGCGGAGGGCCCCCGCTCCCTTACAAGGTCATGTGAAGGTTACTGAGGAAACACATGTAGAGTGCTTACGCTGCACCAGATACAAGATATATCCTCCCCAAAGTGAATACTACTATTGCTGAAGGAGAGGTGTGGAAAGCATCCATCCTTCTGCTCTGGTGAAGCAGGGAAACAGGAATTGATGTCTCTCTGGATTACAGTCTGAGGATCCGGCTGCAGGTCTCCTTTTTACCATGGAACCTGAAGCAAAAGACTCGATGTGCCTTCCCACTGAGCTAGGGATCACACAGAGGCCCTGGATAAGGTGGAGACTCTCTGGCCTGGGGGGCACTGTAGGATTTTAGAGGAAACTCAAGAATGGAACCCAGTTCTGAGCCCACACCAGAGGTTTTGGGCAGATTCCCACAAGGCACCCCTGAAGCATCCTATATACATTCCCTGCCTTTCTGGTCAAATGCTCTGCCTGGACCCCAACAGTTATCTAGAATTTGCCCTTGAGTTGAGCAGGATCTTTGGCCCTATGTTATTTTAGATCCAGAAGCCCCAGCCACTAGCTCAGGATCTGGGAGTATGAGTCTGCGGACAGGCCAGCACCTGCTGAACGAATCCCACACAGCCCTGGGTAGCTGATTGGACATGTAAAGGGATTGTCTGCTCTCCCTGAAGGCCAAGTAAAATGTCAAGAAGCAACCTTGTGGTACAGTGTATGGATTCCATTTTCTAAGAGAAGGAGCAAAAGCATGGAGAGGATAAGTGGATCATCCACCATGGTCCAACAAGGGAGCCAGAGCTTGCAAGGAGCTGCAGGTCTCCTCATCCTCCAACTAGCACCCTTCTCTTGGCTTCCCTGCTGGCTCCTAGTGTATCTTGGTGGCAAGTGGCCCTCAGGCCAGGGTAGGCAAGGGGGAGAATGGGGAGAGGAGGTGAGATCCCTAGAAGAAGAATTCTCCTTCTCAAAGAAGGGTGACTTGGCCATGGTTTGTTTTAAATAAACACGTTGACGGCTTTATTTAATTCATGAGTGAGGAAGCCAGAAGATATCAATGCATGTAAGGGACAGCTCAGCACCGCAGACATTTGTATTCATTCAAGGAGTGCTAAACCGAATTTACAAATACATGTGAGACAAAAAAAAAAAATTGGTCAATGTTCACAGCAATAATCAATTATATTCCACCAGACACCAGACCTATATAATCTAATCCCCAGAGCCTCCAGAATTAGACCAAGAGGGTAGCCAGTCATGTCTTTCTCCAAAATAACATTGGGAGGAGCCGATCCAATTATTTCTTTTGCTCATTTCGAAATCTTCTGCAATTTTTCATACACCTGGAAACTGCAGAGATGTTGTGGGTTCTGGACCTGTCCATTGCTTGTTATGAGGCAGAGGAATCTTCAGAAGCATGGATGGCGGGATAGTAGTGGAAAGAGCATGGACCCTGGGAGCAAGGGGGTGCGGGGCTCAGAGCCTGCTTTCTGCTCTTCCGAATGGTGTGGCCTTGGGCAGAGTACTTGATCTCATTGAGCTTCAGCTCAGTGCCTCCTCACTTGTAAGATGGAAATAAGGAATGGTAGTATCCACCTCATATGATTGTTACGGTGATCAAGGATGAAGATAAAGTGCCTGGTCCATAGTCACTGGTCAATAACCATAATAGCCAACATTGAATAGGTGCCTACTGTAAGACAGGTAATGGGATAAGCAATTTACATGCCTTCTCTTATTTATCCCTTATAACGACTATGAAATAAGTGCTGTGATTAGCCCCTTTCATAAGAGGGAAAAGTGAGGCTCAAGGCAGTCAACTAGCTCAAGATGAGATAGCTAATTAGTGATGCTACCAGTATTTGAACCCAGGCAGCGGACGTACAGCTAAAGCTCTTAAGTTCTCTACTGTCTCCCTATTCTCCTGGGAGATGTGGTCTCTGGGGGAAGCAGGCCTGGGAGCAGAAGGGCAACGTGTGCAACGTCTCCAGCCTTATACTTTCAAAACCACCTGCAGCCCTTCTACCCCCAGCCCAGCTCACCCAATCACATTCATGCACACGCGTATCATCAAATATTTTGATGCCTCCTCAGTACTTCTCATCCGCTTTCATTTTGTGGGCTACAGAGAACCAAAACTTTGAGGCCCCAAGACCCTTGCTGCCCCTGACCCCTCCCGGTGCCTCTGAGGGTTGAGGCAATCAGTAACTTAGTACATCCACTGAGTCATTTTGCCATAAGCCACAGCTACCTTCCAAACGCTCTAGGCATAATAAGCTAACTATATAAATTTCCAATCAAATGCAGACTTAAAAATTGCTGGAAAATTGAGCATTTAAGTCTTTCACTCCATCTTGGGCCTTGGACCTCATTTTCGTTCCACATACATTCAAAGCTGGTAGATGAATAATTGCCTGATATTTAATGTGACACAAAACATTTTGGACATGTTATTTTATTTTATTTTTTGAGTTCTTTATTTTTAAGATTTTATTTATTTATTCATGAGCGACAGAGTGAGAGAGGCAGGGATGTAGGCAGAGGTAGAAGCAGGCTCCCCACAGGAAGCCGAAAGTGGGACTCGATCCAAGGACCCCAGGATCATGACCCGAACCAAAGGCAGACACTCAACCACTGAGCCACCCACGAGCCCCAATCCAGTCATTGTTGGGCATCATGATTATAAATATGTTATTTAGATCAAATTTGTAATTGGCTTGGTTAGATTTTTGCATTCTTACAGAATTTTTGTCTTCCTCTTCTGTCACTTACTGAGAGGTGTATCAGTCTTTCCTCTCAGTGTGGGTTTGTACATTTTCCCTTTTGGTTTTGTCTTCTGTTTTTTATTAAAATAATTTGAAGCTGTATTAAGTGGTACATATAGGTTTAGATTTGCTTTTTGGTATTAATGTATTTTTTAATAAATTAATTTTTATTGGTGTTCAATTTACCAACATACAGAAAAACACCCAGTGCTCATCCCGTCAAGTGTCCCCCTCAGTGCCCGTCACCCATTCTCCCCCACCCCCCGCCCTCCTCCCCTTCCACCACCCCTAGTTCGTTTCCCAGAGTTAGGAGTCTTTATGTTCTGTCTCCCTTCCTGATATTTCCCACACATTTCTTCTCCCTTCCTTTATATTCCCTTTCACTATTATTTATATTCCCCAAATGAATGAGAACATACACTGTTTGTCCTTCTCCGATTGACTTACTGCACTCAGCATAATACCCTCCAGTTCCATCCACGTTGAAGCAAATGGTGGGTATTTGTCGTTTCTAATGGCTGAGTAATATTCCATTGTATACATAAACCACATCTTCTTTATCCATTCATCTTTCGATGGACACCGAGGCTCCTTCCACAGTTTGGCTATTGTGGCCATTGCTGCTAGAAACATCGGGGTGCAGGTGTCCCGGCGTTTCATTGCATCTGAATCTTTGGGGTAAATCCCCAACAGTGCAATTGCTGGGTCGTAGGGCAGATCTATTTTTAACTCTTTGAGGAACCTCCACACAGTTTTCCAGAGTGGCTGCACCAGTTCACATTCCCACCCACAGTGTAAGAGGGTTCCCTTTTCTCCGCATCCTCTCCAAAATTTGTTGTTTCCTATCTTGTTAATTTTCCCCATTCTCACTGGTGTGAGGCGGTATCTCATTGTGGTTTTGATTTGTATTTCCCTGATGGCAAGTGATGCAGAGCATTTTCTCATGTGCATGTTGGCCATGGACATGTTATTTTAAATGTCTAATCAATATGAATTCATTTGTCATTCTTTCCTACAAGCGTGGATCATATTAAACTCATCTGTGATTCATAAGAATGTAAAAAAAAAAATAGTCCCATGGGAATTTTATCTTAATTCAGTATAACTGGTCTTTCTAAGGGAAACATTATCCATTATCCGTTTGCTCTTCTAAACAAAGAGTTCATTGATAATTGTTCATCATAGGAGAAGCATAATATTTTTCATATTCTTTTCAGTCTTTGACAAAATCATGGGTAAAAGCCGGCTATGTCTGCATGATGCTGCAAGGTCCAAATGAATAAAAAGGAGGAGGTGATGTTGTTCAGTGACTAGGCTGTTTGGTTTGTGCACTACTTGCCAACATCTGGGTGTTTGGCGGGAGAGGATTGACAGTGTATGCTTTTTAACCACATATGACGGCTTTGTGTATATCAACGGCTTCTCACTGAACAACTTGGATGCCTCCTTTATGAGACAATATATGGAAGCAACGAGAAGTTAAAAATGGAAGGCATAGACAAAGGGGAAATTGTGGCAGAAGACATTCCTAAAATGGTTCTGTCACTGCCATGGGGTTGTAGCCCTAGAAAAAGAATTTGCAAATTTTCTACATTAAAGCAGTATGGGAAGGCTGCAATCATGATGTAGAAAATTGTGGTTACAGGGTGCCTGGGTGGCTCAGTCTATTAAGCCAGTGACTCTTGATTTCAGCTCAGGTCATGATCTCAGGGTCATGGGATTGAGGCCTGTGTCAGGCTGCATGCTCAGCTGGGAGTCTGCTTGAGATTCTTTCTCTCTCCCTCTGCCCCTCTTCCTGCTCTCTCTCTCTCTCTTTCTCTCAAATAATAAACAAATAAATCTGAAAAAAGAAAACCATGGTTACTATTTTAAACAAGAGGAAAAAGAAATCATCAATATTACGCCACTTATCAGGAAACTAGGCTAAGCCATGCTTATTATTCCATATTCACCATGGACTGATGTAATGCCCCTGATCATGATGCTTGGGGAAACAATGACTTGCCCATGAATTCAGGAGTCCAGAACCCATGTGGCAGTCACATGTACTCTTAATACACTATTCAATTGTAGCTCTGAATTGAGTCAGTGGACATTCACAGCCTCAGTGTGAATGTGTGGAAAACCATACAAGGGGATTTCATTATAGAAAAGCAAACCCAGAAAAACTCGGTAGAAACACTGAAAAGCAATACAGAAGAGCAGAGCTTTTGGCACACAGTTTAAAACTACAGATCAATAGAATGCAACTTAAAATCGTGGAAGGAAATAGGCAAAGCGAAAGAGCTTCACAGTGATTCTTCCCGATTTCCACTCCAGAGTGAACCAGCCTCCTTTTGAAATTGCGATTACTCTGAATTACCGCGTTTCAGTTGACAAAAAGTAGATAGGAAAGAGTAGCAACCAGCTGCTTTTTCACCACTGAGGCTGGCTCAAGAGTAAATAAGTTTTAATGGCCATGGAAAATAAAGGCATATTGCAGAAAGGGAAAATTCTTTCTTGAAAGTCCTCATGGTCAAAATCTAGATGAAAAACCAATTTCACCTTCTTGACTTCACTGATAAGGTTCACTGGATGAGGCAGCTGATGGGTTGGAGTAAGCAGACAATTTAGTCAATACAGCTCAACCCCTCCTGAAAGCTAGCCAGGATCCAAGAACTCACCAGAACCTTCTCTATTGGGCTGTATGACAGCATGTGCAATTTCTACTTAGCCCTGTGCTTTGGGGCTCTACAGCAGTGAGGAGTCCCCTGAGACCCTTTGAGCATATTCAATTCACTTAGCTTCAAGATATCCAGGAGGTCTGATTTCAAGATAAAAGATTGAAAAGCTGCTTCTGAATTGTAACTTCTCAAACACTGTAGTCAAAAGCAGTGCTGATATTCTTGTCGTTCTTTGATGCGAATAGGTGATCAGATTTATTAGCATATATGTTTATATTTTTCCTCTGCAATTAAATATGATTTGTGCTTTGAAATTTAAAAAAGAGAGCTTGTAAACATTTTACTTTTTTAAGCTGCAGTTACCCTTATATTTTTAAAGAGATCTTTCACATGGAACTAGTAGGGACCCCATGTTGCATAGATTTGTGTACCTTGTAGAAATGTAGCAAATACTACTTTAATCAGAGATCCCATCTGCTTCTTTTCAAACCATTGTTTAATGTGGGCATGCATTTTTTAAAAATATTTTATTTATTTATTCATGAGAGACACACACAGAGACAGAGAGGCAGAGACACAGGCAGAGGGAGAAGCAGGCTCCACACAGGGAGCCCGAAGTGGGACTCGATCCCAGGTCTCCAGGATCACACCCTGAGCTGAAGGTGGCACTAAACCACTGAGTCACCCAGGCTGGTGGGCATGCATTTTAACTATATATCAATGTGTATATGCTGTGGCACCCTAATCACATTCAATTTGCAATGTTTTTCTATTGGGGAAACATTGTATTTTGTTCAAATGGAAAAAAAACCAACACTAATCATTAAATGGGGGACAGACAGACTTCCAGTGCTTTGGGTAAACAAACAAGCTGACTCAGTGTCCTTGGTGAAACAAAACTTTTTCTGAGAGCCAGGAATCCAATAAACACAGGATGTGTCTATGGCTCTCAGTCTGTTCTTTGCAGTTGGAATCACAGTCTGCAACGACTTGACTCTGGACAGTCCCTCCCTTCCTTCCTTTCTTCCTTTCTTCCTTCCTATCAAACTGTCAGCATAGAGCTTCTCACTGTTCTGGCTCTGAAGATTGAATACTCCTGAGAGCATGCTAAATTCCAGGTTTAAAGTGTGTGTGTGTGTGTGTGTGTGTGTGTGTGTGTGTGTGTGTTGGCCAGGGGTTACCGACTATCCACATTTGCAAAAGAATGATAAATTTCAGTCACACCTGTCTTCATGGGAGCAAGAAGTTAATCTGTGACAGAACAAAATGGCAGAAACAGGACAAAATCCCAGACCTTTCGACTCCCTGTCCAGGGCTATTTCCATTGTCCTAAGCAGCCTCACCCATTGATAAAATGTTTTGGCACTTGGGTGTACACCAACAAATATTTCTCAAGCCATATCCTACAGAAAACTAGCCAGGAATTAATCAAGAATCCTTAGTCAACTAAAGCTGAGAAATGCTTTGTAGTCTATCTACACTTGGAGATTTGCCATGCATGTTAGCATTTTAAAGGCTCTGAGAAGACTTGCAGTAAACAGTTCTGCTTAATTTTATTTAACTCAAAATCTTCCAACCTTATCAGACGATGGATCCTATTAACTATGGATCCTATTAATAATGCCTATTAACACCTTATAGTGTTCTATAACTTGTAATTTGGAAAATGCTAGTAAACTAAGTCAGTAACGTGAATTAAACTGTACTTACTATGCTTTGGACACTGCTTAAGAAAATACCACTGGTTTCTTGGACAGTTCATGCTTTCTTTCTTTCTTTTAAAAAATACTTTATTCATTTATTTGAGAGAGATTTCTTTCTTTTTAAAAAGATTTTATTCATTTATTTGAGAGAGAGAGAGAGAGAACCAGAGAGAGACAGCACAGGCCAGGAGAGGGGCAAAGGGAGAGGGAGAAGCCGTCCCCCATTGAGCAAGAAGCCCAATGCGAGGCCACATCCCAGGACCCCGTGATCATGACCCAAGCCAAAGGCAGCACTTAACTGACTGAGCCACTCAGATGGTCCCAGTTAATGCTTTCCTCACTGCATACATTGCATGCTTTCCCCCACAGTCTTTTTTCTTCCGGTTGCTAATTTTTGCTGAGATCTCTCAAATTAACTACTCTCAGGACAACTACCTTGTTGATCTAAAGCAATGGTTCTTAAAGTCTGATCCTCGAATCAGTGGCATCGGCATCACCTGGGAACTTGTCAGAAATGCAAATTCTTGGGCCTCACTCATTTCAGGCCCACCAAATCAGAAACTCTGGGATAGAGTGCCACAATTTGCGTTTTAACAGGCCCTCCAGGGGATTCTGATGCACCCTCAGGTTTGAAAATCCCCGATCTTCTATGGCAAAGCTTTAAACCACTTTCCCTACATCTGTTATTATTTCATTTTGCCTCTTATCACTCAGAAAACAGCCAAGATAAAGAAAGGTGCCTACATCATATGACATGTACCTACATAATAGTCCCTTCCATATCCCATCCTTAGATCAAAAGACAGTTCCTTTGGCAAACAAATCACTCATTCCCTCTTTTGATATATTCAGTTTAGGATAAAAAGCTTTGCATGAAATATGTGGAGATTATCCCTTAAGCCAGCCTATCCACACCAAGCAGCTTGCCCCACCAAGTCATTGCAATGCTGAAACTTCTTAAAGGCACCAGACATAGTTGTCTCTGAACAATAAACCATTTATACACACACAAGTTTCAAAGGAAAGCTATACTATGAGTTCTTCACAGTCCTACTGATCAACAAGCTAACGAATATCTCCTGAGTGCCTCTCCAGTGCAAGACACTGTGCCCATGCTCTAGGCTTTCAGAGAACACGATGTGGACTGCCTGTCCCCTGGGATGTTACACGCAGTTTCAGAAAGACAGCTATCCTATCAAAAACCATTCAACTGCACTGAGTAGTGACCAGAAAGTGCCAGAAGAATGCTATTAAGCAATATCTGGACTGGAAAGATACATTATTGAAAGAACATTGAGTTGAGAAGCAGAAAACGTGGGTTGGAGTTCTCCCTGTCCCACTTAATAGCTCTGTGACCTTGGGCAAGTCATAACCTGTATGGGTTTTAATTAATACTCTGTAAATTAAGGGTAATAATACTACACATGCCCAAAAGCAGGGAGTGGAAATGGATGTGCTCTTTTAAAAAAGCTTTTTATTTATTTGAGAGAAGGAGAGAGAGAGAAAGAGAGAGAGAGAGAGAGAGCGCATGGGCAGGGGAAGAGGCAAAGGGAGAGGGAGAAGCAGGCTCCCTGCCAAGCAGAGAGCCCAATGCGGGGCTCAATCTCAGGACCCCAAGACCATGATCTGAGCTGAAGACAGATGCTTAACTGACTGAGCCACCCAGGTGCTGCCAAATGTGCTCTTGAGGTAGCTTTCAGTATAAGACCCACAATTCTAAGAGGTCTGAAATGGAAAAGTCTGTAGGTGCAAGCAGGGGTGAATTCATGCTCTAGCCCAGGGTTGCCAGGTCTTCCGATTTTTCTAGAGAAACAGAAATACTTATTTTGTGTGACACTTGCCCACTACAATTTTTTTTGCAGCTAATTTTAAAGTTTTATAATTGGGTCAAACAAAACATGTCTGTGAGCCAAATGTTTTGGTCATATTGCTAACTGGTAACCTCAGCACTAGACAGGATCCACAGAAGTCTTCACAAGGAAGATGGAACTGTGGGGATTTTTGCTGAGGTTGAAGTGAAATGGTGTGATCAGTGTAATTGTGACAATGCCTCATTTCAAACCAAGTCAATATTTTTTTGCTCTCCACATTTTCATTTGGTATTATATAAAGGCATGGCTGCAGTCAATTACAGACCGCTTAAATAGCTCCTCCTTAAAGCTCTCCCTGACCAGGCCAGCCCCAAGTGCTCTCGCTCCCTTCTTGGAGTTCCCATTGCAATTATTTTCCATGCAATTCATTTGGCAATTAATCACACAGTGCTTTATGGCATTTTTTCTTTTGTGGTCTTGAACTGCTATTTAAACATGTTATAATTATTTAAGTCTCCATATGTTTATGTCTTTACTTCCCTCTAAGTTAGTAAGCTCTTTGAGAATGGAGGCCAGATCTTATTCTTTACACTGCCTGACAGAGAGTAGAATAGTCTGTTTTGGATTTAATTTCAAAGGAGAATAGTAGAAAAGAGTAGTATACCTAAGGGAATCTCTCAGCTGATTTTTAGATCGTACTCTCTCCAATATAGTCTGTGCTCTTGATTATATGGGAACTTGTACATTTCTATTTAGTAAGCATAGCTTCAAAACAGTGAAAAGATAACACAGGGGATGAGAGGAAATATTTACAAACGCTTATCAGACAGGGCACTTGTATCCAGAATACATAAAGAACTGTTACAACCCTGTAATAGAAAGACAATGCAATTTTAAAATGAGCAAAGGATTTGAATAGACATTTCTCTAACGACATAAGAATGGCTAATGAGGACATGAAAAGATGCTCCACATCAAATACCATCAGGGAATGGCAAATTAAAATCACAATGAGATACCATTTCACACCCTCTAGGATGGCTTTAATAAAATAGATAACAAGTGTTGATGAAGATGTGGAGACATTGGAACTCTCATTGCCACCATTGGCAGGAATGTAAAATAGTCCAGCCGCTGTGGAATCTAGTTTGGTAGTTCCTCATACTGTTAAACACTGTGTCACCATCTGATCTGGCAGTTCCAATCCTAGGTATGCACCCAAAAGAATTGAAACCATATTTTTCTTTCTTTTTTTTTGAAACCATATTTTTCATACACAAGCCTGTAAATGAAAGTTCATAGCAGCATTACTCATAATAGCCAAACCAACCCAAATGCCAATCATCTGAGGAATGGGTAAACAAAATGTGATGTACCAATACAATGGAACAGTATTCGTCCATAAAAAGGAATGAAATACGGAGACATTCTACAACAGGGATGGACCTTGAAAACATTACACTAAGTGAGAAAAGTGAATCACAAAAGACCCGGTGCCGTATAGGTCCATTTATATGAAATGTATATGAAGAGGCAAATCTATAGCAAATAGATTGGTGGTTACTTGGGGCTGAGGAAGGGAGGCAGGGATGGGAATGGCCACATGCTAATGGCTCCAGGGTTCCTTCTGGGGGTGATGCCAACATTACAGAATTAGATTGTGGGGATAGCTGCACAACTCTGTGACTATATTAAAAACCACTGAACTGTATACACGGGTGAATTCTGTGATTTGACCGTCTACGAATGATGTCTCCATAAAGTTGTTAAAACAATAATAGCCAGTATTTAAATAGCATCTATTGTGTTACAGTCTTCTAAACCTCCTAGATGTAGTAACTCATTTAATCCTCACAAAACTCCCAGAAGGAAGGTACTTTTACTGCCCCTATTTGACAGATGCAGAAATGAAGTCACACAAGCATGAAGGGATTAGCCAAAGGTGGTGGAGGTAGAACTCTAATCCAGGCCGTTTGCATGTAGAGTGTTCCATTCTTCCACGCTTGCCATCTCTCCATTATTCTGCTGGAGCGAGGAAGAGACAATCTTCACAGACTCAGGCTAGGCTGAGAGTAAGGGTAGGGCAAGTTAACTAGCAAATAAGAGGGAAAAGGCTACAGAACAAACAAGGGGAATGGATTTATAAACATTTTGGCACCACAAGCAATTTGGTTACTCCTTCTGCCCATCCCAGGAAGAGTATGCACTTTGTACCTAATATGTGGGTGACTGTGTCTGATGAGCTATACGGGAGGCAGAGGGTGTCAGAGTAATCTGTACAGAATGGACTGTACAGTGATTCAGCAGGTCATGTCTGTTGCTTTCTGGAGGAGGGCACCCCAGTTCAGAGTGATCTATGAAATGGAGTGGAGATGACTCACATTTTCCTCTTGACTCCTAGGAGTAAATGGAATTATAATGCCTGCCTGACTCCCCTAGAGCCCCAAGTTTCAGAAGATAGCTGGGTTCATTTATTCTAGCACTAGTATTTATTAAACTAAATAGGGGGGTGGGGGACACAAAGTTGATGATGATGACCATTTTTGCAAACGTCTGCCATGTGCTAGGCTTTTCAGGTTCTGACTTATTTAATCCTTAAAACATCACCTTTGGTAAGTATTATTATCACCCTATTTCACAGATGAAGAAGCTGAGATTCAAACCCAACTTTCTCTGACCCTGGTGCTCTTTCCACTATAATATACTTCCTCCCACCAATATTTAATGAGCCCATACTTACACAAGTCACTACAGGGTAATACAAAGGTCCTGTCCTCAAAACACTTATAAACCAGCTGAGTAGATAAGATATAAAA